>NW_025421467.1:6517500-7120000 GCF_011764305.1 Mustela putorius furo
AGCTTGGAAGTGAATGGAAAATTAGAATGTATGTATGTGAACTGATTAGAATCTTCTTTTTCACTAATTAAGTAAGTTCTTTGCGCATAATGGGCATTCAACAAGAGATTGAGGAATGGATGAATAAAAAAAATACTAAAAGAAAAGATTCATGGTTATATCATTTGCCCCAGAGCAACAAGACAAAAAGAAAAGTAATCAGCTCAATCATTATTTCAGTTGTCTCAAGCCTGATGGCTTAGTTTATATATATATATATATATATATATATATATATATATATATATATATATATTTTATATTTATATATATATATTTTTTTTTTCCTTGCTACCCAGTGAACTGAGTTGAGATTTGAGGGGACTTAACGGACACGAATTCAAGTATTTTTAATGAGAGATTCAAGGCACCTGAAGAAAGTGAATATACACTGAGTTTTATGCAGAAAAACTAGGTTTATGTCTGCATCTCACTTTTCTTTTCCTTCCTTTCTTCCTTCTTTTCTTTTTTCCTTCCTTCCATGCATTCATTCTTCTCTGATTTGGGATTGAACAAAGCCACAGGCCTTAAATTACTGAGTGAGAATTACCGAGCCCATTTCTGTTCATCATCTGCAACAGATTATCTGTCATGCTTTTATTTTCACTTTGCACCCTGTGAGGTATTTAATACTGTGTAGCAAATTTCTTATCAATTACAGCGATTTCTTGAAATTTATACCAGTATCGTGCAATATGGTGTTCTATAAAAATAGTCTGAATGGGCTGCCTTTATCATGAATTGAAAAGGATAATTGAATTGAGGATTAGTTCCATCTTTTGGTGGCACCTTGCCATCATATTAATTCTGTATATGGCCTAATATTGTAGTTTGCCAAGCACTGTCATGTTATCTCCCTGAGTCCTGTGGAGACCCGTGTGATGTAACTAGCATCATCCTTGTTTTACCGATGCTGAAGCTGAGGCTCAGTATACTAGTGCTTTTCATAAAGGCCCAAATAAGTTAAGTTGCAGAAATAGGTCTTAGACATCCAGTCCAACCTCCCGTTCTACTGTATCCCATTTACCTCTATGGGCACATTCCAATCAGTGGTAGAAGAAAGCATCACGTTTTCCTGGCCATTTCAGCGTTCACCCTCATAATCCATCCTCATTGCATACAGTAGTTGGGAAACAATACACAATGTTGCGACCCGTGGAGGGTCACCCCACTCCCTGTTGTCGATGGGATGTAGCAGGGTTTTATTCTGTTGACCAAGTTGGCCTTCCTTCATTTTCCTGTGCTGTTCTAACAATATAAGACTGACCACATGTAAAGTCGCTTTGATATTCAGAAGGACCTCACATATAAATATGTAGATACTAAGATTTTACTTATTTTATTGTTATCAGTCCAGCACCAAGTAAACACTCCAATGCCATCAATGATGAGGGAAATGAGTGTTATTTTTTGTCTTAGAGACCTGTATCAGATCACTGGAGGGCAAGAAGAAGTGATTTCGAATTGTTTCTGTATTTTGCTAACATATAAGGAGACCAAGAGTAGGTTCCATTTTTCCCTGCAGCATCATTGGTACTAGTGACGCTGGCTGTCTTTATTGCCCTGTAGGATATGTTCCCCATCTATATTTACCCCCTAGATATGGGGGGGGGGAGACAGTCCTCAGGTAAAATTATATGTGACTAGTGTTGCAAAATATTTGCACTGACATATAAAATCTTGTTTATTTTTAAAGATTTTATTTATTTAAGAGAGGGAGGGAGCATAGTGGGAGAAGAGACAGAGGGAGAGGGAGAAGCAGACTCCCAGCTAAGCAGGGAGCCCGATGTGAGACTCGATCCCAGGACCCTGGGATCATGAGCTGAGCCAAAGGCAGAACTTTCACCAGGCACCCATCATTCTGAGATTTTAAATATATAGTACCTTTAAGCAGTTGTCTTACAAATTTGAAATGTGTGTTCTTTGAGATTATTTTATTTTTACACGTGATGGTAACCATTAAGTGAGATAATATGCTCTGAACAAAGCTGTTTCCAGGGAGAAAAAGTCCATGGTATAACCCGGTTGTATGCATGTGGTCTTAGGTACATACACACTTTCGTGTGCACACACTCATGCATATATTTGGGGAATATAGAATGATAGCCCCCCAAAATCATTTTGTTTTTCTAAAAAGAGATTTATAAAAACTATGTGTGCTATGGAAAGCTGGCACTTGTAATCTAGACCTAGTGATTAATGTGGTTGCCTCTCCCACCTATAGGAAGTTTGGAGGATTCTGTTTTAAAATACTACTTTTGATGGGTCTATAAGTGACATATATCCTTCAGGTAGAAGAGACTCTCATCAACTCACTTATTTTCCCGATGAGAAGCCAAATGAATGGTCCAATGTCAGTCATACTCATACGATTCTTTCTATTATTTTTTCAAAGATCATCCCAAACTGGTGGCCAGTTCTCACAGGTGGAAAGGACATCACAGTATCCTAACTTCATCTCATTTCCTCTGTTTATTTTCTCTTCATTTTGATATACAATCCTTAAAACGTTCTGGTGACAAATCCTCTTGGTGTTATAAGATTGAACCAAAGGACATCTCAGGTTCCTTTTTATTTTCTGTCCTAAATACTTGGCACGTAAGTGTGGCAGGCCTCAACTTTGTTGTGATTCCTCCTGTCCTATGTTTTGGGGAAGGAGACACCCTTGGTCTCAAGAGCTTTTGCTTCTGATGCTCTGTGGTATGTATTTTGTAAAAGTATATATAAAGATGATCATCAGGTGCAGTTTTTTCCTGTTTTTTTCCCATTTTTAAAAATTTCCAAATAATTTCAAACTTAAAATTTTAAAGAATAAGAATAGTACAAAGAACCCCCATATGGTTTGCTGATTTCTTGAACAAACTACCTCATTTGCTTTATCATGTGTTCTCTGTCTCTGTATCTCTCTCTGTCTCTGTCTGTGTGTGTGTGTACATAGCAAGAGAGAAAGAAAGAGGAGGAAGAGAGAAGGAGGGATGGGGGAGAGAGAGAGAGCAAGAGCTTTTTCTGAGCCATTCAAGAGTAAGCTGTAGACATCATATATATTTTTAAAAACCCTAAAAAAAAAAACCTCATAACTCTTCCTCTTTATGGTAATCTCTAGTAAAAGGCAAAAGATTTATACTATTTGAAGAGAAACCAGAGTATTACCAGGCACACGTTTTATGCTGAAGATGAAAACAAGAGCATTTGTTAGTCTCCAGCTTCATAAAGTTTTAAATGAACAATGAAGGAATATGTGTTGTTATCATATCTACTAAGCTGAATATCCTTTTTAAAATATGTCAGGCCTTTTTTCTGACAATATATGAATCTGGGGCCTCATCAGATTTGATTCTATTGAAATATATTTCTTAGAGGAAAAAATAGCCTCTGTGTCTTATATGTCTGTAGTCAGCAATAATGGTTAATGTGCAACTTCCCTTGAAAAATCTGTTTTACAAGCAAAATGTTGACACAGTTTTAATTATAGCACTCGAGTGAGCACTGTTATAATTTTTAATATTCCCCCATGGTAACATTTTCATTGTTCTGGTAGAGAAAAATGTTCTGGTCCCGTGTCCCTAGTTGCTGGTGCTTTAGGATTTTATGGGAATGTTGTCTTTTTGAACAGAAATTTTTCATTTGGTCTCAAAGAAGAGAATATGGCCACAAAATTTGGTGCATTTATTTATTAACATGAACTTTCTTCTCTCTGGCAGTCATTATTCTGGTTTAATATGTCACTATTTGGACTTGACATTACTCATGTTAATGAAGTGAGCTTCTGTGTAGTGTAACATGCTAAGTCTCAACACCTGCTCACCCAGACCAGGGAAACTGTCCACACCTATGATCTAAAGAAGTTGTATGTAATATTAAAAGGGTATCTTGCTCAAGTTTGATGTTTATGTTTAGTAGGACTTAAGGTAGTACACATACATAAAATAATGTAGAACAGAGTGTATTTAATGTCAAGTATAGTAGTCAGTGCACTGTCCCTGTGATGGAAAGCTTGTTCCGTACTCCACTTAGAAAACACTGTCCTTGCACTGTCACTCAGTGTATTAAAAGACGGTTCCATGGCTTCCCACCCCTGTTGGCCAAGCACTCTTGAACCTGCCGGCTCTCTGGCGGAGGTTCAGGAATGTCAGTTGATTGTTGACTTGCTCCTGTGCCCTTCCTTTGTCCCTTTCGGAATTTGCAAAGCATGGAATTTCTGCTGCCTTTCGGGCACTGAGGGGAGAGGGTGCCCTGGCTTATCTCAGTGGGATGACAGGACTGGCAACGATAGAGATGCTTGTGCCTTCACAGCGTGGGCTCCTGCAAATGGGGAGGCTCAGTTTGCCCCTTCAGCCAAGCTGTCTGCACCAAAGTTTTAAATAGGAGAATAATCACAGCTGCCCCTGGTCAAGAGGGCAGAGTAAGGCTGTGGGCAAAAATATCAGCCCTTCCTTCCTTAGCTCTGACTGATAAGTGTTCTGATAAGAACATCCCTTTTTAGCGGAAAAATAATATTTGTGAATCAAGACAAAGAAATACTATTGCCTTTGGACAATGTGGGTAGGGGTTTTATCTTTTGTTAGTGTTGATTAAAAAGATTTGATCTCTCATCTGATAAGAACTGCCTCTGTAAAGGGCACTTTTATATGTATTTGCAAGACATAAAGGTACTGGTATGGAAGACTGCATTGGTGTGTGTTCTTGGATTTGGGATGACTTTAGAATTTATGTATTTTCCAGGAAATCTGTGAGTATAAGATTTCCTATTGTTCTGACACGACTTGGGGGTCATGTTGGGTAGTACACATACATATGGGCATACGTATATAGGCAGAGTTAGACTTCAAGAACAGCTGCTGCTTTCAAAGGATTAGGAATTTTAGATTTTGAAATAGCAGCTTCTGTCTGAGCGTGAGCAATAAAGGAATTTGGATCACAACTTCAGGATTTGCAATATTAGAAATGTACTGTTTGTTCATATAACTGATATATTTCTGAAATACATGAGTGAATTCTGCATTTTAATTGAATTGGAGCAAAATTTCTAGAAATTTGGATCATACACTATTATATTCAGGATTATATCTATGTCATATATTCTACTCCATGGAATGATATCACTTGGGATACATTGAGAAAACTAAAGGGAAGGGATTATCTTTTCTATGTATTTTTGAGCCAGCTTTAGTTAACAAAGAATGACCTAGAATAAAATACATATTCCCTTAAAACGTACAACAATAATTCAAGACTCAAAGGATGCCTTTTACCCTAAATACTTGTTCTTTAATCATACACTCTTTAAGAGCATTAAAAGCATTTTTGAGAAGCATTAAATTAAATATATGGTTTTTATGTTGAAGCAATCCATAAATGAAGTTTATTGCAAAATATTGTCCCCCTGTCTTCAAGGAAAACGTATTTTAAAAGCAGACTTTATTTTTCTAATTTAGAGTATATAGAAGTTATGTTTGGTCTTAATTACATTTGCCTGAATTCTGTCTTAAAATAATTACTGTTGGAAAAATAACCATGATGTACTACAATGGAAAAACACATTATAAAATTTAAAAACTGTTTTTTTCAGCTTTAATTTTTATTTATTTGTTTATTTTTATTTGTTTATTTACTTAGAGTTTCAAGTTTTTATTTAAATTTCAGTGAGTTAACATACAGTGTAATATTACTTCCTGTGTAGAATTTCGTGATTCATCACTTATATACAACACCTGGTACTCATAACTAGTGCCCTCCTCAATCCCCATCACCGATTTAATCCATCTTCCCAGCCTTCCTCCCCTCCAGCATCCCTCCTTTTGTTCTCTATACTTAAGAGCCGGAAAAACTGGGGTTTTAGTTCCAGCTTTTCTACTAATCACTTGCGTGATTTGAGGTAAGAGAGATAACTGGTCTAGATTTGATTTTCGTCTGTAAAATTGAGATGCTTGAAATACATAAACTCTATAAAGTTTTCTCTTGCCCTAGTATTTTATGATATTCATTGCATTGCCCAGAATCTGAAGTAGATGTGGTTGACACCAACCATGTGAAAGAGTAAAGCAAGGTTCTTCTATACATAGGATCCGTGTGCTCCGTGTTGCCGGGTGACATGCTGAGAGTTTATAAGGCCTTTATAGAAAAGCCACAAAGATGAGATGATAGGAAATAGAAACCTGGGATACGGAGATAAATATACAAAGGAATTAATACTGTTTATTCAAGAGGAAAGGGGAAATAGCCCAAGAACGGTTGGAAATAATTTTCCCTTTATGCAACAAATATTAATACCCTACTATGTGCAGCCACTGTTTTTATCGAGGATCTGAGAATGGGATGAATTGAAGTTGGAGTAAGTGGTAGAAAATGCTCCTTTTAGGAAGGAACAATTCTTCGTCAGGGTCATTTGAAGTAGACTGGGTCAGGCAAGGTGCTTGGGAGATCTGTAGTCTTTAGAGATGATAGTCCCTTGTGTTTCAGGTGATTTATGTAACATCTTGCCCAATGGTACCCTTTGTGTGCCTTCCCAAATGGAATCCTTAATTTCTTTCCTACTCTTGCTGGCTTTATCACCAAAAAAAAAAAAAAAAAAAAAAAAAAAAGTAGGAAAGACTTTTGCTAATTGCTCCATTTTTCTCCCAATTAAAATATGCTGGAGCTTAGAGTGATAGGGATATCCGTATACCAGAATAAGTAAGATAAAGTAGGATTTCAGGGGCACCTGAGTGGCTCAGTTGGTTAAGCTCAGATCATGATTCCAGAGTCCTGGCATCCCTTCGGCTCAGATCATGATCTTAGAGTCCCAAGCTGGAGCCCTCAGTTGGGCTCCCTGCTCAGTCTGCTTCTCCCTCTCTCTCTCCCTCTGTGCTCACTCACTCCTCTCTCACTCTTAAATAAATAAATAAAATCTTAAAAAAAAAAAAAAAAGAATAGGATTCCAGCCTTCCATGACTTATGCTTTTTTCTCAATGCAGTATCATTAAAAATTACCAGTTCCCAGAATAATTGTTTCCAAACATAAGCACCAAAATATACTATAAAGCTAACTGTGGTCTTTAGGTTCCATGATGCCCCAGTGATGAATCAGCCTTCTGTTTATATTCTCTAAACCCCTTAAATGGACCCCAGGATTTCCTCTGCCACCCTGCCCTTAATTCAGCATGGCTTTGTGGGGCTCACAGTGGAGAAGTGATTTTGAGGTAGCTCATTGCTTTGAAATTTCTTTGCCATTTCTTTCTTTCTTTCTTTCTTTCTTTTTTTTTTTTTGGATAAATAAGAGTTATCCATGCTTTTAGCGTTTTTTTTCTTTTACATTTTTACAAAAGTAAAAAGAGTACAGTAACTTTTTTCCCAAGTTTTTATTGAAATTATAGTTAGCTAACATACATAGAGTGTAATATTAGTTTCGGGTGTACAGTGTGGTGATTCAGCACTTCCACATAATACCCAGTGTTCATTGCAACAAGCGCCCCCCTTCATCCCCATCACCTGTTTCCCCCAACACCCCACCCATCTCCAGTAACCATCAGTTTGTTCTCTATAGTTAAGAGTCTCTTTCTTGGTTTGTCTCTCTATCTTTTCCCTTTTGCTCTCTTGTTTTATTTCTTAAATTCCACATAAGAGTGAAAGTATATGGTATTTTTCCTTCTGATTGACTGATTTCACTTAGCATAAATACTCTTTAGCTCCATGCATATCTCCATCTATGTTGATCCACTCTTTAACATTTATTTATTATTGTGAGAGCAGAACTCAGAAGAGTGTTTATGTGACTCACAATATGCTATTGGAACCTGCTGTTAATCCACAGACCTTATATAACCAAGGTCTCAAAAATATGCTGTCTTAAAAAGAAATCCATCTATCTATCATCTAATTGTCTTACCCATAGGAAATACACTATTTTACTTCAAGACTAAGCCATAAGTGTCCCATATTTTTACTACAACATCCTACTTAGACTTCATTTGATTTAAGCCTTAGTTTTGAAACAGAAGACTTAATTTATTCCAGTAAGGCAGAGATTTACTGTTTCATGATTAGGAATCTGTCTAGAACCTTCTAACTCAATGTGTGGCCCATGGACTAGCAGCAATATTAGGAATACATATGATACATATGTATCATCTTTAGATTGTTAGAAATGCAAACTCCCTATCTTTTTCTCCATACTTATTGAATTGGAATCTGCATCTTGACCAGAAACCCCAGTTAATTTGTGTGCATGTTATGTTTGGAAAACACTGGATTTAAACCCATAAATCACACTAATTCTGTAGCTGAGATTGCTTTGAGGCTGGTGGCGGAACAGTTAATTGTAAATTACATTTGCTGTTGATCTGGAGAAAAGATAAACCTAACAACTGTGAATGACTTGCATATCCTGAAAATATTTAAAATGATAAAAACATAGAAATTATTTGAAATCTGAGAGAAATTAGAAATACTGACAAGAAATAAGATAAAAATTATCCTGGAAGATATGAACTAAATGTGTGTGCATAAAATGTTCTGTAATGCATAGTATTGGGGAAATTGAACATGGGAAACATCGTGATAGATGTGACATAAGCCTAATAGTAGACAGAAAGTCAGAAATTAATCAGTGATAGATCGCAGTGGTCACTGTTCTGCTGCCGGTTTGATTTGTTACAGATTTTCTCAAAGGCAGAATCTCGTTGTGGCGCGTGTGCTTTTCATGCAGTGAGTGCCACTGTTTGCTAGAAAAATAAAAATAAACTGAGGAGTTTTAAGAGATGGGCTAGAAGATTGATTATGACATAAGAAGAACTGATTTATGAAGAAAGAGAACAATAATTAAATGGGCAGCACTATGCTATGAAAAGAGGCTATGGAGACATGGATATTTATCTGATGTTTCTTGTCTGGTGTTTCCCTTAGTATCCATATGAAAGATGCAGAAATATTAGGATGTAAAGATGCCAAGAAATTTGTTACAGAGCAAAGCAATATCAGCTGGAACTACTCGATTAAATTAGGAGCAATATCAAAGATTAAGTTTTAGAAAATTGTACCTGATGCATGAGAAATGACCTTGAATGGGGGTGACTTTATCCCTGAGAACTTTTGAAAGCTCTGTGGGCAAAGGATGGAAGATCATTTATTAAGTTGTTGAATTACCTCCCCAGGGAAATAGTTGGAACCCCGTCCCTTGAAATTTCTAAAATTAGGGTGGAAAAAAACCAGGATGTTGCCTATGGGAACTCTCTCTACTTCTGGTGGACACCTGGTGATTGATGAGTGGCACTTTTCTTCTCCAATATCTTTGATTATTGCTCATGGTTACCATACACAGAAACATTTTTTCATCAGGTTGGTATCCTATTTATATTTTTTAAAAATGCTAGTTTCTAGAAAAACAGCTGGAGAGCATCACTCATCTGCTGTCCATCGTGTCTGCCTCCTTGGCAATAGTAGGCTAACCTGGCATTCTTTTTTTTCATTTCTCTTCACTATGCAATTCATTAAGAGATGCAATTTAGTATATATTAGAAATGAATTCATTTCCTACATTTTCTTCATTCAGAAAGCTGAGAAGGAAAGCCCCAAATATGCCTTGCCTTTTGGAGACATTTGTCAAATGAATACAGAAACTCTGTTAGAAACTCTCAAATGAAATCATCTAGTGCTTCAGAGAGTTTTGTGATCTTTTTTATTCAGATAAAACCCAGTTTATGTTTTCCTGGGAGTAATGGTCCAAGAGCACTACATTTCCTTGTCTCTCCTTCTGTAGAGTTTCCCCCTAGTAATATACATCATCTGGAAAGGGGAGCTCAGTACCTCAATTCTGTTGGTCACAAATAAAATACAACACAATTATTTAGTATTCTAATTATTTTCCTTTTCATGCTAATTCCTTCACATCCACATTATATCGTCTAAGAGATTTAGCTTAATATAGGTGCTGCTAAGGATAATTTATATCAAATATGTTGACTGAAGATATTAGATATACTTCATGTTGCTATGTAGAAAGGTTTGCCAGACTTAAATATTAAGTCACATTAATCAAACTCCATCCTGTGTGCCATAACATGAATGGGTTTTTTGTTGACAGCATTTTCTCAATCATTGTTCACTTTTCTTATTTATGACTTCGTGCTCCTGCTTTCGTTTTAAGAAATTCTGTTTGCCTTTAGCCCAGAGTTCTTTCTCCTTTCCTTCTTGAAAGAGGTCTAGACCTAAACAAAAAGGTTAAGATTACATTCTGCCATTGAGTCTCTAATACAAAGATCATCTCCTCTGTATCCTGTTTTTGTGAAAATGGCTCTAACAAATAGCCAGTATGTTCCATGTGCAAACAGCAACTGTCTCCAAGATGAAAACTAATTGAGAAATAAAAATAAAATTGATGGGTTACAATCTTTCTTTTTCTTCTCTTGTTTCCTAATAGACCTACCAGAGGGACAGGGGGAAAATGTCCTTTTTCTTTCTAAATCGTTCTTCTAGTGTCATATTGATTCTCTCTCAAGTACGCCCCATAGTCTCAGGTGATCACATATTTTCTTACGTTCCTTGTATTGATACAGCACCTTGACATGAGCTGCTTTGCTGTGGCCACTCTGGTCATCGTTGGTATTCCTGGGCTGTACCAAACCTTCTCTGCATGAAACAAGGGAACAGGCTGTTTTTCAACAGTACTCTCAGTATTGGAAAAGTGATTATTGTTCACCCCAAGTGCTACCTTAAGTCTCTGTCAGTGTAGTTTAACGTTGCTTTTGACCTCTAAGACAATGCTCGAGTTCTTTTGTGTCTCCGCGGATGCAGGAGAAAAGGACTCCTCAGCTGAGTGTCAAGAGAGTCTCCTGCTGCAGGGTTTGTAGGAAAAAAAGATGTCTCGTTGTCTCGTCCGGTGTCTGAAAGCGTACAAGGTGACCCGCTCCTACACGGTCACTGTGGCTCTCTTCCTTACCTCTGCATTCTCTCATCCCCCTCCCTCTGTTTCAGCTAGCCGTGAGGTGGCTGGAACACAACTGCCATTACCAGTACATGGATGAGCTCCTGCAGTACATCCGCTTCGGCCTGATGGATGTGGACACTCTCCATACAGTTGCCCTGTCCCACCCCCTCGTCCAGGCAAGCAAAACTGCAACTGCTCTTGTCAATGAGGCCCTGGAATACCACCAGAGCATCTATGCACAGCCCGTTTGGCAGACTCGCAGGACAAAACCGCGCTTCCAGTCAGACACTCTGTATATCATTGGCGGGAAAAAGCGTGAGGTCTGTAAAGTCAAGGAACTTCGGTACTTCAATCCCGTTGACCAGGAGAATGCTCTCATAGCTGCCATTGCCAACTGGAGTGAGCTGGCTCCCATGCCCGTGGGAAGGAGCCATCACTGTGTGGCAGTCATGGGGGACTTTCTGTTTGTAGCAGGTGGAGAAGTTGAGCACGCTAGTGGCCGGACGTGTGCCGTGAGGACTGCCTGTCGCTATGACCCCCGCAGTAATTCCTGGGCCGAGATAGCACCCATGAAAAACTGCCGGGAACATTTTGTGCTGGGTGCCATGGATGAATACCTCTATGCGGTTGGGGGTAGAAATGAACTGCGCCAGGTTCTGCCTACAGTTGAGCGCTATTGCCCCAAGAAGAACAAGTGGACTTTTGTGCAGTCCTTTGACCGATCCCTTTCATGCCATGCTGGATATGTGGCCGATGGTCTTCTTTGGATCTCAGGTAGAACATGCCTCATAATGTTGGATTTTTCAAAAACCACTTCCGTTGTGGCATAAATTTAAAAATCAAGCTTTGGTAGTCATGGCCATGTATAATTGAGCCACTGAACCAAGGATGCCATGTTAGCTAATTAACATTCACTTATTGGGCACCAACTCTAGAGAGAGCGGTGTTAATTGGAAGTAATTGACCTCTCTGTGACTTTCTGAGTGATTAAAGTATAAGGTGGAAATTAATGGCCCATCACATCCTTTTTCTATCAAACCTTCTTTGTTTAGATTGTCAGTCTTTGATACTCATGGACTGTTTTGCACATTTTGTGGTTTATCCAGATTCTTTGCCTTTTTTTTTTTTTTTCTTTTTCCATCCTGTTTTGGAACTAAGAGACGTTTCATCAAAGACAGGGCAGGCAAAGTAAAAACCCACCAAATCCTTTCTGATGGATACAGTAGGGGGTATATACCCAGATAGGAGCCATGCTATGCATGGATGGAAGGGATTTAATTTATTGGCTAAAGTAATGTTTCTGTATTATCTGTGGGTTTTAGTTATACTGACAACCTAAATTCCTTATTCTTGCTTACTCTCCCTTTCTTACTATTTGGGGATACTTAGTATTTTAGTTTACATTTTCTTCAGTTTTTTTAAAAGACGTTTGCTTATGAAAAAAAAAAGAGAGAGAGAAAGAGAGAGAGACTAGTATAATGAACTCCGTGTACCCATGACCCAATTTCAGCAGTATTCCACTAATTGCCAGTCTTGTTTCATCCATGCCACATACTCCTGCAAATCCCTCATGGCTGCCTTTCCACTGGTACAGAAGGAGTCTGTGAGGCATAAGTTATCAGCACCACATTATCAACCTGTATTTTCCAATTCAATTCTTGAAAAGACCTAAACTGTTCTCCTTTGAAAGTGTTGCCTATTGGGGAAGAAGGTCCCATCTTCTCTTAATTGGAGGATACTCATTTTGTAACCCAGATGGAACTTGTTGAATTTCCAGGTCAAGGACAAAGAGAAATAGGAAAATCAGATAATTTAAGTACTAAGAGTAACTTTGAGATATTTGTGCTTAAAAGACATGATCACTTTTTTTTTTTAAGTCTGTATGTCTTAATCCCTTTTATGTATTTCACCTTTACCCACACCCCAGCCTTCCCACTGCAAGCCCCAGTGTAGTGTGTTCTCTGTGTTGATGATTCTGTTTCTGGTGTTTTTTGTTTGCATATTGTTTTGTTTTCTAGGTTCCACACATAAGTGAAATTATATGGCATTTGTCCTTTTTCTTACTTATTTTACTTAGCACAATACCCTCTAGGCCCATCTGTGTTGTCACACATGGCAAGATCTGATTCTTTTTTTTATGGCTGAGTAATACTCCATTAGGGATATCTTCTTTATCCATTCATATATAAATGGACACTTGGGCTGCTTCCATAATTTGGCTATTGAAAATAATACTGCAGAAAACACAGGGGTGCATAAATCTTTTCAAATTAGTGTTTTTGTATTCTTTGGATAAATACCCAGTAATGGAATTACTGGATCATATGGTAGTTGTAATTTTGTAAAGATTTTATTTATTTATTTGAGAGAGAGAGAGGGAGCATAAGCAGGGAGCACTGCAGAGGGAGAGGGAGAAGCAGGCTCCCCACAGAGCAAGGAGCCGGATGCAAGGCTCTATCCCAGAACCCTGAGATCACGACCTGATGCTTAACCAACTGAGCCACCAGGTGTCTCTGTATTTCCACCTGAACCCCCTGGAACCTACATATCATTTTCCACAGTGGTTGCACCAGCTTGTATTTCTACAAACAGTGCACAAAGTTTTTTTTTTCTCCACATCATCACCAATACTTGTTTCTTTTTTGGTTTTAGCCATTCTGACAGGTGTAAGATATTATCTCATTATGATTGTGATTTGCATTTTCCTGTTGCTGAGTGTTGTTGAGCATCATTTCGTGTGTCTGTTGGCTATCTATATGTCTTCTTTGGAGAAATATCTGTTTATGTCTTCTGTCCCTTTTTAAATTGGGTTATTTGTTTTTTGGTGTTGAGTTTTATAAGTTCTTTATATATCTTGGATACTACCTTTCATCAGATATTTTATTTGCAATATCTTCTCCCATTCATTAGATTGTCTTTTAGATTTGTTGATTGTTTCCTTTGCTGTGCAGAAGCTTTTAATTTTGACATAGTCCCAATAGTTTATTTTTGCTTGTGTTTCCCTTGCTTCAGGAGATATTTCTAGAAAAATGTTGCTATCACTGATGTTGGAGAAATTACTGCCTGTCCTCTCTTCTAGGACCTTAATCCATTTTGAGATTATTTTTGTGTATGGTATAAGAGAGTGGTCCAGTTTCATTTTTTTGCATGTAGTTGTCCAGTTTCCCCAATATGATTTGTTTAAGAGTGTATTTCCCATTGCATATTCTTTCTTACTTTATCAAAGATTAATTGATCATTTAAGTATGGGTTTATTCTTGTGATCTCTATTTTGTTCCATTGATCTATATTTCTTGTTTCATACCAGTACCATACTGTTTGATTACTACATCTCTGTATATCTT
This sequence comes from Mustela putorius furo, assembly GCF_011764305.1. Classification (NCBI taxonomy): domain Eukaryota; kingdom Metazoa; phylum Chordata; class Mammalia; order Carnivora; family Mustelidae; genus Mustela; species Mustela putorius. Next base: position 6,531,784 of record NW_025421467.1, read on the forward strand.
GAAATCTAGGATTATGATACCTCCAGTTTCGGTCTTCATTTTCAGGATTGCTTTTGCTATTCAGGGCCTCTTGTGATTCAATACAAATGTTAGGATTATTTGTTTTAGTTCTGCAAAAACTGCTCTTGGTATTTTGATAGAGATTTCATTAAATTTATAGGTTGTTTTGGATAGTATGGACATATTAACAATATTTGTTTTCCCATTCCATGAGCATGGAATATCTTTCCATTTGTTTGTGTCATCTTCAATTTCCTTCATCATTTTTTAAAAATATTTTATTTATTTATTTGAAAGAGAGAGAGAGCACAAACATGAGTGGAGTGGGGAGGGGAGGGTCACAGAGAGAGGGAGAAGCAGAATCTCTGCTGAGTAGGGAGCCTGGCAGAGGGCTTGATCCCAGGACCCCGGGATCATGACCTGAGCCAAAGTCAGACACTTAACCAACTGAGCCATCCAGGCACCCCTTCTTCATCAATGTTTTATAGCTTTTCGAGTACAGGTCTTTTACCTTCTTGGTTAATTTTATTTGTATGTATTTTATTCTTTTTGGCACAATTGTAAATGGGATTATTTTCTTAATTTCTCTTTCTTCTACTTATTAGTGTATAGAAATTCAACAAATTTCTATGTATTGATTTTGTGTTCTGTAACTTCAGTGTATTCATGTGTCAGTTTTAGTAGTTTTTTTTGGTTGAGTCTTTAGGACTTTCTGTATATGGTATGATATCATCTGCAAACAGTGAAAATTTTATGTTTTCCTTACAAATTTGGATACCTTACCTTTCTTTCCTCGCCCCCGCCCTGGTCTGGTTGCTATGGCTAGGATTTCCAGTGCTATGCTGAATGAAAGTAGTGACAGTGGACATTGTCTTATTCCTTAACTTAGAGGAAAAGCTCTGTGGTTTTTTTTTTCCCCCTCTAAGTATGATGTTAGCTGTAGGTTTGTCATATATGAACCTTTATTATGCTGAGATATGTTCCACCTAATCCTACTTTGTTTAGAGTTTTTTATTATGAATATGATATACTTTGTTAAATGTTTCTTCTGTGTCCACTGAAATGATCGTATGGATTTAATTCTTTTTCTTGTGGATGAGATGTATCATGTTGCTAGATGTGACTATTGAACCACTTTTGCATCCCAGGAATAAATCCCACTTGATCGTGGTGGATTTTTTTTTTTTAACTGTATTGTTGGACTTGGTTTGATAATCTTTTGTTGAGGATTTTTGCATCTGTGTTTCATCAGAGATACTGCCCTGTAGTTCTCTTTTGTTCATGGTGTCCTTATGTGGTTTTGGTGTCAGGCTAACAGTGACCTCATAGAATGAATTTGGAAACTTCCCTTCCTCTTCTATTTTTGGGACTAATTTGAGAAGAATAGGTATTAATTCTTCTTTAAATGTTTGGTAGAATTCACCTGTGCAACTGTCTGGTCTGGACTTCTGTTTTTGGGAGTTTTCAGATTACTGATTTAATTTCACTGCTGGTAATACATTTGTTCAAATATTCTCTTTCTTCCTGATTCAGTTTTGGGAAGTTATATGGTTCTAAGAATTTATCCTGTTCTTCTAGGTTGTTCAATTTGTCAGCGTATAATTTTTCATAATACTCTCTTATAATCCTTTGTATTTCTATATTGTTGGTTGTGACTTTTCCTCTTTCATTTTTGGATTTGAGTCCTCTCTCTCTCTCTCACTCTCTTTTTCTTTTTGATGAATCTGTCTAAAGGTTTGATCATTACAAAGAACCAGCTCCTGGTTTCACTGGTCTGTTCTATTTTGGGTTGTTGTTGTTTGTCTTGTTTTGTTTTTAGTCCCTATTGCTCTAGGCAGTGTTATTTCCTTCTTTCTACTGGTTATTGTTTTTTTTTAAGTCATCCTTTTCTTGCTCCTTTAGGTATAAACCTAGGTGGCTTATTTGAGATTTTCCTTGCTTCTTGGGGTAGGTCTGTATTGCTATAAATGTCCCTCTTAGAACAGCTTTGGCTGTATCCCAAAGAATTTAGACCATTGTGTTATAATTTTCATTTATCTCCAAGTATTTCTTGATTGCCTCTTGGATGTCTTAGGTGACCCATTCATTGTTTAGCATCATGTTATTTATCCTCCATGTATTTTTGTTCTTTTCAGATATTTTTTCTTGTGATTAATTTTTGATTTTATAGCATTGGGATCAGAAAAGATGCATGGCATGACTTCAGTCTTTTTGAATTTGTTGAGACATTTCTGTGGCCTAATGTGTAATCTGTTATAGAGGATGTCCGATATGCACTAGAAAAAAATGTGTACTCTGCTGTTTTATGATGGAATGTTCTGAATGTATCTGTTAGATCCATCTGGTCCAATGTGTCATTCAAAGCCACTGTTTCCTTGTTGATTTTATGTTTGGATGATCTATCCATTGATGTTAGTGTGGGGCTTACTATTTTATATTACTACAAAGTCCCCTACTATTTTGTATTACTATTGATTACTTCCTTTATGTTTTGTTATTAGGTGTTTTATGTATTTAGGTGCTTCCCTCTCGGGTGCATAAATATTTACAATTGTTATAACTTCTTGTTGAATTGCTTTTTTTATGATTATATAGCGTACTTCTTTGTCTCTTGTCATGTACAGTCTTTTTTTTTTTAAGATTTTATTTATTTATTTGATGGACAGAGACCACAAGTAGACAGAGAGAGATGAGGAAGCAGGCTCCCTGCTGAGCAGAGAGCCTGATGCAGGGCTCGATCCCAGGACCCTGGGATCATGACCTGAGCCAAAGGCAGAGGCTTTAACCCACTGAGCCGCCCAGGCGCCCCTACAGTCTTTTTTGAAGGTCTATTTTGTTTGATATAAATATTACTATCCTGGGGCACCTGGGTGCCTCAGTGGGTTAAGCCTCTGCCTTTGGCTCAGGTCATGATCCAGGGTCCTGGGATTGAGCCCCTCTTCGGGCTCTCTGCTCATCAGGGAACCTAATTCCCCCCTCTCTCTGCCTGCCTCTCGGCCTACTTGCGATTTCTCTCTCTCTGTCAAATAAATAAAATCTTTTAAAAAAAAGTATTATTACCCTGGCTTTCTTTCTTTCCTCTATTTTCATGATAAATTTTTTTCCATCCCTTTACTTTCCATCTGCATGTGTCTTTAAGTCTGAAATGAGTCTCTTGTAGGCTGCATATTGATGGGTCTTCCTTTTTTATCCATTCTGTCACTGGATGTCTTTTGATGAGAGTGTTTAGTGCACTTACATTCAAAGTAATAATTGATAGGCATGTACTTACTGCCATTTTATTACTTGTTTTATGATTGTGCTTATAGTTCCTCTCTATTCCTATCTTCTCTTGCTCTCTTTTCTCATGGTTTGTTGACTCTTTAGTGATATACTTGGATTCCTTTCTCTTTGTTTTTTCGTTAACTCTTACTGGTTTTTAATTTGCGGTTACCCACACATGTATATATAACATGCATACAGGAAGTCTATATTAATTTGATGGTCACTTAAGTTTGAATGTATTTTTTTACCGCCCCCTCTACATCTGAGGTATGTATATGGTGTCATACTTTACATCTTTTTATTCTGTGAATACCTCAACTGATTATTTTAAAAGATTTATTTATTTGCTTTAAAGAGAGAAACAGAGAGAATGAGCAGGGGGGCAGACAGAGAGAGAATGTGAAGCAGACTCCACATCAAGTGGGGACCTGAGCATGGCTGGAGCTTGATCTCAGGATCCTAAGATCAGACCTGAGCCAAAACCAAGAGTCAGACACTTAACCAACTGTGCTACCCAGGTGCCCCACTTTGACTGACTTTTATTAAAGATTATTTACTTATTTGAGAGAGAGTGCATTCACGTGAGGGGGAGGGGCAGTGGAAAAGGGAGACAAGTAGATTCCTTGCTGATTGGGGAGCCTGATGTGGGACTTGATTCCAGGACCCTGAGATCATGATCTGAGTTGAAATCAAAGGTCAGAGGCTTAATGGATAAGCCACCCAGGCACCCCCTCCCCCAACTCATTTTTATAGTTGTACTTAATTTTACTACTTTGGTGTTTCTGCTTTTCTTATTCCTACTTATGCTCTTTCTTTCCCCCCACACCGCAAAGTCCTCTTTAACATTTCTGGAGGGCTGGTTTAGTAGTTGTGAGTTCCCTTAACTTTTGTTTATCTGGGAAACTCTTTATCTCTCCTTCTGTTCTGAATGATAGATTTGCTGGATAGAATATTCTTGCCTTTAGGGTTTTTTTCCTCATCAGCACTCTGAATATATCATGCCACTCCCTTCTGACCTGTAAAGTTTGTCCTGAAAAATCAGGGATAGACCATTGGGTTTTCCTTGTATGTAACTGTTTTCTTCTCTCTTGCTGCTTTTAAAATTCCCTGCTTATCACTACTTTTTGCCATTTTAATTATTATGTGTATTGGTATGTACTTCCTTGGGTTGAATTTGTTGGGGGTTCTCTGTGGCTCTTAGATCTGAATTTCTGTTTCTACCCCCAGATTTGGGAAGTTTTCAGCTATTATTTCTTCAAATAAATTCTCTGCTCCTTTTTCTACCTTTTCTCCTAGGATCCCTAAAATTTAAATGTTATTATGCTTTATAATGTCTTAGTTCCCTAAGTCTATTTTCATTTTTTTATTATTATTTTCCTTTCCTGTTCAGCTTGATTGCTTTCCATTACTCAGTCCTTTAGGTCACTGATCTGTTCTTCTGCTTCCTCTAGTGTATTTATTCCACCTAGTATACATTTAATTTTGTTATCAAGTCCTATATCTCTGATGTGTTCTTTTTAGTGTTTTCTATCTCTTTGTCAAGGGTCTTTTTTTCCTCTAGTGGAGTGAGTGTCTTTATCACCATTACTTTAAATTCTCTCAGGAATATTACTTATCTCTGTTTTGTTTATGTCTTTTGCTCTGATTTTGTCCTGTTCTTTGTTTTGTACATTTTCTTCTGTCTCCTCATATTGTGTAACTCTGTGTGTCTGTTTCTATGTCTTAGGAAAGTCAGCTACATCTGTTGTTGTTTAAAGTAATGGCCTTATGAAGAACAGGTCCTGTAGTGCTCTACAGTGCAATGTCCCCTCTTCACCAGAACCTGGCACTTTAGGGGTATCTTGAATGTGTGTAGTGTGTGCTCTGCTGTTGTGGTTCAGCTGAATTTGCCTTTTGTCCAGTCATCTGCAATGGCTCTCTTTGCCTGTTGTGGTCAGGGTTTGGTTCTTGCATTGTTAGTGAGCCAGTGTGGGGTCACCTTGAATTATGTTGAGTCAGACCAGGTATTTGCTAGAGATGTAGTATTACTGAACTGTAGGAGACTTTGGGGATGTGGTGCGTGGTGCCAGCAAGGTGTGTGTTGGTAGGAGGAGACTTGCAGTTGCCTCCAGTGAGCAGGCTGAGATGGAGGAGGTGGACCCACAGAAGCATTTGGGGCAGGTCAAGGGGTGTTGGCAAGGTTTGTGTGGTTCCGCTGTTGGAGGGAATCTGGAGCTGAGGCCTGGCTGGTGGGTGTGTCCACAGGACAACATGGATGGGTGCTTTTAGCAAGTTAGATGGAGAGTGTTGGCACTGTGCTGGTCCCAGCTGGTGTCCCTGTATCTAGACTAGGGTGAGGGAGGGAAATGGTGCCCACCAGCTATTTTCCTCCTGGAAAAGTCTCCCAATAATCCTTGTCCCTCCAGCATACACTCTGAGATTAACAAACAAATTGCCTCCTGTATGCACCAGGTGTTTTCCAAACTGCTGCTGCTTTGCTGTATCTATGTGGGACTGTTTACTGTGCTCTCTTTAAAGGTGGGGAATTAGTTTCCTCTCACCCTTCCAGCCCACAAGCCTGCTGATTTTTTTAAAGTTCCAGGCTTTAAATCCTTCTGGTTATAAGACCTTGTGAATTTTGTCCCCTCTGCTTTTCAGTACCAAATGTTATGGGATTCATCTTCCCTGTGTAGGCTTCCTGTCGTGAGAGTCTTTTCCTTCTCCTCTGTGGGCTGAGCAGTCCCTCCCTTCCATTGAGAGTCCCATAGATCCATTTAGCTCTTGACTGCATCTCTGTCCTTCCTACCCTCTTTGATGTAGCCTCTCATCTACATTTAGCTGTGGAGAGTCTGTTCTGTCACTTTTGGATCATATTTGTGTTTTTTACACTGAGGTGGTTGTTATCTAGTTGTATCTGCAAGACAAGCTGAGCTTAGGTTCCTCCTACTCTGCCATCTTCTTCAGAAGTCCTGATCATACAGTTTTTATTTTTTGTTCTGTTAATGTGATGTTTCATGTTGATTGATTTGTGGATTTTGAACTGTCCTTACACCCTAGGAATAAATCCCACTTGATTATGATGAATGATCCCAATGTATTCTTAGATTTTAATTTGCTCATTTTTTATTGAGAAATTTTACATCCATGTTCATCAGGGATATTGGCCTGTAGTTTTATTTTTTTGTACCATTTTCATCTGATTTTGGGTGATGTTGGCCTCTCAGAATGAATTTGGAAGCTTCACTTCCTCTTCTATTTTTTTTTTAATAGTTTGAAAAGAATAGATTAACTCTTCCTTAAATGTTTGGTAGAATTCACCTGTGAAGCTGTCTGGTCCTAGATTTTTATTTGTTGGGAGTTTTTGATGACAAATTCACTTTCTTTACTAGTAACTTGTCTGTTTGGATTTTCTATTTCTTCCTGGATTCAGTTTTGGAAGATTATATGTTTTCAAGAATTTATCTGTTTTTTCTAGGCTGTTCAGTTTGTGGACATAAATTTTTTCATAGATGGGAGCGCCTGGGTGGCTCAGTTGGTTAAGCTTCCAGCTCTTGGTTTTGGCTCAGGTCATGATCTCAGGATTTTGAGATTGAGCTCTGTGTTAGGCTCCACACTCAGTTAGAGAGTCTGTTTGGGATTCTTTCCCTCTTACTTTCCCTAAACCCTGCCACACCCACTGCTCACACTCTCTTGTTCTCAAATATATACAATCTTAAAATTTTTCATAGTTGTTTTTTGCAATTCTTTGTATTTTGGTGATGTTTGGTGTTACTTCTCCATCTTTATTTCTAATTTTATTTATTTGAGTCCTCTTCTATTCTTGATGAGTTGTCAATCTAAAGGTTTATCAGTTTTGTTTATTTTTTAGAACCATCTCTTGGTTCCACTGATCTTTTCGTTTTTTTGTTGTTGTTGTTTTTTATTCACTGTTTCAGTTACTTTCTTTCTGAGCTTTATTGTCTTCTTCTTTCTACTGACCTTGGGCTTTGTTTGTTCTTATATTTATAGTTCGTTTAGGTGTAAGGTTAGGTTGTTTGAAATTTTTTTGTTATTTGAGGTATGCCTGTATCACTGTGAACTTCCCTCTTAGATCTGCTTTTGCTGTGTCCCAAAGATTTTCAACCATTGTGTTTTCATTTTCATTAGTCTCTGTGTGTTATTTCATTTTCTCTTTTATTTCTTCATTGGCCCATTTTTTGTTCATTTAATAACACGTTGATTTTTCCATTTTTTTCTTCTTCTAATTGATTTCTAGTTTTGTATCTTAATGGTCAGAAAAGGTGCTTGATATGGTTTTAATCTTTTTAAATTTATCAAGACTTGTTTTGTTGCCTAACAAAACAAGACATTCTCCCTCTTGGAGAATGTTCCATGTGCACGTGAGAAGAATTTATATTCTGCTGTTTTGAGTTGGAATGTTTTGTATATATCTGTTAAGTCCATCTGGTCTAATGTGTCATTGGAAGACATAGTTACCTTATTGATTTTCTGCCTGGATGATTTATCCATTGATATAAGTGGGAGAAGCAATCACCTTTAAGTAAATCTTGAAGACTTCTCAGCTTTCTTCAATAATCTTCTCTAGTTGTTTAACATCTGGTCTAACAAAATTCTCCCTTGCATTTAAATTAAATTCATTTGTATTCTGTCCATTTTTCCTTCTGCTGTCCTCAATAACCAAGGAGACAGCTATAGTCTTGGCTTCTTGGGATAATGCCTCAATTATTGGCAATTCATTGATTTTCATTGAAGAAATGTAGCTCATGTTAGGATTTAAGTGCTCCATAATTAATGAATGAAGTTAAGAATTGGATTAAGGAAGAGGATAAATGAGATGGCTCCAATAAATTGCTGGTCTTATATACCAAATAAACATTAGATATAAGTGTGAGTATTAGTATATGTAGCTATATTTAGATAAAAACTTCATTTATCTTTAAGTATATATTTCAATATTACAGAAAATACAAAGAAAATAACCACCAGGACTGTGTCTTGTAGGCTTTGCTGAAGAAATTTCAAACTTGGGTATAAATAAGCCTTGGCTAATAGAAGGAATAGGTCTGTGCTTGACTTGGACAACAAAACAATGATGGATTAATGAAATCAATGTAATTCATATTTTCTTCCACCTTACATTCCTTCCATTGATTCATTTAGTTTTCATATGTTGTTAATGCATTCCTAAATTTAATATGACTTTCTCACACATATTTTAATAAATATTTCCTATTTTCTTGGTTATAAAACTAGCTCTTAAAAAATGCTGCAGTTTCCTTACATATTCTTAAAGATATAACTACTTTACCTCTTCTTTGGTGAGACCTTAGAAAACCACAGAAGCTTATCCTAGACTGGCTAGATCTATCATCCTAGTATCAAGCTGATTTCTCTTTCAATATGGGTCTGTATGTTTCCTTTTCTGTGTTATTAAATGTATCAACTTATTATAGATCTTATTGCTCTATCACTTTGTTTTTCCCCCACTGTGAAAGGAAATACATTTTCTTTGTTCTTCCTCTGCACTAATGTATGCTGCCTGTGTTAACCATACTTAATGAAAACAATCACAATTTTCTCAGGTTTGTTTCTCCCTACTGTGTACTTGAGATGAAAAATTCACTTCCCTGTGTACAGTACAATAACTTTAATTGGAAAGAAAAGGAAATCACCAGTGACATTTCTAATACCTTCTGTCGTCTGCCTCTTTCCTCAGGACCAGCTTATAATAAATCAATTGTGAATCTAACCATGGATAGGGAGGGGTACTAGGTTTGCTAATGGCCCCCTTAAAAAAACAAGGCAGTTATATGTCACCCTATCACTGATTTAGAAGCATTACCCAGCTTTGTTTTTGCAAATAAAAATATTTGAGGCTATTCCTTATCCTTTACCAAATAATCAAGTATTTCCAATTTAATTGATGGGGGATTGGGTAGTTTGCAAGCATACTTCTGGTAGTTTGAAAGCTTTGCCTGAGGTGAAGGAAGTAAGGATTTTAGAATGTGGATTTTAGGATCTTATTTCTGTTCCATAAAACACAAAATGAATGTTTCTTTAGAGGTTCAATATTTCTAGCATGTTCACTGCCTCTGCATACTCCCTCCCTTTTCTCTGTCCATTTTGGGGTCAGGACACCTTGAAACCTGTCCATGGTTTTTAAAATGAGACAAGCAGAGATGAATTCAGAAGATAGGCTGTATGGATATGCCCATTAGCATTTAATTTAAGATGTTAGAGATAGTCAGATTTTACAGGATCCTGTAACATTTGACACTGTGACCCAATTCACAAATGCTCCACATCATTTCTACTTGAAATTCACAATACTGAAGCAAAAGAAGCATTAAATATCCTGCAGTTGTGCTTTAAAAGTTATGCTCTCCATTGTGAGATATTGTTTGTGAACTACTAAAAAAAATCTATCTCTTTTTGTGAGTGAAAATTAATCCTGAACTCATCTTGCAGAACAACTTACCTTTTCATTTTCATCAAATGTTGCCAAGATAATGGGAATCTGAACCAAAAAATTAGTGCTTTTAAAAGTATAGAAATAAGACAAATGGTACTACATTTATTCAAAAGCAGTATTTAGTGTTTTCTTGATTCTCTTGGTGAATGCTACTTCCTTACTAAGTCTTGTGCTGGTTCATAGATTAACGATTAATTCAGCAAATACACTTCCTACCCTCTAGGAGCTGACAATCAAAGAACTTTTCAGATATTTCATTAATGAAAGAACATTTGTTAAAGCTTCTTTAACTCCCTAGAAGATACGTTTATTTTCATCTTGGTTAAATTTATATGAAGCTCGCATTGCCCCATTTTAAATGATTTTAATTTATTCAAACCTACTAGAGGGACTTTGGCTTTTCCAATATTCATTAAAATTAGAACAATGCAAAATTTCATAAACATTTTGTAAATGCCGTAGTTTTAGCTTTTCTCTATCTTGGTGAATATTATTTTACTTGCATCTAAAAAATTACATACAAAACATTGATAAATAACAGAGGGTTCAGTGAAGGCTGGCTTGTGGTACCCTGAGGTCACAGAGCATGTGAAACTTGATCCACTTCTCACCACCTGGGAGGTGCTGAGCAAGTTTCCTAACCTTCCTTAGTCCTCTTCCAGGCTAGTGTGGAGTGACAAAGAAGAGTAAGACACATATCCTGGACTGGGACTCACAGTGTAGTAGAGGGAACAGACTCTTCAACAGATGATTACAGTATCCAGTGTAATACATGGGATGGTCAAAGTCTTCCCCAGAGACCATAGTGCAAAGCAAGGAGTACTTCATGTGGGTTTCACAGAGGTTCATAGCACATCTTAATTTGGTCTTAGGTCCACTGGCTGCTTCCCATGTCCTCATTAACCCCTCCTTGTCCTCATGAGTGGGCTTCATGGTCTAGTCATTTCCATAATTCTCCTGCCCTTTAGGAAGCACTCACTCTTGGACAAACCCCATGGTCTATTTTGTTTGTGCCTGTTCCTGGGCAGCTGAACCCTGTGGGAAGAGGCCAGTTGACAGGAGGGCTTGATGTGAGATCTACTCAGCTCCCCAAGCCCTGTCTGCTTTATAGGAACATCCTTCCACCCCGCCCCTTCGCTCCCACCTCAGCTGTATCCGTCCTTCTCAGCCACCCCTCACTGGGTAGAACTTCCTCAAAACCCATGGCCCTCAGACTCAGAGACAAGACCTTTTCTTCTTTTCTTTCTTTCTTTTTTTTTTCAGAGCAAATAACAGCAAGGAGGGTCTTGCAGCAAGTCAGCTGAGAGGAGATGAGGCAGCGAAGAGCGGGAGGAGTCAGATGGTCAAGAGGTGGGCTGGAAAGGGGCCAGCGCAGAAGGTTGGGAGGAACTATTAGCAAGTAGGGTGAAGAGGAGGGTTCTGGTGAAGGAGCATGAGAATGTGGGATGGTCAAGGTTAGAGGAGGAGTGTTAAAGGAAATTAAAAGTGAAAAGGAAAGGGCTTGCTGAGAGGTGTCCAGTACTGCTGGGACCTTAAGGTCCAGAATATTTATTTTCTCTGCAACTTTCGATCAGGAACCCATTGGTAACTTCAGTGAAAGTAGCTATAGGGGAGTAGAAGAAAGTAAAAGCAAGAATGCAGTGGTTTAGGCTGTGAAAGAAAAGTGAGGAAGTCGAAAGTGCATGTATAGACCAGAAATACCAAGATACCATCTAAACTTATCTTCCTGAATCCGAGCTTCCCAGACAGCTTTCTGATTATTATGCTTTGCCTCTTGGGAAGGGATGTGCTGTTTCTAGGAACACGCATATTTCAACCCATCTCACAACCATATTTTTTCATTGTAAATTAACAAATAGCATTTTGGGTTTAGAAAGAAAAAAAGGAGAGTAGGAAGGAAAGAAAAAGGTGGAAGTTTGGCTGAGAGAAGAGAGAGTAGCTAAAGGAGGAAAGCCAGCCCACTGTTAAAAGAGGGAACTTTTTAAAAGAATGCAAGTTCATTAAGCAAATTGGTAGATAAGGGAAAGAAGAGAACAAAACTGAAGGTGAAGGGTTTGGGGCATTCTTCGGTTAGTAAAAGCTGAAAGCATCCTCCTAGGTACCAGGAATGGAGCGAAGTCCATGGGATACCATAATGACAATAGGCATAGGGGTTCAAACAGGCAGGAGGTATTTGGAGAGGAGTTTAGTCTTGGACAGGAGAAGGGGGATCCATCAAGTGCTAAGCCTGGAGGGCAGGAGACAATGCTAGATGTGGACTTAGGTAAGCTCCCAGATGAGGGTCAGGGACCTGACGAGGTTCCTTATCCATGGAATCAAGTGAGAGACAAAGTCGTCTGTTGAGGTTGTGCTATGTCGGGACTAGGGAGACAGTCTGAGGGAGGTAGCCCGGGGGAAGAAAGAAGCCTCTGAGAGAAAGCAGAGGGAACCGACACGTTTTTTAAAAATTAAGTGTCGGAGCTCATACTAAGGTTGGAAACAGCAAAACTCTGGTGGCCCAGTTTGTACCCCATAAGAACAAAATCTTCATTATTGCTTTACATTCTCACAACCAGCTGTCTTCAGCGGTTACTTTTTGCTCCTTTCTTTTTACGTTGGCCCCAGCCTTCACTATTTTCCATCTGGAACAAGATTAAAACAAAACCAGTACGGTAGTGTCCTGAGATGAAGCCAAACAGAAATGACCCCTTCTATAATGCTTTTAGAAGAGCCAGGTGACTGAAAGAGTGAATAAATAAATAAAAATCAAACAAGAAAGAGCTAAATGGTGTGAAGAAAGCAATAAGATCACCTATATTTTCCAAAATAATCAACAAAGGTTTCACCCGAAACGGACTTCCCTTTACTCTGAAGAAGCTGCACTTGGTTTACCCTCACATTTCTGCTCACGAGATGAGGTGTAAAGGTGTTAAATGATGTTCATAGATCCCACAGCTGGTATTTGACAGAGTTGGAATTTGATCTCTATGTCTCTGGTTTTTGAAAACCATGCTTTCCCCGCAAAAACGTACAATGCAGTTATCACTCCAACGAATGTCTCAAAAGCAGCTGTTTAACACTGTGAAAAGAGTTCCCAAATGACGTGACTGAAAGTCAACGATATACTTAAGGATGATCGTAGATTATCGTACCTGGAGACTTGTTTAGATCCACGATCACTTGATTTTCTCTAGTTGTTTAACTGACCACTTTTCTCAGGGCACAGATTTGAGCCGTGTAACGTTTTCCTTTTTGTGGAGAGAACAGCCTTTGTTTAGGTGATTGTTTGTGTCTGACCAGATGGATCTAAAAAGAGGTAGAATAAGGTGGGAGCTGAATTGCTTTACCTAAGAGTATGGGACATAGGTCATTTTCCTTTGTTCTCAAGAGGAGAGAAGGTTAAAGCTGAATCATGGAAGTGGGCAATCGCTGAAGAATTTGGTTGATGACAGGAGGGAGAGAAAAGACCCAACAAGAACAGAGCAAACCAGGACACTAGAGACAGGTAGAGGTGACCTTGAGAACTTAACCTTGCTTGGAACCTGCAGAAATCTTTGGAGGCAGGATTTCATCTTTCTGTAGAATGAGGAATGGGACAGAGAATTTTTCTGAGATTTTAAAGGGCAGATGCCACTTGCATTGTGGTGGATTTTGTCTTCATTTGTCGTTGCACCTATTTTAAATAACACATGGCCCATTCTTTACATGTTTTGCATCGCAAGTTTGTATCTGTTCACTCTAGGTGACATAAATATAATTTATAAATTTATATTTTCAAGTGCATCATCCTTTATTTGTAGGTATTTTGTAAATTTGAGAATTTCTTTACGGATTTTGAGTCTATTAATTACCCATCCATTTGTGTGGGTATCTCAAGTGTGACAGAAATAATATGGGTAGTAGTTTTAATTTAATGCATGGATTAAGTATGCTCCTATTCAAGATGCTAATTCAGTAGATACATTCTTGGCTTTGATGGTTTATGTAGTGTTATAAACACTAAAAATATGGACAGTCTAATGTGTAAAAATAGATAATAAAAGTTTTTTATTATAAGTTTTATTTATTATAAATATTCCCATGGTGTCCCTTTTTTTAAGGATTAGTCACAAGTTTGGCTTTATTTAAAAAATGACTAATGTGAACTCACACCTAATGCCAGTCATTCTTTTGATAATTATATAATTAGTGTGTAGTTTTCTCGTTTTGAGAATTAAAGCATACTTATGGAGGAGAAGCTTTAAACTATTAAAGGAAAAAGTCTTTGATACCTTATAAACCAGCTGGTCATTCTAGTTATTAGAAAAAAATAAATCTATTTCAGACTACAAAATTCATTTATTAATTCAAAATTCTATACTTCATTATATTTGTTATTTTTTAAAAATATTTCCTACATGCTCATTTATACTTTTTATGGCAATGATAAGAAGTTTCTATAAATAAATTACTACAGCACTATAGTAAACTTCCTCTGTGGGTCACTTGCAATGCTCCGCATTCTGGGTTATATAAAACCTGTGAGAGAGATGTTGTCATCTCCAGTTTGTGTATGAGGAGTTTCAGCTGGCCTGTGTTAAGTGCTCCCTTGAGATGAGAGTCATAAAGGAGCCTGTGTGGGGTGATGCCACAGCCTGTCCTGAAGCTTGCCCCCTAGCCTAGTGTACAGCTGACCACGGCAGGCTTCCAGGAGAGCTGAGAACTTGAGGTAGTTTTCCACAATCCTGAATTGGCTGGCAGAGTTCCAGAGTGTCTTCCCAGAGAGCATGGACATGTTTGGTTCTTTGCATCCTGCTCCGTCCTTGTAAGGGTCCTAGTGCCGTATTACGTACACAGGCTTCCACTAAAGAGTGTAGTATAGGACGGTCCATCAACAGATGTATTTTCTATCCTCAAAAAAAAAAAAAAATTAAAAAAAAAATTGCAGAGCCACCAGACTTGACCTACCCTGACCAATGTAGATTGAGAGCTGTTTCCCTAAACACTATTATGTACACCTTGTCAGCCTTGACCAGTCGTTGCTTGTGAGCACAGTGAGTTTGGGAGTCAGTGAACTCCAGTCGTGGAGACAGAAGTCACTTGCTTGGCAGTCACCTGTCATCCTTTCTCCCATACGCAGTCATCCATTTGTCACCACGTTTAGTGAAAAGCTGAACAGGGAAGCTTCAGAAAAATGCTTTGCTCTCGTCTCGATGATAGAACGCATTTCTCATCGCTGGTAGCACGGTGGTAACTTTTCATTCCTTCTGGCAGCTTTTAAAGACTTATTTGACTTTGGGGGAACCTGCAGCATATCTTAAAGTCACAGTTCAAAAGTAGAAGACGGGGGGGAAAAAGTGTAAGACAGGGTTGTTCATTTTCAATTTTGGCTGAAAAGTCTTAACTTCTACCGTGGCACTTCAAAGTTCTGGAAAACTTGGCTTTTAAAAGGGATGCTGATACGAGATGGCATACTTAATGACAAATGTATCTATAGAAAGCTGTTAAGATGCAGATTATCCCCCCCTGGGGTGGGGGAGGGAGATCAAAACTGCCAATCTGTAAAATGTACTCGATCGAGGGAGGCATCGACTCTATCTTCGCAAGCGCTCTGATTGCAGGGGACAGTATAGCAGCATGTGGCATCATAACCCAGAGCAGGCAAATCAGCTTGATGACTTTCAAAGCCAGGAATACTGCTGCAGGCAAGGGTACTCCAGTCTAGGAGAAATTAAAACATATAGAGACTGTTATTAATTCCATATCTATTTTTGTATAGTCAAATCTGTATGCAAATCCTTAGCATCTCATTTCCGCAGATTAATCTAAAAGTGAAGAGTGTTATGTGAAGAGAATGTAATGATAAAGCTTGGCAAATAACACTGCGAAAGAAACCGGGGCCGCCAACTTGGATGCTTTCTTTAAAATTTATTTTTTTGTGCTGAGAACAAAAGGTTTTTATTAATATGATCGTTTGTAAATTATTTCAAAGGGGGAAAGCAATAGAAGCAATTTCAAGGGTTTTCCCTTGCAGTCCTGACTTGGTAGAAGTTACAGTGCTAGGATTTTTAGGCACCTCCTGTGGTTTAACATTCCAGAAGTAATCAACCAAATAACTAACTCGGATTTTTATTTTTTCTTCCACCTAGTAACCTAGTGTCTCATTTCTAAACATTGTCATGGGAGTGAAAATTTGTATGTAAGGGTAAGAAATCTAATTACGGCCTGCAGATTTGGGAGTGGGGGGAGCTAACTATTATGAATGCATCTGTAGAAGAGAGCAAATAATAATTCTGAAGAGCATGAAGATAAATTGTATGCCCTGCCTAGGAGAGAGGATGTAATAGCTATATTTGAATCCATTGGTTGTACATTTAATCTATAATGGGCAGAGTCTGATACATATAGTGGTGTAAATATTTTCAAATAGGTTATAAACAGATAGTTTACTGCAGTAGATATTAATTCTGTCCCATCTTTCTAAAACAAGGAGAGAAACTGTCGAAGTTTTGAAGCAATGGGTGGGAGATTGACCTTCTGCTCTCTCTCATTTGGAGAAATGATTATAGGCAAGCTGGACATTCATCTGGTGCTTATGGCCCAGATCAAAAGCACTTGGCAATCATTTTCACCCTGAAGACTTGTGTGGTCTCAATAGATTTGATTATTCTTGTGTAGTTATGCTGAGAAAGAATGATTGGACATTCAGTTTTTAATCAGATAAAAGAAAAGGAAGGTTGGGAGGAAAAAGCAAACATAGCTCTGTGTTTATTTGGACATACATTTTGACTCTATGTAGGCATTTCAACCTCAGCTTGCTTAAGTGTATTTTCTTTTCCTTTTATTTTATTTTAAAATGAGACATTCAATAGGAAATG
This sequence comes from Mustela putorius furo, assembly GCF_011764305.1. Lineage (NCBI taxonomy): Eukaryota > Metazoa > Chordata > Mammalia > Carnivora > Mustelidae > Mustela > Mustela putorius. Next base: position 6,548,335 of record NW_025421467.1, read on the forward strand.
CAGAGAAGACTTTCTTTGAGGGCAGGAAGCTCATTTCTCTCTGTTCTTTGTGGATTTACTCTGCAGATAAAGCTTTCATTGAGCTTAAAAGTAGTTGCAGGCTTCAGAGAGAATTTAAAAAAAAAAAGCCCTCCAGTTAATAAAAGCCATAGTCAATTATATGAAAGAAATAATCTCCTTATTGTGATTGCATGAGAGAGTAATGATTGGCCTGGACAGGTTCCCTTCCCTTTATGTAGCCATTGGTATTGATTGATTATTCGGCTCAGTTAAGGACTGTGCACAAATCCTCTGGATTCTCGTTGACGTGATTCCTGGCCACCGGAGTTGATGGTGGTGACCGATCCAAAGTACTGGAACTGTCAAAGCAAAAATTATATGGGACAAAGTTAAGCAGATAAGGAAGACTTTGTTCAAGGCTATTGCAATAGGGGAGGGAGACCAGAATGCAGTCTGAAATGAATTGTGCTGAAGAAGAGGCAGGAGGGTTTTCAAACACTGAGCTTTTCTCAGTGAGAAAAGTACTGAAGGAGTTTTGGGGTAAAGGTTGATCAGTGTGATGTATTGAGCACATTCAGTTACCCCTGATTTTGTAACTGTTTTTCTCTGTGATTAGACCATGTGTATTTGTTGATTGGCGCCCGGAAAAGTGAGGCTCCTCCCTTTCTTCAGAGAGACTGGGAGACAGAGTGATTACCTTCCATGATGATTCCGTTTCAATGGGATGGTTCCTGGGGCTTTGAGGAAGTTATTCTCAGGTTGTAAAACTGAGTAAAGCTTCTTAAATGATTTCTATCTCAAGGAAGCAGAGAAAGAATTTACAGATTTTCTAAAGTGCAAGAAAAGGGATGTCAGAGGCCAAGAAGACAGAGAGAGGGCTATTAAAGTTTAGTCAAACTGAGAAAAACGTTACAGCTGTTTTGGTCATTATTGTAACAGTACATACTTTTTGAATTCAAACAATTTCAACAGGAAACACCTTTGGTCTGACTCAGTTTTAGATCTTCATTGTAAAATTGGCTGCTTCTTTGTGATACTTACTAAAATGTTACTCATTTTATTTTTATTTTTTAAATTTAATTTTATTTTTTCAGTGTTCCAAGATTGTTCATGCATCACACCCAGTGCTCCATGCAATACGTGCCCTCCTTAACACCCACCTCCAGACGCCCCTCCTCTCCCTCCCCTGCCAAACCCTCAGTTTGTTTCTCAGAGTCCACAGTCTCTCATGTTTCATCTCCCCCTCTGATTTCCCCCAATTCACTTTTCCTTTCCTTCTCCTAATGTCCTTCGTGTTATTCCTTATGCTCCACAAGTAAGTGAAACCATATGATAATTGACTCTCTCTGCTTGGCTTATTTCACTCAGCATAATCTCTTCCAGTCCCATCCATGTTGATACAAAAGTTGAGTATTCATCCTTTCTGATGGAGGCACAGTACTCCATTGTACATATGGACCAATAAACGTTAACTCATTTTAAACGAGCATTAGATACTATTTCTTAAGAGATTTTGGGGGGAGGTAGTAGGTTTGCTCTCGTATTCTTGTTTATTTTATTACCTAACATTTACTATCTCCTAGTGTTATTTTCTTATAGAGCTTTTTTTTAATGTGTTTTTTAGTTCTCCCATCTGATGGTAAAAATTAAAGAGTGAAACATCCTCAGTGATTTCTGGGTTTTACAGGGCTCAGTGTACACCACAAACGTGAAACTAAGTATGAGGACAGATAGGAAAACTTTTTTAGAATTGTAATGATATTTTAGTGGTTCTTGATTAAGCAGAAGGTCTTGAGACTTTGGATCTAAGCAATTGTCAGGAGGCTTTGGAAGAGTTGATGACACGGAGTACATGCAGTGCTGTCGGATATGGTCACCCTTTGTCTCATGTGGCTTATCAGGCACTTGAAATGTGGCTAATCTGGATTGAGATGGGCTGTGTCAAACAGACATTGGATTTTGGAGACCATATGAAAAAAAGAATATAAAGTAGCTCCAGAATTTTTCTATTAACTACGCATAGAAATGATAATATTTGTTAAATAAAATCTATATTGAGTTTACTTTCACTGTTTCTTTTTAGTGTTTCATGTGGCTACTGGAAAATTTTAAATCGCATATGTGACTCACATTGGGGGCTCTTGTTATATTCTTTTGGACAGCTCTGGCTCTAGATTTCTTTGGATAAGTCATGTCTTTTCTTAGATGTGGTTTCTCTGAAGAGATATCAAGATATCACTGTGTTGGCGTACAGAAGGTTAGAGCTGTAAAAATTGCCAGTTTAGCTAAGGACAGGAATTTCCCGTATAATTCTGTCGCAGGCATACATTGTGTGGAGATTTGTCTATGTGTGATGTTCATTCCCACTCCCTGCCATTCTTTGCCCCTCATTCTGGCCATGCAGAGCGGCTTGCCAGAACTGGGGCCTCTTGGTAATCTCAGCATACTTGTTGCTTGCTCTCAACTGGATTGCTTCAGAAATGTTTCTTGAAAATGAAACTGCTTCAACAATAAGCTTCTTAATTATGTCATGGGTTCACCACGAGGGTATACAAACAGATCCTCAGCAGTAGCTAATTTTCCTTTAATTGTATCTCATTCTTATGTTGGAATATCTTATTTCGTATTCATGAAAGCTCTAACACATGTTAATCCGTTACAGGTGGGGTAACTAACACAGCACAGTATCAGAACAGACTAATGGTGTATGAACCTAACCAGGTAAGAATCATATAAAAAAAACTCATTACCTTAATTAAAATGAATTTTAGAAGATTTCCACAGTAATTAGTAGTTGAAATGCCAAGTCTGTACATACGCATGCACCTTCAACTTGTGTAGAGAAAAGGAAGCATCTGGATAAACTGCCTTTTGGTTGCCTTTTTTTTTTCCCTCACAAAATTTCAGCTCCTTTAGTTTTATGCGATACACGATGCTTAACTCTTTCAGAGTTTTGCATAATGTAGAAAAAAGGGGCGATAGGCTGATGAGTTAAATGCTCCTTATTCCCATTATCTCAAGTGGCTATTCATATTCAGAGGGATCCAAAGAAAGGATTTTGATTGACCTGTTATATGTCCTTTCAGAAGGCATCTCATTCCAAGAGGAGAACATGCTTATCGTTTCATTACTCCCAAATAAAATAATAACTTTTACTTAACTCAGTGTAGGCAGAATGTCTTTGAGGGGTGTCAAGGACAAGTCTGAAGTAGAAGTATCTGGAAAGTGTGAGGATGTTTCTCATCTGATAGCTAGTGCCTGAGCTGGAAGCATTCTGATGGTGTCTGTGCCTTGTTCTGCCCACTTGCCATCCACACTCAATGAGTTTTTTGTCCCCCAGAAAAGAACAATTTTTATTCTCTTTTCCTTCTACCAAAATATCTGTGGCCTTGGCACATGTTTTCAGGACTTTACCGTTTCTATGATTTTGGTAATGTAAATATTTTTCGTGATTATGACAGTCTTCCAAAATGATTTGATCTGGGAATTTAATATTCATCAGCGGGAGATAATGGAACATGAAACAACAGGTTGGCTTTGGCAGCCTGGGTCAGGGTCGGCCACGAAATGTGTGTCCTGATGACCTTAGTCGATCTGGTGTCCTTTTATTTCAACCTCATTTGATTCCGAATTTAATGAAGGTGTTTCTCTCTTTGCAAGTGTGTTTTCTGATGTATTAGAAGCTGTAGATTTCAGGGACCACATGTCCACGGGCCAGGTGTCTCAAGAGGGATCATTAATTTGCAGTTGCTTGAGTTCGGTGCACACGTGGTTAAAGAGGAAGAAGGTGTTAACATTTCTCAAATGAGTTCTGTTTCATGTTTGTACACACATGCTCTTTTTAAAAATTCTGCTGGCATATTGTTTACGGTGGGTACTGGCAAACATCACATCTGCTTGCATCTTGCTCAGAATCTCAATAACTCTATCATTCAGCCCTGGTGCTTATTTCTCTTCTAGGTCTTTGTGGAGAGTCGATAATGCCTGCCATCTGCCACAGAGCACATCGCTACCTGCCAACAGGCAGGCTGGGGTGACCTCTGCTTCCCCACTACTGATTAGTATTCACACGCTAGCTTATTAGGAGTGACCCCACCAGGCCTCTCTGTTTCTTTGCCTTTGCAGTGCTTGGCGGCTCACCTGGCAGGCACGGCAGTGAAGGAAGCTAAAGATATAATCAGGGGATGTAGGCAGGCTTTACAAACCAGATGGCGTCCACAGTCCTGTGGCAGGGGACCGGACTGCTAATGCAAACGTTGATTCCTAATACCAGAAGGGGTTGCCTCCTAGAAAGCACCTAAGGAAGGCACCATCAGAGTTTTGAGTTAAATCCACTCATGTAAAATGTATCAAAGATATTTCTTTACAGAGTATCTGAAAGAAAGGTGTGGCTATCTTATTAAAGAAGACTTTTGATTGGAAAGAGATTCTTATGACACCTGTAAAAAGGGGGAGCAGATAGGTGCAAGCCTTTCAAACTGTACAAACCACTCTTTTTTTAAGTCTATCTTTAAAAGAGAAATTAGAAATGAGCTAGGAGATATGCCTTTAGTGAATGGACCTTTAGTGACGATTTCCTCATTCTTTTACAGCTTTGTGAACTGGTGAAACGCTTTGTATTAAAAACATCATATGTTCTTTCTATCAAAATCCAAATTTTTCTTGGCAAAAGGAATCTGCATTCCTCCTGTAGGTTAGTGTTTATATACAAAGGAAATGGTTAGATTTACTTACCTGTCCATTGCTTAGTTAAGGCTTAAAATTAAGGTCGTATTTGATTTTCATCTAATTTTGCATTTTAAATTAGATTTTTGAAAGAAGCCATATTGAAGAGGAGTTGAGCATTGTCATTCTCATTAGTGAGCGTGACCTACAACCAAACAGTGGAGGTTTCACCATTCCTAAAGTTGTTTAAAATTTGGCCTTCTGCCAAAACAAATGTATGCCTAGAAATAACTTTTCCCAGTTTGGTAGACAATATGATTATAAATATGCTAAAAGGGATTAGGCAGGGCCGCCTGGGTGGCTCCATGGGTTAATCCTCTGCCTTCAGTTTAGGTCATGATCCCAGGATTCTGGGATCGAGCCTCACATCAGGCTCTCTGCTCAGCAGGGAGCCTGCTTCCCCCCCTTCTCTCTCTGCCTGCCTCTGCCTACTTGTGATCTCTGTCTATCAAATAAATAAATAAAATCTTAAAAAAAAAAAGGGACTAGGCAGCATGAGACTTTGTTGTGACACCAGATCTTTGCTCTTCTATTGATCTTGGGAGGTAAATTTTGGAAAGAATAGCAGAATCACCCTAGCCCTAGTTTATGTAGAGGCCTTGGGTAACCAGTGATTACTATCACAATAATTTTTTTAAAGTGTGTGTTTATTGGACATTATGTGGCACTCTTCTAAATGTTGTGTATTAACTAATTTAATCATCACAACAAGCTTTCAGGTACAGTATGACTCTCCCCACTTTACAGATGAGGAAATAGGCACATAGAGGTTAAGTACTTTGCTCAAGGTCACACAAAGGTTATAAACTCGGGCATCCTGGATCCAGAGCCTGTTTTCTTAAATCATTACACCTAAAAAAAAAAAAAAAAAAAATTACACCTAGTCATGTGCTTTCACTCAAGCAATTTGCATGAGTAAGTTCTCTCAATTGGGTGAGGGAACCATCATGAAAATTTCTATATTCTCATGTGCTTCCCTTATAAAATGCAAATACCCTATAAAATGCAACCCAAACAAGAGGAAATGCCTTTGTACATTGCAAAATACAGCTGGAATATATGGTTCTTCTATATATAAAATATGGTTCTTCTATAATTGTTTTCAGGCAAGAAGCCTGTACCTTTCAAAATATGTAAGCAACATTCTAGTAGAATGGAATAGACAAAGCAGAGTCCCAGCTCTTAACGAGGCACTGCTGTTTTCTGCTTCAGAGGTCTGCTGTTAACAGAGTCCACCTGAATTTATTTATTTATTTATTTATTTATTTATTTATTCTCAGAATAAATGGATAAGCCGTAGCCCTATGTTGCAGAGAAGGGTCTACCATTCCATGGCTGCTGTTCAAAGAAAGCTTTATGTTCTTGGAGGCAATGACTTGGACTACAACAACGACCGGATCCTTGTGCGGCATATAGATTCTTACGACATAGACACTGACCAGTGGACGCGTTGTAATTTCAACCTGTTGACTGGCAAGTACTTTTGACTAAGTAAATCAGGAAAGGTAGAGATTCAAGAAATAGCCACTCTTGTTTTCTTACACATCTTCAGTGCCTCCCTATCTTCAATGCATGATGGCAGAACAACTTGTGTTCATTAACCGGAAAGATTTGTCTCTTGACATTATTTGTCTTACAAAATGTGACTCAGTCAAATGGCTGAGCTATTTTCTCAGGGTCTCTGTTACCTTCGTGCATCTTCTCACTTGGCTGAGAGAGGTCTGTCAGGTCCTTTCTTGTCAATAAATATGCACGTAGGAACTTTGAGATGATTAGGAGGAACGGGGGAATTGATAACTTTACAGAAGCAACATATTTCTTTTCTTTTCACTTCTAGTCCTCTTTTATTTATTTTGAGGTCAGGCATCTGGTCTTCATTGTTTATTACTGTCAGGTACGATTTCTGGCTGTATTCTCCTAATAACTAAATTTTAGAGCAGTTCTGGGCATAGGGGTTTGGTGGTGGTTCCGGCCACAGAGCAGTTCAAGCATTACCCAAGGCAACACTAGGTATGGACCCTCCTGATCCCAAGAGGGAATAAAAGGAAAGCAGTGAAAAATGTACCCATAAAGTTTCTTTATGGAGTTGAAAACTTTCTCTCCCTTGTCAGCGTACGTTGTAAACGTTCACAGGTGACCAGATCCCTTCTAAGCTGCTCTACCAAATAGGAAATTCACACACTCAACATGGTGGGCTGGACTGGCCCCTGAGGACATCTTCGTATGCTGAGTGGGGCGCTCGGCCCCTCACAGCTGCTGCTGGGGAGGCAACAGCAAACGCGGACCCAGTGTGAGGGGGTTAGATGCTTTGTGCAGAGCTCCTGTTTTTGTGAAAATGATCTTTAAGGCCCACCTACAAGTACTTAATCCTCTCCGAGTTTCTGTGGTGGCACCTTAGTCCCTCCGTCCCTGGATCTGCGATTCTGTCCGCTGGAGGATCTGGCTTATTTATTACCACAGTCAATCCGGTGTCAGCCTATCAATAAAAAGAGACTCTCTTACTCTCAGATGGCCTCCAGGAAAGAATAGGTGGTAGTGAGTTATTCTGTCTTCTTTTTTTAAATGGGAGAGGAAGCTTTCATTATTCTGGCGTGTCAGTATCTAGAGACTACCCGGGCTGGTCCCAGATCGGGAACTTTAATACAGTCTTAAAACGGTTGTGTATGTAAAGAAAGGGAGGCTAGTAACTTTATCAATCTTTTCTGTCATTTGCCTTCATTTGGAGGACACTTGGGGCCTGGCGGCTTTATTGACTTCTTGGGGTTGCAGCTGTTACTTTACAAATGTAAGCGCTTGCTTTAAAAGCATTTATGGAGCTGTTTTGCATTTTGAAAATATACCTTGTTTCCACCAGCTGAAGGTAATTGGCATAAAATGGAGCGTAGAACTCTTATTTTGTTATTGCTTATTATTGCTGTATTTAATGCTATATTTACCCACTTGGCTGGTGGATAAGTGTTTTGGCTTGGTTCTGACCTGACACAGATTCATTCTCTGTGAACGCATGGTTAATTCTTCCCTCTGAGTACTGGGAGGCGGTGATTAGTTGCCACAGAAATCCTGTGGAGCATACAAGTGTGCCACAGGGGGAACTTGTATCCTTCAGTGGCAAAAGGGTTAATTAAGACATGCAAGGAAATGGATTTATTTTTTTCTTTTTATTCAATTCTCTTTACTTTAGGCCAAAATGAATCTGGAGTTGCTGTCCATAATGAGAGAATATATTTAGTTGGTGGATATTCGATTTGGACAAATGAGCCTCTGGCTTGTATCCAGGTGAGTGGTTGAAGTTCCTTTTGAAGTTTGTTCAAGCGGTTCAGTGAGGTCACTTTGTGCAGTGCTGCTACTGAAGGAAGAGCTGTGTACATGTAGGAAAAGGTTTGAATTCCCTTTGTGCAGCGTGTTTAGACACTAAACTTCATCCTGCTTCCTAAAAATGACACCTAAGAAATGATGGAGCCCTAGTGAAAATAAAGATGGGGGGAGGGGGAAGCTTTGAAAATCTATATGATTAATGAATAAATAGATAACATAAAAATAAAAAATAAAGTATATATGATACTATCCTGGAAATGGGGAAAGTGGGATAACTTTCTTTTTCTCATAAACCAAAAAAAAAAAAAAAAAAAAAAATCTAGAAAGTTTTAGCAGTAGTACCATCACGCTCCCAAAACTTTACAAATGCCTCCTTCCCACACAGTTGCTTTATTTTTTGTACCACAATTTGTTCATTCCAGAAAGTCCCACCTACGAAGGTGTTCTTCCTTCCTGGCAGAAATTGGGAGCAGTAGGGGTTTATGATTAGTCTGATGGAGAGAGCCTGTGCCCCCAGACAATAGCCTTGGCACAGCAGCCTGTGAGGAGCATAGGTGAGGCAGGTGCCTGCTGAGCTTTTCAGAACAGTGATAGCTTTTGTTGATACACGTATTCAAGGTCTTATTATTTTATTTTTTACAATTGTTACCATAGTTGTTCCTCTGTTTTATGGGCTCTCTGATAATGTGTTGACATATATTAGGCCTGATTTACCCCTTGATGTCCAGAAAAATCTATCCTTAAAATTACCATTATTATCTAACCTCACCTTTAGGGAAGATTTTTTTAACCACTGCTTCATTATTTTTAATGTCACAGGACTATTCAAGATTTTAATTTTTTCTTCAGTTACATCTCATAAGGTATATATATATATTCTCAAAAACTTTTCCATGTTGTCCCAGTTTTCAAAATTGTTGGCATAGGGCACCTGGGTGGTTCAGTTGGTTAAGCGACGGCCTTTGGCTCAGATCATGATTCCAGGGTCCTGGTATCTAGTCCCACATCGGGCTCCCCTGCTCTGTGGGGAGCCTGCTTCTCTCTTTCCCCCTGATTATGCACACTCTCTCTCTCTGTCAAATAAATAAATAAAATTTTTAAAAAATGCTACCATATAGTTGTTTTGTTACCACTTAGTTATATCCCCTATTGTTTTCATAATATTGATTATTTTTTCTTCTCTTGATTTCTCTTGCCAGAGGTTTGTCTGGGTATTTAATATACTTCTCTTAACTAGATCTAAATCTGCAAGGATAGCCTAAGTATGAATGGATAGCCTAAGTATGAACAACATAATAAACAAGCTGGCCCTAATGGATGTGAGTTCTGGATTCAATAAGATAGAGTGGGTTTTTTTTAAGTTTATTGAGATATTATTAACATTTAATATTGTATTATTAATTCAAGGTATACAAAAAATGTTATATATGTATATATTGCTAATTGATTACCAAAGTAAGTTTAGTTGACATCCATAACCCGACATAGTTACAGAAGTTTTTTCTGTTTGTGATGAGAACTTTTAAAATCTATTCTCTTAGCAACTTCCAAATATTTAATGCAGTATGGGTAACTGTCATCACTGTGCTGTACATTACATCCCCAGGATTTATTTTTCTTATAAGTGGAGGTTTGTATCTTCTTTTTTATTGAATTCTATGTGAAATACAGTACAACAGTAGCTTCAGGTATATAGCATAGTGATTCAACAAGTCTATTCATTGTGCTGTGCTCACCACGGTGCTGACTACCATGTGTCACCATACAACGTTATTACAATATCATTGACTGTATTCCCTCTGCTGTGCCTTTTATCCCTGTGACTGCATAGTCCATAACTGGAAGACTGTATGTCCCATTTCCCTTCACCCATCTTGCACATTCCACTCACCCACCTTCCCTCTGGAAACTATCAGTTTGGTCTTTGTATTTGTAAGTCCCTTTCTTTCTTTGTTTGTTTTGTTTTTTTTTTTTTTAGATTTTACATATAAGTGAAATCATATGATATATGTCTTTCTCTGACTTATTTCACTTAGCATAATATTCTCTAGGTCCATCCATAATGTCACAAATGGCAAGATCTCATTTTTTATGACTAATATTCCATTTTATATAGATAGATAGATATAGATATAGATATAGATATATGATGATTAGGGATGTTGAGCATTTCTTCATGTGTCTATTGGCCATATATACATCTTTGTTGGAAAAATGTCTGTTCAGGTTCTTCACCCACTCATTTTTTAATCAAATTTTTTGCTGTTTTTTGATGTTGAGCTGTGTAAGTTCTTTACATATTTTGCATATTAAGTCCTGTCAGATATATCATTTGCAAATATCTTTTTCCATTCACTGGGTTGCATTTCCATTTTGTTGATGGTTTCCTTCACTGTGCAAAACTCTTTTTTTTTGGTATAGTCACAATAGTTTATTTTTACTTTTGTTTCCTTTGCTTGAGAAAACATATATATAAAAAAAAAGTTGTTAAGGCCAGTGTCTAAAGAGATTACTGCTTATTTTTTTTTTTTTTTTTTTTAAATTAACATGTAATGTATTGTTCTGCCTATGTTTTCTTTTAGGAGTTTATGGTTTCAGGTCACACATTTAGGTCTTTAGTGCATTTTGAATTTATTTTTGTGTGTGTGAGGTAAGTGGCCCAGGTTCGTTCATTTTGCATGTAGCTGTCCAGTTTTCCCAACACCATTTATTGAAGAGACTGTCTTTTCTGCATTGTATGTTCTTGTCTCCTTTGTCATAGATTAATTGACCTTGTGAATGTGAGTTTATTTCTGGATTTTCTATCCTTTTGCATTGATCCATGTATCTATTTTTGTCCCACTACCTACTGTTTTGACTACTGTAGCTTTATAGTATATCTTGAAATTTAGGATTGTGATACTTCCAGTTTTGTTCTTCCTTTGTAAAATTGCTTTTGCTGTTAGAGGTCTTCTGTGGGGTTCCATACAAATTTTAGTATTCTTGGTCTACTTCTGTGAATAATGCTGTTGGTTTTTTGATAGGACTGCATTGAATCTATAGATTGCTTTGGGCAATATAGACATTTTAATGATCTCAATTCTTCCAATCCATTAACATGGTATATCTTTCCATTTGTTTATGATACCATCATTCTTCTTTATTAGCATTTTATAGTTTTCAGAGTACAGGTCTTGTATCTTTTTGGTTAAGTTTATTTCTAGATATTTTATTCCTTTTTGTTTAATTGTTAATGGAATTGTCTGCTTAATTTCTGTTCTGCTACTTTATTATTGGTGTCTAGAAATGCAAAAAATTTTTGTGTATTTATTTTGTATTTTGTGACCCTACTGAATTCATTGATCAGTTTTAATAGTTTTTTTGGTAGAGTCTTTAGAGTTTTCTATGTATGGTATCATGTCATATGCAAATAGAGACAGCTTAAATTCTTCCTTACCAACTTGGATGCCTTTTATTTCTTTTCTAATTGCTGTGTCTAGGGCTTTGATTCTTATGTTGAATAGAAGTGACAAGAGTAGACATCCTTGTTTTGATTCTGATCAAGAGGAAAAGTTATCAGTTTTTCCACATTGAGATTGATGTTAACTGTGGGTTTGTAATATATGGCTTTTATTATGTTGAGGTACATTCTCTCTAAATACACTTTGTTGAGAGTTTTTATCGTGAAAGGATGTTGAATTTTGTCAAATGCTTGTTCTGCATCTATTGAGATAATCATATGATTTTTAATCCTTCATCTTGTTAATGTGGTGTATCATGATGATTGATTTGCAAATACTGAATCATCCATGCTCCCCTGAATAAATCCCTCTTGATTATGATAAATCTTTTTTTATTGCATTGCTGAATTCGGTTTGCTAAACTTTTAGTGAGTTTTTTTTTTTTTTTTTTAAGATTTGCTTATTTGAGAGAGAAAGAGAAAAAGGGGGTGTGGAGTGGGACAGAGGGAGAGGAAGAGAGATCTCCAGCAGACTCCACACCTAGTGCAGAGCCCAACAAAAGGCTCAGTCCCATGACCCTGAGATTGTGACCTGAGCTGAAACCAAGAGTTAGGTGCTCAACCAGCTGAGCCACCCAGGCACTCCATCTTTTGTTGAGAGGTATCATGGATATTGGCCTGTAGTTTTCTTTCTTTGTACTGTCTTTGTCTGGTTTTGGTATCAGGATAATGCTGGCCTTCTAGAATATATTTGGAAGTTTTCATTCCTCTTCTACTTTTAAGAATAGTTTGAAGAGATTAGGGAATAATGATTCTTTAAATGTTTGGTAGAAGTCACTTGTAAACTCAGATGCTCTTTTACTACTTGTGCATTTTAACCTTCATTTAGCTTTATTAATGATTACCCTACTGCCTTTCTGTATACCTATTGCATTTTTTTTCCTTTCATAGTTTTATTCTAATTACGGCCTCTTCCACTTAAGTCCTTTTAATGTTTCTTATAAGGGTGGTTTGGTGGTGAAGAACTCTTAACTTCTGTTTGTCTGGGAAACTATCTCATCTCAATTTTGAATGGTAACCTTGCCAGGTGGAGTATTCTTGGTTGTAGGTTTTTTCTTTTCAGTACTTTGAATCTATCATGTTACTCTCTTACTGCCTACAAATTTTCTACTGAAAAGTCAACTGATAGCCTTCTAATGTTTTCCTTTTACATAAATAGTTGCTTCTGCCTACCTGTTTTGAAAATTTGCTGTTTATTTTAAATCTTTGATATTTTAATTATTATGTATCCTGGTACTGACCTCTTTGGGTTCATCTCATGTTTCCTTCTTCAGGTTAAGGAAGTATTCAACTATTGTGTCTTTTTAAAAGTTATTTATTTATTTATTGACGATTTTATTTACTTATTTGACAGAGAGAGAGAGATCACAAGTAGGCAGAGAGGCAGGCAGAGAGAGAGGGGGAAGCAGGCTCCCTGCTGAGCAGAGAGCCTAATGTGGGACTAGATCCCAGGACCCTGAGATCATGACCCGAGCTGACCTGAGCTGAAGGCAGAGGCTTAACCCACTGAGCCACCCAGGCGCCCCTTGTGTCTTTTAAAAAAAGATTCCTGCCCCCTTTCTATTCTCTTCTTCTTGGGATCCCTGTAAGGCGAATATTTATTTGTTCACTTGAAGGTGTCTCCAAGATCTCTTAACTATTCTCGCTTTTTGAAATTCTTTTTTCTTTCTGCTGCTCATCTTGAGTGCGTCCCCCTAACCAGTCTACCAGAATGCTGATCTATCGTGCATCTACTAATCTACTGTTGATTTCCTTTAGTATATACTTCATTTCAGTTATTTTTCAATTCTCATTGGTTCTTTTTTATAGTTTTTATTTATTGAAGTTCTTACTGGGTTTAACCATTCTTCTTTCTGTCCAGGGAGCATTTTTATTACCATTATTTTGAACTCCATATCAGGTAGATTGGCTATCTTTATTCTATACAGTTTTCTGAAGTTTTGTCTTATTCTTTGATTTGGAGCATATTCTTCTGCCTCTTCATTTTGATCGACTTTCTGTATTTGTTGTTTTGAATTAGGCAGAATAGTTACTTCTAAACTTGAAGGAATGGTCTTGTGTATGCTTGTGCTCTGTGTAGACTGTGTGTGCCTGGTAATTTTAGCTAGCTGGATGGAGTTCAGCTGATGGGGCTGGGAGTTCCAGGGCCTTCTATGCAGGGCTTGCCTTGTTGAGACGGTCTAAGCTGAGATGGGCCTGGGTCAGTAAAACAATTTTTACTTTTAAAATTGTTCATTTTATTAAATAATCTAGAATGTCAGACCAGTGCATTGGTCTGACACTTCTTCCCTGTCCCACAGCATCCCCAGGAAGCGTAGGGGCATGGGATTCGGTCGGGCTCCAGCGCTCCCTTTATTCAAGACAGCATGGAAAGAAAGCCCAAAGGCAGATCCTTGCGTTCATCTTTCAACCGCCTCTAAAGAGGAAGAGGTCTCAAACCCAAATGGTCCCCATGAAATTATGTAGAACGGGGCAGACACGGAAGACACCAGTCCACACTCTCCCAACTCTCACTCTTAGGATTATTTCTAGTTTGGAAAAGGGGGAAAAAAACAGATGAACTATAATAAAAATGAAGTGAGCATTTTTTTTTTTTTACATTTTTTTTTTCTTAAGATTTTATTTATTTACTTGAGAGAGAGACAGTGAGAGAGAGCACATGAGCGAGGAGAAGGTCAGAGAGAGAAGCAGACTCCCCATGGAGCTGGGAGCCTGATGTGGGACTCCATCCCGGGACTCCAGGATCATGACCCGAGCCGAAGGCAGTCGTCCAACTAACTGAGCCACCCAGGCGCCCCTGAAGTGAGCATTTTTAAGAAAACATTGATGGAAACATCTGAACTCAACTCCAGAAAAAAGTGCTACCAAGGGAAAATAAAGTCCTGAATTCCTGAAATGGGCTCTAAGAACTAGCTGGAGAAGGATCCTCCAGGAATGAACCCTAAGAGCTCTGGACACTGTAGCAGGTCAGCAGACCTGGGCCCACCAGCCATGTGACCTGAGGCCAGGGGCCCCAGCGGCAGCAGCAGTCCCAGCGGCGGCAGCAGCCCCTCACAGAGTACTTTCCAGGGTGTTATAGTTGTCCTTAAAGCTCTTCAGTTCAAGGAAGTGCTTGGCACGTTTACTCTTCTGACTGGAGGGAAGGTATGTCACCTGGATGGTCGCCGGCGAGACTTCAGGAGACTGGGTCGTCTTTGGCCGCCGACTGGTGCTGTCGTTGCGAACTCCCACTTCGTGCTTTGACCACAGTAGCCAGCTCGCTCAGGGCCTCCTGGTAGCGCAGGTACTCACTCTGGCCAAAGACCCCGGCTCACTGAGGCAGTATGCCAGCTAGAGGTCCCAGACACTGCTTCTGACCACTCTGTCAGATGAGATCATACAATACTTATCTTTTTCTGCCTTATTTCACTTATCATAATGCAGTCATGGTCCCAGATTACCTTCTTTTTTATGGCCAGGTATTATTCTGCTGTACGTGTGTGTGCACACATGTGTGTATGATCACATTTTCTTTATCCATTCATTCATTGATAGACATTTAGATTGTTTCTATGTTTCTATGTCTTGGCTGTTACAAATAATGCTGTAGTGAACATGGGGACACAGATATCTTTTCAAGACAATGGTTTCATTTCCTTTAGATATATACCTAGAAGCGGAATTCTGGATCATATGGTAGTTTTATTTTTAGTTTTTTGAGGAAACCTCCATACTGTTTTCTATAGTGGCTGTACCAACTTATGTTTCTCCCAGTGGTTATTAGGGTTTCCTTTTCTCTATATCCTCACCAAAACTTATTTCTTGTCTTTTGAATGACGGCTATTCTAACAGGTGTGAGGCAACATCTTATTGTGGCTTTGATTACTGTTTCCCTCATGATCAGTGATGTTTACCCATTCATGTGCCTGCTGGTCATTTTTATGTCTCTGGAAAAATGTCTCTTCAGAAACTCTGCTTTTTTTTAAGCAAACATTTTCCCCCTGTGAGTTTTAGGAGTTCTTTATAGTGTTTTGGATATTAATCCCTTATCAAATGTATGTTATTCAAATATATTCTCCTGTCTGATAGTTTGTCTTTTTATTTTGATGACCGTTTCCTTTGATGTGTAGAAAAGTTTTAGTTTCATGAAGTAGTCCTACTTATTTATTTTTTCTTTTATTGCTTTTGCTTTTGATATTAAATCCAAAAAGTCATTGCCAAGATCAATGACAAGGAGTTTATCTCTGTTTTCTTCTAAGACTTCTATGGTTTCATATCTTATGTTCAGTCTTTCATCCGTTTTGAGTTGATATTTTTGTGTATGGTGCAAGATAAATGTCCAGTTTCATCCTTTTGTATGTGGTTGTCCAATTTTTCCAACACTTTTTATTGAGCAGACTGTTCTTTCTCTCATTTGTTTATTCTTGGCTCCTTTGTCATAAATTAATTGACCGTATATGTGTGGCTTTACTTCTGGGCTCTCTCTTTGGGTCCATTGATCTATGTGTCTATTTCTATGCTTCTACCATGCTTTTTTATTTACTATAACTTTGTAATATAGTTGAAATCAGAAAGTATGATGTCTCAAACTTAGTTCCACTTTCCCAAGATTGCTTTGAAAATTTGGGTTCATACAAAAAAATAACTCAAATACAAATTTGAGGTTTTTTTCTTTTTCTGTGAAAAATGCCATTGGAATTATGATAGGGATTACATTGCTTTCAGTAGTATGGACATTTTAATAATATTAATTTTCCCAATCAAGAAGCAAAGCATAGCTTCTTATTTATTTGTGTCTTCTTCAGTTCTTTCACCAATGTCTGATAGTGTCCAGTGTACAGATCTTTCTCCTCCTTGGTTCACTTCATTCCTAGGCATTTTAATCTTTTTGCTACAATGATAAATGGGATTGCTTTCTTATTTTCTCTTTCTGATAGTTTGCTGTTCATGTATAGAAATGCAATTGATTTTTGTGTATTTATTTTGTATCTTATATCCTTACTGAATTTATTAGCTCTCACAGTTTTTTTGGCGGAGTCAGAGTTTTCTACATATAATATCATGTCATCTGCAAATAAAGATCATTTTATGTCTCCCTTTTTGATTTAGATGTTTTTTTATTTCTTGTATAATTGCTTTGGCTAGGATTTCCAGTATAATGTTGAATAAAAGTGGCAAGAGTGGGAATACTTGTCAAGTTCCTAATCTTAAAGGAAAAGCTTTTAGCTCTTCACTGTTAATTGTGATGTTAGATGTGGTCTTGTTTTATATGGCTATTATTATGTTGAGGTAGGGTCTGTACATGCCCAGTTTTTTAAGAGTTTTTTTATCAGGAATGAAGGTTGAATTTTCTCAAATGTGTTTTTTGCATCTATTAGATTATCATTTGATTTTTATCTTCGTTTTGTTAATGTGGTGTATCACATTGGTTGAATTGATGTGTTGAACCATCCTTGTGTTGCTGGATATCAATCCACTTGAACATAATATATCACACTTTCAATGTATTGTTGAATGCAGTGTGCTAATATTTTCTTAAGGATTTTTGCATCTATATTCATTAGGGATATTGGACTATAATTTTCTCTAGTGTGCTTTAATCCACTTCATCACCTTTGTCTTTTGATTGAAGAGTTTAGTCCATTCACATTCAAGGTAATTATTGACAGGTATGTACTTGTTGCCATTTTGTTACTTATTTTATTACTGTTTTTGTAGTTCTTCTCTGTTCCTTTCTTTTGCTCTCTTCCTTCCTGGTTTGTTGGCTTTCTTTAGTGATTATACTTGGATTCCTTTCTCTTTATGTTTTTACGTATCTATTACTGGTTTTTGATTTCTGGTTACCATTATGTTCATATATAACATCTTATGCATATAGTGGTCTATATTAATTTGGTGGTCACTGAAGTTTGAATCCACATTAAAAACACAAAGTTTTTATGTCTCTCTCCCTTACATTTTAGGTACCCAGTGTCCTACTTCACATCCTCCTTTTACTTTGTGAATCCCTTGACTGATTCTTATAGATATACTTAATTTTACTTCTTTTGTGTTTCCTACTTTTTATTCTTGCTTATGGTCTTTCCTTTCTACTCATATAGTCCCCCCCCCATTTTTTTTTCATATAGCCCCATTTAATTCTTTTTTTTTCCTTTTTTTATTTTTTAAAATATTTTATTTATTTATATGACAGAGAGAGAGAGATCACAAGCAGGCAGACAGGCAGAGAGAGCGGGAAGAGGCTCCCCACCGAGCAGAGAGCCCAATACGGGGGTTCAATCCCAGGACCTGAGACCATGACCTGAGCAGAAGGCAGAGGCTTTGACCAACTGAGCCACCCAGGCGCCCCAATCCCCTTTAACATTTCTTGTAAAGCTGATTAAGTTGGTCATGGATTCCTTTAACTTCTGTTTGTTTGGGGAAATTTTTATCTATCCTGAATGATAGCTTTATTGGATAGAATATTCTTGGCTGAAGGTTTTTTTGTTTTTTCTTTTAGCAATTCAAATAAAACAAGCCACTCTAGTGTGGCCTGCAAAGTTTGTGCTGAAAAGTCAGCTGATACCCTTATGGGTTTTTTCTTGTAACTGTTCTCTTTTCTCTAGCTTGCTTTTAAAATTCTCTATCACTACTTTTTGCCATTTTAATTACTGTGTGTTTTGGTTATGTACCTCTTAGGGTTGAATTTTTTGAGGCCTCTCTGTGGCTCCTGGATCTGGATTTCTTTTTCCTTTCCTAGGTGTGGGAAGTTTCCAGCTATTATTTCTTTAAAGAAATTTTCTGTCTCCTTTTCTCTTTCTTCTCCTTCTGGAATCCCTTTGTTGTGAATGTTTTAAGTTTGATGGTGTTCCTGAGTTTTCTTAATCTATTCTCATTTATTATTATTTTTTTCTCTCTCTTGTTCAGTTTGATTGCTTTCCATCTCTCTGTTCCCCAGGTCACACACAGAACTATTCTTTTAATTCCTGCAGTCTACTAGTCATTCCATCTAGTGTGTGTTTTAATGTTAGTTATTGAGTTCTTTAACCCTGATTATTTATGTTTTCCCTTTATTGAGGGTCTCATTAAGGTCCTCCACTCTTTTCTCAAGTCAAGTATCTTTATGAGATTACTTTATTAAAAAGATTTTTTTAACATCTTAATTTTATTCTATTTTTTTTCAATGTTCCAAGATCCACTGTTTATGCACCACACCCAGTGGTCCATGCAATATGTGTCCTCCTTAACACCCGCCACCAGGCTCACCCTTCCCCCAACCCCTCTCCCCTCCCAAACCCTCAGTTTCTCAGAATCCACAGTCTCTCATTGTTTATTTCCCCCTCTGATTTCCCCCAATTCACTTTTCCTCTCCTTCTCCTAATGTCCTCCATGTTATTCCTTATGCTCCACAAGTAAGTGCAACCATATGACAATTGACTTTCTTTGCTTGACTTATTTTACTCAGCATAATCTCGCCAAAGAAGACATACAAATGGCTAACAGACACATGAAAAAATGCTCATCATCATTAGCCATCAGAGAAATTCAAATCAAAACCACATTGAGGGCGCCTGGGTGGCTCGGTGGGTTAAGCCGCTGCCTTCGGCTCAGGTCATGATCTCAGGGTCCTGGGATCAAGTCCCGTATCGGGCTCTCTGCTCAGCAGGGAGCCTGCTTCCCTCTCTCTCTGCCTGCCTCTCCATCTACTTGTGATTTCTCTCTGTCAAGTAAATAAATAAAATCTTAAAAAAAAAAAAAAACAAAAAATCACATTGAGATACCACTTATATCAGTTAGAATGGCCAAAATTAACAGGACAAGAAACAACAAGTTTTGGAGAGGATGTTGAGAAAGAGAACCCCCTTACACTGTTGATCAGAATGCATATTGGCGCAGCCACTTGGGAAAACGGTGTGGAGATTCCTCAAAAAATTATGAGATTACTTTAAATTCTCTGAAGCATATTACATCTATTTCACTTAGGTCTCTTGCTGTCATTTTTGTCTTGTTCATTCATTTGGGACATGTTGCTCTGTGTCTTCATTTTATCTCTGTGTCTGTTTCTTTGTATTGGGAAAGTCAGCTATGTCTCTTGCTCTTAAGAGTAGTGGCCTTCTGAAGAACAGGCTCTGTTGCCTGTTCACCAGAACCTGGCATTTCATGGGATATCTCCTGTGTGTGTTGTATATGCCATGCTCTCGTGGCTGAGCTACATTCATCTTTAGCCTGGTCCTTCAGTGGTTCTCTTTGCCTGTTATAGGCAGTAACAATACTGGACCAGTCAGGGGCCACCTTGAGTTGGAGTTGGGTCAGGTCAGGCTTTTGTCAGAGCACAGTATCACTGGACTGCAGGGTGCTCTTCTTGTATTATTTCCTGAGAAGCTTTTGTTGGTGGTTGGGGTGTGCAATCAGAGCAGATGTCCAATCCCAGCCCACTGCTGGGCCTATAGTTGAACTGGTTTGTATGGTTTTCTTCCCTACTCCTTAGGGCAGGAGTGGTGGTGCTGGGAAGGTGCTGGGGTGGTGGTAACCCCTGTTGGTGCTGCTTGCACACTGCCACACTTGTGGTACCACTTTGGATGGACTTTTGCTAAGAGTGTGTTGGAGGGAGTGAGTCTACAGGAGAATGCAAGGGTGGGTGTGGTGGTGGTGCATGTGATGTTAGCAAGGTTTGCACTGTTCTGCTTTGAGAGGAAGTCTATAGCCACTTTGGAAAACTCCTGCTAATGCCAAGAGGCAGGGGCTGGGTCTGCAGGAGAGTACAGTGGTAGGAAGAGCTCTTAGCAAGCTACATGGAACTCTTTATGCTGAGATGATTCTTGCCAGGTGTCTATCTAGGCTGGGGTGCAGAGGAGGTAAATGGCACCTGCAAACTCTTTTGTTCCTAGAGAAATCTCCCAAAGATCTCTGCCCCTCCAGTGCCTGCTCTGATATTAATAAACACATCTCTAGCTCATATACCCCAAGCAACTTTCAAACTGCTGTTTCTATACTGTATCTCAGTGGGTCTGTTATGATGTATCTTTTTTTTTTTTTTAAGATTTTATTTATTTGACAGAGATCACAAGTAGGTGCAGAGAGCCCGATGCTGGACTCTCTCCGAAGACCCTGAGATCACGACCTGAGCCAAAGGTAGAGGCTTAACCCACTGAGCCACCCAGGCACCCTCTTATGATGTATCTTTAAGGGTATAGACATCATTTCCTATTGCCATCCTGTTCTCCCAGAGCTGAGTATGCTGTTTTTCAAAGTTCTAGGTGTTAAGCCCCCCTAATTTTAAGAACTCAAGAAGTGAAGCCCCTCTGGCTTTCAAAGCCGAATGTTGTGAAGCTTGACTTCCCAGTAGAGGTCCCCTTATGCCTGGGGGACCTCGTGTGGGGTCTGCTACTTCCCCTCTTGTACCTACAGCACTGCTTCCACCCCCAGACTGTCCTGCATGTTAATTTGGCTCCTAACCACATCTCCACCCTCCCTTCCCTCTTCCATGTGGGCTTTTTTCTACATTTACCTGTTGAGTCTTCGGTCATTTTCTGGGTTATTTGCACTGACGTGGGCATTATCTAGGTGTATCCATGGGACAAGGTGAACCTAGGATCCTCTTAACCTCAATCTTCCCCAAAGGCTTAATATATTTGTTTTTTAGAAAGCCAAAATTCTGGTTAGATCTGTGTTCCAACAGCCATTTTGATGTATAAAATCAGTCATTTTGAAAATGTTTATTCCCATGGCGGACACAGTGGTGGTATGTTGAACATATAAAATTGAGAAAGGCTTTTAGGAGCCTTTGCTATTTAGGGGTAATAAGTGTGCTTATAAGCATGTGGGTTGTGACGTAAATAGATGTTTGGAGGGGCGCCTGGG
The DNA here is from genome assembly GCF_011764305.1 of Mustela putorius furo. Lineage (NCBI taxonomy): Eukaryota > Metazoa > Chordata > Mammalia > Carnivora > Mustelidae > Mustela > Mustela putorius. The sequence continues at coordinate 6,569,693 of NW_025421467.1, forward strand.
TGGCTCAGTGGTTTGGGCTGCTGCCTTTGGCTCGGGTCATGATCTCAGGGTCCTGGGATCGAGCCCCGCATCGGGCTCCCTGCTCCGCAGGAAGCCTGCTTCCCTCTCTCTCTCTCTCTCTCTGCCTGCCTCTCTGCCTACTTGTGATCTCTGTCTGTCAAATAAATAAATAAAATCTTTAAAAAAAATAAAAATAAATAAAAAAAATAGATGTTTGGAATGGAAGTCTCTATAGATTATATACTTGTCATATATCATGTTTCATTTTAGTTATTGACAACTGGTTATAGGTTGTATTATTGTATTATTATTCATTCTGAACTGTAGTTCAAATACTTGCTTACTTTATCCATGACTAAGGAACTATTTATTTTGGTTAAATAACATGATATATTGAGAGTTGCAGAGGCTACTTATGTGTTCAGAGGCAACTGCTTCTTTATTGCTTGCAGGAAGAATATCAGAGAAGGTAGGTGAGAGAGTGGAATCATTTTTATGAGAAAATGGATTAGACAGTAGAAATTTCTAACCACAAACCAACAGGTTAAAAAGTATAGGAAAATGTGGTGGAGAAAATAGTACATATGCTAAATATATCAAAGTTTAAGCTTTTAATTAGTCACACATCTATATAATCCTTAGATTCTAAAGGCATGGTTGATTAAGATTAATGAAGATCAGACTTAACTAGTTCAGAGATATTTAATATCTCTTTAATATCCAGAAGGACTAAAGTCATTTTTTGCTCTTGAAAATACCAGAAAATAATCAGTTTCTTTAGGCTGCCTCTTCTGAACTCCAATCAAAGCTTCTTTGTTACTTGTAGGATTCAGCTACATAGGGATGAAGCATTTCAGACATTGAGAAATATGCTATTTTATTTCCTTCTACTACTTGACTTAGCATAGACTACTTGATCCCTTACAAGAAGAACCCAAACAAGAGAAAAGCTGAGATGCTCTTAAATTAATGCTTGTTTAAAGACTGAGATTTGGACTTGTTAGTGAAATAACTCACGGAAAAAGCTAAGAATAGATTTGTAAGGGAAGGGTTCTTTTTAATTAGTGGGGGTGTAAGAATTGTCTGGCACAGGGGTTGACTCTACCCTGATGTGCTGTGGAGGAGCAGCACGTAAGGGAGCAGCTGCGTAAGTGTGCAAGTGATTAGTCTGTATTTCCAGATCACCTCCACTGCTCTTCATTTACAATTACTTCCTTTTGGCTGGAGGATATACTGCCAAGCTGGCACCTCGTTCTCCCAAACGCCTTCTTTCTGCCAGTTTACAGGGGAGTGTTTTGGAGAAATACTGCCAAAACTTCTTTTCCCTTCTCGCAGATTAAATAAATTACATCTGCTTAACATATGCAGTCTCTGTTGGCCCAGGAAGCCAGACAAAAGCTCTCTGGATGATGACCTCAACTGATATTTTGTCTTCTAAAAATGTATTCAGTTGGGGAGGGAATATTGTGCATGGCACAAAATCTTTGTTCTCTCTTTAGTTGCAATTGCAAGCTCACCTGTTGGCTCTACCACTTACTGTATGACCTTGAGCAAGTCACTTCACTTTCTCAGTATCTAAATATTCTTCTTTATGCATTGAAGACAACATTTACTCTTATATAATTGAAGGTAAATAATGAAAGGTCTTTGGTTTCTATATGTAATGAAATACAAATCGAAATCCCACTGGGATTTTCCTTCTTCTCCCAGGATAGGGAGATAATACTTGTCAAATTGATTTTAAATTTTCTCTAGGAAAGTTAAATATATGAAAACAAATTTTCATATATTTTTTAACACTGCATGAGTGAGACTTGCCCTAACCAGTCAGACAAACTGTAATGTAGTACAGCCTGATGATGCACAAACCAGCAAAAGAGAGTGAAAAAAGGTTTGTAGCATATAATAAAATATTTTAAATTAGTAGAGCTTGTGTATTTTGTTCAACAAATGGGATGGAATAGCTAAATGTCCATTTGGGGTAAAAATAGAAGTTTGATCTTTTATTTTAGGCTGTAGTGATTTCCTCCTTAATGCACTTGGATCCCCAAATCTCAATGGCTCCTTTCATCTAAAGAATGATTTTTGTCATTAAAGCCTTAACAGTTATTCAACTAAGTGATAGATAAAGGCAGGATTGGACAAAATCATTAAAGAAGAGTGCCAAGAAGCCTGCTCTTGGGATATTAAGGCATGTGTACACTTAGGATGCAGGAGGAAAAAAAGGGGACCAAAGGTGGGTAGCAACAGGACAGTGTCGATTAAGAACAATTAAAAAAAAAATCATGGGATCTGAGAGATGAAAGTTTCAAATAAGGTTAGAGGAAGGTCGAGGTAAAGAAAGTTGAGGCTTGGAAAGGGCCTGTTGGGTTCAACAAGTAGGATATGACCAGCTTTCTTTAAGAAAGAATTTTTCTAATACACATATGGTCCCTGACTTAAGATGGCTTGACTTAATGATTTTTCTTCTTTACAGTAATGCAAAAACAATACACACTCAGCAGAAACCACACTTTATATTTTGGATTTTGATCTACAGGCTAGTGATATACAGTACAATATGCTCATGATGCTGGACAGTGGCAGTGAGCCACAGCAACTAGGCAGGCATGCAATCATGAGGGTAAACAATCAATATACTCAGCACTATTTTGTACTCACATAACCATTCCACTTTCAGTATAGTACTCAATTACATAGATACTCAATGCTCAATTCATGGTTTTTAAAGATTTATTTATTTTAGAGAGAGAGAACAAGTGTGCACAAGTGGTGGGGGGCAGAGGGAGAGCATCTTCAAGCAGACTCCCCGCTGAGTGCGTAGCATCACATTGGCTAGATCCCATGTCCTGTGAGATCATGAACTGAGCCAAAACCAAGAATTGACACTTAACCAACTGAGCCACTCAGGTGCCCCTACTCTTTATTATAAATTAGGCTTTAGGTTAGATAATTTTGCGTAACTGTAGGCTAATGTGACTACCTTGAGCACATTTAACTCAAGCTTGTCTATGCTATGATGTTTGGTAAGTTAGGTGTATTAAATGCATTTTTGTCTTTTGATATTTGCAATTTATGATGGTTTCTTGGAACATAACCCTATTATAAGTTGAATACTTGTATTAAAATTAAGCAGGATTCAGTGCATGACAGCAAGTCCAGACTAACAAAGCTCCTCCATATAATGAAAGAGATGAACTCGAGCTTAAAGGGGAAATAATTGGGGAAAAATATCCAGACTCAACTGAACTGAATTTGAATCTGCTTCTGAGCTGTGATATAATATTCTATATCCTAGACACCATGTTAGATGTCACCAATTCTCAGAACAAAGCTGCAAGGTTGATGCTGTTTTCACTTTGTAGATGCGGATTTGTAAACCAGTATATCCAGTACTTACTAACCAGTTTTGGCAAGTTATTTAAGTAGTGTAAGACTTTAAATTTTTAAATTTAAATTGACATACAATATTATATTAGTTTCAGCTATAAAGCATATTGATTTGAAATTTTCTACATCAGTCAGTGCTCACCATGACCATACTTACCATCTGTCACCATATAAGTTTACTACAATATTATTGACTAGATGCCCTGTGCTGTACTTTTCAGCTTCAGTACTTATTTTATAACTGGAAGTTTGTGTCTCCTAATCCCCTTTATCTATTTTGCATGTTTCACTAGACTGCTTCCCCCTCTGGCAACCACCACTTTGTTCTCTGTACTTAAAAGTCTGGTTTTCTTATTTGGTCATTTGTGTGTTTGTTTTTAGATTCCAGATATAAGTGAAATCATACAGTATTTGTGTTTCTGTCTGACTTATTTCACTTAGCATAATACCCTCTTGGTTCACCCATGTTGTCCCAAATGGCAAGATCTCATTTATTTTTATTCTTATGTCTGTGTAATATTCCTGTGTGTGTGTGAGTGTGTGTGTGTGTAATCACATCTTTATCCATTCCTGTGTCGATGGACACCTAGATGGTTCCATATTTTGGCTATTGTAAACTATGCTGCAATAAAGGTAAGAGTGCATATATCTTTTCAAATTAGTGTTTTCATATTCTTTGGGTCAAGAACCAGTAGTGGAATTACTGGATCACTTGGCATTTCTATTGTTAGTTTTTTGAGGAACCTCCATGTTTTTCACAGTGGCTGCACCAAGTGTTATTCCTACTGGTAGTGCAGGAGCATTCCTGATTCTGCACTTGCTCACCAAAACTTCTTAGATCTTCTTTTAATACTAGCCATTTTGACTTGTGTGAGGTGATGTCTCTTTGTCGTTTTGATTTGTGTTTCCCCAGTGATTAGTGATGTTGAGTCTCTTCAGGTGTGTTCTTTGGAAAAAAGTCTGTTCAGGTCCTCTGACCATTTTTAAATCTGATTGTTCTTTTTGTGTTGAGTTGTATCAGTTCTTTATATATTTTGGATATCAACCCTTTATCAGTATATCATTTGCAAATATCTTCTCTCATTCAGTAGGCTGGCTTTTTGTTCTGTTGATAGTTTCTTTTGTTGTGCAAAAACTTTATATTTTGATATAATTCCAGTAGTTTATTTTTGCTTTTGTCTCCCTTGCTTGAGATCACCTATTCATAAATATATGGCTGAGATTGATGTCTACAAAATTACTCCCGTATTTTCTTTTAGCATTTTTATCATCTCAGGCTTCATATTTAGTTTTGAGTTTATTTTTGTGTGTGTAAGAAAGTGATCCAGTTTCATGGGTCACAAATCTGGCTTCAACCAGTACCAAAAGACTGGGATCATTCCCTGCATATTTTCAGACCAAGGTGCTTTGAAACTTGAACTCAGTCACAAGAGGAAATTTGGAAAGAACTCAGATACATGGAGGCTAATACATCGAGCATCCTACTAAAGAATGAATTGGTCAGCCAGGAAATTAATGAAGAATTAAAACAAAATTCATGGAAACAAATGAAAATGAAAACACAACTGTTCAAAACCTTTGGGATGCAACATTCTACCACTGTTGTTCAACATAGTACTAGAAGTCCTAGCCTCAGAAATCAGACAAAAAAAGAAATAAAAAGCATCCAAATCAGTTGTGTTTCTTTGCATTAACAAACAGAAGAAAGAGGAATTGAGGAATCAATCCCATTTTGCACAAAAACCGTAAGATATCTAGGAATAAACCTAACCAAAGAGGCAGAGACCTGTAGAGTACAGAGGATCTGTACTCTAAAAACTATAGAACACTCATGAAAAAAATTGAGGGAGACACAAAGAAATGGGGAAACTTTCCATGTTTGTGGACTGGAAGAACAAATATTGCCAAAATGGCTATGTTACCTAGAGAAATCTATACATTCAAAGCAATCCCTATCAAAATACCATCGACTTTTTTCACAGAGCTAGAACAAATAATCTTAAGATTTGTATGGAACCACCAAAGACCCCAAATAGCCAGAACAATGTTGAAAAAGAAAACCAAAGCTAATGGTATCACAATTCCTGACTTTAAGCTCTATTACAAAGTTGTAATAATCAAAACAGCATGGTACTGATACAAAAAACAGACACATAGATCAATGGAACAGAATAGAGAACTCAGAAACGGACCCTCAACTCTATGGTCCACGAATCTTCAACAAAGCAGAAAGAATATTCAATTGGAAATACGACAGTCTCTTCAACAAATAGTATTGGGAAAGTTGGACAGCCAGATTCAGAAGAATGAAACTGAACCATTTTCTTACACCATACACAAAAATAGGTTCAAAATGGATGAAAGACCTAAATGTAAGACGGACACCTGTCAAAATCCTAGAGGAGAACTCAAGCAGCCACCTCTGTGAATTTGGCCACAGCAACTTATTGCTAGACATGTCTCCAGAGGCAAAAATGAACTATTGAGACTTCATCAAGATAAAAAGCTTATGAACAACAAAGGAAATAGTCAACAAAACCAAAAGACAACTGACAGAATGGGAAAAGATACTTGCAAATGATCTATCAGATAAAGGGCTAACATCCAAGATATATAAGGAACTTAAACTCAATACCCAAAGAACAAATAATTCACTCAAGAAAGGGCAGAGGACATGAACAGATACTTCTCCAAGGAAGCATCCAAACAGTGAATAGATACATGAAAAAATGCTCAATATCACAGGGAGATAAAATCAAACCAAAAATGAGACAGTACCTCACACCAGTCAGAATAGCTAAAATTAACAAGTCAGGAAATGACAGATATTGGCAAGGATGCAGAGAAAGGAGAACTCTCTAACACTGTTGGTGGGAATGCAAGGTGGTGCAGCCACTCTGAAAAACAGTATGAAGGTTCCTCAAAAAGTTGAAAATAGAACTATCCTGTGACCCAGCAATTGCACTACTAGACATTTATCCCAAAGATAAAGATGTAGTGATCCAAAGAGGCACCTGTACCCCCAATGTTTGTAGTAGCTATGTCCACAATAGCCAGTGGAAAGAGTCTAGATATCCATCGACAGATGAATGGATAAGGAAGATGGGATATATATACATAATGGAATACTACTCAGCCATAAAAAAGAAATTTTGCCATTTGCAAGGACATGGATGGAACTAGAGGATATTATGCTAAGCAAAATAAGTCTATTAGAAAAATACAATTATCATATGATCTCACTCAGATGTGGAATTTAAGAAACAAAACAACAGGTCATAGGAGAAGAGAGGGGAAAAAAAACCACGATAAAATCAGAGAGGGAGACAAACCATAAGAGACTCCTAATCATAGTTTACTGAAGGGTGGGGGTTGGGGGGTGGGTAGCTGGGTGATGGACGTTAAGGAGGACATGTGACGAATCAGTGACCTCTACCTCTGAAACTAATAAAATACAGTAATCAACTGAACAAAAAGATGGAAGACCATTCCATGCTCTTGGATTGGAAGAATAAACATTGTTAAAATGTCTATACTGCCTAGAGCAATCTATACTTTTAATGCCATTCTGATCAAAATTTTACCAGTATTTTTCAAAGAGCTGGAGCAAATAATCCAAAAATTTGAATGGAATCAGAAGAGACCCCGAATTGCTAAGAAAATGTTGAGAAACAAAAATAATACTGGGAGCATCACGTTACCTGATTTCAAGCTTTACTACAAAGCTATGATCACCAAGACAGCATGGTACTGGCATAAAAACAGACACATAGACCAGTGTGGAACAGAGTAGAGAGCCCAGATATGGACCCTCAACTCTATGGGCAAATAATCTTCGACAAAACAGGAAAAAAATATACAGTGGAATAAAGACAGTCTCTTCAATAAATGGTGCTGGGAAAACTGGACAGCTATATGTAGAAAAATTAAACTCGACCATTCTCTTACACCGTACACAAAAATAAAACGGATAAAAGACCTCAACGTGAGACAGGAATCCATCAGAATCCTAGAGGTGAATTTAAATAAAAACATTTTTAAAAAGTGATCTAGTTTCATTCTTTTGTATGTAGTTGTCCAGTTTTCCCAGCACCATTTATTATATAGACTGTTTTCTTCTCCATGTATCTTGTCCCCATTGTTGTAGGTAAATTGACCAGATAAGCATGGGTTTATTCCTAAAATTTCCAATTCTTTTCCATTGATGAATGTGTCTATATTGTTGGATTGCTTTGAACTGTAGGTTACTTTGGATAGGATAGACATTTTAAGTGTTCTTCTGAACCACGAATATGGTATATCTATCCATCTATCTTCAATTTCTTTCATCAGTGTTTCATATATGAGTACACAGTATAGGCCTTTCACCTTCATAAATTTATTCCTAGGTTATTTTATTCTTTTTGGTGCAATTACAAGTTTTTTTAATTAAAGTATTGTTGAATCACAGTTGAATTAGTTTCAGATGTACAAGATAAGATAGTGATTCAACAAGCTTATAAATTATGCTTTGGTCACCATGCATGTAGCTATCATCTGTCACCCGACATTGCTATTTTAATACCATTGACTATATATCCTATGATGTATTCCCTGTGATTTATTTATTCTGTAACTGGAAGCCTATATCTCTCAATCCACTTTACCCATTTTGCTCATGTCTCACCCTCTCCCCTCTGATACCCATCCATTTGTTCTCCGTATTTATGGGTCTCCTTCTGATTATTTCTTAGATTCCACTTATAAGTGATATTTATGTGTTTCTCTGACATTTCAATTAGCATCAACTTCCTTGGTTCATTCATATTGTTCCAAATGGGAATATCTTTCTTTTTATGGCTGAGTAATACTTCATTGTGTATACTACCATCTCTTCATTCATTGTCTACCAACAGGACACTGTGTTGCTTCCATATCTTGACTATTGTAAATAATGCTGCAAAAAACATATGGGTACATATTTTTAAATTAGTGTTTTTGTATTCTTTCAGTAAATACCTAGTATTGGAATTACTGGATCTTATGGTATTTTTAAAAATTTTTTTGAGGAACCTCTCTACTGTTTGCCACAGTGACTGCACAAGTTTATATTCCCAGCAGCAGTGCATGAGAGTTCCCTTTTCTCCAAAAGTTCTTGTCTTTTTGATACTAGCCATTCTAATTGGTGTGAATGGGCAGAGGACAATTTCTCATTGTGGTTTTGATTTGTGTTTCTCTGATGATTGGTGGTGTTGAGCATCTTTACATGGGCTTGTCATCTGTAGGTCTTTTTTTTTTTTTTTTAAATGATTTTCAGTGCTCCAGAATTCATTTGTTTATGCACCACACCCAGTGCTCCATGCGATACCTGCCCTCCACAATACCTACCACCAGGTTCACCCAACCTTTCACCTCCCTCCCCTCCAAAACCCTCAGTTAGTTCCTCAGAGTCCACAGTCTCTTATGGTTCGTCTCCCCCTCTAATTTCCCCCAGCTCCCTTCTACTCTCCATCTCCCCATGTCCTCCATGTGATTCCTTATGCTCCACAAATAAGCAAAACCATATGATAATTGACTCTCTCTGCTTATTTCACTCAGGGTCTGTTCAGTTCCTTTGACCATTGTTTTAATCAGATTGTTTGATTCTTTTGGTGTTGAGATGTACAAATTCTTTACACGTTTTTGACATTAGTCCCTTAAAAGATATGTCATTTACAAATATCTTCTCTCATCAAGTAGGTTGTCTTTTTGTTTTGTTGGTTTACTTTGCTGTGTATTTTTCTTTCTTCCTTCCTTCCTTCCTTTTTTTTTTTTTTTTCTTGTAGTCCTGGTAGTTTACTTTTGGTTTTGTTTCCCTTGCCTTAGGGGACCTATCTAGAAAAATGTTGCAAAGCCCATAGTCAGAGAGATTACTGCCTATGTTTCCTCTAGATATTTTATAGTTTCATGTCTCCTATGTAGGTCTTTAATGCAATTGGTGTTTATTTTTGTGTGTCATGTAAGAAGGGGTTCTGTTTCATTCTTTTGCAGGTAGCTGTCCAGTTGTCCCCATACCATTTATTGAGTAGACTGTATTCTTCCAACCATGTATTTTGCATCTTTTATTGTAGATTAATTGACCATATAAGTGTGGGCTTATATCCGAGCTCTCTATTCTCTTCCATGATCTATGTATCTATTTTTGTGCAAGTACCATACTGTTTTGATTACTAGAGCTTTGTAGTAGTTCTTGAAATCTTGCATTGTGATATCACCTGCTTAGTTCTTCAGTGTCAAGTTTCCTTGGCTATTCAGGGTCTTTTGTGGGTTTTTAAACATTTGAGGATTATTTGGTCTAGTTCTTTCAAAAATGCTGTTGGTATTTTGATAGAGAATACATTTAATTGGTAGATTGCTTTGGGTCTTGTAGACATTTTAATGATATTAATTTTCCCATTACATGAACACAGTATATCCTTCCACTTGTTTGTGTTGTCTTTATTCTCTTTCATCACTGTTGCATAGTCTTCAGCATACAGGGTTTTCAAATCCTTGGTTAAGGGTACTACTAGGTATTTTATTCCTTTTGGTATAATTGTAACTTGAATTATTTCTCTTTCTGCCACTTCATTATTAGTGTAGAGATATACAGCTCATAATTTTAAGTATTAACTTTATATCCTGCAGCTTTAGTTGAGGATTCTTTGAATTTTTTGAATTTTGCTCAGAGTTTTAGGTGGAGTCTTTAGGGTTTTCTATGTATAGTACTATGTTATCTGCAAAGATTGACAACTTAATTTCTTCCTTACCAATGGGTAGACACTTTATTTCCTTTCCTGTCTGATTGCTGTAGCTAGGCTTTTCCATATTATGTTGAATAAAAGAGGCAAGAGTGAACATTCTTCTTTCATTCATGCTCATAGAGGAAAAGCTCTGTGTATCCTCGTTGACTAAGATCATAGCTGTGGGTTTTCATGTTATCTTTTATCAAATTGAGATGTTCCCTCTAAATCCACTATATTACAATATTAAGAATTTTTATCAGAAACATGAATTTTGTCAAATGCTTTTTCTGCATCTATTGAGATGATCACAATACTTACCGTTTGTTAATGTGATATATCATGTTGATTGATTTACAAAGTTTGAACTGTTCTTACATCCTCCAAATAAATCCCACTTGATTATGGTAAATGGTTCTTTTATGTATTGTTGAATGCAGTTTGCTAATCTTTTGTTGATGATTTTTGTATTTTTGTTCATAAGGGATACTGGTCGGTAGATTTCCTTTTCTTCCCTGTAGTATCTTTGAATTTGATATCAAAGCAATGCTAGTCCCATGGAATGTGTTTGGAAACTTTCCTTCCTCTTATTCTTTGGAATAGTCTGAGGACAGTAGGTATTCATTCTTTTTTTAAATATTTGGTGGAATTCATTTGTGAATCTGTCAGGTCGTGGACTTTTGTTTGTTGGGAGTTTCCCCACACCCCCTCCATTACCAATTCAATTTCCTTACTAGTAATTGGTCTGTTCAGATTTTCTATTTCTTCCTCATTTGATTTGGAAGATTCTATATTTCTAGGAATTTATCCATTTATTCCAAGTGGTCTCTTTCTTTGGCATACAATTTTTTCACAGTAGTCTTATAATTCTTTTTATTTCTGTGGTGTCAGGGGTTTTTTTTTTCATTTATTTTTTTATCCTCCTTTTTTCTTGATAAACTAATTTTCTATCAATTTTATCTCTTAAAGAACTAGCTCTTGATTTTGTTGACCTATTTATTTTAGTTTCTATTACATTTATTTCTGTTCTGATCTTTATTATTCCCTTCCAACACTGGGTTTTGTTTGCTCTTTTTCTAGTTCCTGTAGATATAAAGTAGATTGAGATTTTTCTTGTTTCTGGAAGTAGTCCTGTGTCTCTAAAAATTTCCCTCTTTGGGACACAGTGAAAGCTGTTCTAAGACTTTTGACTGTTGTGTTGTCATTTACTTTAGTCTCCAAGTACTTTAAAAATTTTCTCTGTGAATACTTAATTGATCCATGTCATGTAGTAGTGTTTTATTTGACCTCCAAGTATTTGTGTTTTCCATTTTGTTTTCTTGTTATTGATTTCTAGTTTCATACCATTGTGGTCAGAAAAGATTCATATTACTTCATTCTTAAAATTATTGAGTCTTGCATTGTGGTTTAGCCTATGATCTATTCTGGAGAATGTCCATGTGCACTTGAAAAGACTCTAATCTTGTTTTTGGATGGAATGTTCTGTATATGTCCATCTGGTCTAACATGTCATTTTAAAGACACTGTTGGAGTGCCTGAATGGCTCAGTCAGTTGAGCATCCAACTCTGGATTTCAGCTCAGGGCATGATCTCAGGGTTGTGAGATCAACCCCCACTGGGTACCATGCTCAGCAGGGAGTCTGCTTAAGATTCTTTCCCTCTCTAGCATATATTTCATTAATTATATTCCTAACTCTGATTCTTTTTTATATTTTCTGTTGGCATTTTCTCTGAGTTCTTCCATTCTCCTCTGTAGTCTGGTGAGCTTCTTTATGACTATTACTTTTAATTCGTTATCAAGTAGATTGGTTATCTCCATTTTGTCTAATTCATTTTTGAGGTTTTGTCTTACTTGGAGCAAATCCCTTTGTCTCCTCACATTGCCTGACTTTGTGTTTATTCCTATTAATTAGGCAGAACAGCTACTTCTAACATTGAAGGAATGGTCTTGTGTATGGTCACCTATGTAGACTGGCTGGTTGGAGTTGTAGCTGGCATGAACTTGGTGGTTCTGGGGCATTCCATGCTGGGCTTCCTTAATGGGATGGCTAGAACTATAGTGGGCATGGGCTAGGGTACTCCCTCGACTCCATGCAGAGGGTGTCCTGGCAGGATCACTAAAGCCAAAGTTGGTGCAAAGTGGAATGTGCTGGGGTTCTCTGCATGGAGGACACCTAGTGGGTTAGGTGGAGGCAAAGAGGGGTGCAGGCTGGGGTGTCCTGAGCACCCTGTGCAGGGGCGGTGGCTAGAGCCGTGGTGTAGCATGGTCTGGGACATCCTGGGGTGCTCCATACAGTGGGTCCCCTGACAAGAGAGCTGTATCTGAACTGGGTGCATGGTGGGGTATCCTGGAAGGCTTAGTTCATGGGATGCTCTGGCAGAGCAATTATAGCCATGGCTGGTGTGGGTTAGGTTGTCTCAGCGTATTTAGTTCAAGGTTTGCCCTGGTCAGGTGGCTACAGTTGAGGCACGGTACAGACTATGAGCTCCTGGGATGCTCTGTGCAGGTGAGTCCTGAAACTCTCTTGAGCTAGGGGTGTCAAACATAGCAAGAATTAGGAAATAAAAACAAACAAACAAACATGTGCCTGGAGTGTTCCACAATGTTTTCTACTTTTGTCACTTTGGCAGCATGGCTGTAGCTGTGAGTGCTGAGCAGGGGTGTCTTGGTATGTGGCATGCTGGAGGCTGTCTTATTTGGATGGCTTGGTCTGGAGTGGGCTAGAGGCCAGGGGCTCACTGTGGCAGTAGGCTAGCTAGGCTGCCTGTACTGTATTCCTGTCCATACTAACATGGACAGGAGGGAATGTAAATAGTGGTGCTCACCAGTACCTCCATGCAGAGTTCTTGCTGCTCTCCTGCTGTGTGGTGGTGGTAGGGCTGGATCCTTTAGAAGCTATTTGCTTTTAATTTGTGGCTTTCTTTCTGTGGTCTAGGGCAGCTGCATCTGCTCATAGTTCCTTAGTACTATCCCTCCCCATTGTTATTCGCAGTGTTGGGACTGTGAGTTATCTTCATTAATATGTCTCCATCTCTCTCACAGTTATGTTTTTTTGTGCGGAAACTGTTCAGTCAGTCAGCTTTCACTTCTCCTTCAGGAGGAATTGCTCCAAAAATAGGTTTATATTGGGTGTGTCTATGAAAGAGGTGAGTTTGTAGTCTTCCTAAGCCATCATCTTGGACTAGTCTCTAATGGGATTTTTAAATTTCTCTTTCTTCTACTGCATTATTAGTATATAGAAATGTAACACATTTCTGCATATTAATTTTGTATACTGCAACTTTATTGAATTCATTTATCTGTCCTTTGGTGGAATCTTGGGTTTTCTATAATTAGAAAATATATCTATCTGCAAATAGCGATACTTTATCTTCTTACTAATTTGGATGCCTTCCCTTTTTCTTTTCTGATTGCCACAGCTAGTACTTCCTGCCAATGTTATGTTGAAAAGTACAAGAGTGGATCTTCTTGTTTCTGGTCTTAGGGAGAAAGCTTTTAGTTTTTCACTTTTCAGTGTGACATTGGTTGTGGGTTTTTCATATTTGGTTTATCATGTTGTGGTATGTTCTGTCTGAACCCAATCTGTGGAGTTATCATGAATGGGTATTATATTATGTCAAATGCTTTTTCTGTATCTCTTAAGGTGATATGGTTTTTAGTCTTTCCTCTTAATGTGATGTATTACATTGATTTACTTTTGAATATTAACACTTTTTATTCTAGAATAAATCACTTGATCATGGTGATTTTTTTAATGTACTGGTGAATTCAGTTTGCTACAATTTTGTTCAGCGTTTTTTTGTATCTATGTTCATCAGATATGTTGACCTGTAGTTTTTTGCGATGTCTTTGGTTCTGGTATCAGGCTAATACTGGCATCACAGAATACATCTGGATATTTTCCTTCCTCTTCTATATTTGTGGAATAGTTTGAGAACAGGCATTAACTTGCTTATATTCACCTATGAAGCCATCTGGTCCTCTTTTTTTTTTTCGATTACTAGTAATGAAATTGAATGGGTAATCAGCCAGTTCATATTTTCTCCCTGATTTAATTTTAGAAGATTGTATGTCCCTAGGAATTTATCCATTTCTCCTAAGTTGTCCAATTTGTTGGCATATAATTTTTCATAGCAGTTTCTTGCAATCTTTTATATATGTGGTATTGCTTGATATTTCTCTTCAAGCCAGATTTATTTGGGTCTCTTCTTGGTATGTCTGGTAAAGGTTTATCAGTTTTGCATATCTTCTCAGTAATCAGCTCTTGCTTTTATTGCTCTTTTCTTTTTAAAGTTTTTTTTTTTTTTTAGTTTATTCCCACTCTAATCTTTATTCCTTGCTTTCTTCTACTAGCTTTGGGCTTTGTTTGTTCTTTTTTTGGATCCTTTAGTTGTAAGGTTAGGTTGAGATTTCTCTTGTTGCTTGAGAATGCTATAAACTTTCCTGTTAGAATTGCTTTTGCTGTGTCCCAAAGATTTTCTACCATAATGTTTTCATTTACATTTTTCTCCATGAATTTTTTTCACACCTTTTTTTTCATTGACCCATTGGTTTAATACCATGTTGTTGAGCCTCTGTATTTGCATTTTATTTTGTTTTCCAGTTCTTGTAACTTATTTCTAGGTACTGTTGTGGTTAGAAAAAGATGCTTGATATGATTTCAGTCTTTTTAAATTTATTGAAATTTGTTTTGTGGTGTAATATATGATCTATCCTGGAGAATATTCCATGTACACTTGGATAATGTGTATTCCATTGTTAGATCCATCTGGTGTAATGTGTTGTTTAAAGCCATAAGACCTTAATATTAAAGCAGGATAAAACTACCTACCTCATCACTGTTCTGAAGATTAAATCATTATAAACATATATCTACGTACATATGTAGACACCCAAATATATAAATGTACATAGTAGCACTTACCTGGATCTTTATATGTATTTCTGGTACCATACCGCGAGGGGAGAAAACCCAATGCCTAAGGTATATATGGTCATGGTGGCATAACTGAATTCAACTGTAGGCTGCTTTTTATATATAGACGTTCAAGTTATATTGAACAATCATCTTTGACGTACAGGCTTCTCTTCTTTTGTAGGTAGTGGATGTAAGTAGAGAAGGCAAAGAAGAAGTATTCTATGGGCCTACACTCCCTTTTGCTTCCAATGGAATAGCTGCATGCTTTCTTCCAGCTCCGTATTTCACATGCCCTAACCTTCAGACTCTTCAAGTGCCTCATCACAGAATTGGGACCATCTGAAAGGCAATGCTTTGTTAATAACTATCATGAGCAGAAGAAAAGTTTCATTTTTGGATACTGGGTATGAAAAGACTCAGTGCTCAATGCTTCCTTGTTTTGTTTTATATGTCTTATATTCTGATAAACATTAGCAAAAAATGAACAGTTTTCTAAAACACATTACTGAAAACTCCTGTCACCCTTCTCTTTGTGGGTCAATATACAATATATATGACTTTTACTGTGGTATAGCTTAGTACCAACTTAATGGTCCATAATTGTTCCATGGGTCTTTAGAGCCTTTGTGTATACTTTTTCTAAATCAATGCTGTCTAGGAAAACAGGACAATGTTAGTAAGGAATTTATTTCACAAGTACTGTCCTCAGTGGTCTTTAAAAAAAATATTCAGTAGTTGTTTCCCTTCCTACGTAAACCTGGGTTTGTAATTTTTCTTTTAAAAATTTAACATTATGCAGCCCCACTCGGTATAGACTCAGCATTATGACATTATAAAATTTTAAATGCCATATTTTATTCAAGGTTATACGAATAATAGAAGTATATCAGAACAGCAATTGGAATACCCATATTTTTTGGCTTGGTTAATCTGTGACCTTGGGCAATGTGCTTACCTTTCTCTACTTGTTTTTCCACTTTTTAAGGAAGATAATTATTGATTTCCATATGAATTCAGAAGAATTTTGTGAAGATTAGGGAAATGCTAAGTACTTCGCTGAAGAAAAGAAAGTTACTCAAATTACAAGGTATTTTACAGTGTTTAGAACCTTGTAACTGAAAGGGGAGGTTATTTTTGAAATTAAATAATTACTAAATAGAACTTGAAACACATATTATGGAATAAATGATTCGAAAAGCATGTGAAAGATATGCTAATTAGGAAAAGGGGAATTTACCAAAGCCAAAGATTCCCAAGTCTGTACAAATTTCTTGCTTCAAATAATAATTTAAACTTCTCATTTAAACTCATTTAGTGAAAAATGACATTTTAGGCTCAAAAAAAAATTTGTTATACTAATTTTGGCACCATAAAGTGCTCTGACATAAATCTGAACCTAGACTTGGTAATTCTAATAAAAGTTTTTCCACTTTGTTAAAGGTTATGTCAATCTTGAGGACTTGTGGGATTCTTTTCCACCACCAATACATATTTTATTACTACAAATTTTTAATAATGCATAAGAATTCTTATTTAGGGTGAGGTTTTTGGATTTGCTTTGGCTATAGCAAAAATATACACATAAAACTCAATCACTTTTGAACATAAAAAAATTCAAGAAGTATAAAATGAATTTTTCTCTTTTCTTTTTAGGATCTAAGTCACCTTTATAAAAGGGAAACTTTACGCTTTTTCCTTTGGCATAGTTTAATTATTCAGCAATCTTTATCTTATAGAAAACTGTCCTTTTATTGATGGAAGCACTTTTAGTAATCAGAAGTGAATAAAAACATAAGCACTTTTTAATCCTAAATACAAAATTCACTAACTTTATATATTGTTATATACCTAAAATTTTTAATTTCCAAATAATAAGTAATCTGGTTATTCAGATTAAAGAACAGGAGGAGAGACTAGAGGTAAGGAGCAAAAAAAGTGAAAAAACCTTCCAGAGATTTAGCCAAAAAATCTTGAGTATTTTTATAGTTCTGAAAAGTACAAATTGATACTGTTCATTGATATCAAAGAGTGTCTTTAAAGGGTATAAATCATGTAAACTAAATATTTTAAATGCCTTACCAAGTCAGGAAAATGACTCCAGTATTTGAAGTAGCTTTCAACAAGAACCAGAGCAAGAAGTATTTCAGATTTACTAAAATTTCTACTTGACAAATGAATTTACTTCCAGCTGTTTTTACCTTATAAAAACCATTACATTTAAAATCCCAGATCCTATATCCAATGAATAAAAGGGAAATGGTCTAAAAATAAGCTTGCCTGACTGATAATGGAAAGGTAGCCTGAGATTACTCCTGATATTTTCTGTTTAGACTTCTAACTATTCATTTAAAACAAATTGGCATATTATTATCAAACCCCTTCTTGGTGAAATTTAATGTGTTATTCACTAATATTACAGAATTGAATGCAGAGAATTTTAAAGTTTTGCATCGTTTTTGAAAACATCTTTTATACTGTAGCCAGAGAATAGAATCCAAAGTGCAACATTCTTCTCTGAGGAAAAATAAAATGCTGAACACTTATGATTAGATCATTCTCCTCAAATTATTAAGAGCTAATAAAAATTCTAGAAAACTATGCTTGGTCATATAAAGCAAATTCCATTGAAACTATTCAAATAAGTGAACTATCCTTCATAATTCATCTTCCATTTTTATTCTCCAAAATTATAGACTATATTGTATTTGTAGTAGAATTAAATTAAATTTCCATTGGGAGATCATGAAACTTCCACCTCCTTAAACAGCTACTTCAAGACTTGACTTTACAAGAGAAGACACAGGTACCAGATAAATATTAGCAGAATGTTCCTTTGTGTAGGAGGAGAAGCCAGCAAAGACATTAATCTCTAAAATAATGTGTTTGTAAAGTACAATGAAATTCCTTAGAACCTTCATAACAAAATACCTTCTAGGGTGCGATTAGGATATTTTTCCTGCTTTTTTTCTTCATATTTTCCACATGGTTTAACCACATGTATACTGTATCCTTTCCAGCTATTGCAATATCTGAAAAACTCTCTATTGTTTTACCACAGAATATAAAATAGGAATAAGATAGAAATTATTTCTCAAGACAACATGGTTCATTTTTATTTTGGTTTTCAAATAGTCAATCTATCATAAAAAAGCGGAATAATCATGGATACAGTGTAAATTATATACATTAAAAAGGTATATACCATTATTATAGACATAATTAACTTATAAACATGAATAAACAATAAGAACGTCCAGAAAGTACAATTCACAGATGCAGTAAGTTGGATAACTGTTAGCACACCACGAACTTTAACAAGCAGATTATTCAGTTCTAATCATGAGGTACTTATTTTGGTAACCTTAGCAATATAGATTATCAGAGAATCAAAATACAAATCTTTTATCTTATTAAATATGTGAAAAATATCCTAACTTTGCTAGCTTCCCAAACCAACTGATTTAAGCAAATAAAGCATGGCATTTATATTGGCATACTATACACTTGACTGACAAGGTAGTATTTTTAACCCTAGAAGGATCAGGCAGGAGATCAGTTTTTGAAAATATAAGGTTTACATAAACATTATAGGAATTTAGGGAAGATAGGCTTCCTACAGGTCTTTCCCAATTGCAGAAGTTTATCAAATTTTTATGTAACAGATAATCCTAACAAAGGGTAAGTAAAAATGAAAACTGTCAAAGATTCTGTTAAAGTACATGTAATTCTTTAAGAAGGAAGTAGTTTTAAAAATTTGTGATGAAGTATGGAAAAAGATAATGGGTAAAGAACACACAACCTGCAGATACTTATTTTTTTTTATATAGATATCCAGGTAGAAAAAGTCAAATATGCTTAGGAAAAAATATGCTAGGAATAGATAAAGATATAAAAGTTTTAAAGTATGAAACTGTTCTAATGCAAATGAATTCAATACTGAATGATTTTTGTACAGAGAGCATATTCCATGTTTTTTACTCCCCCATGAAAACCTAATTAAATGTTCAATTAAAATTTAAATCATAACCAAATCTGAGTATCTAATAAAGTCCTTCTATCATGCTGTTGTCCTTCAATCATCTCTTTTACATTTCATCTGTATATTTTATGAAAATTATTTGACTGGAATACTCATGTATCTAAAATATATTTTAACGGTCTTCCTATTTCAGTGACTTAAGGTTAGGTTTCTAGAGAAAGCATAGTATTTTATGGTGGCAAACTGAATGAGGCTCAGAGTGTAGAATGAACATGGCATTCAGATATTCGAAGGCAATCTAGTCCCCTGCTTGAGTTAAATTTGCACAGAAAAGCTGGAGTCAGATGGCAGAAAGTCTCCTGACTGAAGAGCTTATATATCAGCTTACAGACACTGGGAATTAAGTGGATGTCCTGAGTAGAAAAGTAACAGGAGGAAAGTAATATTTTAGAAACACTAATGTGAGAACTGTATAAGGTTAAATTGGAGGAAAGGAGATCAGAGATAAGGAGATAAGGAAAAGATCAATAGATAAGGAAGAGATCAACAGCAGGCGGTAGAAAAAACATTTCGGATGCACGGAGGGCAAAAAGAAAAGAAGAGCAAAAGCTTGTACTGGTGATCAACTGAAAGTGGGGAACAAGTAAGAATTCAAATTGCTTCTGAAGTTTCAGGGCTAAATGACGTGGGAAAATAGTGTCTTCCCTGGGTGGAAAAGAAAGGCAGGAGCTAGTTTGAAATAGGCGACAAGCGCAGCTCGACAAGTTGCCTTGAGGTTTCTGGAGGATCCAACTAGAGGGGTTGAGAGAAATTAGGCTCATGTTATCAAGGCCCAACTGGAAGAATGTTGAGACAGAGCGAATGAAGGGCCAGATCTTACCACTGGGGACAAGAAAGAACATGATGGTACTTTCAAAGTACAATATGTAGGAAGGAGCAGTATCACTGAGGAAGGGCTGAGAAGATAAAGGAAAATACCAATGTCAGGGCAAAGAACATGACAAACGAGAATATAGTCTCAGGTTTCAGCAAAAGAGAATGGCTTACATTACAGTGGGGGAAGCAGCAGCCCTAGGGATGACAGGTTACTTAGGGGATTAAGTGATGGGTCAGTGAAGATTTTCAAGGAAATGAACGAAGTAAAAACAAAACTCTTCAACTTAAAAAGACAGCATCTTTAAAATTTTACTTATATATTAATAAACACACATGTATATACACATATAAGTATCGATAATCATGGATTTTTTGGGTTGTTACTTATTTTTAAAGTACAAACTGTTTATTCTTAGGATCTGTAGATATACATCCCAATGCATGATTCAGAAGCAGCTTTTCTCAGCCTTAAACATTTCATATTCTAAGGAGTGAGATTCTCAAAGACATTAATCTCACTTGGAAAAAAAAATAATATATATATATATATATACACACATATAATACACACAAATAATTCCTTTAAAAGTGTCACTTTAAACAGATTAAACTTCATTTGCTGAAACTTGCAAAGTGATATAAGTTTAATAAGGCACTATTATAATGGAAAGAAACTCACTGCTATGAAGTCTATTAAGTTACTTTACTTAAAGAGGGTTTTTTCATTCTGTTTGTTGTGACATAATGACAGTTGACCTGGGGTGGGAGGGACAGACTATCTGTATGTCATGAGAACAACAGATACTCCTTTAGGATTCATAGATAAAAGTTAGGAAAGGACTAATAACTAGAGTTCACTGATTGTAATCTATTTCATTTTGAAAGATACTTCTTGACTCAGAAAAGGGAGGAATCAGAAGAAGCATGATAAAGACCAGAGTCTCAAGAAGAAAACAGTTATTTCAAGGTTAACAAACATAACACATAAGACATAATTTGAAAAACAGGTGAATATAAGAAAGAGAGAACAATATTGAGGTGTTCTCTACGTTTGTGCACGAATAACTAGTAATCATGTCTGTATGCCTCATATAGAACACTTCACCAATATAGTTTCACATACATTATTCCACTGATTCTTACCAAAACACTATGAAATAGAAAAAGGAGTATTATTCTTTTTTCCCCAAGGAGAAACTCAGGCTCAGTAAGATTAAGTAACTTGCTGAAGTTTACAAAGCAGAGCTGGGACTGAGACCTACGTGGGTTCCCAACACCAGGACTGGAGTTCTTTTCCCAAATAATGCTCACCACAGAAAGGAGTCAAGGACAAGAGCCCAACTGGTAAAGTAAAAGTATCTATGAAGTACTCAGAGTTAAGAGACAAGAGCTGCTAAAGGAACTAAACTGGTTCCCTATAAATATGTAAGATGTGAAATTATAAGAGGCTCTAACTGAAGAGCAAGGAGATAAATCAGCTGACTTTTCAGACCTCTTCTGTTAATTTATAATCTCAAGACTTTTCAGAATATTATTTGACTTTTCTTAAAAGCTCTTATCCTTCTCCTGATACGTCTTTTCATCAATTTCCAAAAAGAAAGATGAGTAGAGGGGAAAAAAAATCTGGCAACTGTTGGAACCACTGCTGGTTTAAATTTAAAACATTTTATATACTATCGGTATATTCATTTCGCCAGACACCGCCTCATTCCTCACAGAGTTAAGCGTGTTGGGTATTTACTAACTTGCCTCACACATGGTATAACAAAAGATGATAAACATACATCCCATCTCCTGAACTCCTGTTTCATAAAATCTAGCAAAGAATAGCCAGGTAATCTGAAAACAAATAACAACAACAAAAAACCCAAACATCATATTAAAACATGACTTGGAAGAAACAGACAAACACAAATCACTCACAAGGCAAAAAGTCACATTACAGTGACAAGTCCCCTGGATCACCCACTGCAGACCTGCTTCATGGACACACACAGAGACACTCCCAGTTAGAAAAACTTACTTTAAATTAGTTTAACTAAAAACTCTTCAAGAGAGACAATTTTGCCAACTTTGAAAAGATCCTATAATATACTTATTTAACTTTTATTTTCTTGTTATGTATTTTATACTTAGAGGTATGTAAGAAAAAAAGTCCTGGAAAGTATTTCTAACAGAACATTATACAACTGCAGTGCAAAGTGGATTTAGATAGTTACAATGAATAGAGAAGCAAAGCACAAAATATATTAGGTATTATCACTTTCCAGTCTCTGCATTTCATCTTGTCCCACCTGTCCCAGGTGAGATAGAAGTTTGATATAGGCCTCCCTGTTTAAGGAAAAAAGAAAAGGTAGATATATTTATTAACTTTTCCATAATTTTCACTTAAGTATTTATAAATTCAGTCTACCTGAATGTCTGTCTACACACATGTGCACCCACACCCATACTCTATGATTAAAGTACTCTGATTCTTTAACAAACTTGGAACATGTGAATTCTCATGAGTGCTGCCTCCTCCAAAACAACCTCTTCAGGAACTACAGGTCTATTTCCATGGTGTTGCATTATTTTACACCATTCAGCACAATTTGAAATTAGGTTATAAGCCTATATGAAAAAAAGGCCCATTACTATTTTGACCCAAATCTGTATTATCTAGTTGGGTTACTCTTTTTTTTTTTTAAGATTTTTTTTTTAATTTATTTATTTGACAAACAGAGATCACAAGTAGGCAGAGAGGCAGCAGAGAGAGAGGAGGAAGCAGGCTCCCTGCCGAGCAGAGAGCCCGATGCTGGGCTTGATCCCAGGACCCTGGGACCATGACCTGAGCCGAAGGCAGAGGCTTTAACCCACTGAGCCACCCAGGCGCCCCTAGTTGGGTCACTCTTATTCACTGGATACGCATGATATAGTTGATTCAGTATATCAAGCATCCCTCAAAAGGTAGATGTGCCACCATGGGTTTTATACAAAACAAGACACCTGAGGCTCTCAAGTCCCCTTCCTGATAAGGAGCACTGAATGTGTTCTGAGCAATAGAGGCACTGCTGAAATATATATATATTCTTTAAAATTATTAACCTATAATGTATTATTTGTTTCAGGGGTTCAGGTCTGTGATTTGACAGTCTTAAACAATTCATAGCACTCACCATAGCACATACCCTCCCCAATGTCCATCACCCAGCCACCCCGTCCATTCGACCTTCCTCTCCTCCAGCAACCCTCAGTTTGTTTCCTGAGATTAAGTCTCTTATGGCTTGTCTCCCTCTCTGGTTTCACCTTGTTTCATTTATCCCTCCCTTCCCCTAATCCTCTGCCAAATACATAGCTTTCTAAGGTGCTCACTTTGAAAAGAACAGTGTGTGATGAAAATGTCAATCATACTACAGAAACGTTCATTAGCTCAGAGAACACACCCCAAATTTTTAGGAATGGGAAAATAAGCGATCTCCAGAAAATAAATCTAGATTTTTATAACCACTGCCCAAAAAATGTAATCAAATGATCCAAACATACCTTTGTGCAATATTTCTGCCAAAGCCCCATTTCCGCTCTGAATCCTTCAGAGACTGAGTGAGGGTAGAAAGCAAGTTGATAACAACCTGCTGGTCCAATGATGCTACTGTTTCTAAAATGCCGTAAATCTGATAATCGTATCTCATACCATGATCCTGGATAAAATGCCTGGAAGTAAATCAAGTTACATAGGATTACTTCTGGGGGAAGTTCCTTGGGCTGGTATCTATATGACAACTGTAACCTGAATGCAAGAAAGATCATTTCACATAAAACAACCTTAAGAATCCAGATGCCCTATGAAGACAATTTATAACACTTAAAAATAAGGACAGAGATGGCTTATTTCAGTGTGACCGGAATGATGGCACAGGTAGGAAAAGGGAAGAGCTGCAAACCCAGCAGGGAGAGAAGAAGGAAAATCTAGTCCCAGGGACTTTGCTGCTATTCTTTGTGGGTCAAAATCTGAGCCATAAAAACATGGAAAAAGTGAGTCCAGTTTCTTTATCTTAGTACTTCATATTTCTATATAAATCAAACAATATTTTTATGAGAAAAGCAAGTTATTACTAATATATTTTTATATTCCTTAAGTGAACAGGCGACTTTAGAACCACAAAAAGCCTTTATAATAATAAGAATTGTATGTTTTAACCATATAATTTCCACTCTCTCCCCCAACAAAATAAGAATGATTGCATGTTTGCTGTGTACAATTTATTAACAAACATGCAATCTTTCCTGGTATAAAATTCTTTCTCCCCTCTTAGGGTTTTATACGGTTTTTTCTTTTTTTTTCTTTTCTGGGTGGTTTTACGCTTCTTACAAATCCATTATTTATTTCATGTAATCACAATTTAAATAAGTTGTAACCAATGGACAAGTGCCAATGATGTGATGAGAAACAAACTGAGGAATCAAAGATCCAACTTAGGAGAAAATGGATCCGTGTTATTTATCACGGTAGTGCTAGGGCAGAGATGTGTATAGTAAAAATGAACTTGAAGAAATTGTGAGACATATTTAAAAATACTGCTCTAACAGAAAGCACAAGACTCTAGAGGCGGCAAGGCAGGAAACGGCAACAAAACACAAAACACAGGAAACACTCCTCCAGTTGCAATATTGTTCTTGGGAACCAACATCACATCTATCCTATACAGTGTATGCTTCACAGCTGAAATACAAGGACGCCTTCTGGGTCTACAGTTTCTAAAGCAGGTAAACCAGTGACATGTACCTCTACACGGGATCCTGAGTAACATGTTTAGCAGCTCTGAGGGCCTGTGCACCTGTCATCGTGACCCACATCCCCCCATTTTGTCTCTTCAATACATGCAGGAATCTTTATCACCATTTTCAGGTGAGTTCAAGTCAGTTTGCTCATCTTCCTCTCTGGCACTTTTGTCTTTTTAAATAAAACAACACAATGTAACAAAACTATGGCCAAAAAATATAATAATTGAAATACTATAACAAGTAGTAGCACATTATGTTTTGGATAATTAGTTATTTGAAAAACATGTTGGCTGTCAAATGGCTGGCAGTCATCCCCTTGGCAGTTGGCATATTTTCCAGTTACCTAAACACAGAAGTCAGCTGGGCGGCGGGTTCTCCCTCTGACCCCACTTGGCAGGCTTTTACCATGTATTGCAGGTTCTCTGTGGCCAGCCTTTTAACTAGGAGGAAAAATTACAGCATTACACACTGTGTCTGAATTGACCATCTGGATCCTCATTTTTATGAACACTCTTAATTTAGAAAAATATGTTGTTTTCTTAAAGTTTATACAGCCTTTTTGTTATTTTTCAAAATGAAATAGTTATGAGTTTTTGTTTTGTACTTGTATATCTCCCTATCTCCTTAACTCCCATTCTAAGAAAATATAAAAATCTTGAGTCTATTTTTTACAAGCTGATAACTGAAAAAATACATATGAAGACAGGTCTCCTAGAAAGAACCCACATTCAAAAACGTTTTATCATCCTAATCCTGCAAGTAGTAACATATTGACAAAAGACAGACTGTAATCATTCAGCTGAGTTACAGAGAAGCAGATTGACTTTTTTAAAACTCAATAGGTATATTCCTCCCTCTCTAACAAATTAGAAACCATCAACAATTCACCTTCGTTCAAAATTAGTCAAAGATCTCACACACACACAATCAACTATTTGTGATGCTATCTTCCTTTCAAAAAAGACAGCAAAGTTACAAAAAAAAATTTGTATTTTTAAATATTTAATCAAGTCATTTAAAATTGTGCATGTCTCCATAAAAATGGAAAAAATGTCAAGAAGAAAAAATTCAGTATGTTCTAAATGCTACTAAATTTTTGTAATGTTTTTGGCACACTAAATACAAGTAGCTGGGGAGAAAGTGCTTTGTTTATGCATAAAAAATAATTCAGAAACTCTAACCCATTATAGCAGGAGAATAAAACAGGATACATATGAAGTTCAATTAATTAATATGTACTTAGTAATATTCTCAATGGCCTGAGGATGGTGGATAAAGAAGATGGAGCACACTTGTCTTTATTGAACAAATAACGCCTCATATTAAGTTACAGTTCTGAAATCAGTATAATTGGTTCTTTTTAAAAGAAATTTCCTTGAAAAACTCCAGAAGCTCTTTTGTGGGAGAAGTACTAGAATATCAAGAAATGGCCTTCATAGAGAATTAAGAGTAAGCATTGGGTTTTTATTTTACAACAGTTTTATTGAGGTATAATTCACATATCATAAAAACCAATCTTTTAAAGTGTACAATTCATTGATTTTTTAGAAAATTCACAGAACTGAGAAGGCCTAATCACTGCCTAATTTCAGAGTAATTTCATCACCTCCCCAAAAACCTTAATTTACTAACAGTCATTCTCTAATTTCTTCCTCCCCAGCCTTTGGCAACCACTAATCTATGTTTTGTCTCTATGGATTTGATGCTTCCGGAAATGTCTTATAAACAGAATCATACACCATGTGTTTTTTGTTTTGTTTTGTTTTGAAGATTTTATTTGAGAGAGGATGTGTGTTAGCGGGGGGAGGTGCAGAGGGAGAGAGAGAGAGAGAGAATGTCAAGCAGACTGGCCATTGAGCATCGTGATGCCTGACATGGAGCTCGATCTCATGCCCTGACATCATGACCTGAGCCAAAACCAAGAGACAGATTATCAACCAAGCCACCCAGGTACACCTCCACATGGTCTTCTGTGACTGTCTTCTTTTTACTTAGCATACTGTTTTAAAGGTTTATCCATGTGGTAGAAGATATCAGTACTTTATTTCTTTTGAAGGCCAAATAATATTCCAGTGTATAGATATATCCCAAGTTCTTTGTCCATTCGCTGGGGGATGGACATCTGGGTTGTTCCCATTTGGAAGCGATTCTGAATCAAGCTATTATGGGTCAGTGTTACATGTGTTTTTTAAAGACAACTATTTGCCACCTTTATTTAATTGAACTGAGCTTTTTAAAAAAATGGAGTTTTTTTTTTTAGTTTTTCTTTACATTAACAGCTTTATTGTCATATAATTCACATTCTGTACAATTCACCCATTTAACATGTACAGTTCTGTGATTTTAGTATAGTCCCAGAATTGTGGAACCATCACTAAAGCCAATTTTGGAGTATTTTTTTTACTTTGAAAAGAAACCTGATAGTCTTTAGCTATCACTCCTTATTTTCTTATATACCCTAAAAGAAACCCCAAATGTACTTTTCATCTCTACAGATTTCATATTCTGGACTTTTTATATAAATGGCATTGTATAATGTGGTCTTTAGTAACTGGCTTCTTTCACCTAGAATAATGTTTTCAAAGTTCATTAATGTTGTGTAGCATGTAGCAATCCTTAATTCCTTTTTATGGCCAAATAATATTCCATTGTATGGATATATCACATTTAAAAAAATCTGTCAGCTGATGGACAGTCTACCTTTTGGCTATTATGAATAATACTGCTATAAACACAAATTTCTGTGTGTACTTATGTTTTCATTAATGTTGGGTATGTATCTAGGAGGAACACTGCTAGATCACAAGTAACTCTATGTTTAACTATCTGAGGAATGACCAGATTATTTTCCCAAGTGTCTATACTATTTTCCATTTCCAATAACAGTAACTGAGGATTCTGATTTCTCCATGTTTTTGACAAACATTATTATTATTATTATCTGACTTTTCCATAATAGCCAACCTAGTGAGTATAAAGTGGTATCTCGTATTTCATGTGGTTTTGATTTGCATTTGCATTTCCCTGATAACTAAGGATGTTGAGCACCTTTTCAGGTGCTTATAAGACATCTGTTTCATTCTTTGGAGAGATGACTATTCAAATTCTTTGCCTATTTTTAAATTTTTTTTTTAATTTACTGAATTATAATAGTTTATATATTGCAGGTACAACTTGCTTATCATATAAATGATTTACAAATATAGTCTTCCATTCTGTGGGTTATTTTTTACTATCTTGATTGTCCTTTAAAGCACAAAAGTTTTTAATTTGGATTAGTACAATTTATCTCTCTCTCTTGCCTTATGCTTTTGTTGGTGTATTGAAGAAGTCACTGACAAATCCATGGTCATGAAGATTTACTACTATGATTTTTTTCTATGAGCTTTATAGTTTTATCTCAAACATTTAGATCTATGATGTACTTTGAGTTAATTTTTGCATATGGTGTGAAGTAAAGGTATAACTTCATTCCCTTGCATGTGGATATCTATTTGAGCTGGTATAATTTCTTGAAGTACTATTTTCTCACCACTGACTCATCTTGGCACCCTTGTCAAAAAAAGTCTGTTGACCAGACATATGGGTTTATTTCTGGACTCTCAATTCTAATCCATTGACCTGTATCTTTCTGCCAGTACAGAGCCCAATATAGGATTTGATCTCCTGATCCTGAGATCATGACCTGAGCCAAAACCAAGAGTCAGATGCTCAAACCAAATGGGTGACCCAGGGCACTCCTGTGCTTTTTCAAGATTGGTTTGGCTCTTCTGGAGTTACACTGTATTTGTAGATCAGTTTGGGGAGTGGCACTACCTTAACAATATTACTTCTGATCCATGAAATGGAATGTCTTCCCATTTATTTAGATATTCTCTAATTTCTTTCAATAAAGTTTGGTAGTTCTCAGATCTTAAGGTTATATTTCTCTTTTTAAAATGTATTTTAAAATGTATCTCTTTTTAAAAATGTATTCCTACTTGAGTTTTAAAAAAAATGCTATTATAGAATCATTTTCTTAATTCTGTTTTCAGATTTTCATTAAAAGTATATAGAAATGCAAAAAAAAAAGAGTATATAGAAATACAATGTCTTGTTTTTGTATCCTGTAAACTTGCTGCATTTATTAGTTCTAATACCTTTTATTGGAGTGCTTAGGATTTTGTATATACAGGATTGGATCATCTACAGATAGGGATAGTTTTACTTCCTTTTCAATCTAGATATCTTTTAATTAATTTTCCTGTCCTGAGTAGGACTTCTA
Source organism: Mustela putorius furo (assembly GCF_011764305.1). Lineage (NCBI taxonomy): Eukaryota > Metazoa > Chordata > Mammalia > Carnivora > Mustelidae > Mustela > Mustela putorius. The sequence goes on from NW_025421467.1 coordinate 6,598,625, forward strand.
GTACAATGTTGGATAGAAGTGGCAAGAGTGGACATCCTTGTCCTGTTGCTAATCTTAGGGGAAAAGCATTTAAGCCTTCACCATTAAGTATGACGCTAGCTATAGGATTTTCGTAGATAACCTTCATCAGACTGAATCATTTCTCTATTCCCAGTCTGTCATTGTGTAATGTTCCTCTTTATTCTTGATAATTCTACTTGTTCTGAAGTCTGTTCTGTTTGAAATTAATATTAGCCTCTACAGCTTTGTTTTGAACTGTGCTACCATTTTTCTTATCCCTTTTCTTTTATCTGTGTCTTCATATTCGAAGTAGGTTTCTTGTGGGTAACATACAGTTGGGCTTTGTTTTTTATCCACTGTCAGTCTCAGTCATTTAACTGGCTTATGTAAAGCATTCACATTTAAAGTGATTATTGATATTGCTAGATTAACAACTACCATACATGTCACTTTTCTGTTCATTGCACCTGCTCTATTTTCCTAATCATCTGCTTTTTGTCTGCTTTCTCCAAAGGTTTTGTTTTTTTTAAGGAGACTCCACACACAGTGTGGAGCCCAGTGTGGGGCTTGAACTCATGACCCTGGTAAGGGTCAGTCTGTTCAGATTTGTTTTCTTGTTGTGAGGGGAGGAGTGACGACTTTCAAGCTCTTTACATGTTGAAGTGGAAACCCCAAACCTCTCAACTAATACCACTGAACTGTCTTTTTCTCCCTTCATTTCTCTTGTTTTTTTCTTCTTATATTTTGGTACTCTCTTGTCAGATGCAATTTGAGAGTCATTAAACATAGCAACGCCTTTATCATTATAAAACATCTCTATTTCTAATTAACGATTTTTTGGTCTACGGTCTATTTTGTCTGATATTAGTATAGCTACTCCAGCTTTCTATGGCTATAGCTTGCAGGATGTATTTTTTCTTTCCTTTTACTATTTTAATCTTTGAATCTAAAGTGTTTCCTGCATAGAGAACATAGTTCGATCTTTTTATTTTGATCCATTCCAGTGATCTCTACTTTTGATTAGTTTGTTCAGTCCTTTCAAAACTATTGTTTCTGTTGATATTAGATGGATTTACATCAGTCATTTTGCCTTTTGTTTTCTAAATGTCTTGCTTTTTTCCCTCTCATCTCCTTTACTGCTTTTGTTTTACATTATGTGCATATTTTAAAACACAGCATTTTATCTTCTTAAATGATTTTTCATTGGTTTTGAGTTATTTTCTTAGGAGTTGCTCTAGGCTTACTGTGTACATCTTATCAGAGTTTCAGATTTACATGAATTTAATTCCAGTGAAATACAGAAACATCATTCTTATATAACCTTTCCCATGCTATTGTTTTTATACATATTACCTTTGCAAATGTTACAAACCCAACAATACTTAGTTATTTTTATTTTATATAATTTTATGTCTTTCAGAGAAGCTAAAGAAAAAGAGAAGTAAGGAAAGCAAGTCTGTATTTTTGCTTTCCTGACATGCTTTCATGATCATTTCTGGTTCTCTCACAATTGTTCCTATCTAGCTGAGTTAATATCTGAAGTCATTTCCTTAGCCTAATACAGCTCTGCTCCCACCACCTCCTTTGTACTGATATTGATAAATATATTGCATATCTATGTTATAGGCCCAATCATACATGATATACATATTTTTTTATATATCATTTTATACAGCTGCTTTTTAAAGCCATCAAGAGAATAAACATAAAGAAATATATATTTAAGCTGTCTTTTACAATTACATAATTGCCTTACTGGTTTTCTTTGTTTGTCTTGTGTGGGCTCACTTGACTTCAGCTCTTAAGAATTTCCCTTTTTTATAAGGCTGGTCCACTAACAACAAATTCTCCCAGTGATTATCTGGCAATGTCTTTTGTTTTTCTGCAATGGTTTTATTTTATCTTCACTTCTGAAAGGTAGCAGTTTTGCAGAATAGAGGATTTGTGGTTGACAGCTTTTTCTTTGATCACTAAGTATTACGCCACTGCTGTAGAATTAAGTAGTACCCCACAACTTAATTCTGCTGAGAAGTTTTTTGCTGACCTGTCTGGGGTTCTGTGGTAAGCGATGAGTCATCTTTCTCTTGATGTCTTAAAGATTTTCTCCTTGCCTTGGCCTTCAGCATTTTTACCATGATGCATCTCACTGGGGAACTTTTTGGGTTTATCCTATTTGGAATTAGCTGAGCTTCCTGAATGTATAGGCTATTGTTCATTAATAAATTTAGGAAGTTTTCAGCCATTATTTCTTCAAATATTTTTTCTGCTCTTTCCTGTCCTCTTCTGGCATTATATATATTATGGTGCACTTAACTGTATCCCACATTTCTCTAAAGCTCTACATTTTTCTTCATTCTTTTTTTTTTTTTTTTGAGACTGCATAATCTCTAGTCATCTATTTTCAAGTTTGCTAATTCAAATCCATCCATGAGCCCCTCTAGTGAACTTTTCGGTTTAGCTCATGTACTTTTTAACTTCCTAATCTCCATTTGGTTCTTTTTCATAATTTCTGTCTCTTTACTGATATTCTTTATTTGATGTGACAATATCATTAGACCTTCCTTTATTCTGTTAATCATGCTTTCCTTGAGTTCTCTGAACGTACTATAATGGCTACTTTGAAGTTTTTGCCTATTAAATCTAGGATCTGATTGCTCTGACAGTTTCTGTTGCCTGCTTTTTTCCCATTATATGGATCATACTTCCGTTTCTCTGCATGTCTTGTAATTTTTTGTTGTTGAAAGTTGGGCATTTTTTAATGAAGGCTATTCCATCCAACTCCCCATGAAGTCTCTAACATTGCCCTGCGCTGGTACAACCTTGGGTACACCCAGAGTGTCCTTTCTAAGGCAGTGATTTTGACAGGGTTCCCTTTGTCCTGTTTTCCGATCACACCCGGCTGTGACTCTCTACTAATCAAAGCTGATTACACTATTGTTTTTTATAATGTCCAGGGGTATAAACTGCATTACAGACTATCTAATCAAGTTCAGGCTTTTCTAAAAGGACAATTTCTGTGGGCAGTACTTGAGATTTGTTCCGATCCAAGGGCTCTTTTCAGCTGTGTCTTTCACCATTCTCTCACCAAACTAGACTGTCTATAGAGTAGCCTATATATCCAATGACTCTATTTTATTCTCCTACCTACTGTCTATCACCACAAACTCCACTGTATTTGACTGCACCCTTAGGCTTGAACTTTTTCACACTGGTTTGCAAATGAAGTCGGTTCCTTTGGGAGAGATTCAGGAGTTTTCTGCTCTATGGTCTGCTTCTCCTCCCTCTGCCTTCATCAGGCAAAATCTCAGAGGCATGGCTCTGGTGCTGGGGAGAGGGCCAGTGGTGCCCAATGAAGGACATACCCATACAAGCACTGAGTACTTGTGGAAGGACAGGCAGGAGCCCCAGGCATCCTTAACTTGCTTCACTTGGCGGTGAGTTCATACCTTTAAGCTGTGTCAAGGATGAATGGTACCCCGGTATTCTCAGTGTGTTATACTCCGTGTACTATATGCATCCCACTAGTGGGGGCTGAGGGAAAGAATGGAGCCCCCACTTCTCAGCCACACTTGCCTGGAATACAACCTCAGCATCAGGTAGCATGGGGGTGGGATGAGAAATATTGACATCCTACCTCTCACAGGATGATAGCCCTCCTACTGGGAGCTGGGCAGACAGAAAGCCCTAGGTTCTTGGATCTACCAGTCTGAAGTTAGAGTTTCTGTCTTACTGAGCTGGGAGAAGTAAGAAGGAGGTAGTCTTGGTTCAAATACCATAGACTCTTGCTGCTTTACCAAGTTTTAGCACATTTTCTTAAATAAATGTTTCTCCATTTGCTATATACCCTTAGGACTATTTTCAGAGAATTTAAATTATTTCTTTTAAGTAATTTCTACCAGTTTTGCTGGGGAGTAGGTCAGCAGAGCTCCTGACGTTATCATGCCAGAAGTGGAATTCTTTTAAGTTCTTGAGTACAGGTTTTTGAGTGGATGGTATATTTAAAATGCTCTTGGGCATATACCTAGGAGTGGCCTTGTGGAGTCATTTAGCAACACTAACTCTCTGTGATTTTACAAATTATTCCTTTAAACATTGAGACTACAAGGAAAGCAAGAATTACTTTAAACATTGAGACTACAAGGAGAGCAAGAATACAAGGAGAGCTACAAGGAGAAGAAAAATCTCAGCCACACACACAAATCTGTGTTTAATATTGCCTCCTCAGCTAATGAAGACAGCAATGCAGAGATAGGCAATTCGGCATCCTACCCATCTGGAACGTGTGATGCACTCACCAGCTAGATGTGCGCAGCCAAATTAACCCTCTGCACCCTGGCTTCCTTCCTGATAAATATCACTATCACCAAAACAAGAGGCTAGCTAAGATTTCATACTGTCTGCTCTGTCTCAACAAATTTTTGTCTTGTACACCACAACAGGCCTTCACTGAAAGTATGCGTAAGTTTTCGATGAGGACAAAATTTCTAAAGAAGAAACGGGGGTCCATCTGGGTATTTCTGAATACAGAAATGCTACTATCAGGTAAGGGCATTCTATATTAACACACAACATTTTTTTGGAAAATCAAACTTGGGAGCAGGGAAAAAAACAGAACATTTTAATTATTAAAATAAATATAGAGTTAAACAAAATATGCATAAATTTTGAGCTAAAACAGAAAATTTCCAAGACCTATTTGAGCTTTTAGCTACCACTTTGGGCGCTGCCCTCAGATTCTTCAGGATACACATTGAACTCACTTATCACAGCAGTTAGATGTACTTAGGTAGAAACATTTGAGGAGCCCTGCCCTGAACAATCACATTATAATGATAACACGCACACACTTACACACACAGCCTCCTATTTACATTAAAAACTCCTTCAGGATAGAACTATGGCTACTATTCTGCATATTCTCAATAAGCTTATTAAAGCATGCTCCTCACAGTGGGGATGAAATAAATGATATTTTAAAGTGATCCCTAGCAGTAAGGCTGATGAGACTGAAAACAAAAGGATGAGGATCAAAGGATCCTTACAGGTTTGCCTGTGAAATCAGCTTAGATTTTCTGGCAGAAACCTGAACAGAAGAACTTACGCTGACCCCTCACCACATGATATGTGAGAAGTTGATTTAATACGGCAGTCAGATTAAACAAATATTCTTTAAAAGGTTAACAAGTCTAATCAGAGAAGGAGCCCTTAAATAAACTGTTTGCCTTGGGGGAAAAAAACAAAACAGAAGTAAACTATGCTGAAACACGTCGGTTTTTAACCATTTTATCATGCTCAACCTCAGCCATTGCTTGGAGTTTGATTTTTAGCCACAAGGTATAGAAACTGATATCACATAAAGAGAAGTACGACAAACACAGATTCAGACTAACCTTGGGGTTCACTGACCAACACCAAGCACTTTAAGACGCCAGGCAGGAGCAGTTCAACCTCAGAAATGTCTATGTTCGTTTCTTTGAAAAGCTGCAGGATGAAGGCCAGAACAGATGCTAAGCGAGGAGGGAGCAAAGACCCTTTAAACTCAAAGTAGGACTTCCTAAAAAGAAGCACAATTTTGTTTTGTCTTCTGGTTAAAGTTTCATTGAACAGAAACACATGCCATACACTTTAAAGATACCAACAAATTTTACCCCCCAAATTAATAAAGAACAATTTTTTAAAAATGTATATTTTAACCATGTTATCCTCAAACATAAAAATTTAGGAGCAACGATTGCACAACCTTGCTGTATTTTAAGGGCCAAAGAAGAATACAGACATGAACTAAATGTAAAAAAACTGATCTTTAAATGAACTTAATCAAAACTCAAACAAAACCTCAACAAAACCTAAACAAACAAAAATTTTTTTCCCCTTTCTAATATAAGCCTGATTTCCTCAATCAGTTCCTCAACAATGCAACATTTTCTTTAATGTCAAATTTGCATAAAGAAATCTCTCCTCACATTTATTTATTTAGGGATTTGGGAAGGGTCTTATTTTTCCAAATCAATAAGATGACTGTCCTAGGAATTAGCTCCCCATTTCAGCTCTACCTCTTTCCTTCTTTTAGGAGGTAAAAGAAAAAAAAAATCAGAAGTGATTTAGTATTTAATATTTTCTCTCAAAGCAAAACACATTTTAGCATTATAAGTCAACAGAGATCATAAAGATAAATTTATCTTACTCATTTTTATATCTCTACCTTTTAAGCATGTGTTGGCTCATAATAGGTATTCCGTGTACACTTAAGTGAATAAATGAAAGTGGGAATTGCTCAGTTTCTAAAAGGTCTAGACAACATGAAAGATTGTCAAATACAGCTGAATCTAAGTCAGACATCCATATGTATTTGCGAAGCAATAAAATTTGCCAAAATGAGCCATGGAAATCACTAAGGATTATAAAGTCTTTTTTTTTTTTTTTTTTAAAGATTTTATTTATTTATTTCTTAGAGTGAGCACAGGCAGACAGAGTGGCAGGCAAAGCAGAGGGAGAAGCAGGCTCCCTGCTGAGCAAGGACCCGATGCTGGACTCGATCCCAGGACGCTGGGATCATGACCTGAGCCGAAGGCAGCTGCTTAACCAACTGAGCCACCCAAGTGTCCCAAGGATTATAAAGTCTTAAAGGGCAGGAACTATGTTTTCACCATCATTTCTATTCCCTACAGTGGCTTCCAAAAATTCCATATCAGTGGATGCATTCAATCTTCGAGGACAAAGGTTTTGTCTTTTTTGTTCACTGTTGAATCCCTAAACATTTATGTATACCTACAGTATGCCAGGTACAAGTATGAGAATGGAAAGGTAAACACGGCCTCTGAAGGCAAGGGGCTCATGTCTAGTGGAAAATTTGCACAAGCAAAAAAATAAAAAAGGTTTGTCTCCCTCCCAAACCATAAGTGACTCTTAATCCCACAAAACAAACTGAGAGTTGCTGGGGGGAGGGGGGTTGGGAGAAGGGGGGTGGGGTTATGGACATTGGGGAGGGTATGTGCTTTGGTGAGTGCTGTGAAGTGTGTAAACCTGGCGATTCACAGACCTGTACCCCTGGGGATAAAAATATATGTTTATAAAAAATAAAAAAATTTATTAAAAAAAAATTAAAAAGGTTACTATAATATAATGTGATAGGTGCTTTGAAAATAACCCGGGAATTCTCAGTGAATCAGAGTAAGGAGCCTCAACAAATACGGGGAACTGCAGGAGTAGAGGAGGATGGAGGGATATTGTGGGTTTGGTTGCAGATCACCATAATAAAGCGAATGTCACAATAAAGTGAAATGAAGTTTTTGGTTTCTCTGTGCGTAGAAAACCTATGTTTATGCTGTACTGTAGTCTAGTAAGTGTGCAATAGCATGATGTCTGAAAAGACAATCTATATACCTTAACTTAAAAATACTTTATTACTAAAAAAACCTGCTAACCATCATCTGAGCTTTCAGCCAGCTGTAATCACTGGTCACAGATCACCATAATCAATAGCAACAAAAAAGTTTGGAATATTGTGAGAACTACAAAAATGTTAACACAGAGACATGAAGTGAAAAATAATGTTGGGAAAATGGTGCCAACAGACTTGCTGGATGCAGGGCGGCCGCAAACCTTCAATTTGTAAAAAACAGTGTCTGTGAAGTGCCGTAAAACAAGGTATGCCTGTATATCACTGCATCTGTATATCACTGCAGCATCTTCCAGTTTATAAAACAAATTTCATAGGAAGCTAAATACTCCATGAAGACAAAGAAATAATTTTTATTACTGAATCTCTGCTGCAGTTAAAAGGTAACAGAGAACCCAAGAGGTTTCATTTATGCATCTAATAATAAAATGAAGTCATTAAGACAGGAGACTAACAAAACAGGACTTCTTAGTGTTTCCTTAGTCATATTCACATTCATTTTTTCACTTACTCTGTTTTAAAAATATAAATAACAGGGGCTCCTTGGTGGCTCAGTTGGTTAAGCGACTGCCTTTGGCTCGGGTCGTGATCCCAGAATCCTGGGATCAAGTCTCACATCAGGCTCCCAGCACCCTGGGGAGTCTGCTTCTCCCTCTGACCTCCCCTCTCATGCTCTCTCACTCTGTCTCACTCTCAAATAAATAAATAAATAAATTTAAAAATAATATAAATAATGTGTTTTCTATAGTAGAGAATACACTTACTGTTTATCTGATAAGAACTAAATATATGGCCTTTAGGCCATATATAAGGAAAGTAACAGCTATATAGAGAGAACAAGCTATTTAAAAGAGCACTGGAGCACCTGGGTGGCTCAATGGGTTAAGGCCTCTGCCTTCCACTCCGGTCATGATCCTGGGGTCCTGGGGTCCTGGGATCAAGCTCTGCATCGGGCTCTCTGCTCAGCAGGGAGCCTGCTTCCTCCTCTCTCTGCCTGCCCCTCTGCCTACTTGTGATCTCTGTCTGTCAAATGAATAAATAAAATCTTTAAATAAATAAATAAATAGATAGATAGATAAGATAGCACTGACTCAGGCTGCCATGAGCAGAAGTCCTTTTAGTAAGTTCTTAGATATTGTTTCTCAGTGAAAATTAAAGTTTCCAAACTACCAGCATCCTAGGGGTTGCCAATACTTTGGGGATGCTTTGTTACTTTTTTTTTTTTTTAAGATTTTATTTATTTATGTGACAGAGATCACAAGTAGGCAGAGAGGCAGGCAGAGAGAGAGGAAGGGAAGCAGGCTCCCCGCTGAGCAGAGAGCTCGAAGCAGGGCTTGATCCCAGGACCCTGATATCATGACCTGAGTCGAAGGCACAGGCTTTAACCCAATGAGCCACCCAGGCACCCCAACTTTGTTACTTTTTAATAAAGATTAGTACATTGTAAATACCACTTGTTTTTAATATTTAGATGTACCTTATGACTTGTATGATGCACTTCTTTAGAGGTGTTATCGCTGAAGCAGCGGAGGAGTTTCTCAGTGCCAACAAAACAGGGTGTTGTCCGAGACCTAAGCCATGCGGTGAAGCTGGAAGAAACCGCCCAATGTACTGCTCAATAACACTCCCTAGCAGTTGGTTCAGATAGGCATTTGGATTTTGGGACTGACCACACACGATACATATACCCTATAGGAGTAAAAAGAAAAGAAATAGTAAAAGGCAAAGTAAAAAAAAAAAAAAAAAATATATATATATATATATATATATATATAGAACTTATTAGTCCCTAGCATTAACATTCATGTCAGAATGTGTCACCCACAATCCACAAAGACATGGCCTGACATCAACAGGTGATGTTAATATGAGGCTCAGGAAGTTGCTGAGCGTGGGTGAGATCTATGCTGTGGTATCTAACCAAACATGTGTGCTTTTGGGGTATACGCAAATGAAGTAGGGGAGAAGTACAAGAGAACAAAGGAAGCTTCCTTCTTCCTCTCATACCCAGAGAACATGACCACCACACTTATCAACTACATTTATGTGTAATTTCAAAGCAATAAAATACATTTTTAAGTCAGTTTTTTTTTTTTTAAATGTGGGTACTGGTCATTTACTTGAGTGACACTACAGAATTTATACTAAAAAATATTCCATGGTAAGAAATGTGATATGTTAAAAGAAAATTGACATAAGGAGAGAAATACAGAAGAGTACAACTCTGATTAATGACTATTTTAAGAGTTTCATATGTCATGTACTGTGCCATGTCCTTTATTATCCTTTATTTCATTTAAATTTCTTAAAAAGACCCATGAGTTGGTATTATCACATCTCTGATTTTATAGCTGGGGAAACTGAGGTTTAGAAAAGTTAAGAGATCTCTTGACTTAATCCCTTCTATTTGTATAGAAATTAACAAAATTAACAAAATAATTCCACGTGGATTACAGTATTTGATACTTAGAAACAATGAAACCAATACCCTGAGAAACAGAATTTTTTTTTCTGCCATTACTAAATACTGCCTATTACTAAAATATAGACAATCACCAACACAAAGACAAATCATGTACTAAAAATTCATCTAGAATTTGGTACTTTGTGATTAGCAATGTGTTTCCCTAGAGAGATAATTAGAAATGTTTATGTCAGGCGCCTGGGTTGCTCAGAGGGTTAAAGCCTTTGCCTTCGGCTCAGGTCATGATCTCGGGGTCCTGGGATTGAGTCCTGCATCGGGCTCTCTGCTCAGCAGGGAGCCTGCTTCCCTTCCTCTCTCTCTGCCTGCCTCTCTGCCTATTTGCGATCTCTGTCAAATAAATAAATAAAATCTTAAAAAAAAAAAAATGTTTATGTCTCCATTTTAGCTATAAATAAGATTATTTGTAATAAAAGTAGCAGAGATCTGTTAAGACACTATCAAACAACTTGGGGGGGGGAAGCAATGCACACCTCTTTACCCAGTTTCTTCAATGTTTTTGTTTAAAATCACATTAGTAGAAGATGAAGAAGTAAAACATGTGTATATTCTGAAAACCTGGAAGACAGCTGAGTATCTTTAAGAACTTAAAGGCACTGCTCTAAGTAAATTCTGCCAAACAGATAAATTTACCAAATTTTTCAGTTATCCACTTACGAAGTTTTTTTCGGGGTTTTTTGTTGTTGTTGTTGTTGTTGTTGTTTTGTTTTGTTTTAATTAGGCTCCACACCCAACATGGGGCTTGAACTCACGACCTTGAGATCAGGAGTCCCATGCTACAATGACTGAGCCAGCCAGGCATCCCTAATACAAATTCTTGTTGTACTATTTTGGCATAAGAGGGCCACAGAGAACATGTTTTTCCAGACTCTCCTGCTGCCCAAGATTCTCCCCACCAATATTCCCTGATTGGCAACACTGTTCTCCCTTTCTTCCTCAAGCTTCCCTTCCTGAACCCCAAATTAAGAAGCACTTATCTTCATTATGAGACACTAATGAGTAACAAAGTAGGCTTCCAACTCTGTGCTTTCCCCTGAATGACAGATCACTATTTCCAAGTGCCTACCTCGATACTGCCCAGCACCTGAAATGAAAGCTGTCCAGATACCAACCATCACCTTCATCCGTACATCTCCAGGATGGCCCAGGTCAGTGAGCCACACTGCTATCTGCGTAAGCAGCCACTCTGGAATCTAGGAAGCATTCTATTTCTTTCTGGTGCTGTGCACCATTCACGCAGCAAGTATTTTTAATCAGACTTCCTAAATGTTTCTAAAGTCTGCTACGTGAGTTCTGTACCTACTGGCTTTGTTCGAAACCTTCAGAAAATGAACTACTACTCATTGCCTTCCAAGTCTTCAACATAACTCCCATACCAGCTTCGATGTTGCCACCAGCATCACCTTGCTAACTTGTAAATATGATATGTCACTCCCCCTCCCCTATTCAAAATCCATCCAAACCCATCAACCATGCATTCAAATCCCCATGTAAAAGAACAAGTCCAGACTCCCGAGTGTGGCACGTGGAGCCTTCCAGTACAAGGCTCCTCCTACATGAGTGTCCAACCACAACAGAATTATCTGCTCTTCCCCAGCGTGTCATACTTTCTTAAAGCTCATGCCTTTTACCGGCTGTTCCCTCTGACAGGACTGGTCCTTCAACTCTGACCCCTCTGCTCCTTTACAGCTCATCTCCTTTACGGTATCTTCTCTCACATCTCTCCTCGCTGTCTGGCTGGCAGACAGCTGAGGCCTCTAAGGCAAATAGCGAGCTCACTACTGTGTCTACGCTAGTCCGCCTCCTGTCTCAACTTTAATTGCTTCTTGGGAGACGTTGCCTCTTCCATCTTTGTTTTCAAACAAAAGGAATTTAGAACTTGCTCAACAGAAGTGCCGCAGGTACACACATAAATGGGAGGACAATGGATGGTTTTCAAATCTGCAGTTAGGATATTATTTTAAGGCAGAATTTAATTTTTTCTTTGACACGTGCACACAGCCACACTTCCTCTACCTGGAGATACAAAGGAAGGCTCTTCTGAATTGCAGTCAGCATAGGTGCCGGCAGCTCCTTCTCCTGCTGTAGCACGGTGTGCGGCAGCAGTAAACAATCGATGATCCGGAATAGGAGTTTCTGTGCTTTAGAGGTGGCGAAGATCTGTGCCCATGATTTAACCAGAATTCCTGACAAAGAAGAGGAGTAACGGCAGGTATGGTTACCGTCTAACCAGAAAGTTTTGCCATTCCACCATAAAATTCACGTTTAAAGGACAAAGTTCAAGTACGCAATAGAGAGAAACGTGTATTAAGAGTCAAAAGACAGATGTCACATCATGTATTTCGCTAAAGAGACAAAGTTTTCTCAGCATTCTGGGCTAAGAAAAACATATATTTCCTAAGCAACTGGCATTTAATTCATAATACACTCAAGCACACTACGTAATTTGGCTATACAGTATGTGAACATACAGATCACATGTTGTATTAATCAGATCTCTATTCTTGCTGTGGCTGCTAAGGAAGCTCAGGGGCAAATTTATAACCCAACTTTAAGACCTCTAGAAGACCATGTATTATATACTTTCATGTGTGGGCTCACTCTCCCTGGGCTTCATCATGCTACTACTCCACATTTACTTTTTTGATACCTTGTCTTACAAAAAATTGTATAAGCTGTCTCAACCCAGTTTGCAACACAAAAAGATATAGCTAAATTTAATTGTTAAAGTAGGAAGAAAGGATTAGCTGTAACCTTGAAGCAATCACTTAACCTCCCTGAACTTCACTTTTTGTAACTTCCAATGGTTTAATATACACAGTGAATTTAAATTTTGATTTTGAAAGAACAGAAGCAGACATCTCCACTACATGAAATAGATTATGATTTCTTTAATGCTAGGAACCAGTTGCTACATTTGATGAGACTGGAGTTAAACAATTGAGCACCCTTTGTTTAGTAAAGTAATTAAGAGCAGATAACCAGTTCCCATTAGAGTGTATTTCTGCTACTGAGGTCTTCTTTACTAAAACAAATTTAAAAGAAGCGCTTGCCCAAATGGCACAGAGATACATACACCGCATAAACTTATATTTTATTCCACCTTAGAAAGCAGAGGAGATGAAAAAATTCAAAGCCATTTCCATAAAACAAAAAGTTTAAAATTCAAGCTCTGAAGGAAAACAAAAATATGCGTTAGAAGAGTATATTGATGTTAAAAGAAAAAAGCCCAACCAATAATCACTTCTAAGAACAACAAACAGCAACATTAATCTTCTGTTGTAAAAGGAAATACAATAATCAATCATAAAGAAACACAATGCTCAGTTAGCAGTATTTTAAATAACGCTGGCTTGCTCCTCATTTTTCCAGTAGGTGGAAAACTGGTGAATGACAGCAATATAAGAAGAACTCACATCCTAACTAACATTAATATACCCGCAAAGGGAACTGCCATCACCGCTGACACCTGAAATGATTCATATCACTCTTAGGTGTCACACAGGAATTGACTTATAAAGAGCGAGGGGCTTCCAACCAAAAATGCTATCATCTACCCTTGTATTTCATCTTTTATAATGGTTAAAACACTTTGCTGAAGATCTTAAGTTTTAGGAGTTCATAGAAAGCAGAGGCAACCCATTTGTTTCACTGACAAACTGGAACTCTAGATTTAAAAAAATATTTTTAAAAAATATTTATTTTGGGGGGCCAGGAGAGAGAGAGCGTGAGTACAGGGGTAGGGTCAGAGGGACGGAGAGAATCTCAAGCAGACTCCACCCTGAGCATGGAGCTTGATGTGGGGCTTGATCCCAAGACCTGGAGATCTTAACCGGAGCTGAAATTAAGAGTCAGATGTCAACTGACTAAGCCACATGGGTGCTCCCAGAACCCTAGTTTTTTCAGTTTCAGTGAAGAACATTACAATGTGTGGTATTAAAAAATGCAAAGACAGGGTACCTGGGTGGCTCAGTTGGTTGGGCATCTGCCTTTGGCTCAGGTCATGATCCCAGGGTCCTGGGATCAAGCCCCACATTGGGCTCTCTATTTAGCAGGGAGTCAGCTTCCTCTTCTTCCTCTGCCCCTCCCCCTGCTTGTGCTCCCTCCCTCTCTCCCGTGCTCTCTTTCAAATAAATATATAAATTAATCTTTAAAAAGATGCAAAGAGAAAGAAATTTTTTAAGTGAAAAACTTTGAGCAAGGTTTAAATACGTAGTATAGAATTATAAAAAACTGTCTTTTTCCTGCCTACAAACATAACACTTATATAACTGATGATGCTGAAAATATAGAAAAATTGTAGGGTACATACTTGTACAAATGGAAGAGAGCTGTACTATAAGAGTTCTTATGTGTTTAATTATTTTCTACTCTATGCATATATCATGCCTTAAAAAATACAATAAGAGAACTGGGATCATTACAGTAGGCACTTAAAAATGTATTTATGTAGTTTGAGAGTAACTTTGCTCATTTAGGAACATTAAAAGATACATTATGTACTATTAGCTAGGTTTATAAAATCATTATATTCCAGAAGCATTTATTTAGTATATGTCATCTTCCACATTGGTGAGGCTCTTCAGCTGATGTATCCCCAGTTTCCAATGCAGCGTCGAATGTGTAACTCAGGAAATGTTTTTATTTGTTCAAAATACAACGTGACAACGGGAACAAAAGTTCAAAAGATATGGCCACTAACACAAGTGAGTTTAAAATTTAGTAAGGGTGTGCCAAGTACACAAATAATTATAAAAGCTGGCGAGCTATGAAAATTGTCATAAGAGATAGCCAGATGAAGCATAATCAGGGAGACCAAGGCTACCTGGGAATATGGAAAATGTGGAACATTTGGGTTGGGTACTGAGGGTCATGGGTAGAATTTCAATTACAAAGATAAAGAATGACAGAAGATAGAAGAATGACCAACAGAAAAACACAGGATGGAAAAGTAAAAGGTATAGAGTGAGAAAAATGACAAAAAATGATAAAAAGAGGAAAAAAGTGGAAGATACTACTCATGAATCAATCCTTTCTCAGAAATTAGTGAGTTACAATTAAGACCCCAGATGCCTTAATCTTCAGTGTGATTTTATCAATAGTTTACACCTTTCACTAGTACTCTCGTAACTAGACAACGTATCCCCATTTAGGCACTGGCCAGGTAAATAAAACAGTTCCTACGGTTAATTCTTAAGTGAATAGGATATCCCCAACTCACACACTTAAAGAAGGTCCGAAACCTCAAAACATTATACTTGCTTCTCTAGTTGTTCTGAGTCTTTTACATATGTAAGACAGTAAATTATCTGTTCTTAATTTTTAACAAATAAATGAGGAACATTATACCAATATATTCTATTCCCAGTCTCTGAGATTTAGACACAAGCAAAAAATACAGATCTACATTCTAGTAAGTCAAAACTCAACCACGTACAAAACAAAGAAGGTCCTCCATCTTCAAAAGGAGAATTTTACCCTGAGTCCTCATATCACCAATCTGAATATGATTTTGCCGTTAGTTATGACTATCATATATTTTGTAAAATAAAGTTAAATTCTGAAATCATACATTTAGCTTGGCAAAAAATCTAACAGAGACTAATAAATTATAAGGATGAATGCCAAAATACTTATTTATCTACATCTTAATATGTTAAATTTATAATAAATTATCACTTATTTTTTCCCCCAAATTAAGATGCTTGTATTGCTACTATAGCTTTCACTACATTCCACATCATCCATATTTACACATTTTTGCATTCTCCTTTATCTTTCACAACAAAGATAAAAGGTTTCAGACAGCCCAAATCAGGTTTATTCATATGTTCACAAGATCAAAGGGAGCAGATACAAGGTTTAGGCCACAGAGAAATTAAAACAAAATAAACCCCCCAACAAACCAAAAACAAACAAACAAACAAAAAAAAACCCCTTAAATTTTGTATAAAAACATCTAAGGAAATATTTTTCATTTCCTTTTATCCAGTTCCTATTTTTGGTTAGTAACATGGCTTTAGTGAACAAAGGTATTCAAATTACTGACTTCCTCAAGGATGAACTGTGCTGTTATAGCACAAGCACAGAAAAAGATTTCTTTCTGAAAGGAGAAAAATAGTATTGTGAGAAGCAAGATTTGAAGCATAAATATCTCTAGTGCAGTAATAAATTCTTTCCTGACATCCTTCATACAGAGCAGACCAGAAAAATAGAGGAGGGTGATGGTTTCCTGATATTTTAAATTGTAACAAAGCACAGATAAACATAAAAAAAAAAAGTCGTTTTAATTATCCAGATATTCACAATGTGAGTGATTCATGACAGACCATTGACAGCAAATTGGCATCAGCTTATTTTCTGTTTTGGTCATAATCAACTCTAATATTAACACAAGCCTAACAAGAAGAGGTCTGAAAGAGGTGGGGCAAGATAGTGATACACTAGTAGAAAGCCAATATGAATCACTGTAAGCTAAATCATTGTCTTCCAAATTATTCTTATGATTGGGGCGCCTGGGTGGCTCAGTCCTTAAGCATCTGCCTTCAGCTCAGGTCCTGATCCCAGGTTCCTGGGATTGAGCCCCACATCTGGCTCCTGCTCGGCAGGAAGACTGCCTCACTCACCCTCTCCCACTCCCTGCCTGTGTTCCCTCTCTCACTGTGTTTCTCTCTGTCAAATACATAAATAAAATCTTAAAAAAAATTATTCTTATGATTGTATGGAGAACTGTGATGTAGCCTGTGTATTAATGTATTCCTATCTATCATGATACTATAGATTCAACCTAAGGAAGTTTTAATAAAGTCAGGAATACATACCCATCATCCGATAAGTCAGTTGCAGCCCTGCGTTGGAAATTTTTTTTCCCAAATAAGGTTTTATATATTTTAATATTTCACCAAGGTATTCTAAGGACTTTGTGACCATGGCAGATTTGTCAGAAAGTTTCTGCAGATTCCCATAAGTAATACCAACAGCCTACAAAAAAAAAAGGAAAAACATGATTTAGATTTCCAAGTTTTACACAATACTGACTTTAAGAAATAAAGAAAATTTCTCTCTCTACACACACCCCTTACATTCTTAAGTGCCCATCCTTACCTTTCCAATAAACGTTCACAGCAATTAAAAAAATGCCAGTAGAAAGAATTAAGTCTTGCCTTTTATAATTAAAATAAAATGTTTAACGAATAAAAAAAATCAATGGAACTGATATAAAAGAGGTTTTATCAAATCACATCAAGACTCCCAAACATCCTGGTATATAAATGGCAATTACAATCCCCAAATTCCTATAAGGAAAATCTACAAGCAAGGTTATGAAATTCTTACAATGTAAGACCTCTATAGTGTTCAGTTCTGTGATATGGATTTTTACCCCCCTAAAATTTTCTTTATAAGCCATTAGACATTAGCTTTACTTTCTCAGAGGAAAAATGATGAGGCAGAATGGGCACAGAAGGCAGAATGGTGAGAGGCAGTAGGGAGAAATGTGAGGTGAGGCAGAGAGAGAAGGTGAAATGGCAAGAGCAAGGGAAATAAAAGAAAGAATTCGTTGAGGAAACGTGAGAATGAGCAAGAGGTGAGCAGTCACAAAATGATCCAAGAGAAGACTGGCTAGAGATGGGTCATGAGGTTTGAGAAGAGTAGCAAAGTTTTCAAACCATTATTGGGGACTAACAGTGGATTTCAAAAACCTAAATTGGATCTAATACCATCAATATACATAGTTATGTGATTTTTGCTCCTGCAATTCTCAGCAGATAAGACAAAGAAGAGAAAGTAAGTTGTTGCATCCATCCAAGGTTGAAGGTTTGTAGGCAGAACCAAAAAACCAAGATGGAACACTATAAAGATGATGGTAAGAGTATAGCTTTAGTGAGGCCCCCAAGGGGGCTAATTAGGATGGATGGGGAAGATGTGAGACCTTCAGAGGGTGCTGCACTTGGAGAAAAGGAAGTGGAAGGTCACGTGAGGTCACTTGGAGAGCTGGAGGCACAGGTGGTGATGGTCAAAGAGCTCTCAGATAATCCAAATGATGCCACAGCATCCCTTGGGTTTAGTAGTGGGAGTGGGTTGATGAAGCAGAGCAGGTGTGAAGATCACTAGAAGACTTGTGGAGAAGCTTTGAAATGAGGGATTAGGGTAAGTTATTCTAGGTGATATCAAAGTTTGCCATGTTGATTTAATAAAATATAGAATGGAGGAAAAGATAAGGAATCTATGACCTGGAGTGACTGACTGTGAGGTGGATGATGAAAACAGCAAAACAAAGATAGACTTGATGATTCTTTTTCTCGATTTAGCTTTCTGCCTTTGGTTCTCTACATTTCTTTTCCTAGACCAGAAGTTCTCAAACTTCTCAGTTCCCTTTTATCCACTTAAAAGTTGAGGATCTTTAAAAAAAAAAAAAAAAAGTTGAGGCTCTTAAGGTGTATTATTATTTGGGTTATACCTATTGATATTTACCACAGAAAATAAAAAAGAGAACATTTAAATTACTAGTTCATTTAAAAATAATAAGCATTATTTGTTAACAGAGTAAAAACTTTCTAGGGAAAACAGCTTTATTTTCCAAAACAAAAAAAAATTAGTAATGATTTTTACAGTTTTGCAAATCTCTTTAATGTTTGGCTGAATAGAAGACAGCTAGATTCTTATATTTGTTTCTGCATAAACTCTTTTGCAATATGTTGCAGATGAAAAGAATTCAATCTCACACATATATGTAACTAGAAGAGAAAGAAGTATTTTAGTAGATTTTTTCAGATAATTCCTCTCTGATATCCCTTTCAGGGAATTTCTCTCTGATATTACACCAAAACTTGACAAGTGGTATATCTTAAAGGCTAATTGTATTATGGAATTCAAAACCATGTTAACAAATATTTTATACTCTGCTACATTAAAAGCCACTGATCTATTTTGCTTTTTCAGTAAAGGTTTAACATCCATGCATGCTTCTAAAAGCCCATTTGGTCATCTGGAAAATTCTGGCTCACTAAGTTATACATTTTTCCAATGTGGGTACATTTCATTATTCATTAAAAAAATTATATTTGTTAATATTATCAGCAATGTCATCAGAAAAATCTCTAAGTATCATGAAGCTTCCAAGCTCATAATAGCAAATACAAGTTTTCCAAGATTCTAATTTTCTTAAAAGCTCAAATTATGTCATTAGCAACAAATACTGTCAGTTGTTTTTTTTTTAAAGTGATACTCATTTCATACATTTCTAAGAAAATGTCTGCCAAATACCTGTCTGAATAACAATACTCTATTAGTTGTTCTCTCAAGATAAAAGCAGTCATCATCAAGATTCTTTTGCACAGCAAAGCAAACAGTCAACAAAACCAAAAGACAACTGACAGAATGGGAGAAGATATTCACAAATGACGTATAAGATAAAGGGTTAGTATTCCAAATCTGTAAAGAACTTACAAAACTGAATACCCAAAGAACAAATAATCCAATCAAGAAATGGGCAGAAGACATGAACAGACATTTCTGCAAAGAAGACATACAGATGGCCAACAGACACATGAAAAAGTGCTCAACATCACTTGGCATCAGGGAAATACAAATCAAAACCACTGGTCAGAATGGCTAAAATTAAGTCAGGAAATGACAAGTGTTGGCAAGGATGCAAAGAAAGGGGAACCCTCCTATACTGTTGGTGGTAATGCAAGCTAGTGCAGTCACTCTGGAAAACAGTATGGAGGTTCCTCAAAAAGTTGAAAATATAGCTACCGTATGACCCAGCAATCACACTACTGGGTATTTACCCTAAAGATACAAATGTAGTGATCCGAAGGGGCATGTGCACCCAAATGTTTATAGCAGCAATGTCAACAACAGCCAAACTATGAAAAGAACCTAGATGTCCATCAACCGATAAATGGATAAAGAAAATGTGGTATATGTATGTACACACACACACACACACACACACACACACAAATGGAATACTATGCAGCCATCAAAAACCTGAAATCTTGCCATTTGCAATGATGTGTATGGAGCTAGAGGGTATTACGTGGAGCAAAATAAGTCAAAGTCAATCAAAGACAATTATATGATCTTTCTGATATGAGGAATTTGAGCAGCAGGGTGGGGGTTGTAGTGGGTAGGGAAGGAAAAAATGAAATAAGATGGGATCAGGAGGGAGACAAACCATAAGAGACTATTAATCTTACAAAACAAACTGAGGGTTGTTGGAGGGTCGGGGGGGTGGTAGGGATAGGGTGGCTGGGTGATGGACATTGGGAAGGATATGTGCTACAGTGAGTGCTGTGAAATGTGTAAGTCCAATGATTCACAGATGTGTACCCCTGGGGCTAATAATACTTTATATGTTAGTGGAAAAAAAAAAAGATAAAGTAGTCAGGTCAGCCTGTAACTCACATTATCACACAAGTGCTGTTTATTTGTAGACGGCCACCTCACTTTATATGCAGCAGACATGCTTTAAATACACTTCCCATTGTCATTCACAGGACATTAAGGGACATGTACTCAAGGGTCAAAATTCAGTAAAATTAATAATAATTTTACCGCTTCATTAAGGATAATTTGCACTTTTGAGCTTGTAAAATTCCTGGAAAGGTATCAGTAACCCCCAGGGGTCTATGAAACACTTTTGAGAACCACTGATCACAGTATTTCTCTTGTGTTTTTAGCCTTTATTTCCTTAGGCTATAAGACATGTATTTCTCAGACTATCTCAGGATCATACTATCATTTCTGTGCAGCAAAGAGTTAACATAGTAGGCCCTAGGCTTGCTATCTTTAAAAAGTCTTACTTGTAAGTCTGGCCCTTGGCGGGAGATTGGGGCCTTAGGTTTTTTTCACCTTTTCCTGATAAGAAGACTCACTGAGCCTAAACTGTTTGTGGACACAATGTAGTTTATGCTAAATATCTGCCGTCATTCTGGGAGTATGGAGTTTTCTAAGTGCTCGGCAAAAGGGACCTACGTGACCAGTCCCTATTAAAAAACGTAGGCGCTGAGTCCCTAATGAGTTTTCCCAGCAGACAGCATTGCAGATGTATTGTCACAGTTCCTCTCTGGAAGAATTAAGCATGTTCAGTGTAGCTCCTGGGAGACGACCTTTGGAAGCCATACCTGGTGTTGCTAGACTTCACCCCTGTACCTTTTCTCTTTGCTGACGGTACTCTGGATTCTTTCACTGTAGTAAGTCATAGTTGTGAGTACAACTATATGCTGAGTTCTTAGTCTTCCCGGCAAATCATTCGGCACTTGGGAATGATCTTAGTGACCTCTCACACAATCTCAAACCAAACCAGTTAAAATGGAACTCCTCACCTACTTCTCCCTCACCTTAAATCATGATGCTCCTATTTCTTCTTAAGATATCATCATTCTTCTGGTTAAACACAGTATTTATTCCATACCCCTTCAAAAATCCCATCATTCAGTTTTCACTTCCTTCTAAAACTAACTAGATTCTGGCCAGCAATTCTCCCATACTTTTAATCTACTCTACTATTACTAATTTTCTTAAAAACTCATTTGATCTAATCAGACCTACTTAAAAATTTATAAAGCCTTTCTCCTGTGAACAGGAGAAAATCCAAACTTCTTAGACCAAGACACTCTGAATTATTAATCTACTTAATGATCTAACAACTATTTGGTACTTAGCATAGACTGTCTTATTATTTTAACCTTTGTGTTTATCTTGTATTCTTTTTTTTTCTTTTTAAAGATTTTATTTATTTATTTGACAGAGATCACAAGTAGGCAGAAAGAGAGAGAGGAGGAAGCAGGCTCCCTGCAGAGCAGAGACCCCGATGTGGGGCTCGATCCCAGGACCCCGGGACCATGACCTGAGCCGAAGGCAGAGGCTTTACCCCACTGAGTCACCCAGGCGCCCCTATCTTGTATTCTCAGACAAGTAAAAAGTTCTCAAAGATCAAGGACTATTTCTGGTTTTTCAAATCCCTAAGAAATCCTGGCATAATACTATCTAGCATTTAGCTAACAACTATTATTTACTGAGTGATGAAAGAACAATTAATTCAGACTGGCTTAAATTAGTAGTCTCTGAAAACTAGTAGTGAAATAAATGACTTCTACCTCCCTTTCTGGTCCAGTATGGTTCCTAGCATAAGTGTCTTAAGTACAGGTTAAGATTAAATCAACTACTACACAAAAAGCTCAAAAGAAATGTCTGTTTTAGGGATGCCTGGGTGGCTCAGTTGGTTAAGCGGCTGCCTTCGACTCAGGTCATGATCTCAGTGATCTGGGATCGAGTCCCACATCGGGCTCCTTGCTTGGCAGGAAGCCTGCTTCTCCCTCTGCCTCCGCTGCCACTCTGCCTGTGCGTGCGCGCGCTCTCTCTCTCTGAAAAAGTAAAATAAAAAATCTTTGGGAAAAAAAAAAAAGAAATGTCTGTTTTATAGCTACATAAACTATTACTAAATATTTTTAGGATTTGTATGATATCACTAATCATCATACAATTATACTTTTAACTTAATGGAAACCAATGGAAGAATTCACAGTTATGGAAAGAACTTACAGGTTGTATTTATTTTCATTGATGTTAATATAAAACACTTTGAGGGAAAACAAACCAACTTTTAGTGTGAATGGCTTACAAAGACACTAAACACATTAGCAACTTCAACAAGGCTGTAAAGCAAAAAATACCACATAATAGAAATTCCTGCAAAATTAACAATTAAAAGTCAAATGTTGAAAGGGACTATTCATTATGGAGACAAAACTAAACAAATGAATTGGATTTTAAAGACCCGACCATAACAATATGAAGCAGTTGGTGTTTATGCTAACTATAATAAAATTTTACTGTAAAACTTACTGTTTGCTATAGGGTGGTAAACATTAAGTCGAACTATTATGGGACCACGTACAAGACAATCTAGTTCCCAAGTATCCGGAGAATATTGCCATCCCAGTTTTAGCAATTTTTAGCAACAAGATATCCCCACAACTGACAGAAGCCTTAGTGAATGGTATTATGTAGCATTCTTTTTCTTTTTTTTTAAAGGTCTTATTTATTTTCTTAGAGAGAGAAAGCAAGCATGAGCATGGCAGGTGGGCAGAGGGAGAAGGACAGAAAGAATCTCAAGCAGACTCCATGCAGAGTGCAAAGCTTGAAGTGGGCTCTATCTCATGACCCTGAGATCATGACCTGAGCAGAACTCACAAGCTGGCCACTTAATAGACTGATCCACCCAGGTGCCCGTATTATGTAGCATTCTTCAGTCCCTATTTTTCATTAAATGTAATTCTTCTGCTGTCCTCTAGAGTGAATTGTACTTAACTACTGAGTCACAGTTTTATTCCTCCAGAATTTGATAATAGCAGGCAAACAATAATATGACTCAATTTAAAATAATTCATTTTATAGAAAAACTTCATAAACACTTCAAGTTTTTATGAAAAAATAATTATAGCTGATTTGGACAATTATACTAATAAATGAAAACTACCTCAAAAAATAGAACAAGTGCTTTTGTAGGGTCTTCTAGACTGGATAAATATTCAATTTGAGCTGCTGAGAAAATATTCTTTACTTCTGAGAGTTTAAATAGCAACCTTGTCAGTTCAGCCAACTGTTCCAAGTACTTTTTTTCTGTTAATATAAAAACAACATAACATTTATGTTTACCATATACATTTATATTACACACATATATAGATGAGAGTAAGGAATACAGTATTCACTTATAACATCTTTTTTTTAAAAAACATTCAAACTTCCACATAATTAAAAACTTTCAATTAAGTCTCTAAGGAAACATTTTATTTAAAATCAAACAAACATATACTTGTGAATGTCCTAAACCCCAAAAGTTATTCATGTAAAGCTAAATGATGCACTAAGATATCGAAGTAAATTTGGAGCATTTTTTTCAGTCATGCCTTTGTGTGATTTATAAACGGCCATAAAGAATGCTTTATGAAAAAGCATGTCCTATAGACAACCAAACTGTATGGATATTTTAATAAATAAAGTACAAGTATCACTCTGTGACTAATAACAGTAAAGCAGAAGAGAGGTAAAATATCTAAGATAAAACGGGAGAGAATTATTCATAATTGGATACTTTTCTTTTTAGGGTGTTAACAGTATGATATCTGGTTATTTGCTTTATAGTGCTACTTTTTTTGTATGATCAATTTCTTCAAGGTAAAAAATAGCTTGTCACTGGAGAGCAAGTTTTTGTTCCTAGCTTCCAAGGAAACAAGTTCTTTTATCTTTATGGGAGAGAAATTTGTCATATATGGTAACAGAAAAATATCAAGAAAAAGAAACAGGTGGCAAAAGGAAATAAGTTCCTATTTATACATATTAGAAACATATTTTATATAATATTACAAACATATATCTTTTTCTATTAATTTCTGAAAAAAAAAATCTTCAACATACTTAGATATTTAGAAAGCAAAATGCCTCAGATACTTACCAAAAGCCTGTCCAGGATTTGTATCAATGAACAAATCATCAGGAACATAGGGGTTGTTTATGTACATTTGCAAAATGCAACGAATCCATGATTTTATAGTTAAGGCTTGGAAAGATACACAGCTTATATGAGAAAGTGCTTCACATAACATGCTGTAAAAATAAATTCATGGGATATTAAAAACCAAAACTAAAACCTGACAATAAGTTCCCTGAGCACAGAGATTAAGGAAGGAAAACTTTCTAACATACCCCACTTCTTAGCCTCCCTTATTTTACACACACATTAATGCAGATAGGCACTGTTGAAAATAAACACTACAAATACACCTTAAAAGAAGTTTTACAGAAATATTCTTGTTTTCATCTGCAATCTTCTATTTTTATTTTCCTCTTTCCATTGATGGCACATGTGTAGGATTATGCCAAGAGAAAGAGGGAAGAGAGAATAAGGTTAAAATGGGAAAATCGAGGAAGGGGCTAATGACTAGCGAGGTGAAGTGATAATGAAGCGGAAAGTAGAAAAAAAAGTGGCTCTTAATAAAAAGAGCAGAAGTCATGACCATTTACATAAGAAAAAAGTTAAGGCCAACATATATTTGTATGTGGGTCTTCTAACCAATCCCATTCCCATTCCTTTCTTTCCTGCTGATACATCCAAAAGTAAAAAACCACCCAAGTGAGAATATATGTAATAAGATCAGTTTTTATTTTTGAAGAGTCTTACTTTCCTAGTGTACTAATCAGTCCTGAGTTTCTATTAACACGCGTATCTGAAATCAAGTCACTTACCTATTTTGTAGGCAATGACTTAAATATCTTGCTACAACTTGGGGCCAGATGATATCATCCCAACCAAAAAGTTGCATCACTGATATAACTGGCTGAGGCTGAAGATCTGATGGAGCTGTGCTGGGCATGTCCATTGCAAGCAAAGTAAAATCTAGATTTAAAATGGAAGAAATTTATGGTGAAGAATTTTTAAAAACTATTGCCCTTCCCCAAATTATATCAAGTGATAAAAATAATTCAGCACACAATAATAAAATGTCATATTTAGAGATGCAGAACTAACAAAAAGCAAAATCGGAACTAAATTCATGTTGCAAAAAGAAATTTCTGTAGCGATCATCTAGAACTCCAGGAACGGGTCTAGAATAATTCATTTTAGCATTACATGATCAAATCTATACTGGCTTCTTCAATTTCCAAATTCTATACTCGCTATTTCTGTTCATGTGCCTCTCTCATTCAAAAAAACCATTAAAAAAATATATATGTCTCTAACAACCACTTTTCTTCATTCAAGCTAATGTACTTGCCACTTGCCTCAGAGAAGACTGCAGTCTTATTTTAGCCATTAGATAGTCATCTATTAAAACAACAATCTCCTATAATCAGTGGCCCTCCACTTCCTTCAGAACCCATTTAGCCTAGGAACCAGAATTCTTTAGTTAACCATGCTAAACAAATATACTTTATTTTGTGATTTCCTGGGAATTCCTCAACTTAATTTGTAAATATATTTATTTATGTTTGTCAATAAATTGCTTATGAAGCATTGGCTCCTATGTAGCTCTCTCAGATGGTGGCTGTGTATTCTCCCATCCCTCTCCTACATTTGAGCTATAGATAGGAGAGTTTGTTCCTTGATCCCATGGCTGCTTCTAGAACATTCTTGTCTTCCTCCTCAAAATCTCCAGCTTTGATTCTCATGTCATCAACTAACTCTCCTTGTTGATGCTTACTAGTTTACCTCCTCTCATTTCTTTAAGACTATAGCTCACTAACAACATCCTCTCTAGGAGCACTCCTGTCAAAATCCCTGATGGCTTTTCTTCTAATATCCTGGCCTCTCAGTTCCCTGAACTCCCTTCTCAGTAAATCTATCTCCCATTCTATTTGAGCCATTCGCTCCCATGCTGATACTGAGAGACTTTGCCATGACCACTAAGTACATTCTCTCCATTAATCTCCACTTCCAGGACCCCATTTTCTGGCTCTAGCTCCTCAACTCCCAATAACTATCTGATTCCACCAGGACCTATACAATTTATTGGTCTTAAAACTTTTTCCCTGACCCTCACTACCTTCATGCCTCATCTTTCCCTTTTTAGGCACCTTGACTACACAGTCCACTGTGTATACTGTCAATTCCCTTCCTTCTTACCTGATTTGTTGTACTTGTCTGGAAAAAAGTGCCTGTTTCATTCCAACTCTTGGTCTTCTTTTCACACCCACCTACGCCAGCACCACCTACGCCAGTATAAATGGCTGGCAAGCAACCCTGCTGACTGATCTCCCTTTACATTTATGACTCCAAGCTTTAAGTTGGACCCTCGTGCTGGCCAGAATTCCTGCTACATTACTCCAGTCCATGTAGACTTTTATTCCCTACATGTCTACTGCATACCTTCTTTCCTCTCTCCATCATCAGCCAGCACCTCCTCCCCATCCTCACTTCCAGCTGATGGCCTTCCTTCCTACTTTACAGAGAAATGAGAAACATCAGCAGAGAACTACCATAAGCTCCTGCCACGTCTACCCAGGTGCCTCCACCTGGGCCAGATCCTCTGACTTCTCTTCTGCTACTACAGATGATCTGAGGCCAAATCCTCTAAGGGATCCATTTCTCTTGGGGATTAAAACACAAGAGACTCTCTTGCATCATCAAGTTTTCCCTCACTCCAGCACATTCCTGTCAGGTCTATAAATATGCTGAAACTTCTCCTGTGTCAATCTCTTTGACCCCATACCTCCTCCTAGCTAATATTCCCCTTTTTCCACTTCTCTTAAATAGTGATAAAAAGATTTATCTACATTTGCATTCTGCAATTTATTTTCTCACATTTTCTCTTGAATCATCTTCAATCAGACCTTTGCTTCTAGCACTATATACCCAAACTGCTTTTCAATGTTAGCACTGACCTCCTTTCTTGCTTAATCCAATGACCAATCTCAGGCCTCATCTTACTTGATCCATTAACAGCATTTGAGCAATTGATGACTTCCCCTTCCTTGAAATGTTCTGTCAGTTGATTTCCAGGGCACCACACTTGGTTTTCCTCTTGCTTTCCTGGTATTGCTTTGCAGTCTCCTCTCTTGGTTCATCATTTTTAATCCTACAAATCTGAACACGGGACTATCCTGGAGCCCAGTCCTTAAACTTCTCTTTTCACCAACTTACTCTATCAGCGATCTCATCCACTTCATAGTTTTACTACTTATACATAGTTTCTCAATTTAATGTCTTCCCTGAACCCTACACTCATTTTGTAAGTGCCTGCACAACATCTTTTCTTAGATTCTAGAGGATATCTAAAAGAAAAAAAAAAGTCCAATATCAAAGTCCTAGTCGTCCCTGCCACAATTTTCCTCATCTCGGCATAGAGGGGATTCTCTATTCATTCTACTTATCATATCCTACCCACTTTAACATTCTGTCACCTCTGTCTTCAAAATACTTTATCTTCAGATTGGAAATCTGACCACTTCCCACCACCTGTCCTATCGTGTTAGCCCAAGCTGCTCAGTTCTAAGTTGTTGCAGTCGCTCCCTAACTGGCCTCCCTACTATCTGTTCTCAGTCTCACATCCAGAAGGATGTGAGTTTCTGCTCAAAACTCTTCCAACAGATTCTAATCTCAACTAAAAGCAAAAGGGTTTACAACTGCACATGAGGCAGAACACAAGCTAGCTCTCCATTACTTTTTGATCATATCTCTTGACTATTCTCTCTCTCTTTCTTATGCCGCATGACTTTTCATGGCTTCCCTGTGGCCGGGCAAGCACACCAGACATGCTCTTGCCTCTGGACTTGTGCAGAGCCTTGGTCTCTTGCTTCCTTCAGGTTTTTGCTTAAATGGTACTTACTCGGGCCTTCCTGACTATTGAAAATTACCACCTGACTCTGGCATTCTCTATCCCTATCCTCTTTGATATATTTTCATTTTCCACCATAGTACTTATCACCAGGTATGACACATCTTGCTTACTTACTTACCGTTCTCTCCCCCATACTATAGGCTCCACAGGAACATGTAACTTATATGTGAGAAAAGGAATAGCAGTCTTTTTCCCCACTGGTATAGCCACATTGGCAATAAAAGTGGGTGTTTGAGGACTTTTTTTTTTTTAATGCAGAAAATTTTTCTCTCCTAACCTATTCAAGTCTTTATTTCAAAACAAATCCCAAACCCACACATATTTTACTTTATATGTATATATCATTTACTTTTAGAGCCTAGGACAGCTGTGACTAAACATGTGTGGTATCATTTTTGTTCACTGACTGCGAGTCAGGATGATGAACAGAAGAAAGAGAAGTCATATTGGCTTCTAATGACCGCTTTGGTTAAACTGATTAAATATCAATATTTATTTTCATAGACATTATAGTAGTTGGAAAACTGTTGTCCTGTCACTATTCTTCAATCTGTCATTGCAATGTTTTAGTTATGGAAATGTTAGCAGAATTCAAGATCTTTCACAATTTATATCATTCAGTCTTTTATGTAGTGTTTTTAGCTCAGTTTTCCATCATTCACACCAGGGTAAAATATAAACCATGGTTTAGAACTTAGGTTTTAAAAAGAAAGCATTACATTCAAATGTATTACACACTTAGGAAAAAAAAAAGATTTTATTTATTTATTTGAGAGACAGAGAGTGAGAGAGTACAAGCAGGTGGAGAGGGAGAAGCAAGCAGGGAGCTTGACATGGGGCTGGATCCCAGCACACTGAGATCATGTCCTGAACTGAAGGGAGATGCTTAACCGACTGAGCCACCCAGGCACCCCTCAATTGCAACTACATACATGTAGTTATCATACTGATTTCTGGCTATTCGAGTACTTCTGCACATATTTTGGGTAAATACCCCTTTGAGAAACATTATGGTCTTTTCTTAGAAAACTGTATATATGCTCATATATTCAAATTCTTGCCTATGATGTCATGTGATTCAAATTCCCTTAAAGCCTAAGGACACGACCTTAGACTAAGAGTCAGATTCATGAAATATTATTAGCTAAAATAGAATCTAGTAAAAGTCAAACAAAGTTCTATATATTTGCTGTTCCCATGATCTCATCTGCTTGGTGCGGAAGTGGAATTCACACTGTTTTCTGCTCCTCACATAAGTAACTTCACCTGATACCCGGATACCTTTACACACAATGTGAAAATAAAGTATTTGAACTAGAAGAAACCCAATGCTACTTTACTTTCCAAATACTGCATGTATAAGAAAGTTTTATATACAATATTATATATATATATATATATATATACACATATATATAATAAATTATATATAATATTTTTAAGGTTGAAAGTTGTATTTTGTTTTTAGCAAACAAAAACTTAAATTTTTACCTTTACTAAGCGGAAAATAATTGACAAGCCAAAGGGACTTAATTTAACATTTGTAATTCTTTTCCTCTTCCTGGTTGTCCGAGTATTTATTAGACTGTAATAAAAGAGTTTGTCACCAAGCAAACAGAAGAAAAAACTGACAGAGTCTGCAAAATGAGAAGCTAATTAGCAAATTAACAATGCTGACCTGCAGCTGCATCGGCGAGTTCTGAGAGAGGCACTATCTGTGACATCCTCTGACTCTTAAAAAATGAAAAGAAATGTCTCCACAGAGCACAGGCAGCCGCAGCAAGGTGGCGCTCTTTAGCCAATAATGAAGACTGCACAAGGAGGTCCCCGCTCTCCTTTTGAAGTTCCTGACACAATTGTTGATGCATACTCCTAGAAAGAAACAAAAAATATAGCTAATACCCAACAAATGCTTATAAAAATCTTCCTTAAATACATTTTGGGCTTTTAACATTTATATCATATGAAAACTTGAGGGACCGTTTTATATAATTAAAACCTTTATGCCAAGACATTATGCATTTCTGCTTATTTGATGGATGAATGATGGCATATTAAGCACCATAAAGTTAATGTTAATTACTAATGTCAACCATTAATTATATGCTTTTTAATATGTCAGATCCAAATGAGAAACAGGCAGCTTCAGAATGAAGGTCTGCATTTTGCAACTCACTATGACAAGTGATTTTACTTACAATGTAGACATGAAAACAATTTTTTAAACCTTTTTTTTTTTCCCAAGAGCTTTAAGGACATAGTTGTACCAAGCAGAAAGTAAGTACATCTAGCTTGCTTATGTGTGGCATTTTATTTTATTTTATTTTTAAAATATTTTATTTATTTATTTGACAGTGAGAAATCACAAGTAGACGGAGAGGCAGACAGAGAAAGAGAAAGGGAAGCAGGCTCCCTCCTGAGCAGAGAGCCCGATGCAGGACTCGATCCCAGGACCCTGAGATCATGACCTGAGCCGAAGGCAGTGGCTTAACCCACTGAGCCACCCAAGCGCCCATGTGTGGCATTTTAAATTGAAATATTTTCTCATATAAAACTGTGCCAGATACAATCTTGGTACTTTGGTCTAAAAAGATCCATAATCATTTTCACAGAGCAGACAATAAAAAGTTATTGTTTTCTATAAAATAGTAAAACATGAATTCAATACTGCCTAAAAATTTGATTCAAGGTTTACTTACCTATTTGCTTAATTATAATGAAAATTTAGACAGTTCTTGCAAATCAAACTATAATGAGCTATCACCTCACCCCTGTGAGAATGGCTAAAATCAACAACACAAGAAACCACAAGTGTTGGTGAGGTCGTGGAGGGAAGAAAACCCTCATTCACTGAGGATGGGAATGCAAGCTGGTGCAGCCAATGTGGAAAACAGTATGGAGGTTCTTCAAAAAATTAAAAATAGAACTACCTTATGATCCAGCAATTGCACTACTGGATATTTACCCAAAAAATACAAGAACATTAATTCAAAGGGATACAGGCATCCCTACGTTTATAGCAGCATTATTTACAATAGCCAAGATATGAAAGCTGCCTAAGTGTCCACTGATTGATGAATGGATAAAGAAGATACAGTATGGATTTAATACATAAACACAAACACACGAACACACAATGGAATATTATTGGCCATATGCAATATACAATGGAACATTATTTGGCCATAAAAAAGAATGAAATCTTGCCATTTGCAATGACATGGACAGAGCTAAAGTATAATGCTAAGCAAAGTAAGTCAGGGAAAGACATAACATCATATGATTTCATTTATATGGGGAATTTAACAAACAAAAAAGGAAAAAAATAGACAAATCAAGAAACAGATTCTTAATCATAGAGAACTGAAGGAAGGAGATGGTTAAACAGGTAATAGTGTTAAAGGAGTACACTTGTAATGGGCACAGCATGATGCATGGAAGTGCTGAATCACTATACTGTATACCTGAAACTGACATAACCCTGTATGTTAACTAACTATAATTAAAATAAAAACTTAAAGAACACCATCCTGAGATAGATTTGCTTTCCTCAGTTAAAGACAAAGCAGTGAAAACTGACAGAGTTGAAGCAGAAGATGTCCTCTGATAGTAGTACTCCATTAAGAAAATACTTAGTTAAAAAAAAAATTACATTAATTCTAACATTTCTGATGTTTTAAATTAGTTTAGCTAAGGGAAGTGGTTACTCAAAATACTTCTAACAAAAATACAGAACTTAGTACATGCACCTAAAAAACAATTACACTGAAAGATCAAACTGGATCTAAGATCATATTTTAGTACTTTTCACAAACCTACACATAACTTAAAATTTTAAGTAATATAACATGAGAACACTGTGCCCCTTGACACTGGAATTCTTGGATGATCAAGAGGCACTACTTAATACTCCTTGAGGTATTGGTGGGGGGGGGGGAAGTATATATATGCCTGAGGAAAGAATATCAGAGCAAGCAGTTCTCATAAAAGCTAACCAAATATCTGCTATATCCTCTCTTGTAAAAACCTGCCTGAGATGTTTTCAACTTGAACTAGTGGCTAGAGAACCATTTCAGGTCCTTTAGCTTCAACTAAGTTGAATACTGGATCACTAAAGTCCATTTGGAACCTAACTTAACGGCCTGCATCAACATAGAAAGTTCACGACCACACGTCAACACACTGGAGTCCAAGTAAAATAATACCACCTTTGGCACAACCTACTTGATGCCCTTCTAACGTATACTGGTTTCAAAGAATAATAAATACCTTACTGTACTTGGGGAGGATGAATTGTGCTATTTCTACATAAATAAGCCATTT
The DNA here is from genome assembly GCF_011764305.1 of Mustela putorius furo. Taxonomy (NCBI): domain Eukaryota; kingdom Metazoa; phylum Chordata; class Mammalia; order Carnivora; family Mustelidae; genus Mustela; species Mustela putorius. The sequence continues at coordinate 6,631,176 of NW_025421467.1, forward strand.
CTTCACAGACTAAAACCTATTCCCCAGGGAGGGATATCATTTCTGATTATCTCCTTTGTGCCAGAATTCTTTAATTAAAAATCATAACAATTCTATGAGATAGGTATCAGTAATCCTCTTTATAGATGTTGAAGCTGATAGTGAGAAAGTTAAATATATCCAAAGGTCACATGGCTAGGAAGGGCTGGCCTCATAATCTGAACTTAAAACTGACTCTGAAGCCCATTCTTTCCTCTTACACACTAAGACACACACACTTACTCACCAATACCTACATACTTTAAACACTGACCAATTTTCTTCTCTTCCTACTGGGGCTGAAGAAATTTCAATAAGCCAAAGAAAAGGAGCTTTAAAAGCTGCATGTAGCCTTGCCTTGTGAAGAGGTAGGGGCAACACCAGAATTCGGTACTGGGAAAAAACGATAAGAGATATCAAGTAAAATGTATTCAAGGCAGTACTGAAAAAGGCGAAAAAATCTGAATCACTTTCGACCTCTTCAGACCGAAACTTTGACACGCCAGGGTGTCTAACTAGGAGTTACTACAGGGATCTGAGTCAGAGGTCTGCAAAAAACAAACCACTAGGTTAAAAAGTTAAATTTAGAGATTACTTCCTCCAAGGTAAGAGAAAACACAGCAAAAAGAACTTCCAATTAAGTGTAAGACATTGACCCCAAAACAGACTTGTTTTGGAAATGTGCATCCACTTTGCATTTTGGTTCCAAAGAAGCTTTATATCCTGGGAATATGCAAAACACTTTCTGCTTGATGGTTTGAATGTTTAAGCAATATCTGTTTGAATAAGAATGATAATCTGCTATTTTACAACAAAACAAAGTTGTTTCAGACCTCATAATAATTTATGTAAACTTGAACAAATCAGAGAGGGAAAGATGCAGGAAATGTCAGGGATATACTGTAGGAGGAATGCGAGGAGAGAATGCAATTTCTGCACTATAGCCAAAAGAGTTAGTACTACCCCTTGCAGTCACAGGTGATTTTTTTTTTTTTAAATTACATTTTCTGGATGAGGAAACTAACTACACAAAGACCATGGAAAAATAAGTGTATTATATTACATGTGACTGCACATCTGCTTAAGGTATATTTACAGAAATACAAATACTGAAAGCAGCTCTGTCCCTATAGGTCACAACATAAATAAAACACAAAAAGTATATGAAATATATAAAGACTACGACACAGTTCTAGAGGTCATGGCTATTTTAGAAAATATTTTCTATCTTCTTCAACAAACTGCAGAAAAATCTGAAAGTAAATTTATTGCACAGAAAGTAAAATGTAATTTTGGGTCAAAACCAAAAAGAAGTATCACAATAGTTACAGAATCTCCCAACACTTGGCAAATTGCTTTGTGTAAAGACAAACTTAACATGGGTTAAAATCATTTTGGAAATACACACATGTGGAACTAGGCATGCATAACCATCTCACTTAGATTCTAAAAGATGCAATATAGTATAGTAGAAAATAAAATTTGCTGCTCGTCGGTTATTCAAATTGTAGCTCTCAGAGAAACAAGAGCAACACCGAGCACTCATTGGTATTTACCATGTGCCAAACACCATGTTACGTGTTTTAGAAGCATTATTTCTTATCCTATGAATTAGGTACAGTTACAATTATAATCTTATAAATGGGGAAACTAAGGCAAAAGAAGTAACATGTTGGGTAACATAGCTGGTTATTAGCAGTTACTCAGAGCAGTGTTGACCTTGAAAAAAGCAAGTAATCTCAAGAAGAGCAACAATCATTTACTATATATCCATGGCTAGGTTTATCGTGAAGACTGCACAAAATAACATCCCTGAAAATGTTTAGAAACCTATCACTGCACCATGTAAATACCCTAAGTTTATACACCTGGTTACTATGTCCTCTTAGGCTCTTGTTTGAGCTCTGGTATCCTGCCCTCTTTGCTTATCCTGCTTAACTCATTATGTTTAAGAACTTCCCTGATTCCTGCATCTGACTATTCTTTTGCCCATTTCCCAGGATCTGCTTTCCTGTTTTTATCTTCCCACTACTTCTTGCTGTGATTACATTCACTTATCCATCACAGTCCCCACATCCCCACCCCTCCCCATGGTCCTGCAAATATATTGAGGCACTATCATCTGAGAGGCACTGAGGCTTGCCCCTGCCAGCCTAGTCTTTGCAGCACATTCCTTCCTACCAGTGTAGGCAGGCTCCTGGGAACAATTCCTGGACTACTCTCCCTAGGTTTTACTTCTGATCTTCCTTTGCTCTGGTCTCTCCTCTAACTGGTTATCACAGAACAAGGTATGACATCCTGTATATCACTTTACTAGTGGTCATTATTGCATATGTAGTATTTCTAATATTGTGCCTCAAAATTTAGAGAAAGTCTGTCTAGTGATGGACCTTGTGACCATAGAAAAAGCATAATATAATAAATGCAACTGATAAAAGCTAACAGCAAGGGATTAACAATGATTAATAGCAGAATTCCTTTTTTAGTTCTACTCCAAACCTGGCAATTTTCTTTAACCAATATTTGTGAAAAATAAGATGGTAAGCTCTAAGTTAAAAAGTTGTTTCTAAACCACTACTACAGATAATTATTTCAAGTATCTGATTTAACTAATAGAAAACTGGATGGGAATTAGATTACTCTATGACCATTTTTAGTTTTGGCTAAACTCACTAAAAAACCTTAGGTATCTTCCATCCTCTAGTCATTCCTGCTCGCCTCTAAAAAAATAGGGCCATAATCTCCTTTACTACCTAGAAAGAATATAACATAATTGAAGTAATAACATTACCAGAAAAAAAAAAAACTCTAGGTTTTTAAAGGTGGAAGTTATCCTAAAAATCATCCAATCCAATCCTGTCTTCAAAAGGTAAGGGGGGGGGAGGAAATACACATACACATACACACACACACACACACACACACACACACACACACAGAGCTTTCTGCTACAAAGAGACTTCTGCCAAAGCCTCACTATGAGAGAATGGTAGCTGGAGTCCTAAACCCCAATTCTGTGCATGCCCCAATCATCAGGGAGGGGCGATGAGTCAGAAGCAGGGCTGGCAGGCAGCAGCCGGGGCACACCTTGCAATGCTTCTCTGTAATAGCTCAATGCATATGTGTACGTGGAGGAATGGTGAATTGATAGTGATGACTAAGAGAATATGAGAGATCAAGGCTGTTCTGACTACTGAGGGACTATGACAAATAGCACAGCACTGGCAAAGATGCATCCAGACTCATAGAATGCATTCTTAAGAATAAAAGGGTTTCTCAGGCTAAGGAAATTGTCCAAATGAACACCTGTCCAAGAGAGAGAAGACCAGCTTGTGACCCCAGAAAACTTCTGAGACTTCATTTTTCATACGTTAAATGGAAATAAAGGCCTATTATCCTCCATGGAACTGTTAAACTATCAAATAGTACCACCCAGGTAAGACAATCTGCAGACTGTAAGGCAAGTTGATATGTATTTTAGTCACATTTCTACTGCTTCTAACTCCTAATAACCGTGTTCAAGATGCAGTACAGCATCATCTAGGGAGACACGGGCTTTAGGGACAGACATACCACAGTATAAATCCTACTCTGTCAACTACGAGTTATGTGGCCATTACCTCATCTGTTCCAAGAATTCTTAAGATACTTCCCATAAATGGAACAATTATTGTTGGCCAGAGAATTGACGACTGTTTATTGAGAATATATATGCCAGGCTTATTCTGTTTGTGGCCTTTACTAATTTACTCCTATAGATAATATTATTATCCCCATTTTATAGACAAAAAATCTAAGTACAGAGAGGATAAATAATTTAACTTGGTCCTATTGTCAGTAAGCAGCAGAGCTAGGATTTGAACACAGGCAGTCAACCTAACATCAATGCAACTATGTTATAATTACCTGTTTACTACCCATATAAACAGTGCATGTTTTAAATGTTACACTAATACATTCACTCATTCATATGCTAAGTTCCTAATAAAGGTAGTTGCAAACGAGTATAACACCCAATGCCAGGTGGCAAACCAGTTGCACATACATTAAAGGGCTTAACACTTCTGGGGAGCATAGGTCATTCTATAAGGATCCTCAAAATCTATGAACATGTGGTAATTTTAAAAAGTTCCTCTGACCCATAATTAATTAATTTGCAACTGGGAAAGAGAAAAACCAGAATCCAGTCTTGAGTCTGGTAAACCAAGCATGCTCATTAGCAAAGCTGCCTTATGGTTTTACAGAATAATACTGGTAAGATACTTAAAATAAGTTACTTGCCACTATCTGCAAAATATGGTATAGCATGAAAATATGTAAAACGTGGTTATATTTAGAAATTTCTCTTTTAATTTTACTAGTCACATTTATAGATGATTATGGGTCTCAAGTCAGTTAAGTTTTCCAAGTGTTATTTCACTTCATTTTATCGCATACCTATAAAAAGGATCTGCCCTGGTAGTTCTCAATCTTGATTATCATCCAAATTATCTGCAGGGCTTTCTAAAACTACTAATGTCCTAGTCTTACTAAAGATCTCCCCGCATCTTCAGGTTTGGGACCTAAACATATTACTTGTTTTACAATTCTGACTCAGTAGGTCTGGGAAGGGACCAGAAAGTTTACATTTCTATTCGGTAGATGCTGCCAGCCCTGATCCACACGGAAAGCTCTCACCTTCCTCACTTTCCTTGTCTATAAAATGGGGACAATAATAGTACGTACAAAACTAAATTAGTTAAAAATCAAATACTTAGAATAGGATTGATAGATATATTCTCAATAAACAGTCTTTGATTTTTTGGTCAACAATAAAAGTCACTTTATTTATTGTAATAATTCCTATTTAATTCTTCTAACACACAAAGATATGGCCATGCAACTAGTAGCCCAGGGACCACACTGAGTAGGCAAGACCATATAAAAGAGAAGTGTTACTAGAGAAGGGTTAAAAACATTTCCTCTACTCTGTAGGCAGAAGTGTAAAACAAACTGTTAGTTTTATACCAACTCAGAGAAGAAAGATCATTGAGGGCACCAGGAGAAAATGGGCATGGAAAGGATTCTCCAAGAACAGGTAAGAACTGAGTAAGTGAAAGCAATAAAGTAAAAGCACAAAGGTATACAAAATCGATTCATTTATTCTCTAATTCCACACATATTTTATATGCTCTAGACCGTATGTATAAAAGGTTGTTTCAAAGATTCTGCCTTTCTGCCTTTCATTCTATTTTAATGAGAGAGGTATAATGAAAGGAACATTATGTATTAACATTTTAGGTTATGGTAAGATTTATGGATAAAAAGTAATCAAGGCATGAAGATAATGAATGATGAGAACTAATATTTTGACTAGGATGATAAGGAAACATCTACTGAGAAGGTGACATTTGAACAAAAACCTAGCGCTCGCTTTGGCAGCACATACACTAAAACTGGAATGAATGAAAACCTAAATAAGGGAAGGACTTATGGAGGTGGGAGAGAGCATTCTAGGGAGAAGAAACAGCAAATGCAAAGGTGCCAAGGTTGGCAGTTTCATAGGCTCAAGGAAAAACAATTAGGAAGCTAGTTGGCTGTAGTACAATCACCAATAGAAGAAAGAACAGACGAATGCAAAGAGGTAGCTGGGCTCCAAATTGCGTAGGGCTTTGTAAACCATGGTAAGGCATTTGGATAAAATCAGGGTAGGTGACAAGACACAAAAGCAGAAGAGTAACATAATGTACATCTTAAAAAGGAAAATATAAAAGAAAAAGGTGTTTGGGGGAGGAAAGAAAAAGCAGCCACTGTGACTACAATGGATAATTTTTATAGCAACATTAGAAGGCAACACACTTAAGAATGGAAAAGATGGGCACATTTGTTCATTCACAGGCTTTTCTCATTCACTTCACAAAAAGTTACTTAGCACCACCACTGCATCAGATGCCAGAAACACAAAAACAATAAAGGCAGATTCTGTTGTTTAAAAAAAATTTTTTTTCAAATAAAAAATAATTAAAAAAAAATCAAGATTCCATTTTAAAGGTAGTAAGGAGCCACTGAAGGATTCTGAACTGAGGAATAGCATAATGAAAATAGTGCTTTGGGAAAAATTAATCTGTTAATGGCAAACAGAATGGGTTAGAATAAGAACTGACTAGAGACCAGAGAGACCAATTATGAAGCTTCTGTAAACATCTAGGTATGAGCTAATACGCAATTTGAGCTACTTATGAAGGAAAAAAAGAAAGCTCACAGTAATTATTTGGCATTTAGTGGGGGAGAAAGGAGCAGTCTTTGTTAAGTTTTTGGGGAGGGAAAACGAAAGTCAGGAGGAGCAATTAATTAGTACGGGAAAGTATAATCTGATTTAAAAACAGAAAACTTGTATAACAAATTCCGAAAAGTTTTTGGAAGTGTGGACATAGAGTCCAAGAGTACAATTAGACCCAGGAATCACTCTGCCTGGCAGTTCAGCTCATTTTAATGAACATTTCAGTGTTTATTAATCATGTGATGTGCTACATTAGATACTATCAAATATGGTCCTTGCTATCAAAGAATATACAATCAAGTGTTGAGAAAAAGGTATGTATAGAATACAGCACAAAAAGGGAACATTTGGTCCAAGTGGGGGTTTGACGAAGACATCTCCTGTAGTAAAAATCCATTATAAGTCATGGAAGTTGTGTTAGCTAAATGAAAAAATAACAGGAAATTGAAATAATATGAGTAAAGCATAGTGACATGGTACTGCATGGTATGAGAGAACTCACAAACAATTTACTATTACCAGAAGATGAAAGGTCAAGGAGCAGAAGGACAGAAAAATGAAACTAGAGTACTGATGGAGACCAGGTCAAGAAGAGCCACGCCATCCAAAAAGTTAGACCTACAAGTGAACAATTCTTTAACGGAAAGAGAATCAACAGAGACAAAACCAGCTTATATATCTAACATTTATCTGCCTAACAGTTTGTTCCCAATATAACCTAGAGCATATACATATAAGAACTACTCTATACACTTAAAATTTAAACACCCTGTGTAAATGCACAATGCTAATGTTATGATGCTATTTGTCTTTGAAATACTTTCATTTAAAAAAAAAACCCAACCTGGTAATAAGTACGAGCATACGGGACTTGGTACATATACAAATATATATAATTCATCACAACATACTATAAATACATATCTTTTGCAAATGGTTACATGCTGTTTTTATGCTCCCATCTACAACAGAACAACCCAAGCAGGTCTGACTTAGAAACATTAGCATTATTAGCACAGCACAGTGCGTATGTTCTTAGCAAATGGGCGCTCCACTGCACTGTCCTAAGCTGAATATGTTTACTTTGCTCTGGTGTCTGTTTCTGCCATTTATTCTGTGTTTGGGAGGAGGGTTTATCCTATAATCAACAAGTAATAGTACTGAATTTAACACAAAGAGTTAAATAAAAAGTATTATGCTGGATAGTAAGATTTAAACTTTATAGCACCTTACATGCCTTCAAGGAAACTCGTGGGGGTAGAGACCACATCAAGGTTTGGGTGAAGTCCTTTATATTATAATAAACTATAGGCAGATGGGTGCCATGACTTAAGGATTTCTAAAAGAACAAGAAAGCAATCACCAACTGACCATGGCAACTCATTTCCAAAGTGGTAATGTTACAATAACCTCGTACTGCTTGTATTCAGTTAGGGCCTTCGTTTCCAGGAACTTATCCTTTAAATTGAATACCAAGTATGTGGATGTAAGGAATGGATGAAAGCAAGAATGAAAGAAAGAGAGAGAGAGAGATTGATTATGGCCTCAATATAAAACTAGTCAGTTTCCAAGTTTGCCTGCTACCACTACATCACCTAGGAAAGACCATGAGTTATGATCCAGGATCTTTTGTCTTTGATGTTAGAAGTACTGAGAGAGGAGATCCTTCCTGTAAGAAGTCTCACAATAAAATATACACATCTTTGCTAAACTATCTAAGGCTGTCATACTGGTCTTTTGGGATTTTAAATACGATTCTCTTCCTCTTCAACTGTAAACAGACAGGTATAATTGAGCAATCATACATGCATTGGATCTTATCTAAAACAGTGAGTTATGCATAGAATTTTCATACAAGAAAAAGGGGGGGAACCCTTAGGAACTGGTGGCTAAAAAAGAAAATCAGATTATAAATAGTTATTTGTAATGTAGGTAGGCAACGATATAAACAAAATATTTATGGAAAATGCCTTCATTTTGGAACAGAAATCATCAATCTATCAAACCTAGCAACACCAGAGTCAATAATATCTGGTGATATTAAACACATCTCACAGTCTTTAATCTTTTTCTTCTTGTGTGTCCCATCTCTGCTCTACTGCCCTTGAGTTACTCCATCATATATTGAATACTGTGGTAGTTTTAAAACATGGCCACCAGTTCTTTGGCACCCCTAGGACCTGAGAGATCTGTGGCTGCTTTGACTGACAAAGTGTAGCAGATATGACACTATGTGACTCCAAGGTTTATTAATAGAAGGCTGTGATGTTTCTGCTTTGTTTGCTGGAAAAACAGTCTTGGAGCCCTGCAATGCTAGGCAGAAAGTATAGTTACCCTGAGAACACTCTTTGGAGAGGCCATCAGTAGTGTTTGAGTCAACAGTCCTAAGTAGTCCTGCCCTTCCACCGTTACTAGCTCAGACACTGGACATATTAGAGAAGAAGTCACTGGGAACTGGATCTGAGAGCTTCAGCTGGTACAGTCCCCAGCCTTTTGTACTACCTCCAGAAAGAATCATCCTAGCTAAAGCCTCAGACATGGTAGAGCCGAGGGGAGCTGTCCTTGGCTTTGCACATTTCTGACCTGTAGAGTCTGTGAGTATAATATAAAGGTTGTTTTAGCGTTTCATGCCACTGTACTTTGGCATGGTTTAATATGCTCTAGAGAACAGGTGTCCACTATATACGAAAGATTATGTAGCAGGGATTCAAAGATGAAAAGATACAGACCTGACCTCAAGGAATTCACACATGGGGAAGGAGAAAAAAAGATTTCTTTTTATTAAAAGTATAACCAAGGGTATCTGCAACAGTGCCAAATGCAGACTTCAGATCAGATTGATCTTCAGCCTCCCAAGAACCATCTGCAATGATCTCAGAAATTCTAGACTTGGTTAGGACAAATGAGTTGCAAGTATAAGGGTCATCTGAAGAAAAGCTACTTCATTTTCCTACCTGTCCAGTACAGGACAGCCATATCAAACGTGGCCCGAGATATCTTATGCATATTATATTTACACTCAATACATTTTATTCAGTTCTGTTCCTTTCATATTTCATTAATAATTGACAGCTCTTTTTTTGAACTGAGTTTCATTTTAATTTTCCCTAGATATACGGTAGTATATTTGCAAACCTATGGAGACCATCTTTAAAAGCTAATTAATCAAACCATCCTCCAAAAACTGGCCTAACTCTCACCATCTCAGCAGTCTTTTCTGAAAACAACAGTAGAAAGTCAGCTCTACTCTCTAACTGTAGCTGGAATCATGATACGGCATCTTACCACGTTGCTACACGGGGAATGTGGCTTTCCTCCAAAAGAATTCAATCATTTTGTTAAAGGTAAAGAAAGACCCAAACATTTTTGAGGTCAAATGTTCCACAACAAGTAAGCTGGGGCTAAATTCCATTTGTGGGCACTTTTTCCTAATTGGTGGTAATAAATTCCTAAAAAGAAAGGGTCTAATGGTAATGTTGACTGATTCTTAACTACATTAACCCAAATGTTCCTGTCACAGTGAAATTTGCTCTATAATTTACTTTAATGGACTAGGTGTATCAATAAATACTAAAAATGTCCAGTCTCTTTTTTTCCCTTCCATTTAAATCAAATCCAACTCTATGTCAACAGATTATACCAATGTATAATTACAATAGCTAATGCATTGGGAAAAGTAGTGTTCTTTGATAAATAATTTTTCTAAAACCTCTTAAGCATTCTGCATCCTCAATATTTCTCTTACACTCAAGAAATGCAGTAAATTACACAATCAGACACTACTGACCACTGCCAATTGTGATAATGGACCTAAAACCCTCATCATCAGCTCCCACAGTGACTGTGTTTTCGGATTTCAACTGTCAAGCAAGAGAATCAATAAGTATCCAGGGATGTTTTTAGGAAGAATTTTCTTCATTAAAAATATAACCGAACTCTAAGAGAAATAATTGCTTAGTCAACATTTAATATCATGCTAAACCTGGGATACATAAGACTTAAAATTCTGTAATACGCTTGAAATTATCTGTGATGTTTTGTGTATATGTTTATGACAAGAGAGACTATCGCTTTCATGGGAGTCTCATAAGGGTCTGCCTCAGCTGAATGAGCTTTACTAGTAAGATCTTGTCCCTTTTCTTCTACCGCTTTATAAACATCGTCTTCTAAGTATAAGCTAAGTGCTTCCTCCAGCTTTCTTACCTTGGATCCTGTCCTCCCTCTTTTTTCATTTCCTCACAATGTGCCTCACCTGTCCCCAACAACCCCGCTGGAACCTCTGTGTAGTCAAATATACTAACTTAAAAAGAAAAGCTTAATCTGAATTCTGTACAGAAAAAGCCGTTACTGGTCAATGCATACGATCAATCGCCGAAATAATCAAAAAGAAATAAGAGCATAAACTTGTTTAGAACCGATCTGTATTGAAGTCAATAATTTTCTTAATTTTAACTTCTAGGTACCCCGATACTTAGTTATACACATTTCTCTCAAGAGATACTATTTGCCACCTTTCCTGTAGTTCTTTGAAAGGGATGAAAAGATAGAGGGGGAGAAAGTTTTCCTAAAAGATTACCCATTGAGTCAATGATCTGTGGGGTTATTATGAAGCTCCATTATTAGGGCTGAGAGCCTCAAAGACTTTTGTTATGTCACTAATTTCTTTCTGCAAGGCTTCAGCAAATGAGCCGATTTAGCCAGTTCTGCATGCTTGGGGCTTGATACATGCTATTTGTACATGACAGGTTTCATCTGCGTAGCACCACTGATATCATTTATCTGCACATCAAAAAAGCTCCTCTCCTGATGTTAAAAAAAAAAAAAATTATGCATATACTGGGGTAAGAAATGTTAAAGAGGTAAATAAAAAACCTGTGACATCTCATTAAATGAAACCAAACTACTGGAAGATCACCAATTGATTATGAACGTGCAACAGGGCTCTAGGAACAGATACAACACCAAGGGAAGGAAAAACTGGAAAGATCCTTGCTTACAGTGATAAAGTAGTAGGGCTTTGGTAGTAGCCTGTGAACTTTAACTAGAAATGGGAAAAACTAATTTACCTCACAAAAAGAAAACAGCGAAGTTTTATTACCAAAGCTTCATCAAGCTTTATGACCAAAAAAGAAATATTTCAAAATAAATACTAAAACAGTTTCCATTATTTTAATTTTTTTTATAGATTTTATTTATTTATTTGACAGACAGAGATCACAAGTAGGCAGAGAGGCAGGCAGAGAGAGAGAGAGGGAGAGAGAGAGGAGGAAGCAGGCTCCCTGCTGTGCAGAGAGCCCAATGCGGGGCTCTGTCCCAGGACCCTGGGATCATGACCTGAGCCGAAGACAGAGGCCTTAACCCACTGAGCCCCTCCATTATTTTTATAGAAGAAAATTAGCTTCTAGAACTTATTCTTATGGGAAAAGATGTTTAGGTTGACTGTTGCTGTGGTTCACAATGAAAAAACCTGCGATATAGCTTGAAGTCTGATAGGAAGGTAATTTCAGAGGACACAGGGAGAAACAGAAAGGTATCCAAATATGAAATGGCTTTGAGTTTAAAAGTAATAATTGGCTAAAAGCACCTGTGCAAAAGATTCCGAAAGGAGGACACAGCCTACATATTTGAATAACAAGGAAATAACATTATTTCTAGATTTCCAGCAGATGATATATAACACATTCTTTTAAGAAAAATCAGTATTTTTCTTTGTGAAGAAGGTATGCATTGAGTTAAAGAGTTTGTTCCCGTAATTCATCATCTTTCAGAACATGAGGTTATGTATTAGGCTCCAATCACCCCCTACTCCAACTCTTCTCAGCATTTGGTAACACAGACAGTAGAGCTAATTTTCTGTCATTCAGGAAGAACTGTTGGATCACTAAACTTGCATCATCATCACCTCTGAAACTCAGTAAAAATCACTGTAAGAACCAATGGTTTATTAGATCGAACCCACCATCAACAATGTCAACTCTGCCTGGTCGTGTTAACAGGAAAATGTTTTACGAGTTCCACCACTGGGCATCAATTTAACTTCCAGCACCGGCTATGCTGTAAAACCGTGAACGTAATTTATATGGTGACCTGCGTGTGTGGGAAGCAATATCTAGGTGAAACTTCTCACAGTCTGACAAAATGCTTTGATTTGCACCATTCAGATGATTGAGCAAAAAGAGTTTAAGCAATCACTACCAATAGCCTTTATCTCCAAATGCACTAAAAATTTATTACTCTATGAGTGCAACCTATTGCTTTAGAGCCAGGCTTGATAGAATAGAAATGATTGGATAAATATTACATTTTCAACTGGTACACATCTTGTCCATTAGGTTTAAATATTGGACAAGCTACGTGTTTAAGATAAACATCAGTCTTAGCTGATTCCATCACATAGCACATTTAGAAAGCCTCCAAATGTTTCCATAGTAACATTTTGTGCTTACATATAACTGAGGATACATGCTCATCGCCAATTAGGAGAAAGTAAACCGAGAGACCACTGAACTCTTCTTAAAGAATCTACCTTTGTCTTTTAGTTAGCACTTAATACAGTTGACAGCATTTATACATCTATTGCTGTGTACGAAGCAACCAAGTAATCAATCACTCAGGCAGGAAGGGACATAAATACATGGCTCGCCCACCTATCCTAAATAACAGTTTATTATTCAGACCTTCCTAGAAATTATAAACTAGGCTAGATTCATACTCATGGCTTTTTCAGGAGCTGCCGCTGTTAGCTAAGGGAAGAATATTTACCTGGCAACATCTCTGCCTAAGATCATACACACCTTTAAAGATGGCAATGGGCATTTCTGATCTATAGATACACAAGCAGAGCTGTTGTGATTACTATAATACAACTGTTTAAATGTCATTTCTAGCATCATGGGAGGGATCCAGAGCACACGCTCTTCAATGCTTTGGGCTCCTGAGCAACTACAGTAGCCTTAACTAAACTGATTAACTCAGTGTTACTATTTTCTAATTTGGTTTGATTAGATACCACAAACACTGCAAGGTAAGTAACATCACCGCCAGTTTGGTGATGAAAATATGGATTCAGAGAAGTTAAATAACTTGATCAATAAGTAACAGAAATGGAATTGCAAGCCTGATCTGATTCTAGATCATTTTCTACTGTAAGCCATACTGAGGATCTTTGTTCAAGATGAGACTGTTACAATTAAATCTTTACACCTGAAGGTTTAAAAAAGTATCTAATAGTAAAATAAAACTTAAACACACATAGGATTATTTTTAACAGGTATATCTTTATAATACTCCTAATCATCAGTCTTTCTTCATTAAAGAAATAGACTACTAATCAAGAGATCATCAGACAAAATGAGTATTGGTCATTAACCTTGACAGTGAGTTCCTTTCCTTAATTAAGGTTTCCAGCCATGTTTTCATGCATTTGTTTGCCACACTGAAAAAACAACTGCAGTGTGCAAAATGGATATAAAGCAAAAACTTGCTATTTAGAAACAAATCATCCTATATTCTATTCATAAAACCATGTGTTATAGTACAAGAAGAGACTAAAGCATTTAACTTGGAATGCCTTAGCAAGATCTTTTAAGCTGTTTTTCTTATCTTGTTCTTCAAGATTTGAAACTAGAAAATCCCACTTAACTAGAAAGGAGAAAAAAAAAAGAAAGATGTCCCTTTCTAGGGTTAACAGATGCTTTTTGTCAGATTTTAGGTAAGATTAACCTTTTGCTCACAATAGGACTGGTTATTGGTCTTATTTTTTTTACTGTCTTTAACTCAGGTAAAAATCAATATAGAGCGAGACAAAGGGCTCTAGAGGGTCTGGCTACACCAGCTTTTGGATTGGCTCCTGCACAATTCCACAACATGCTGAGGCTGGGAAGGATTAGCCTGCTTGTGTTGAGTAAACCGATGATACTCAATAAACAGTTTCTGTTGTAAACCCCTTAGGACGTGCAAAGCCACACTAGTTGGCAATAGACCAGTTAAGCGGCAGAACCAGCTGTAATCTCATTTAGACCTGAGCTGATCCTCCTGTCCTTTCATTCCACAGGATCAAAGCAAACCACTGAGGAGGCAGCTGTATTATAGCGAATAGCGGCTCTGCTTGCTGGATGCAGCAAACATTTCATAAATTCCACTCCTTGAAGCAAGTCTCTACCTAATCTACCCAGAGCTGGGACAATCAATGCATTTCTGAATTCATTAGACTGATTATTACAGGGTAACCATTTTCTCTTTGGAGATATGTGATGATTGCACGTCAACATTACAAAGCAGCTTCTATTTCAGACCACCTTTTTTTTTTCTTGAAAGACCCAAATTTTCCCCCACGGTATCCCACAAAAATGGTTTAAAATCACTTAGCTTATTATCTTTAATGCAAATTAACAAGCAAACAATATATGATGCTGAATTTCTCCAGATGTAGCAGGTGGTTGCCACTCAAATGCGTTCAAGCTTTAACAGTGGCCCACGTTTTCACATTTAAGGACATGGGGTGGAGTGCCAGACCTCACTGTGCTACAAAACCATAGGCTGGCCAAAAGTGATATGCAAAAAAAAAAAAAAAAAAGTATAGAAAACATTTCCAAAAATTAAAAAAAAAAAAAGTTTTCCAATGTTTTCTGTAAAAAGCAAAACAAAAACAAAAACACAACTTTAACAAAAGGGTTCCTAAGTGAGAGTGCTAAACGTTTCCTCCCCACCCACCTTTCAGTAGAATTGACACCTTACTACCTCATTTTACAGAAAATTTCCTTTTAATAGAAACCTAAATTTCAAGATATAAAGCTTTAGAAAGCAGGCTCTATTCCCAGATTTAAGAGAGTACTAACTGGACGTATCATGGGCTCTGAAGAGGCAGGTAATGGGTGTCATAGCACAGATGACTCTAAACAGTAAACACGAAAGACATGAAATTCAAAACAGGTGTGCAGGGCTATGTATAAAACAACAGCATTTAAAGAGAATCAGCAGTGAGGCACCTGAGTGGCTCAGTCGGTTAAGTGTCTGCCTTCAACTCGAGTCATGATCCTGAGGTCCTGAGATCAAGTCCAGGGGTGGACTCCCTGCTCAGTGGGGAGTCTGCTTCTCCCGCTATGTGACCTACCCCCCACTGCTCATGCTCTTTCTTGCTATCTCTCTCTCAAATAAATGAAATCTTTAACAAATTAAAAATAAAAAGAATCAACAGATAACTTTTTGAGAGAGGGAGTACATGACCTAGCTAATGTGGGGGAGGGGCAGAGGGAGAGAATCTTCAAGCAGACTCTCTGCTGAGCCTGCAGTCTGACACAGGGCTTGATCTCATGATCCTGAGATCATGACCTGAGCCAAAATAAAGAGTGGGATGCTTCACCAACAGAGCCAACCAGGCACTCCTAAAAAAAAATCAATGGATAATTCAATGCTGAATGCCAACAGTTCAGAGGAACTCTATGAAACACCTAGTTAGGGAGTTGGCAAATTTTTAATAAATATTTAGGCTGTGCAGGCCATACACAACATCATATATTCTTGCTATTTTACATATATTTAAACAAGTGAAAGCCATTCTTAGCTCAACGGTTATATAAAAACAAGCCATTGGTCAGAACTGGTCACCAGAACCTTAGCCTGCTCATTTCAGAGGAGGACACACCCTTACGCACATGAGTTCTTTTGCGTAACAAAGCAGCAAGTGTCAGTATAAGAATTCAGAACTACTGAGTCTCACTCTCCTGTTTTTCTACTGCTTGCCATCATTTACCCCAACATTACTTCTGAAAGAAAATGGTGAGAAGAATCTACTGCATTTCAAAAACATTTGCAAAATGTAGGCAAGGATGCCTGGGATTTGACAAAATAGACAGCATACCAAAGTGGCCACCATTAACCAACCCAATCACTTCCAAGCTAACAAATGCTACATGTGATGATTCCCCTCTCTCTGATCTATTCTTCAGACATAAAAGGGTCCCATTTAACATAATCACATAATAACAGCAAAAGTGATAAATATCGAAACCTTAACTCTTCTAATATTTGCAAAATCCAGATCTTTGTAATAATAACACCACGACAGGAAACTGCAAAACTGTGTAATTATACTTTAATTGTATTGTGAGGCATGCATTAATCACAAAGTTTAAGTACCAAGGATAGAATTATAATAATTCTGTAAAACAAATTTAAGCTAGCTAAGTAGGTCAGAACCACTAACATGCAACAGGAGACCTCTGGGAATTTATCAGTTAATGGCTATTTATGTGCAAATGAGTGCCCTCCAACGCTCCAAAATCCTGTGTAGCTGAAGGGTATTTCTGTTAACCAGGAGCACTGCTTAACTGCAGAGGCATAAATTAAACCGTTTTATTGGAATGATTTTTAATTCCTCTACTTTCCTCTTACCACATTCCCCCCTACCTTTCTGGAAGCACAATTTACAGAACATATTTAACAAAAGGGGAAAAAAAAAAAGGTGGCTGGAGAAATCTTCAGAAGAAGAAAACTTCAAAATCTTCCAACCTCCACATGTATACGCATACTACACCTTCAGTAAAATTAAAGGAAGGCATTTTTATGCTTCACATCCTCCAAAGGGGACTTACGCTGTTAAAAAATGAAAAGCTTCAACGTAAGCACTACAATAACATACTTTAGGAATGGACTATAACAAAATAAAATTTTGTTTTATTTCCTTATATTTTTATCTTACATAAGACAAAAAAAATCAGTCGACTTTGCAGATATTACGATCTTTGTAATAATGGTCAGACTATACACCGATCAAAGTATATACTTAAAAGGGGGAAAAAAACCTAAGTTGCCTCAAAAGAAAATGAAGAATTTGGATGTTTTTTAAAAAGAGAAAAGGGTGATAAGCAGAATAAAAATTTCCAATGTGACAAAAATACAGCTAAAAGATACCACTAAACATCCACTATCAGGACCATGCCAAACTTTCTCAAGTAAAGGGGTGGCATAAGATTAGATACTGTCTCACTTTTAGATTTTAGATGGAATAACAGTTACCTAAAATTACTCTTTAACAAATTTACGATAGGGGCAATTCAAAAGTTTTAAATTGTGCTAACACTCCCTGGAGTTCTCTTTCCCATCATTAAGTGAAAAATAAAATATAACCTAATGCTGAGTTAAAGACAAATAAATTCCAAAGTAAGATATATAGTATCTTCTAAATCAGAGTTTTTATAGTGCAGGTGAAACCTCAGCACTTTAAGCTAGAATAAAAAAATGTACTTCTTGTGGAAATTCTCTTTATTTTTTTAAAGATTTATTTAGAGGTGCCTAGGTGGCTTAGGGTCTTGGGATCCAGACAGCACGAGCCAGAAGCAGGGCAGAGGGAAAAGGAGTGGTAGATGAATCTCAAGGAGACTCCCCGCTGAGCGCAGAGCCCACCTGGGCTTCATCTCAAGACCTTGAGATCATGACCTGAAACCAAGAGTCAGATGCTCAACTGACTGAGCCACCCAGGTGCCCTGGAAACTCTCTATTTTAAATACACCGATGACAAAAGTTTGTGGCAAACTCCTTCAAAAATATAAGAAAAAATGGATCCACTCATCCTTCCATAATTGAATTTTCCAGAGTTGTAAGTAAATCATAGCAGAGAGGATGATTATATCAAGTTCGCTTCTGATTAGTGTGCTTTGGCAACATATCACTTCTGGATCGAGAGAGGGATCATTAAAGGTATCAAATGCTCCACTGGACAATTATGTTTGCATGTGATATACAAGGTCTCCAGTCTAATGCCAAATACATAATACATATAAGTCACAGAAATTAAGAAGCATCTATAGCCTAAAAACATAACTTCATTACAACTATCTACACTTCAGAAGAAAAGTATTAACTACAATAGATAAATTCTCACACAACGGTAACCATCTGTTAAAGCTGTAGTAGACTACCCTATTTCAGAAGGGTAGTCTTTCAGAAGCTCTAACGAAGGGCTCACTTGAGCCCCCTCTCCACCACCTGTTGATTGGGGGCAACAGAGTGCTTTCGCCAGTCTTTCAATCACAGGCAGATTTTCAGTCCGATCCCCGAGCACCGAACACTGCTTTAATTAATCCTGCACAGAGACCAACAGGACCTTCTTTCTTTGAAGAGACAACAGACCTACAGCTGACTTAAGGAGTACCGAAATTAAGAGGTAGGCCTCTTCTATGGAATATCCCCTCCAAAACTGCCTAACAACATTACACAAGAAACAGAACTGTACAGGTGTATGCAAGTTGTGGAAAGTTACCAACTTCTGCATTTATAGACTGAAATAGAAAACAAAATAACATGAAACTGAAGGATTTTTTTGACATCTTTAGGGTAATAAGGTCAATAGCACCCATGAGAGAAATCCTAGATCATAGGATTAATGAAAATTTCATCAGTCTGGAAGCAGCCAAACACACATGAAATGCCCATAATTGCTCAAACATATCGCCTGACTATACAGCACCACCCTGGGTCATCGGACGATCCTTTTCCTTTATTTCTGTCAAGTCAGTTCTGACTTAAAAACTTCAAAACTAATGCGCTTTCCTAGCATATGGTATTTTCTTGGATTATTTTTAGTTTTTAAAATATATTTTCATACCCCTTTTTTTAAACCACAGTGGCTTTGTACCTAGTTTCTTGGTCTAAGTTCCCTTTCAATTTATCATGCATATTTCTGCCAGAACCATTTCTATAATTACCACTCATTCAACAAAAACTTACTAAGCAATGCTGTATGACAGGCACTTTAGCTGGATATGTAGTGCTGAATGTAAAAATATGAATAAGACAAATTCCCTGTCCTCAAAGAGTATTTTAGTGAAGGAAAAGGACAAAGACAGATGATGACATTTCAAATCATAAATGCTCTGGGTGATATACGTCTGTTGAGGGTGTGTGAGGGAGGAAGCCACTTGCTCTGCCTGGGGAGCTGGAGAACTCTTCACAGAGGAAACTGCCTATTGCATTTATACCTGAAAGGAAATACACTTTCCAGACAGAGAAGGAATCAAGGAATATTTCAGGCAGGATTACAGAAGAGGACCAGATTAGATGTTTTGCTTAAGCTTATGATTCAGTAGAGGGAGAAGGGCACATGCCGTGTATAAAGATCTGCTCTGGTGTTGTCTCTCTACTTAAAACTAGACCCTTATTTCCTCCTAAGCCAGGTCTATACTCTTGTCTGAATTTTTCTTTTTTTTCTTTTAATTTTTAAAAATATTTTATTTATTTATTTGACAGAGATTACAAGGGGCGGGGCGGGGGTGGTGGTGGTAGCAGGCTCCCTGCTGAGCAGAGAGCCCAATATGGGGCTCGATCCAGGATCCTGGGATCATGACCTGAGCTGAAGGCAGAGGCTTTAACCTACTGAGCCACCCAGGCACCCTCTTGTCTGAATTTCAAAGCCCTTCATAATCTGGTCGTTTTTCTGCTAAAGCATTCACTCTCCTCTTTTATCAGACTAGTTTCTTCATCAGTTCCAAAACACACTGAACCCACTCCAAGTTCCAGTTCTCAGATCATCCTCCATTGTAACATTTTTTTCTCCCTTCCCTCTGTTGAGTTATAGGATTGTCATTTTTATATTCCACCTCTTTCAAGAGGTCTTTGCTAGTCTTCCTTCTGCAGTCTCCTTCCATACTACAGGTATAAATTCTACTTCTCCTTTAATTCCCACTTCAAATGCCACCCATTTCAAAGTATCTTTCCTAATCCCACTCCATCTATCTTCTTCCTTCTTTTTCTCACTGATGATGAATTACCATAATATAGCTTTCATTACTTATTTTCACTTTGAATGACACTACAGTTATATACATGCATTGCTTACTAAAAAATAATTTCCTGAAGAGTCTATGTTTTTTTGCACACAAGTATTTTGCATTAGTAGAGCTCAATAAGTTGCTGAATGTTCCATTTACCAAATTACTGAAACGTCCCATTAATTTTTTTTTAAAGATTTTATTTATTTATTTGACACAGAGAGAGAGATCACAAGTGGCAGAGCAGCAGGTGGGGTGGGGTAGGGGGGCATGTGATGAGCCCCAGTTTTTGTATGGAAGTGTTGAATCACTACATTGCACAGCCAAAACCAAGATTACACTATATGTTAACTAGAGTTTATATAAAAACTTTTTAAAAATCACAGTAACTGGGGTGCCTGGGTGGCTCAGTGGGTTAAGCTTCTGCCTTCGGCTCAGGTCATGATCTCAGGGTCCTGGGATCGAGTCCCGCATCCGGCTCTCAGCCCATTAATTTTTTTTTTAAATTTTTATTGTGTGTGGTATTACATAGTATCTCCAACTAGAGAAAATCTGGTGCCTCTCTCCTGTCCTACTCACAGTGGGTGAGAGGGCAAGTCCATATAAAACATCCCAAAATAATTGCCTGGTTGTTCATCTACCTGTCACCTACTCAACCTACTTTGTTACAATTATTTATAATTCTTCAAGTCTTTTTTCCCCAAAAAAGCACTGGAAAATGAGAACTCAAACTGTTCCTGACATATAAGAGGCCCTCACCAAAGATGCTGTTTAATAATGAACTATGACTTGGTTTTTATACCTCTTTCTAAAAATATATATATGCACAAGGTAGGCACCTCAACATTTACTGACTGAATTATTTCTTTTAAGGTATAACTAAAAATCACCAACTACTGCCCAAAGTCAAAATAATTGATATTTGCTGCACTGTAAGCTAGTGCTTAAAAACAGTTTCCGCCTCATGTCATTGCTTTGTATTTTTACTTTGTGCATGCTACATAAAATGGGAAGAATCGTAAGCCAAAGACAAAATAAAGCTAATTAAGTAAAATTTAGTTTTATCATTCTGGCAGTGTAAGTAATACCCTGATTTTATTTATCAACTTTAAAAACAAAAGCAAATTTACCTCTAAATATCAAAGCATTCTAATTCTAAAGAGATTATTAGAAACACTGAGGTAATCTAATCTAATCCTTTATCCTTCAGATAAAAGAACCAAAAAAAAAAGGGCCAAGCTGAGGTCCCGAAGGAGTTAGGGTTGACTTAGGCACCAAAATATCTTTCAATCACTTCACATCCAACCTCAATTTGCTTCTTCATATAAATTTAGTTTATTTTTTAAACCAGTCATCTCTCCTAAGATAAATGTAAATACTGTATTAATGAATACCTGAGAGATACAGAACATATTTAATATGCAAGATCACAGGCTAACATAAACATGTAGCAAATTTAACCTATTTCCTTAACTTTGAACCTTTGTATTTAACATAAATATAAGAAGTGAAAGAAACAACAGAGCTAATAAGGGATTCTGTAACTTCAGTGATTCCAAAAGCAAAAAAGACAAAAAGAGAAAAGATATATATGAAAACTTAATCTAATTTCTTTGCTCCCACCCCCAATCATTATTCCAATGGGAATAAATAAATCTATCTGCTATGGACTGAACTGAATCGCCCCAACATCATATGTTGAAGCCCTAACCCCCAGTATAGCTTATGAGGAATATAAGGAATCAAGGCTAAAAATGGGTCCTAACTGTGGGGCCCTCATCCAATAGGATTAATGTCCTGCTAGGACACCAAAGTGCCTCTTTTCCCCCATGCAGGCACAAAGAAAGGTCATGTGGGCACAGTGGGAGAAGGAAGCTAGGAACAGACCTTTCCCTAGAAATCACCTATGTTGGCATCTCAATCTCAAACTTCAGAACAGTGAAAGAATAAATTTCTGTTGTTTAAGTGACCAATCAGTCTATAGTATTTTGTTATGGCAGCCTGAACAGTCTACGACATCAGCTGCCCAAAGTTTTAAAAAGTTTATCTATTTAAATGAAATGAGTTCCTAGTGCCTACCAGTAGTACTATGCAAAATGGCAAATGCAGAACAGCATCCCAAAAGATAAGACATGACTGTATCAGTCCATAAGGAAATAATGGAAAGACTGAACCATGTTTAATATCTCTAAATTAAGGCAAAATGCACTTGCCTACTGGGAAATTAGATACGATTATATCTTATCACAAAACCTCCACTGTCATATAATTCTGAAAAGGCTGGACCATTAGTTTGACCCAAGATGTGGAATTTCTTGTATTCTGGAGACCACTTACCATTTTACATGAATGGTGTTCAGAATATAAGAAATTCCATACATACACTGGATCAAATTAATAAGCCAGGCCTCTCAGAATTTAGAAAAGAATGAATGCAGAAATACAAAAATTCAGAGTCTAACCATATGCTCTATAAGCGTAGGATACATTTTCATTTACACGTGTCCTAGGACAGTCTTTTTTTTTTTTAAATATTTATTTATTTGACAGAGAGAGATGACAAGCAGGCAGAGAGACAGGTCGAGAGAGAGAGGAGGAAGCAGACTCCCTGCTGAGCAGAGAGCCCAATGCGGGGCTCATTCCCAGGACCCTGAGATCACGACCTGAGACGAAGGCAGCGGCTTAACCCACTGAGCCACCCAGGTGCCCCCTAGGACAGTCTTAAGACACAGAAAGTATTAATAAAAAATGCTGAATTACACTAGGATTCCTCCTAGGAAACAAACAAAAAAACAAAACAAAACAAAACTTAAACCAACTGTTAATTCTGTATGTGTGTGTGTGTGTGTGTGTGTGTGTGTGATTGTCTGTATACACATACTTACATACCCATATAACGTTGTTTTAAAGATTAAGGAACTTATATACATAAAACTCTTACAACTTCTAGACATCCCAAAAGAAGTGTAAAATGCAAGTTTGGGTATATTTGAAACATACATGATGCTCTTAAAGTTGGTATGTTTCATATATAACTTGCTATGGCAAATTGATATTAAAAGACAAGGTTACTTAGTGAGAGGTCATTAGAACAATTCCTATTCAGGGTTGTAGGCTCTTCATGGAAAAAGTCATTTTATAATGAAATTGCTTTACTCTCCTCCAGAACTAGAAAAACCATTTCTTTCTGTACTTTTTCCTGGAGGCCTTCCTCGTCGTCATTCTGTTTCAGTCTGGAATGGTGGCTGCCTGGCCCAGGTGTACAACTGTCTTCTGTACCTTCACTATTCTGTGCTGACTTCTCTGTTTCTTGAACCCAAAATATTTATTATTCTTGACTAAATCCTTCATTTCCCTGAAGCTCATGTTCTCTGGCAGTATATGGAGAAGCATGACTAAGAAATTAATTTACGCTTTCACTGAAAGTATGAGTTGTATTCTTTTCATAGACTACCACTGAGATCATTGAGAGTGGAGCTCTAAACATTTTAATTTAGAGTGGGAAACTTATTGTAATATACATTTGTTTGCTTCATTTCTATGAAATCGATGGACAAGCGGTAACGATAACAAAAGTAATCATTATTAGGTACTCTGTTAGACACTTGAGATAAGTATCATCTCTTTTATTCTTCAAACCAGCTCTTTAATATCTATTATTACACACATTTTACAGATTAGAAAAATTGAGGTTTAAAGAAATTACATGACTTGAAGAGTAAAGTGAAAGAAAATGGCAAGGGCAGGATTAAAATTCACATTTGCAACCTTTGGAAAAATAAAGTAATTTTCTTACTACAAGCAAAAGATATTAATTATTCCATATATGATTCACACATATTAAATAACTGATGCAAAAGTTTGCTCCACTGGTTTTGATGCTGGATGTATTAAACTCACAAAATTGAACTACAGTGAATATTCTGGTTAAATAAACTGAAAACCCCAATTTTCAAAGAGGGTCTTGGAAAAATTAGATAGGGACAAGAGCCAAGCTAACTTAAAATCATGTGTGGATCCTAAATGTTCACCGGGGTTAAACAAAGCCAAGTCTACTATACAACAAGATACTCTGCAGCCTTAAACGGTGTCTCTGTGTGAACGTGCGCAGAGAGATGTCTTTGATGCCTCTTTCATCAAAAAAAAACTAAAGCTGCAGAAATTTCCAAGGTATAATCCCCACCTTTCCAACTTAAAGGAGGTGGTAAAAGACGCGGTGTGCATAAAAGGAGAAGCAATTGAGAAGAGTATCCTCTGAAGGGTTAACCGTGGTTCCCTTTGTGGCAGAAAAGGTTAGGAAGGGAATGACTTTTATTTTCCACTGCACACGATTCTGTATTATTATTTATATTCTTTACAGGATACATGGATTTTAATAATAAAAAAATAAAAAAGAAAGACATTACAAACTATCTCTGTAGGGGCTTCAAATGCTTTAGATGTATAATGAAAATTTTATTTTAGATCTGATATTAACAGAAAAAAAGGAGGGGACACTTAAAGGAAATAGTAGAAAACCTATACTGACAAATGCAGGAAAAATCTTTTTTTAAATCCTGGGAGATGAAAGTTAGTTAACTCTTTAATCTGCCATTTAACCCCAAACTCTAAAAGCTTTCTATCAATATGTTTTCAAAATATAAAACTACAGTTTTGTTCTACTGGGGGGAAAAAGTTGATTTTTCTTGTTTTACTTGTTCTACTAGTTAAAACTTTGTTTCTGTAGGATGTGTTTAATTATGTGTATATGTGTGTATAAACTTTGAATATAATTAAACCACAGTTCCCAACTTTTTAAAAAGAACTGTATCGAAGGTTTTATATTTTAAACCAAATAACTGAAGAAAATATCTTCACATATAATCCAACATGTCCATGAAGATCAAAGCCTCATCTGTAATGTTGTGAATGGCACCTGTGGAATTGAGCAATACACAATTTATACAGGAATACCCCAGAACCCTGCCAAGACACACACAAAGGACATTCACCACAGCTTTGTATTTAACAGTAAAAAATTCAAAATAGTATAAATTTTCACTAATAAGAAATGGTTGGGTAAACTACTATATGTCCACATGGTGGAATATTATGAAGCCAGAAAAAATAATGTTCTGCATGTCACTGATATCGAAAGCAATTGATGATACATGAAGTGAAAAAAGCAGGTCACTATCCAGTATTTAACCCCATCTTTAGTTTAAAAAATGTATATGAGTAGGAAAAATCTGGAAGGATATAGCAATATCAACAGTAGTTCTCTCAGCATGGGGAGAGAAGTAACTTTTTTAAAAAAACTTGCCTGCATTTTCTAAGCTTTATATCACAAACATGTAATAGCCTATTTTTTTTTTTTTATTACAAGTGAAGAAATAAAATGAAACAAAAGAGGTCTTACAGGGTTTTGCTTGGTTTTGTTTTTTTAAGTCAATTGACTTATGGGAGAAACCTGTTTCTTCCTCCTCAACCCTGGAGGGGGAGATTTATGTAGCATAAGCTACATAATTCAGGGGTGGTCTTCACTTTGTATTTTTATCAGGTATCTTTCAAACTGTGCCAACACTGTGGTTGGTACTCTATTATTAGATTCTGAAGATTAGTTGTTAGTAAAGTGCTGTTACTGATAAAAATATATAATTGAGAGATAAACCAGCCCAGTTTCGGCCCCCTGAAAGAACACTATGCCAGGAAGAGTACACTGGGGTTTCTTGCCCTGGGTAGATTCACTTGATAAATGGATTAACTCTTGGTTAACTAGAAAATTCTGGAACAACCAATTCCCCAATAATGGTGTTTTTCAAGCAATTTACTATTTAGTATGCTCTAAAACACCCATTTCTTTGCATACTACCACTGGCAGCTTTTCACCACCAAAAAGTCCCAAATTCCTGGAAATTGAATACAGAGGAGGCTCTTTTCTTCCTGTCTTTACTGGTTTCCAGAAAGCTGCCAGTAGGAGGCAGCAATGACTGGCTGTGGCAACTGCAGAGGCTCTACCCTGCACAGTAGTTAGCTGCTAGCTTCATTCTTCTGTCATTATATAAGCAAGATGACACTGTTCTCTAATCCAGCCAAAGCTGATAAGTACCATCAACCTGTCACTTCCTACATTTCAAATTCTAACATCACAGCATCAAAGAGTTTTTACATTTCGATTTCTTTTGCTGGCAGCAGCCGGTAGCCTCTCATTCTCCCACGGTGTTCTAATGCTGCATTTGCACACCGGGGTTACTCCCAGACTGAATAGCAGGTCATCCCCTGCTCACTGAGCTCATCTGTGGCCCATGTGCTAGGCAATTTAGATCCAATCAGCCCTTATTTAGCTCAAGAGTAATGAGCAGCATAGTGACACAGACTTAAGCCTGACCCTCAGGACACTGCTCATCAAGCAGTAAAACTGTGACAAAATCATTCATCTTCCACCCGCTGGCAAGAAATAATACTCGCACTCACTGTATTACTTTTCAAGATTAAAAAAAAAAAAAAAAGTCCTGAATTTTCATGATGTGAGACATTAATTTGCAGAAAGCTGAATTCCCTTAAACCCCCCTGTTGCTATGAGCTCACCAGGGGGAAATAGGCCTTAGGAGACTGAAATGGAATAAAGAAAATTGCTCCAGCTTTCTTTTCATTTTAAATAAGCCTTAAATCTGACAAGAGATATCCTAAAGAGAGAAAAATATATATCTTGTAAGGTAAAGAAGAAACAATTGAAATTAAGAGTTCCAAATGCTAGTTTCACTCCTTATATTTGTTCTCAATTTTGTTAAAATACAAATAAATTTTGAAACAGAGCAATTACTCACCCTTCTCCACAAGGTAGATGGAGAAAGGTCAGGAATTGTTCTTTAGAGTCCAGATGGTGGCAAAAGTAAATTCCTATCATAAAACAAAAATGTACCCTGACATTTCCTAAGAAACACATCATAAGGAAAATAACTTTAGGGTAATTACCATAAGATGGTGAAAATAGCTAAGAATATTTAAAAACTATAATGAATCTAATTTTTCCACAATTTATAGTGCTGTCTCAGGTCTTATTAATCCAAAAACAATTAAAGTGATAATTAAGAGATCAGTTTCTTTGCTTCCCTGACACATCACATCATTAAAAAACAGGTCTACTAGCTTACAGTACTAACTACATTTATTGGATGTAAATGCTTAAATATATTATTTACTTCCTCTGAGAACCTCCCTTTTATAACCTAAAGCCACAATGGCAGTTTATCTGAGTTTTTTTAGACTGGATCCACTTACTGAGATGACAATTTCAGGTATTTTCACCCATTCCATAGTTGGAAAAAGTTAACTTTAGTAAACCTATCACGAATGGAATTTACTGGTCTTCAATATATTTATTATGATAACATGTCTTTGGTGTAAGAACAGAGCACTGTGTGGTGCCACGAAAGAGCACGGTAGCAATGCCTTCCTACAAACTCATTGTTTCAAAGATCTGGGTGGTCTAAATACCTATAGAGAACCGTGGGGTTCAGGCAGGGAACCATAGTGACATAAATAAGATTGGGGGAAGTAGCTTTCGCCTCACCCAACATCTTTTGATTTGTTACCATTTGCTAAAGAAAAATGTTCCAGTGCTTGGTACAGAAAATAATCATGGCACTTCTATTCCCTAAACAACTGAGCTGATCCACTTTCAAAAGAATGAAATGTTTCCTCTGCAGAGTGTATTTCTTTTGTCCTTGTTCTTTTATCCTAATGTTCTTCAGCCCAGGTTCTGTTTCACAATGTTACTTTCCCACCTCTTCCTTCCCTCATTTTCTCTCTAATTATGAGGAGTAGCTTTACTGTTTCATCCCAGAAGAAAAGATCTTTAGAACTCCACACTTTGAGAACTATGAATCAGAAAAGGCATACAACTCCATTCATCTACTTTTTGAAAGTAGAAATAATTTGGGGGGAAAAATCCAATATAAAGCTCTATTTACCCCCTTATTTTTAATTTTGTTAAAAGATTTTATTTATTTGAGGGGTGCCTGGGTGGCTCAGATGGTCAAGTGTCTGCCTTCGGCTCAGGTCATGATCTCCAGGTCCTGGGATCAAGTCCCACGTCGGGCTCCCAGCTCAGCGGGGTGTCTATTTCTCCCTCTGCCTCTTTCCCTGCCACCCAGGTGGTCCTTATTTTTCTTCAATTTTATAATTCTTGGTAATTGGGGTTAAATATTAAATCTGACCTGGACTATAACTGGAGATTACAAGACTAGGGGCAAAACAAATACAAAAAATGGAAGACTAAGAAAAGTGGGTAAGACTAAGAAGTCAGAGAAATGGTGAGACCTTTACTTCATACCCAGCATTCTGAATTTCATACAGATGTGCTTTGCTCTGAGTCTATTTTCTTACGTGGTGCTGGGGTCACTAAATAGGCCCTTTCAGCCAGGAATCCTCCATCCTGGGGAATTGTCTTAAATTATTTTTTGATTATTTCCTCACTCCATTATTTCAGTTTCCTCTTCTAAGTACCTTGCCTCTGACTGAATCCAAATACAGATAATATCTACTTTTAGATTCAAAGTGTTCCTTTAGGCCTAGACTCAATGGAAAGTTCTGAAGATTTTCAAAAGTGAGGTAAACCTCAAAGGCCCACTTACAACACCAGTTTCGATATTTCAGAGGGAGAAGAGTTGGTGATAACTACTGAGTTAGGACAATAAAAAGATAAAAATGGTCCAAAAATTTTAGCTACCATAGACACAAATTTTATTTTTCAGTAAGAGCAAAACCCTTTCAATTAACTGAGAAGAAAGGGACTCTTATCATCCCCCTGGAGGTCCCTTCTGCCCACTGGTGCTTAGAGAGCAATAAACATGGAGGTGAAATACCAACTCCTCATTACATCCATACCCTGGCCACACAATTATTGTTGTCTACTTTCAAGTGGATACTGGCAAGAATTGTTAGATAAGCAAGTAAAAGTTGGGGATAAATATAAATCATTATCAAATAATGCTGAATGACTAAAATACTAATATATGAAATGGTTTAAAAAAAAAAAAAGGTGATGATTTCAATAAACACTTACCAAGTACCTTTTTTTCTATTCTGGGTCTGTCTTTCACATAATGAATACATGAGTCCATGCTCCCATATATGTGGGTCCATGCTCACATATATGGGCATTTAAGTCATTTCCTGATGTACCCCAAATGCCTGTAATGTCTGCTACCACAGTGGGTGCTCATAAACATTAGTTGGATTTTTTGAATAAATAATTTAATGAATATGTATTCACTGTTAAAAAATACTACAGCACAAGGTAGAAAGCATTAAAGGATATTAAAGATAAAATATTAGGAAGTTCAAAGGAGAGAGAAATTATTCAAGATTAGGGACACATGGACAAGCACACATTTTTCAAGAGGAGCTTGTGGGAAAGGATAATACAGTTCACGCAAAAAGAAAAGGTAAATAAAGAAAACAAACATGGACTGAGAGATTATTATGGGCCATCTTCTGAATAGGTGCAGCATCAAAGTCAGTGCTGTCTGTTACAGCAGCTGCTATGTGTAGCTACTGAGGACTTGCTAGTGTGACTTCCTAGTGTGACTGAGGAGCTGAATTTTTCATATTATATTCATTGACTTACATTGTCACATAAAGTTAGTGTGTATGGACAGCAGAGATCTAAGCAACTGTTCACAGAAATCCTATAATGTATTATTTTGCAAAGATGCAGCTGAAGTTTACAAAAGGTTAAGTAACTTCCTAAAATTTCCTAAGTTTGTATGGTTGGTAAGTGGAGGAAGGGTGATTTGAACTCAGGTTTACTGACCCCAAAGGCCCTGCTTTTACACCATGCTGCGACAACAGTAGCAACTCTCTGACACTACTAGGGCTTCCTTAAGAAGCAGAAAAGCACAAGGGCACCAGGCTGTCTCAGTTGATAGATCATTTGACTCTTGATCGTGGAGTCATGAATTCAAACCCCATGCTGGATGTATAAGATCATTTAAATAAATAAAATTTTTTTTAAAAGCAGCAGAAAAGTATAATTTATTGTTGCAGAATTGTCTACTACTGCCTGGACTTCTGGCCTCTCCCATACATGATGCTCATGTATGATACTTCCTGATTTAATCTGTAGTTCTGATCTACTTACTAATAACTTCTGAAACCACCCTTCCTTTCCCCCAAATCCCTCTAAATAAATCATGTGTTTTGTTTTTCTTTTCCTATACTCTGCTACTCTCCACCTCAATGCATACAATGCATACTGTGACCAGCACCAACCATTTCTGACTTCTGATCTTGACAATTCCTTTCATTCTCTGGATTTAACCCTTTCCTTATCGTAGTTTATCACCTCACTTCAGCTTATTCAGTCCTGAGATCTGGCTCTACTGTATTGGCTATGTTCTGGCCTGAACCCTCAATTCGTTCTGACAGGAAAATATAAATAAAAGTAAGCAAAATCTGGAGATTTCTTCAGAATTAGAAGTTCCATCTGACTGAAGTAAAGGGGGATCACAAGAAAAAGCTGCAAACACAGGAAAGTCAGCCTGTGGAAGACTTTGAAGGAATGTGACATTTTCTGTGTTCATCAGGATGTCAGTTACTAATGGTGTTAAAACACAGAATGATATAAGTAGACTTGTTCTCTAAGAAGATAAGTGTGGAAGAGAATAGGAGATGAGCACAAGCAACATAAAGACAAATAAATAAACATGACTTCATTAAAATTAAGAAAAATGCTGCAAAGGACAACATCAAGAATGGGAGAAAATATTTGCAAGCCATGTATCTGATGAGGGGCTTGTATCTAGAACATATAAAGAATTCTTCACAGTTCACTAACAAAAAGACAACCCACTTTAAAAATAGGCAGAGGATCCAAATAGATATTTCTCCAGAGAAGACATACTAGTCAATAGGCAAATGAAAAATACATCAACATCATTAGCCACCAGAAACACAAATCAAAACCGCTATGAGACACCACCTCGCATCCACTAAGATCACTTTGATCAGAAAGACACTTACCAACAAGTGCTGGTACAGATGTGGAGAAATTTCAATCCTTAAACCTTTTGGAGGCAATATAAAATAGCACACTGGAAAACAGTTCAGTATGTCCTCAAAAGGTTAAATAAAGTTACCATATTACCCAGCAATTTTACTCCTAAGGGTATACCCAAGAGAAACAAAAACACGTCCACACAAAAATTTGTACGAGTGTTCACTGCAACATTATCCATAAAAACCAAAAAGTGGCAACAACCCAATGTCCATCAACAGATGAATAGATAAATAAATGTGGATACGATGGATTATCTGGCAATAAAAGGGAATCAAATACTGATACACGAGACAATATAGATATACCTTAAAATCATTATTCTAAGTGAAAGAAACACTACACAAAGATTATATGTTGGATGGTTCCATTTATAGAAAAGGTCCAGAATAAGCAAGTCTATAGCATACTATAGTATACTACAGACTATAGCAAGTCTATAGTATAGTCTCTACTATGCAGTAGATTAATGGTTGCTAGGAATGGGGGTTGGGTAGGGGAAAATGGAGAATTACTGCTAATCGGTATAGCGTTTCCTTTTGAGGTGGCAAACTGTCCTAAAACTGTGGCGATGATTGTACAACTCTATGAATATGCTAAAGTTGTTAATTGCGTGGTATGTGAATTATATCCTTTTTTTTTTTTTAGATTTTATTTATTTATTTATTTGTCAGAGAGAGAGAGAGAGAGAGCGCGCGCATGCATGCACAAGCGGGCAGAGTGGCAGGCAGAGGCGGAGAGAGAAGCAGGCTCCCTGGTTGAGCATGGAGCTGGATGCAGGACTCGATCCCAAGATCCCAGGATCATGGCCAGAGCCAAAGGCAGCGGCCCAACTGACTGAGCCACCCAGGTGTCCCTGTGAATTATATCTTAATAAAGCTGGCCAATAAGTGAATTATATGATAAAAAATATATCTCAATAAAGTTGTTAAAAAAAAAAAAGATGGTCTGAAGAGGGAGGGAGAGTAGGCAAATATTAATAATGGTCTAAAAATGGAGGAATGGTAGTAAGAATAAAGAAGGAATGATATGAGATCCTGTAAAGAAAACATTACAAAAAATTCAATCAACTGGGTATACAGAAAAAGGAAAGGCATACCTCTATATTACATTTCTACCTTAAAAAATTACTTTTCTTTTTCTACTACAACTCCTTAGCATCTCAGACATACAGGATCCTAATTTCCAACAGCTCTAGAACTGTGAGGCAATGTTTGTGTCCCCTATAATCTGTTTTTAAGCAATCTGATTCATTAACACATCAAAAGCATTTACTGAACGGCCACTATGTTAAAGGTACAATACAATATAATATAAGAATGAGTTAAGAACTATCCAAGATAAGTGTATGTATACACACACACACACACACAAACACACACACACACACACACACACACACACACATCTATTGAGGTTGCCAGGCTTCAGGTGTAGCACAAAGAAATTATTATGGGTTCTTTTGAAAATAACAGTAATGACAATAATAGCAACTTCTAACACTTATTGAACATTTACTGATATGCCAGGCACTGTGCCAATAATTTTATATACATTATTGCAGTTAATCCTCAAAAAAACCTAGTAATGTACATGTTATTACCCTCATTCTATCAATAAAGCTGAGATCTGGGCACATAAGTTTTCCCTTGAAATATCTTTTAAAAGTTATTTTATACTTATGTAAGGAGAATTCATGTGTATGTAACAGAGCTAGTTGGAAACTAAATGACCCAAACATTAATTCCTACATATGAAAAATTAAGTAGACAACCTAAGTTTTAGAAAAATACAAAAAAAGTGCACAAACATTCCCAAGTTAGTAAAGGAGCTTATATAACTGCATGAACTTATAAAATATTTAATATGGAAAATTCAAGCCTATTAAACAGCAAATAAGGTCAAAATAATAATTCAAGTATACATGTAAAATCTCAGTTGAAAGAGAAATAAAAATTTAATAATAGAAATCTTCAACATTTTATATATTCTCAAAATATTAAGACTTATACTAATTTCCCTTAGAGATGCTTATGCTTTCTCCGAAGCAACCAAAACTGGTAGATGGATCACTTTTCGTGAGGAATAGGACTATTTTCTCAAATAAAACCTGGAAATACAGCTTTCTAGGAAACATACTCATGTGTACCCTCTCCCAAATTATTAGAACACTGCCAAAAATTTACAACAAATCAAATCACATCAAATCATACATACAAGCTGTAACCCATTCATACTAACAGAACACCCCATCACAAAAGGAGGGAGAGGCTTACATGTTGTAAAAAGCATCCTTTCTATTTTTCCTGAAAAATCATGTAAAGTTTTTGGCATACAGCAGTCCCTCACAAGAGCATTTCCTCTCATACTACCTCCTTCTTTACATAGAAAACCCTCAATTGTCTCACTGAAGATTTAAAAAAATTTTTCTTTAGGGGCGCCTGGGTGGCTCAGTGGGTAAAAGCCTCTCCTTCTGCGCAGGTCATGATCCCAGTGTCCTGGAATGGAGCCCCGCATCAGGCTCTCTGCTCAGCAGGGAGTCTGCTTCCCTTCCCCTCTCTCTGCCTGGTTCTCTGTCTACTTGTGATCTCTGTCGGTCAAATAAATAAACAAAATCTTTAAAAAAAAAAATTTTTTTTTTAGTCTAAATGATAACCACACTAATAGAAGTTAAGGTAACTAGAACAATTCAGCAAGAAGAATATTTGTGGGGAATAATAAATACAGTTCTGTGCATGTGCATGACCATACACATCCCCATCCCAAATGTCAAAACTGATACATAATAAGAGGATGAACTCTTCATTGGAAAAGAGTAGACATTTAAAATTTTAAACTTTAAATTTTAAAACTCTTTAAAAATTTAAAATTTAAAACTCTTCATTGGAAAAGAGAAGACATTTAAAAATACATGTATTTTCAAAATGTGTTTTGAAGCCAGGAAAAAATAGTCTTAATCTTTTAAGGAGTTGTGCTTCAGCACATAGAATATCAAAAAGAAGCCAATCATTCTTTCTGAGTTATTTCACAGTCTCAATATTTAACATTTTAGGCAAGTTTTCAACTGCCTTTTAGAGTTCTTTTGAAACCGGCTCCTTGTTTAATACAAAATAGGATGTCAGCTGATCAATATCCATTTGGCTTAAATTCACAAGTCCACAACCTCCGTTAAGTGGTAGAACAAACAGGTACAAAGCCTGAAAATTTATTGTTTCTTTTTAAACTCCAAATGATATTTGCAGATGCCAAAAGGCATTTTGAAATCACTCACCCTTACTTCAGTAAAAATGAAAAAGGGGGATGGGAATAGGCAGAATCTCATGAGGCCTTGTATGTCAAGTTCTTGCCCAGAGCTAATTTTCATAGCTGTGTTATAAAAACCTGAAAATGGAGGCTTATAATGGAAATGCTGACAGACCCTTAACTATAGCAGCATGAATGGATATAATTAAAGAAAAGCTTTTGGCTACACCTAACTCCACAAATGAAAGCTGCCATTTTTATATTAACCTCAAATAACAGCAAGTGAGAACTAGAAATGTGATTCCGGAAAGGTAATATGAAATGTTAAAGATGACTGCTAAAACTGTTTGACATTCGAAGTTTTAAACATGGAGGCATTTAGTTAACATAACCAAGTCAGTATTTTCATAATGCTACTTAATCAGCAATAAAGAATGCTCTGGTGAGCCATCAGCTCCAGTTAGCAGAAAGTGGCATATGAAGTTATTATTTCTTAACAGCCTAGAGGGAGCTGCTTCTCCCTTTAATCAGTGATCTTAGTTCCTTCCTACCTATAATTTCTCTGTCATAGTTATAAAACTATTATCCAGCTCAACATACACACGCACACAACTTACACACACATTTATGCAAGGACTGGTACCTTATTCCCACCTGAGTTTGAAAACAGAAGAGATTGCTAAGGTAAAGTATTTCATTCTTTTTCTTGTCAGGGATGCAGCCAGGAATAGATATCACCAATCTATGTAACCCATCTTCCTTATCTAAACCAAAATTCGAAGAATTTAGCTTTGTTCTTAAAAGAGGGAGTGGGGAAGCCTATGCTTTAGTCTTTATCAACTATCCAAAACATTTTTGAACTTTTTAATAGTATTATAAAAGTAATACTAATTTTATAGCATACCTAGAGGCTCCTATGAAAAGATCCTCAAAGAAGTTTCAGATTTGGGGTTAAGAAATTAGGAACACATCTCTATGATCAAATATCTAAAGGACTTTTTCTTGTGTTTCTCCTCTCTGCTTTCCTTCCTTCTTTTTTTTTTTTTTTTAAAGGTAACAATCCTGAATGATCTCTGGGGTTCTTACCCAAAAGATCCCAAACCAACAGCCAGTTTGTCTTGACAGTATCTGCCTTGGAAGCCCCAAGTCTGATGAAATAAAACAAAACCAGCCAAGTCCCAGTCCCTCTTGTTCTATATTGTAATCAGTTTTATCGAAGAACTGTGTGTAAATTACTAGGCAAGCTTCAGGTATGTAAGAGATGGCAGTGCCTACACGAGGACATCATTAATGAAGACCTCCCACACTACTGCACCATTCTGATTCATACTTCTCATACTTCTGTTTAAAATGCTCTATAATTATGGCAACAGAAATGATATATGATTAGACATTCACTTATAGCAACTATTTTTAATTATAGCTGAGCAGCATAAAACAAAACTAAAACTAAACATTTGTGCAAGTAAA
Organism: Mustela putorius furo; assembly: GCF_011764305.1. NCBI lineage: Eukaryota > Metazoa > Chordata > Mammalia > Carnivora > Mustelidae > Mustela > Mustela putorius. Next base: position 6,666,970 of record NW_025421467.1, read on the forward strand.
TGTTACCAGAACTTCGGTGTTTTTTCCCCATAACTTAGCCCTACAGATCAATAACACACTCCTTACCCCTGCTCCAGATGACAGCAAACTACAAACCCATATGAAATCTAGTTAAAAGAAACTTCTCCTATAAATGTAAACTTGCTTTCACCTTATGTAACTGACAATCTTTAATATGTCCTCTTGATTCCTACTTTTGTATTTCTCTTCATTAGAAATTAGTGATGCCCATGATTAACAAAGATGCCTCATACTTTACAAGATACTTGCAAGCAGAATTTTTCCAAAATTCTGAAACGGCTTTGGCTTTAATGCTGAAGGATTTTACTAAATTGAATTTAAAGAACAAAAATTTATTTTTATTTTAAGAAGTGAAATTTAGATGGCTGAAAGGATGCTGATAACAGATCGAAGATAAACTGGTGTAAATAAAACACAATTTACATGTCTCCACACCTCTTTGTGATTCATTTTTTCCAACTGATGACTTAGTTAAAAAATACATTAACTTGTAAAATAAATAAAAAGTAACTAGAAAGCAACTACCCTTTTTTTAATTAGCAAAAATAAAGGGTAAAAGCACACAGAAGTATATATGAATAGTGGTAACACTTTTAGGATAATAGTTTGCAGGTGTCATTTATTTAATTGCCTGTTGATTTATAAAAGACACAGTGTATGGTTAGTTTCTGTTTAGTTATTTGCAAACTATTACAAAGATAGTGTAGGAAGGTAGCAATGATCGGGTAGGGTCTGAGTGGTGATACTGAAATTTATTTCAGTAAATCACAAAGTCTCCATGTTTCCATTTCTTCATCTCTAAACAGGGATGACAAGGTTGGCAAAGAAATAAATGAGATAGTATTTGTAAATTGTACATCTTTTAAGAATACAAGAGTTAAAAAAAAGGATACAAGAGTTATTCTCATGTTTCTAGTTATCATTTTTGAAGAATGAGCAAAATAGTTTTAGGTAGGAGCTTAAGGACAAAAAGAAGTTAGTAAATGTACAAAAAAAGAAAAAGAAATTCTTCTTTTATTACTTTGATTTCCAATTTTAAAGCCTCAAAATAAGTTCTATTCTTCTATTACCACGTTTCCATGAGCATTTTTAACAAATTTCTGTGTTTAATTTCTTATCTGAGAATGAGTATTTTCTAAATATGCTCCATTTCACATGGAGGCTTTCTCCTAAATTACTGGGAAGAGTAAACACTGGCGCAAAAATTATTTTTTGGTAGGAAATCTGGTAATATCTATCCACATTTAAATGCCCATACACCAATTCATTTTTAGGAATTAATCTAAAGATATACTTCCACAAGTACACAGGGAAGGCACATATGAGGATGTTAAATAGATCTATGTTTACAAGAACAAAATGGTAAATAATATAACTTCCCATTATTAGGGTATGGGTTAAATAAAGTTTGGTACAACCACATAATGAAACATTAAGTAGCTATTAAAAGGAGTTAGGTAGGTTTCCATATACTAACATACAAAGCTATCTAGGAAATATTACGTGAAAAAATCTGGAAGATCCTATGAGAAACCACTATACTTCTCTGGACTAAAACTAAAGCAATGTTTTCTTTTTCTTTTTTTTTTTTTAAGATTTATTTATTTTTGAGTGCGTGCGCACATGTGTGCGTGTGCACACAAACACACACACACAGCCACACATGCATGGGGGTTGGGGAGAAGAAGAGAGAGACTCTCAAATGAACTCCCTGCTGAGCACCAGTGTGGACCCAGGCTTGACCGAGGAGATCATGACCCTAGCCAAAGTCATGAGCCAGATGCTTGACTGAGCCACCCACGTGCCCCTAAAGCAGTGTTTTCAACTTCAGAGGTTGGACCAGATAATTCTTTGTGGCGAAGGTACCCTGTGCTTTGTAAGATGTTTAGCAGCAGTTGCCAGTAGCAGTGCCTGACCAAGCTATTACAATCAAAAAGTTCCCCATACAGTGCCAAATGTCCCCTGGGTGAGAAACTCACCTCTTGTTGCGAACAACCAAACTAGAGAATAAAGAAGTAAAGGTGGGGAAAAGAAACTTTTACTTGTCACCTTATACCTTATTTACATTTTTTAATGATGAAAATATATAGCACTTGGAATTAAAAAAAAAAAATTAACAACCAAAAAAGATTCCCCATAACTTCTCACTCAAAAATTACAATAGTGTTTGTAGGATATGAATCCTTGTTTTTAAAAAACAAAACAAAACAAACAAAACCCTAGGTAAAAAGCAATAAAATCATAAAGGTGTTTAAAAGGAAATGTGCATTTTCAGTGTAATAGGCAGAAAAATATATGGATTCTCCCCCTTGGTTTCCATGACTGCCTCTTCCCAGGATGCGCACACTCCCGGCTTCAGTTTCTACCCCTCTACCCAAAAATCTTAGGGGCTATAGCTCCATAATATGCATGATGTATACCAGGTCCCTCCTTTCTTCTTATTCTGTATATTCAGATAAATATAAATAAACAAAAAAAGTGGTCCCAGAATATAGAAATTTCTAATTTTGTCCAAGAAACATGGAGAAATACTATTAACATTTATTTAAAAATTTAACAAAATGAATACTTGGGAAAGTATAGTATCTATTAATAAAATCTACTAGACTAAAAACAAATGTGGTTCACAGAAAAGATCCATAATTTGTAGAAGTGTCTTCTAATGCTGTTGGTTATTCATTTACTTATGTATCTATCCATCTATCTCAAAATTTCAGAGCTTTAAAATTCTTGCTTTTATATGCCTCACTCTGGGGGATAAAGGGATGATTATCTGATCAAGAACTTTGGCTAAACCTTTACTTTTTATATTATTTTAAAATATTTTATTTTATTTATTTTTTTGGCTAAACCTTTAGAACTTAAACTGATGGGGGCAGGCAAATACTAAAAATGACAAAATACCTAATGAAGAATGAAAACCTACGAATTAATCAGTATGAATGCACAGTCCAACAAAAAGCAAACTAAGTAAATTATTAATTAAGATTAGTAATGAATAAATTCTCCAAACTTAAAAAATTTGTCAACTTAATTACCTTTGATAACCAGATACTACTTTTTGTAAAGTGGTATTACAAAGAGGGAAACAATCTCTTCCTTAACTTTAGACATGGTTTCAAAAAAATCGTATTTTCACACATAACTTTTACACAACTTTTCAGAGATAGTGACTAACTACACTGAGTGGTAATACCTAACTTCTTAAGAACATGTACTCCAAAGATAAAACATATGGGAAAAGGGCCTTAAAAGCATATCATAACTACTATACTTTCCCATTATTATTTGGGTCTGGGTATATCCATCTTAAGTGGCTCTGAAAACATTAAGTTTTATATGGGTGACTGGTGCTATAAATACAACAGTCTTATTTTCGTCTCAGAATAGTTTCAGCTGAATGTATTTTAAGCAGTTGAGGCTACAGCTCTGCAGCAAAATAATTTAGAGAAACTTACCTTTTTTTTTTTTTATAAATGGCACAATGTGGTCATTATGAGTCCAAAATGCATGTTTCAGTAGAAGCCACCTCAGGTTTGAGCTCATGGTCTTGGTTAGAATATCTGAAACATTCCTCTGGGTAATAATACTCTCTTAGGAGAGGTAGGAAGGGAAGGCAGGGTGAAGAAGCGTTGTTGTGGGACTGCACTGGAGGTGCTCATTTAGGTGTATATGTTTGCACATGAGCTTTCTTTTTAAAGAACTACTGTTCAAAGGAATAGTTTGAAAAGTACTGATTTATGCCATTGTAGCAGTAAAACCAACTCCTCTCTCTTCATTTGGATTTCATGAGTATGTCAAAAGGAAAATTTTAAGGTAGAATTAACATAAGGGATGACATAAAATAAATCAATGAATTAGTATATTATTGAAAAACATACCTGATTCTGGCCAGAACAGCTTGTAGAAAGCTCAGTACTGTCCTAAGTTCAGATTCTTGACAAGCTCTCAGAAGCATACTAAATCCATCATTAAGCAGTTTTTCATGTGACGGATACAAGCAATGGCTAGTCTCAAACACTTCTTGAACACCATCAATATAGATGGAGAGAAGTATCCAGAGAGTCTTTCTTTGTCCCATTTCATCGTTCTTAGATACCAAGAATTCCTTCGCCTTCTCTCGGAAAGCACCTGAAAATTTCTCAGCCAAAACACCAATGTCCAGATTTTTCTGGGTATACATCAAGAGGAATGCCACTTGACCCTTCCAAATGATGGAAGATGTTACAGAGGAAGGCTTAAGGAAATTTAGGAGGTCTAAAACATGACTTGCTACATCTTCCACCTCTGCCACAGCTGCTAACAGTAGAAAAAGGTTGAAGAAGTTCTGAAGACCAACTTCTGTCAGTTCTTCCATTCTTTTTTGATGGAATTTAGAATATATTCTGCAAAACATAAAAAAATTCCTTGTATAAAATTTTCATTCATCAGTATCAATCATTTAGAATAACATTTCATTCAATACTCATGACAGTTTCATTACTTTAATTTAGCTTATTCTTCATTATGCTGCTGCCATGTCACTTTTTCTACTTTGAAAACAGACTCACAGAATGCCCATAGCTCTAAATTTCTCAGTGATGCAGCAACCACATTTGATTAAATCAAAGGATTGAGTGGTCTTCTCCACAGGACAGTAGAAATGTTCTTTTTATATAGTACATGGCTTATCCTTTTATTTTAGACTCTTAATCACCTTTCTTTTTAAATTTTTATTGACAAATAAAATGCTCCTTTCAGTACAATTTGATGTGCTCTAAAGAAATCTTAACAGGGCAATTTTATACAATTTTCCTTAAACTCTTTTTTCCTCTACCCGTCACAAAGACCTACCCTTGTTATAGTTATATCTAAGACAATTCAAAGTGCTGGGAAATATTTTTACCTACCCATAAAGAAAAAATGGTTAGTGTTTATTTTTTTATTTTTATTTTTTAAAATGATTATTTATTTATTTATTTGACACAGAGAGAGAGAGACATCATAAGTAGGCAGAGAGGCTGGCAGAGAGAGAGGGGGAAGCAGGCTCCCAGCTGAGCAGAGAGCCCGATGTGGGGCTCGATCCCAGGACCCTGAGACCATGACCTGAGCTGAAGGCAGAGGCTTAACCCACTGAGCCACCCAGGCGCTCCCAAAATGGTTAGTGTTTAAATGTCCAAGACTAACCGTTTAAAAATCTCCTGTTTAATATAATTTACTAGGTGACATACTTTTCTCTCACCGATTAAAGGATCAGAATTAGAAAAAAAGAATTTTACTGTAAACATTCCAGTGATTTGTTTTAGATAAAGTTCTGAATATCATGTCTTTCACAAAATGATTTAAGATTCAAAAACAAACCATGGGGTACCTGGGTGGCTCAGCGGGTTAAAGCCTCTGCCTTCAGCTCAGGTCCTGATCCCAGGGTCCTGGAATAGAACCCCATGTCGTCAGGCTCTCTGCTCAGCAGGGAGCCTACTTCCTCCTCTCTCTCTGCCTGCCTCTCTGCCTACTTGTGATCTCTGTCTGTCAAATACATAAATAAAATCTTTAAAAAGAAAACAAAAAACAAACTGGCACATAGAACCAAAGAAAAACCTATTTGAGCCACATAATTTTCAGAGGCTTAACAAAGAAGTTACCATTAAAAGAAAAGTATACTCTAAAAACAGTCCTACTGTTATCACTATAATCTTGCAAGCAGTATATGGGAATCAAATAGGAACTTCATTTAGTGATTTCTGAGAAGTCCCTATCTAGAATATCAAAGTTTTCTTACTCTTCTGCAAGAGCTCCCATCAATCATATAAGCAAATGGTACAAAGAGAGGTAGAAAAGGGCTAATGAAGTAGAATAAGGGAAGACAATTAAAATTTATACCCACTTAACAAGCAAAACTCTCCAAAAAGAGGGAAAAGATGAATATGACCAAAAGTTTGTTTTACATACTCCCCAAATGAGAACAATCAAGTTATTTCATCCACTATCCTCTGGTTAGTTTTCATAGAGAGCAGAGCCTATGGGACCGCTAGACTCAAAGAACACCAAGTTTTATAGGTTAACTCCATTACCTGCCAATGTATGATATGGAGATGTTTTCTACTTTTATAATTTTCAATGAACTTTATGCATTAAGTTATATAATAACATTATAATTAATTTTGGCAAGAAAAACATTCTCTGGTAGCCCTGAATTTAATATATGGGATTTCAATCTTCAGGACAGATGAGATAAATAAATTCAAATCCTCTACAAGTTATAGATATTAAGTTTGCTCCTATTACAGATTGGCAGGATCCAAAGGCTACATGTTTTGTTGTCCTGTATACATTAAGAAATACATTTTAAATGTATAAACCACAAAGACTTCCAAACACAAGTTAACTAAAAAAATACCAACAATAACTAATGCTTCTCCACAGTGAACATTCATGACAAAGAAAGACATGTGCATACCTTCCTTTGATTTGTTTCCAAGGATGAGGGCCATTGTTCTTCATTGCTTTCTTAACAACTTTTGCCAAAATGCAAAGGAAAATGGTGAAACTACTGCTGGATTTATACAGGTCATTATCTTGTTTATCACAACAGCAGGTCTTCACCATTTCTAGCATTGACAAGGGTGACTTAATGATATATGTAAGGCCTTTCAAAGGAAGCCAAGAGATGCTGAAAGAACTATTCTAAAAGCAAATAAATAAATAAATAAATACATTAATAAAGTTTCAAGTCTGAGTAAATAAGAATTCTTTCATCTCTTCTATTCTCGAAGTTTCCCAGCATTTATGTAATACCATTTATTTTTACATCAGGTCATTTATTGTGTAGAATTGTCTCCAATCTCGATTTAGCTGCTTATATCTCCCTAGTGTCTTGTAATGTATTCTTTTATCCCCTCTCTCTTCTGTAAATTGGTAGCTGTATCTAGAGGACTGATCACAGTCACGCAAGTGGAATTTTTTGATAAGAATCTTCCATTGGTGCTACTGGGCACTGCCTTTTCCAATTTAGGAAAGAGAGACATAAGTTGTGTCATTCCTTTTGTAATGTTAAGACTGGGCGTGTTGTCAACCTGATCTATTCATCTGAGTCATCCCCACCAAACTTTCACTGAACAGTTTTAGCCGTCACTGATGATCACTGCCCAGATACCTTAGTTCATCAGGTGTACAAATAGTTCTAATTCTATCATTACTTCTCAGTTAGCTCCTTAGAAATTTGGTTACTCTAAAATATAGTTTATATTTATCTTTTATTTACAATTTTCAGAATAATGAGCATTTTTTTTAAGGATAGTAATTTTTCTAAATGTGTCATACACTCAAGGATTTAAATGTATTTGATAGGTTTTAATCCACAGCAGTCATTATTCTTATTATTCTTTCTTATGCTCAAATCTACCCAGCATGAGGGCAATGGGAGCTCCCTCAAATCGGCTCCTGTGTCCTTTTGACAGGACTCCAGCTTACTTTGGTATTTCCTGCTTTCAGATATGACGAGACACTATAGATTCATATTATACATGTTACCTTGGACCTAGAATGGGTCATTTCTCTAATTAGCCTGAAATCATGCTTCAAAAAAAGGTATTTTTCTCATTTTTCATAAGCTCCATTATGTATAAACCTAAATTAGTAATTTACTTATAAATCTCTCATTTCCTTTTTCTATCTTGATTGAGTTCACTATTTACCTAGAAACCGAACATTCCAAAATCTTTCTCTTCTCCCAATACATAAAAGGTAACTAAATTCTATAAATCTACATGTAAGATGTTTATTTTCCTAATTTAGCCTCTCCTTTCTAAACCCTATTTTAATCATTCACTGCATTATTAGCATATATTTTTATACTGGACTCCTAATTGGCACCAATTTTCAGAAAAAACTTTCTCACACACATACCTAAAATGTCACATCCTTGGTATCCTTTGTCTCCAGAATAAATCAAAACTCAACATGCACATAATCTGGCCCCTGACTAGCCTGTGTACCAACTTTTCCTATATGTTCTCTCCATAGTCATCTGAAACCTATCATTCAGAACTATTGGACATGGTAGGAAAAGATCATGTTTTTATGTGTTCATACACTTGTTCGTAATAATGTTCCTTTTACCTGAATGCTCTTTTCTTCTTACTTGTAAATTCCATGCACTCCTCAGTTAAAAAATTACAACATCCCAGTCTCCACAAGTTTATACATTGGGTCAAATACTCTGTGCTTTGGCCTTCCACAGTAATGGAAGTTTTCCCCCCATAATGTATGGGTATCTGCCCACTAGCCTATAAGCAACTCAAATGCCAAGACTATGTCTCATTCAGGATAGTATTAACTTTTCAATGTGTTGCAAGCAATCAGTAATTGTTAGACAATGTTAATAAATGAGAATTTAAAAAATATCTTTCTAGTACAATTTTGGCTACTTTGCTTACTCTCTCTCAAGAGAAAAGGACACAAATGCCCATTCCCTTATGTCAATGCTCTACAAATAACTATTCTTAATTAAACCATAAAAACATTCCTCACATATATACGAATTCTTCAAATTCCCGGAAAAAATTCATACTCTATTGACTTACCAAGTTCTTACTAAAATATTCCCATAGAATGGTGACGATTGCAATGTTTGGCTCCCAGAAGTCACAAAGCGTCAAACAACAGTGAAGATGCATTCGTAATTGTTCTTCTAGTATACTGTCCTAAAAAATAAACTGAAATTGTGGGAAAGTAAATGGGCTCTCGCAACATGAGTATTATTACTTGATACTGCACTGGATAACCTGCTTTTAAAGAGTATGAACATATATCACCAAATTATACCCACTCTCATTTTCAGACCAAAAGGTCTAATCAGGATAAGGTATATTTCTAAAAATTTCCTTTAGAGACGACTCACATACTCAGGTAACAGGAACTACATAACTCAACATGACTTTTAACACAATTATTTAAAGGTTACAATAGTTGTGGGGTGTCTGGCTGGCTTAGTCAGAAAAGCATGCAACTCTTGATCTCAGGGTCATAAGCTCAAGCCCCATCTCAGGTATAGAGATTACTAAAACTAACAAAAACAACAACAACAAACAAAAAAAAAAACTTAAAAAAATTACATAGTTGTTTCATAACTGAATGGTAGGAAACCCAGTGTGAAAATGGGAGAATGTGAAAGGGAATGTGAAAGAAACCCAAACTAGAATGAAGTAGTAAAAATGAACTAATAATTAAGATGTACACAAATCCAGAGGACTTGGGTCATCCTTAAGTATTAGGTCAAATTCTCTTTAGGAATAGGAGTTGTTCTTTTAAAAACCAACAGACTAGCAGAGTACAAGCATTTTAACCCCTTAGGAAATGACAACAGGAATGAGAAGTGAAAAAAAAATGTAGTCAGTAATCAAACTACTATGATGAAACAATCATGCATGTTTGTTAAAAAGTTGCACCACTGAAGCACTCAACAATTATTTATTTAAAGCTTACTATGTAAACCAGGCACTATTCTAAGGTATTACGCAGAGAGCAATAGATATGTCAGACACAGTACAAGCACTAACAGAAATTACTACTTTGGAGGAGACTGGGAAAAGAGGACAATGAAACAAACAAGATAAATGTAAACAGTTGTAACTGCCGTGCAAAGCAAAACAAAAAAGGGTGATGCGGCAAAGTAAGTGGTAGAGGATATAGATTATTAATATATCAGAAGCTATGAATGAAAACACCTTTTTGAGGGTTGGCATTTGGGCTAAATGACTGAATGAAAAAGAGTCAAACATTAAAAGCTTGGGGGGGGGGGACCAAAACCACACACACACACGGCAGAGAAGACACATAGAAATTAGTAGTAAGTTTGGTATTACAGGATTAAGTCAGATATTCACGGACCATGTTTCCTTTAAGGCTTTGTAAGTCTTGGTAGGAAGTATGGATTTTATTTTACATATGCTGGGAAGCCAGTAGAAGACTGTAAGCACAGGTGTAATGGGATTGTTTTAAAAATACTGCTCGTGATCATTTATGGAGAATGAATATATGTTAAGAATAGAAGCAGGAAGACCAAGTTAGAAAATAAATAGTGACAATTGCAATGTAACAAAAAAGTAGATTTCGAGTTCAAATACATACAAAGCAGAAATGTTGGGAAATGTGAAGGTGTGTGGCATATAGTAAGCTTTAAATAGTTGTTGAATGACCGGGGTTCTCGGTGGTGTGTCACATTTTTAACAAACATGCATGGTTACTCCATCATAGATAATTAAACTGCCTACTCTTTTTCTACTTCTACTTCCATCTCCTCATGCCACCTCAAAGTTTAGAAGACAGTTATGTGAAACTGTTAAGATAAGCACACAACTTTAAAGATATATTGAGAAACAGAGGCAATGGGTTTGTTTTTGATGAGACATACGAAGGTACAAAGGTAAGAGAGCAATTAACAATTTAGGAGGATTCCCAGGTTTTGGCTTAAGGAAATGAGTTGATGGTACCATCTTTTGAGATGGCAAAGACTAGGGGACGAACAGATGGGAGAGTGCAAAAGGCCAAGCAAGTGGAGATATTATGTAGATAATGTGACATATAGGCCTAGAGCCCGAGGGAAAAACCAGCTGTTTTAGTGATTCAGATGTTACTTTCATACTGATGGTTTTTACAGCTATGAGGCTAGATGAGATCAACCAAGGAAAGAGTATACATGCAAATGAGAAAACGATCCAGAACTGTGAGCCCTTTGCTATTCCAATATTTAGATATTAACAGGAGAGGAATTAAATATAAATTATGAGGTAAGAAGAGAAACAGACATCATGGATACCAAAATAAATATTTTGGAAAAGGAAACTAGTCAACAGGATTGAATGCTCTGAGAGGTTAAAATGAGAAGAAGGAAGAGTTTTTGGATTTGACAATAAAGAAGTTACTAATGGCCTTGAGTAGTTTCTGGAATGGCACAAACAGAAGTTTAAGGTATAGGCTGAGGGTATAATAATAGGAGGTGAGGAAACAGAGATATTTAAGTTAAGAAATATACAGTCCTTGAATAGTTAAGAGACAAGATCCAGTACAGAGAGAAAGGAACTAGCTTTTGATAGAAACAGTAACACTTCCAATATGACAGAAGAACAAATTGAGGGGTCAAGTAAAAGAAGACACATGTTGGGAGATCTGAAGGTACAAAAAGGTACTCTCAAATGACTGGTTCTATTTACTCAGCAATTTAAGACGTAAGATGCTTGGCTCAGTTAACTGTGAGTCAAAAGGCAAAGACTCTAGGGGCGCCTGGGTGGCTCAGTGGGTTAAAGCTTCTGCCTTCAGCTCAGGTCATGATCCCAGGGTTCTGGGATCGAGCCCCACATCCAGCTCTCTGCTCAGCCGGGAGCCTGCTTCCTCCTCTCTCTCTGCCTGCCTCTTTGCCTACTTGTGATCTCTATCTGTCAAATAAATAAATAAAATCTTAAAAAAAAAAAAAAAAAAGCAAAGACTCTATAACTGCCTGCCATTTGAGATCTATGATCAAGAATTCAGAGTCAGAGGAGTCCATAAGAATGATCATTTGACATTCTCCAGCAATATTCAGTTAGGGGGTGAGGTTGGCAGGGGTGTACGAAAGGACTAGGTTCTTCCAAGTTTAAAACAGGTGAGGGCTATGGAATTAAAGGCTTTTGTGATGGAATGACTATTAATAAGGGGGTGTATATCTAAATTGTTTAAGGAGTGAAGTTTGGACGTGGAAAAAGAAAATGTTAAAGATCAACAGTGACAGGCAAAATGCAAATTAAAAGAAAAATGAAAAAATATAAAGCATAACTATGGAAACTGGGTGAGGTAAGTGACAAAAAATCTGAGTAGATGTGAGGATATTAAGAAACTTAGAAGACAGGGTGATACAATACTGTTGGGGTCATTAATAAAAGTAATTATTTGAAACGGAGGAAACCGAACATGAACAGATTCTTTTTGATAAGGCATTAACTCTTCTAATTATTTCCCCCGCCCAACTCTTTTAATTAATTATTAATCCTTCAGAATATACTCAGACTTTAAATCTTCAAGGAAATTTCTTGACTTCCCCACAAACAGTGACCTTTCCTTTATGCTCCACAGCATCCTACGCACACCTATGTCACCGCACTTACCTTGTTAAATTTAATGTTTATCTGCTTTCAAGTGTCTATAAGCTCTCTGAGAATTAGGATAACTTCCCCAGGGTCTAGCACAGTGCTTGGTTTGCCACAGTCCAATATCCATAAATATTTCATGAATTAAACTGAGATCTAGGTTCTAGTGCCTCTTTTTGCCGAGTAGTTTTACAGCTTAGGGAAAGATACTTAGCTTCTCTAATATAGACAAGTACTCATTTAACCAAAGAGGAGAAGTGTCTACCCATCAGTAACATTCTTTGATTTTATTATTAAAATACTAAACAAGGCCCAGGCTCACTCCTGTGGCACACTACTCATATAAATTAAAGCATACCAATTTTATTATACTTCAAGGTTAAAAAGTAGGTTATATTTTTAAAGTGGGTTCATTTTGAAGAATTTGTTTTGTTTTATTGGGTATCTGATACTCATTTTACATATAAAATCTACAAAAAGATATTTAAATCATAAAATATACAAAGTTTGGGAAAAACAATTGTCCGGCATTATGTGACATTTTACATACATTAGTTATATGTCTCATACCATCTCAGTTTTATTACCTTTATCACAGAAAATAAGGTTGGGGTTCGGAAGTTACAAATAGCTTATCCATGTCCACTTGGGAAGGAGCAAGGATTTATGATTCCAAAGCATATTTTACATAACATTCTCTGTCCCTTTCCAAAAATAGGAGGGAAAAGAAATGAACATTTAATGTGCACCAGATCTGATGAAGACTATTTTTAGTGACTGCCAAGATCTGAAGCAAAATTTGTGAGGCCAGAGCCCATGTTCTTTCCACTGTGCCCAATCAAGAAGAAATTAAATATCATATCTCAGGGAATTTTTATTTACTTAAAGGACAGGAGATAATTTTCCTTCCTTTTCCTGCTAGTGGCTACAGATTACAATGAAAAGCAATGACTTACTATTCCGTTCCATTGATCTATGTGTCTGTTTTTGTGCCAGTACCATGCTGTCTTGATGATGACAGCTTTGTAATAGAGCTTGAAGTCTGGAATTGTGATGCCACCAACTTTGGCTTTCTTTTTCAATATTCCTTTGGCTATTCGAGGTCTTTTCTGGTTCCATATAAATTTTAGGATTATTTGTTCCATTTCTTTGAAAAAGATGGATGGTACTTTGATAGGAAAATGTGGTATATATACACAATGGAGTACTATGCAGCCATCAAAAGAAATGAAATCTTGCCTTTTGTGACAACGTGGAGGGAACTAGAGGGTATAATGCTTAGTGAAATAAGTCAAGCAGAGAAAGACAACTGTCATATGATCTCCCTGATATGAGGAAGTGGTGATGCAACATGGGGGCTTAAGTGGGTAAGAGAAGAATAAATGAAACAAGATGGGATTGGGAGGGAGACAAACCATAAGTGACTCTTAATCTCACAAAACAAACTGAGGGTTGCTGGGGGGAGGGAGGTTGGTAGAAGGGGGGGTGGGGTTATGGACATTGGGGAGGGTATGTGCTTTGGTGAGTGCTGTGAAGTGTGTAAACCTGGCAATTCATAGACTTGTACCCCGGGGGATAAAAATATATGTTTATAAAAAATAAAAAAATTAAAAAAAAAATGCAATGACTTAGAAAATACTACTTTCTCCACAGTTCTGGCAGGATATGTAGGACTGTAAAGGTAAGTCTGTTTAACCTTTAATTAATCACAGATAGTATTTATTATAAAATACATTTTCATGTTCTGTATATTCCACTATTATCTTTGTTGTGAACCATTTTCCCTTAGTTTGTTCTTAAAAATTTCCTTTCAAAAATGTGTGTCTGTGCACATCAGCTGAATTAAGGAGAGAAAGAATTTGGCCACTTTTAAGTCCAGATACTCAGAGATATAATACAAAATAGCCAGGAATAGAGCAAATAGTCATCTTAGCCCAAATTAATAATAAGATACAGAGCTGAAATACAATGAGGAGGAGTATTGGGAAGTGAGCAAGGGTATTAATTTTTTCCTACCTTACATTTTCTCAACACTCACTGGAGAGAAAACATAAAAAACAAACAAAAATGTAGAAAAACTGAGATGCTTTCCACAAGTATCATCAAAATAGGTAGAAACCAAAATGGATATTAATGAAACACATCGCATCAAAGAAGCTTTAAAATAGAAATGATGAAAATATAGTATTTACTAAGAATCCTACAGGGGCACCTGGGTGGGTCAGTCAAGAGTCCAACTCTTCATTTTGGCTCATTTCATAATCTCAGGGTTGTGGGATCAAGCCTGGTGTCTGGCTCCATGCTAGGCATGGAGTCTGCTTAAGATTCTCTCTCTCCTTCTCCATCTACCCCTCTCCATCCTGCCCCCAATTTAAAAAAAAAAAAAAAATCCTACAAATCCCAGCTCTGCCACTTCTCAGTTACCTATACGAACTAGAACAAACTCTTTAATTCCACCAAGGCCTTCATTTCTTAATGTGTAAAATGGAACTTCACAAGATTGTCATAAACATTAAGTGCAAGAATGTATATTAAGTGTTAAGTATTGTGCGTGCACAGAAATAGCTGTCACTTTTTTGTTTGCAAGAGAAATGCATTTTTTTACACCAAATATTGACTCTTTTGATGATCATATAATAAATGCAACAGGTTCTCAATGTCATACCTTAAGCTGATATATTTCAATTTTGTGTTAAGTTTAAATTCTACCTAAACCAAGAGGTTTGAATGACTACATCTAGATCCGTGCACTCTGATTAGAGATTTTTTAATAAAGTAGAAGGCCTGTGGGCCCCTTTTCCTACACAGCCTTAAACCTGCCTGTCTCAATCCCAGAGGCTATGCTTCTCAGCTTCTGCATTTTTCACAAGACCCTGTGGATTGTGTCTCATCTCAACTCTGCCAGTGTGCATAAACTATTTAATGAAAAACCTACCCCAGAATATTCCATAGTGCCAGCTCCTGATCTCTGTTTTAGTCCTTTTCAATTTTTATTTTTTCTAAGATTTAATTTATTTTAGAGAGAGGAGAGAGAGAGCACAAGTAGGGGGAGGGACAGAGAGAAAGGTAGAGGAGGAAGAAATCTCCCCTTTGAGTGGGGAGCCCAACTTGGGGCTCAATCCCAGGATTGTGAGATCATGACCTGAGCCGAAGGCAGATGCTTAACTGACTGAGCTACCCAGGTGCCCCACTTTATAAAGAATGCCTTCCTATCTTTACTTTGAAAGATCAAATTTAGGCATATTAAATTCAGGTATATTCCATATATGAAATTCCTTTATTGAACTAAAAATGAAAACATTTGCTCTTTTAACATCATTAATCATCTGGGAAATGCAAATCAAAACCACATTGAGATATCACTTGACACCTGTCAGAAGAGCCAAAATCAAAAACACAACAAAAAAGCACTGATGAGGATGTGGAGAAAAAGGAACCTTCTTTGCACTATTGGTGGGAATGCAAACTGGTGCAGCCACTCTGCAGAACGCTAAGGAGGCTCCTTAAAAAATTAAAGATAGGATTACCATTGGATCTAATAGCTGTACTATTGGCTATTTACCCAAAGAATACAAAAATACTAATTTGAAAGGATGTATGCACCCCTACGCTTACAGCAGCATTATTTACTAGACCCAAATTATGGAAGCAGCCCAAGTGTCCATCAATATAGGACTGGATAAAGAATGGTGTGTACACATACACACACACATACACACAATGGGACACTACACAGCCATAAAAAAAGATTGAATCTTGTCATTTGCAAAAACATGGACGGAGCTGGAGAGTATAATCCCAAGCAAAATAAGCCCATTAAAGAGAGACAAATACCTTATCATTTCACTCATATATGAAATTTAAGAAACAAAACAAACAAACAAGGAGGGGAGACAAAACAAAAAAACAGACTTTTTAATTATAGGGAACAAACAGATGGTTACCAGAGGGGAGGTGGGCAGGGTAATGGTGGAAGAGGTGAAGGGGATCAAGAGTACACTTAGAGTAAGTACTGAGGAATACAAGGAATTGTTGAATCACTCTATTATAGACCTGAAACCAATACAACACTATTTTAATTATACTAGAATTTATAATAAATAAATATAATAAATTTATATTTAGCTTATTTTATAAAAATAGCAATTTAAAAATTGGAGGTTCATTTCTTTATGCATAACAAATACCTAGAAAAAATCATCAGAAGAATAAAATTTATTTGCAAACTCAATAATGACGGTTAGGCTGCCTGAGTGGACTTAATTTTAGGATAGGATAAAGTAAGCTGAACTTCAGTATTCTAGTAAGATCCTTCCGTCCAAAAAACACAATGATTTTGAATTAGTAATTAGAAAATTACTGTTTCAGGGATGCCTGGGTGACTCAGTCATCTCAAGTCAGGAGTGACTTGCTTTTAGCTCAGGTCATTATCTCAGGGTAGTGAGACTGCCCTGCACTGGGATACACACTCAGCAGGGAGTCTGCTTGAGAGTCTCTCCCTCTCCTCTGCCTTCTTCCAATAAATAAATAAATAAATAAAAACTGAAGAAAATAGATTTCAGTCCCACATCATTCAAATCTAATCACATTCTAAGTTGTTTTTAGCCTTGGACTCTTCAGGCTCCTTGGCAAACGAAAATAATTTTTAAATTATTACACTTGTTTAGGATTTCTTTTTATACTCACCCCATAGTCTCTAGTAGAAAATTATTTCTGTGATGTCAGAAAATGAGGCTTTAAAAAGCAGGGAGTATAAAACCAAATATCTCCCTTTTCATTTGAAAACAATAATACTGTTTTAAAGGTAGAACAGATGTTTACTGTCAACTTACATGAATATTAGATAATACTGCCTCTAAAAAACCAGTTTTAGGTAAAAACTATTCAATCATACCTATAGAAATAAAATCAAACAATGTACGTTTTCTTTACTAACAAAGTACAATGTATGTTTCTAGAAAATCCTTTGTGGCTAGAAAAAGATTTGGAACATTATTTGCTTAATTAAAACTACAGTGGCATGCCTACCAATTATATTTGACAACTGCTCTATATAAGGAATGTATGTTTTTTAAGTATTGCAAATGGACTCTTTCACTGTTGGAGATAAAGTCAAAGCACATAAGCATGGTCAGATTTTAATTTACCTCAATGGGGGAAAACAGATATAATCAAACTGATGGCTCTATTCAAACATATTATTTATTCTTTATGACCACCTACTGTACCCACAAAATTGATTTCAAGAACTCCAGCAAGTAGTACTATACTACTTATAAAATCTAATTTGATACAATCAAGGCATGACAAAATTGAAAGATCACTAGAGAAAATGGACTACTTCTTTCTAAATATTATAATGACTTCTCTCACACGAAAAATGATTTGGCTTCATGCTACATCTAAATTCCCATAAAAAGTTTCTTGGATTAGCTATACTATCTCTACTTATAAAATGACTGGCTTCTCATAGTTTGCTCAGGACTTTTCTGGTTTTAGCACTGAAAGTCCCACAAGCCAGGAAAATTCTGATGGTCATACTACCTACTTCCTTTAAAAAAAAAAAAAAAGATTTTATTTATTTACTTGATAGAGACAGTGAGAGAGGGAGACGCAGGCTTCCCTCCAAACAGAGAACCCGATGCGGGGCTCTATTCCAGGATCCTGGGACTGTGTGCAGAGCTGAAGGCAGAGGCTTAACGACTGAGCCGCCTGGGTACCCCATACTGCCTGCTTTCAAGAATTACTTATTTATCAAGTTTAGCTAACACCATTAAAATACTAGTTATATTGTAAAAGTATATTATGGAGTGTCAGAACAACTTTTATCACATTATGAGTAAGACATTCCAAAAATTTTTTTTCAAGTAAATTGAGTTTCCCTCATTTAACATCAAAATTAGAGTGAGTCATAAATTCAAAGGAATTAAGAATTAATTTTCAAGCAACTCACAGGGTTTAAGGAGGGTTTTCAATCTCTTGGCCAAAAACTAAACTTTTCTACAGAAGAGATGGTGATAAATTATTTCTCCTGTTTGTCTTAGACAAGCCCAAGGTAAGTGTATGGGTATTTACCCATATGAACCTTTAGAGCTGTCTAAGAAATATTCTGTAATTTAAAACTTACTTAAAACCATAAATTCATAAACTACTAAAGCTTAAAGGAAGTATAACTAAGAGGTTTTTAAGCTATGTTATGGTAAGGCATTAAGATTGGATTAACAACTAATATAAAGAACAATAAACACTTTTTAGTGATTCCTTACATTCTTGAAGAAAAAAAATACATGTAAGAGACTTTCCGAATTACTAAATCAATATGTTCTCAAAAAGAATAAAGAAGAAAGCCAATTAAAATGACATACAAAAATAAAAAAAAATTTACACGGTTGAGATAATAGTTCTTTTGTTTCTCATACAACTTACATGTGCACAAATCTTTGGAATTCTAACCTAGAATATTTACTCAATTAGAAGATTCATATCATAAACTAAATGTACTTATTATACGCTTGATCTAAAAAATTTAGTTAATATACATAACGGAAAAGAAAATTTCATGCTATTTCAATGATTTTTAAAGATATGGCTACAAAATAAATGAGAGTATGTGTGTTTGTATGTATAAATGGGTACATATGTATGTACTTTTGATATATGTATTAATCTTATACTATCACATTTCTTGTTTGTTGTTTATTCCTCTACAAGTTTTTAACAATCTTTATTTCCTAACAGAAAAGTAATCTACTTCCCAAATTTAAAAATACTCCTTATTAAAATTTCCCCTTAAATTCTTACATAAGTAACTTATATTACAAAACTTCACAGAACTACAATACAGTATGTTTAAAGATGTAGTGAATAGCATATTTAAAACTATTTTAAAAGGAGGTCAAATCTGACCTCTGGGCCATGAAGCACTACATTAACAGCTCTGCAGAAAGAGAAATGATAACGTATGAAATGAGGGCTCAGAAACTAGGACCTTATCAGTTAGAGTATGATTCGAGCCTGTAAGACAAATTGCTCAGCAAGGCAAGTCACCTTCCTGCTGTGATGAGGATATAGCTGAATTTCCAATGCCACTATCTCCCTCATCATGTCTCCTAGACTTGATACCATACAGTCAAGGAATGGCTTATAGTTTTGAAACATCTACTACTTGAATATATTTTGTCAAAGTCACCAACAAGGATAATTTTATATGTCCTTCAACTGGCAACTCTGCTTAAAATAAAAATCTTCAAAGGATAGTCACTCATAGGAATGATCTTATGTTGACCCTTCATTAACAAAGAATGAGGATTCTCCCTCAGGTTTTTAATAAGTAGACAAAGTTTAAAGAGTTTGCTTAGTTCTTATAAATAAAATCTGGAACATTAAAAATTTAGCAAAACTCAAAAATTGTGTCACTTTAAAAGCATACCTGAACATTGATGGACTTTTTAAGCAGTTCTTCTACAAAATTCCAATTTGATTCCATTTGTCTCTAGAAAGAGAGAATATTGCACCAAAATTATTGCTCTTAATTATGCATTCAAATTATAGTACAGCAAGCTAGTTGCGAAGTACAAACATCTTTATCATCAGACATCATTCATTACAATTTCTTGAATGTCTAGAATTATTTGGACAAAGAGTTATGTGACAGACTTGGTAGAAAATGTTTTAACTATTTCAATCCAATATAAACCTTATAGTTGTTTCATTAAACAATAGGATTTCTATAAAATTATGAATGTTTTAACAAATATTTAATTTTTGTTATCATACATAATCTATCAGAAAAAAAAAACACAACACAAAAAACTTCAGGTAGTTTGTGGAGTTTTTTAATCCCTTGAGTGTTTTTCCTTATTCTGTACTCACCAGAGATTTTTTCATTTTATGCATAATAATGTCAAGAGAATCTACTCTGGTAAAGAAGTAACTAAAAATTTTATATAGAAAATTTAAAAATATATATACACAGTGCTACTTCATTTAATCAATGGTCACTTATCTGGCAACTCCAACTATCTGGAAGACTCCTAACAATAAGGAAGAACACTGAAAAGGACTTTCACAAAGCCAAAATACTTCACAAAAGCTAGGCACTGAAAACGACTTCATCTTCCCACAGGAAAGCCTGGAGGACCTTCTCATAGGACACATGGTTCACTTGATACCGGTTCTTAAAGCTTTGGATATACAGACTGGTAAAAACCAGAAGGAAAGAAAGTACCACTGAGAAGCAAGGAACAACCTATTTCTGACAAAGAGTAAAAAAGGCAAAGCCAAAGGCCTTAAAGAAGCAAAGAGTCTCAGCGTATCCTACCAATCTGACTGTTGTTCAGAAGGATGAATCCAAATGACTAATAAAGAGTAAAATCATGTTCAATATTCTTGATTTTAAATGGCTGGATAATGTTCACATAAGATGCTATCTACATAAAATCACTAAATAAACATTTCTTTGATAAAGGTACTCAGTGACTATAGTAGTCACCCTCTAAAAATAGCCCCAAATGACCCCTGTCTCCTGGTATTCACACATTTATTTAACTCTTCATCCACACCCCACTCAACACCATACCAAAGTTGGTCTGTCACTAATAGAATATCAACACTAACAGGAGTGATAGTATGTCACTTCCAAAGTTAGGTTAGAAGGCACTGAAGCTTCCATCTTAATGAAAACCTCCCTCTTGTTAACTCTATCAGGGAAAAACCATAGTGTGAACAGGCTTGTAGAGGCCTATGTGATTGGTAACCAACATTTCCTGACAACTGGAAGTGAATGAGAAAGACTGGAAGTGAATCCTCCAGCTCTTTAGAGACTAAAGCACCATAGCTTACCACAACCTCATGAGGGATCCTGGGTGAGAACCATCCAGCTAAGCTCCTACTGTATACCTGACACTCAGGAACTGTATGAGATAATAAACGTTTACTGTTTTAAGCTGCTAAATTTTGTCACACAGTAATAGATAATTCATGCAACGACTTGGTTATTTTTAGCAAAAGAATTACTGACTTTTTATTTTTATTTTTTAAAAGATTTTATTCATTTATTTGAGAGAGAGACAGAGAGAGGGCATGAGAGGGGAGAAGGTCAGAGGGAAAAGCAGACTCCCCGTGGAGCTGGAGCCCTGACGTGGGACTCGATCCCGGAAATCCGGGATCATGAACTGAGCAGAAGGCAGTGGCTTAATCAACTGAGCCACCCAAGTGCCCAAATTAATGACTTTTAAAAATACATTTATGTAAGTAAAGTGAGTGCAAAACATTTATGAAAGAATGTGTAGAAACGAATTTGGCTTTGCCCAGAGAGTCTGCCCTTTACTGAAACCAAGGATTCAGGTAAGTAATTTTTAGGCCCCTGGAATGTTATACCTCATAGGAGTATCTTTGTTTGCCTGGGGGGCCTAGAGTCCTACCAGAGAGTCTAATGATGTAGTTGAGGGTGGAGGCTGGCCATGACCCAAAACCAATAATGTGACTTACGCTAAGGGCTGTGGAGACCTGGACAGTTGGTTTGAAGACTGAGACAACCATGTGGTTAATCAATCCATCATGCCTATGTAAAGGAGCTCCAGTAAACACTGAACACTGCAGTTTAGGCAAGTTTTCCTGGTTGGAAACACTCCCTTCATACTGTCACACACTGATGCCGGAGACTAATAAATCTTAACTATGTAGGGAGAAAACAAAAGGTACTTTTGGTACTTCTCCTGGACTCTGCCCTATATACCCATTCTTAGCGTATCTTAAATTTTATCCTTTCCCTATAATAAGCAATAACCCTGAATTTAATAGTTCTCAGTGAGTTCTATAAGTCTAGTAAAATACCGTTTTGGGAATTCTTGGGCTTGCAACTGGTGTCAGACATAAGAGCAGCCTTGAGATTGTGCCCTAAAACTTGGTAACTGGCCCTAAAACTCTTCCAAAAGGAGATCATTATACAGCACTTGGTGGTTCAGTCAGTTGAGTATCCAACTCTTGATTTTGGCTCAAGTCATTTCAGGGTTGTGGGATCCAGCCCTGTAACGGACTCTGTGCTTGGCAGAAGTCGGCTTGAGATTCTCTCCTGCTGCCCCTCCCCCCACTTCCACAAGCCCACACATTCTCACATGGTTTCTCTCTTTCTCTAAGATAAATAAATAAATCTTTAAAAAAAGAGAGAAACCATTTTGTTCCATAATATTCAATGTATACTGTGTTAACGTCTTTACATTACTAATTCCTCAAATAAAATTTTTCCATTTCACAGATAACATAATTAAGTCTCAGAGAGGTCATATATATACAAGTCAGAGCAAGGATTTTGCTCCAAAGCCAGTATTCCTTCCATTTTCTAACAAGCCATCCCTCAGCTTTCAGTAATTCACTTTTATATCTCTCTTTACTGAGAAAACATCACCACTAGTCCCAAATAAGCAGGAATATGACAGGGCTGGTATATTTAGCTATAGTGTTAATGAGTATATTTTAATTTTTGTTCTATCAAGGCATTCTGAATCACATGAATCATAGAAAAGTAACATAATTCTTGTCCAAGGACTTTCAACTCGGTAGGATCAATATTGTGGCTATAATCTAAAACAAAAATAAACTGTAATTCAGATTACAGAATGGCACTTATATCACACCCAGATCAAGTCTGAGTAAGAGACTATGTATCAAAAGGATATTTTTATTTCCACAGCAAAATTGAACTTTGGGCATCTACATGTTTGTTTTTCTACATAGTAAGTTATACATAATTTCTCCAATAGAAACGAAATAGGTAGTTATCAATTTTGGGCGATGTTTTATTTCTTATCCCACCATCAAAGCTGAAATACCTCCTTAAGCCTCAGGATAGTGGTGTCTCCATCACAAATATAAAATAGATCCCTCGTACTCCACTTCCAGCAGACTAGGTAACCTAGTACAACTTTCACTTTAAGGTTATATTTCAGACCTTTTATCTAGCCACCATTTCAGATGTTTCAAAGATGAGCATCAGCTGGCCTGACTGATTGCACTATGTTCTAAGCAAGGAAACTACTATTAAACTGATCCCTGCAATGCCTAAAAATATTTTTTCTCTTTAAAGTATATTTGCTTTTAAAGTAGATGACAGGGATTGTGAGAGGATAACACACTCTTATCTAGGTTGAAAGAAAAGCATTAAATAGAAATACATGAAAATCTGAAGCCTTGAGCATGAGAAATGAGATACCAAATTTTCCTTATAAGCCTATATCTAGCAATTGGCAGGTTTTATGAATTAAATATACATAGAGCCAAAGTTCAATTCACACAGAACTTTTAAAATTAAAAAAAAAAATTAAGTATATCTGAAACCTATTTAAAATGTAAAGATTTCATGCTAACTTTCAGAGCAAAGCAGTTCACATTTAAAAACTGAAACATCTCTATGGTTATCACAACACTAGAGATATTCTCTACTGCAGAAGGTAGGCCTAACCATTTTCACTTCTTATCATCCTCTCATACCAGATTACTTATTAGTGAAATAAAGCATGCTTAATGCATGGCCATTTTCTTTCTTTCTTTTTTATTTTTTTTAATTTTTAAAAGATTATTTATTTATTTATTTGATAGAGAGAGCACGCGCATGTGCATGCACAAGCAGGGGCAGCAGCAGGCATGGGGGAAGCAGACTCCCAGCTGAGCAAGGAGCCCAACATGGGGTTGGATCCCAGGACCCTGGGATCAAGACCTGAGCCGAAGGCAGCCACTTAAGGGACTGTGTACCCATACACCCCTGCATGGCCATTTTCTATATGGCAGCTGGCTATAATACTATTATTATAAGAAGAAAACTGAATTCAGATAATTTTCAAAATTCTGATCTAAATATATCCCAGACCCAAATTAACATCCTATATAATCTCTCTGAAAGGATAAGTCAATATGCCTTTATGTTCATAAATGAGAAGGATTATATGACTTAAGAACCAAATTGACACACTTTTGAGAGTAAAAGGGAAAACTAACTAGATACGATGAGGGAATCACAGGCAAAACAGGGACTGCCCATGGCAAACTGGTACACATCGTTACTGTACCAACAGTCTATTCATAAAAGGTGGTCCTTAGGAAAACCTTAATATCAAGTTTATC
The DNA here is from genome assembly GCF_011764305.1 of Mustela putorius furo. NCBI lineage: Eukaryota > Metazoa > Chordata > Mammalia > Carnivora > Mustelidae > Mustela > Mustela putorius. The sequence continues at coordinate 6,691,206 of NW_025421467.1, forward strand.
TAAGTGATAAAAACAGGCTGACATTCAAGAACCGTTTCCCTCAGTTTTGTTACCCATGAAATGGACATATTACCCCCCTCATCAGCTTCATAATACTTCACTGAGAAAAAAACTGACTGTGAGATATTAAACACTTTGCAAACACAATATGCTGAAGATATCACCTCTAAGGAAAACTAGTATCAATAGAGAAATTGCATTTTTCTTTAAAAGCAATTAAAGAGTCCAGAAACACTTGAAACTCTGAGGACTCATGAATACAGACAGGCAAAGTCTATTTTATATATACACATATAAATATATATTATACATCCTTATTATTTTTATATGAAAGGTTCTTTTTTGAAGATCATAGCTTTTTCCTCTTAAAACCTCCTACATAAAGAAATAAGATTTTTAAAAATATATGTATCTTAGCAAAAGAAAACCATACAGAAACTGTTGACATTAAAAGACAGAGGTTAAGCTATTTTAAATACAGACAATTCAATTACTATCTTGATTCAGAGCTAATAAAAGCACTAATTTCCTATGGAGTTCTCTGTATGAAATAAAAAGTGATTTCAGCAATGCAACTGTGGGTGGTTGTACCAGTACAATTCAACATTACAATAGTAATAGTAATGATATATATTAATGTAGCTAGATTTTGTACCATCCTGGGAGTACATGGAGGTCAATATCAACTACTATTGAAATACACCACTCATTCGCATAAGTGTTAATGGCAATTCCGGCAAGCATTAATAATCTGAAAGCTTGTTCCTTGAAGCAAGAGGCAGTACAATCTGTTTCATGTATACCCTATCATTGGCATCTAATATTATGATAGCCACTTAATGGGAACTTAGAAGTGCTTGTGTAAAGACATTAAAATTATATGTAAATTTTTGAGTTCTTTTATTGTTGTTCTAGTATCCTAACAATTAAAAGAAGTGAAATTATTAATTTCACAAAAATACTCAATAAAAGGGTTACTATTATAATAATGGCAAACTGTTAAGATTTATTGAGTATTTACTATGTATCAACATTGTAAGGACTAATGTACAAAAACAAAGGACATACAATCCTTTTTCTGGGAAGTTCATTCTATTGATCTCTCTCAGTAAATTGGTAGAATGCTTAAATGCATTAATACTGAGCTGTGGGTGAGCTTCTCAGAGTACTTTCTGACTTATTAGTTTACTTTATATCTTGGGATCTCCTGAAAAGCTTTATTATTATCAGGGAGATTATTCAGAGGACCTTTTGAGGACCTTTCCATTTCTATGATACTAATATCAATGTTAAATGATCTTCAGATCCATGCATGATTTCTGAGCTGACTCTGTCCAGTATTTCAAAGACAAGAAAATTTGTCAAGGAACAGGTTTCATAAGCAATGATCCCTATATCTGGTTAGAAGTTGAGAACCAAGAAACTTTTTAAAAATATGAATTTCCAAGCTCCAAACCAGACTACTAAATCAGGATCTCCAGAGTCGAAATCGGGAAATCTGAATTTTAAAAAAAAGTCATGGGTAGGCCTGATGATCAAAAAAAGACCAATATTGAAAATACAGACAGGCTGGCTTCAAGATTCTAGACATTTATTTTATGGAACTGATGGGCTGATAGAATACTATGCTATTCACTTCTGAACATGGAAGAAATTACACACAAATAGGGCTTCAAATAAATATGTCTACTAGCTAGTTTAGTTTTAGGGGTTTTTAAATAACTGTGTAAAAGTGTTTCTAAATAGAAATTAATATAATAATTAAAATCTATTTGAAGTAAACCTCATGGTTAATAGATTATCTTTATAAAAAGCTTCCTTAAAGTATTATTCTGAGGAGGGGGCACCTGGGTGGCTCAGTAGGTTAAAGCCTCTGCTTTCGGCTCAGGTCCTGATCTCAGGGTCCTGGGATCCAGCCCCACATCCAGCTCTCTGCTCAGCAGGGAGCCTGCTTCCCTTCCTCTCTCTCTGCCGGCCTCTCTGCCTACTTATGATCTCTCTCTGTCAAATAAATAAATAAAATCTTAAAAAAAAGAAAAAAGTATTATTCTGAGGAAATAATTTTACGAAATTATTCACAGAAACTACTACTTCATTACTGTAGATATATGCTTTCTTGTCAGCAATCTTACAGATGTTAGAACCAGAAGACATTTTCTGAACAACTCAATCCCATGAGTTCTGGATAGGGGAACAGAAGCCCAGAAAGGCTGAAGTAATTTACTTAAGGTCACATAACTACTTAGTAGCAGAGCCAGGATTAGATCCCAAGTCTTCTATAAGGTGTTTTCCATTTAACAATAAAAACAAAGATTATCATTTTTCTAGATGTTAACAGGAAGGTCTACAACTTTAGATTCAGAAGCTGAATTTATCTCTGTAGGATTGTGATCTAATTTTTGTTGTTTATGTGATCACTTATTTCTAATTTGTCTACAAAAAAAAACCATATTAATTAATAATATAAAGCAGTTTTAAAAAATAAAATCTTACCATTTCGTCTGGTGTTCCATGGCGATCGAACTGGTAAAGTGATGCTACATGAGTGATGATCCACCAACTAAAACCTAATGGATCCCTGGGCTGGATTACAGGCACAGAAGATCGTCTTCGGTCACTTGATTTTTCAAAGAGTGTTTTAAGTAGTTTATTCAACCAGTTCCAAAATGACTATAGAAAGAGAAGCAGAATGATTCAGTTAGATAAAGAATATAACCTTTGGTTTGGGCTTTTTCCTCTATTTGCACAATTAAATATACACACAGAAAGGAAAACAGAACACATTTATAAAACTTAAAGAATAACAAAAACACTCAAGAATTAGAACCTAGCTAGTACTTCACAAAGATCCTACATGTTCTACAATCGCATCTGCTGCTGTCCAGGGGTAGTCATTATCCTGACCTTCATAACAAATCATGTCCCCCCCACCCCCCACCAACCCATTTTTTCATTTTTTGTTTTGTTTTGTCACAGAAGTATATAAGCCTAAATCATACACTCCTTGGTTTTCCTCTTTTTTTTTAATGCATGTTGGTATTCTTAAGTGGCCCAATTCTGTTCTTTCATAACTGGCTTCTTTTTCCTCAATGCTGTGTTTCTGAGAGTCATCCACTTCAATGAGTATGGCTTTAGCTCATCAGAGTATTCAAATATAGAACTATATGATAAGCCATTTACCCAATATACTGTTGCTGAACATTTGATGGGTTTTTAGTGTTTTTTCTAGGTATTTGTCCATTTCATAAACATATTCAAGTTATTAGGCATAGAGTTGATGATAGTATCTCAACTTTTTAAAAATATCTGCAGAATATGAAGTATGTTCCTTTTCAAATTTCTAGTATTGACTATAATCATTTCAGGAAAAATGAGCCAACTTTAGTAATCTTTTTAAAGAACCAACTCTTGACTGTTATGATCATTTTTCATTGATTTGATCATCTTTGTTATTTTCAATTTCATAAATTTGTGTTAGTTTTATATACTTCATTTCAATTTCTTTGGGTTTATTATGTAGGGATATTTTCCCCTAACTTTTTGTGTGAATTCTTAGCTCAATAATTTTCAACTTTTTTCCCCTCTAATATCTATAATTAAAGTTATAAATTTCCATCTGTATCTTAAGCTAGAGTCCCAAAGCTTTAACCAATGTGTTAGTTACCACTTACTTAAAAATATTTTACAATTCTATCTTCTTTCACCTACGGATTAGAGAAGTATCTCAACTTTCTAAGCATATGTGTATCTCTCCTTGTAGTTCAATTTTTGTTTTCCACATTTAATACTTTGTTCTTCATCACATAAAAATGTTCATTTGCTTTACCTTCCTGATAAGTTGAACCTTTTATCAGTACACAATGACTTAATGCTTTTGTTGGTTTTAAAGTCTAATTTTCTCTGATAGTTTAATACATTTCCTTTCTTGTATCTTACCAATTCTGAGCTGTTCTGTATTTTATTTTAGATTACCTCTTGTAAACAGATTATATTCTGTTCTAACACTATATTTTTTAAATGAGCATTTCAGCAGTGTACTTGCAGTTAATGACTCAAACATTTAGTTTTAAATCTACCATCTTACTCTGTATTTCTGTTTGTATACCTATTTTTTCCACAAACAACCCTTTGTTGAGTTCTTTTGGGTTAAATTATTTCTTTTCTCTCCCTCTACTAGCTAATGAGTCTACTTTTTCTTCCTGCAGTAATTACCTTAGAAATAACAGCATACATTCAAATGTCTTGATAATACATATTTTTGCTCTTCTCTTAGACAAAATAAGGACCTTAAAATACTCTAATTCATTTATGCCCTATCCAATTTCTAGGCCAGCATTACTGTATACATTAACTCTCTTTTTGATCCCAGCAGATTATATTACTGACTTATACAAAACATTTACTACTGTCTTTGTGCTTTATTCCTTCATACTTCACACTACCTCTCCCCTTCCCCAATTTAGGCATCATTCTTCTAAAATATATCTTTCAGAATTCAATTCAATTCTGCTTCATTGACAGTAACTTTGTTTCACCTCACTCTTGAAAGGTTTCACTGATGAAGAATTTTAGGTTGACAACCACTTTGTTTTAATACTATCAAGTTATCATTCCCACTGGTGTCCTTTGCTTTTGAGAAATCAGTTTACGGTCTAATTGTCACTCTTTTGAAGGTAACATAATTTTCTGTCTGAATGCTTTCGGCTCTTCTCTTTGTCTTTGATGTTCTGGAGTTTCACTGCAATGTATCCAGGTCTGCTTTTCTTTTTTTTATTTACCCTAAGTAGAATTGATTGGGTTTCTTAATATGATAGCTTTCATTAACATTGGGAAAATTTCTACCATTTTCTCTTCAAATATTTGCTCTGTTCCACTCTTTACTTCCTCTCCTTTGGGACAACAGATAAAAGCATTATCAGATTTCCTCTGTATTCTCACAATGCTGTATTTAGCTACCATGTCTTTTCTATTTCCTTTAATCTGTAACAGTTCTTCGGTAATTATCTTTCAGGAACTTGACATTCTTGAAGAGTAACAGGCCATTTACTTAGGTTTAACTGAGGTTTCTTCATAATTAGATTCACAGTATACATTTTTGGCAAGAATACCAAAGAAACATTTTTCTTCTTTCATTGCATCATATTGAAGGTACATAATACCAATTTGTCCTATTATTGGTTAACTTTGGTCACATGGTTAAGGTGGTATCTGCCAGATTTTCTACAATGTAAAGTTACTGCTCCCCTTGTAAATGATATCATGTAGATACATGGAGCTGTGCAAATACTGTCTTTTTTTTCAGTCATACTTTTGGCAGCCACTGAGGATTCATGCCTGAAACAATTACTAAGGAGGTTGTCAACTGGTGATTTTCTAATTCCATCATCAACATCTATTGTTTTATTTTTTCTTTTATTTAGATCAGTATGGACCCACAAACTCTTATTGTATATATTACAATCCTTTGCTATTGTTTATTTTGTTTCTCAAATTATCTTGGGTTTAGAGTGTGGGAAATCTTCATGTTGGCTCCTTTGTCCTTTTGGTATGTCCTCATTCTTTTCTGAGTACCTCCTTAGTTTCTGGTACAGAATGTTCCAGTCTTATTTTTTATTTTCCATGTGTCAGTCTGGAAGACCAGGTCATTTGCCAAAGGAGCTTTGTTTCTTTTCACTGGAGGCTGGTAATTTCAAGACCAAGGCACTGCAGTTTCCTCATTGTTAACTCAGATATCATCGTTTGTAGGCCCACCTAGTGGTTAAGGTAGGAAATGCATGTATGTATACACACATCTCTATCTAGTTTCAATTATTAAAAAACATTATTTCATACCGATATCTCAAATTCTACTCCAACATATCATCTTTCACTCTACCCTTCCCTCTTTCCATATTTATGACTCAATTTTGCAACAGTGACAAAGCTGGATCTTAATTCCCCATCATGTATTTACTAATTTGCTCAGTCCTAGAGTATAAATATTTAAATTTGCTAACCCATATATCTACAAACAAGAGTCCAGGATCTGAAGTTTGTTGTAATTCTTTTGTCTTCAGCCTTAGAGCAAATGAGAGCAAAACAGTGCGTTCCAAGTCCTCTAGGTCAGTCCTCCCCGCCATAGCCTCTCCCATAGGTTATTCACTTGGAATCCAGTTAGGTTCAAGTGATTTTCTTTATATTCCACTGAATTCTTCTCCCGTACACATTCATTTATTTCTGGAGCATGTTAAAGACTAATATGGTTCTAAAGTCATAACGCATTCAAACCCTCCTACTCCATTAGTCACTTATCAATCTCCCATTGCTACCCATCAATTTCAATAGCTTCAGTAGTTCCTGATTTGTCTTTCTAGTATTTAACTGGGCACAACTAAGCATACACATTTCCTACTTTCACTACCTTCATACACAGAAGGTGGCACTCTATAAGTATTCTTTTGTACTTTATTTAACAATAAGTCCTAAAAATCAAACCCTTATCAGTTCAGATATTTTATTCATTCTATTAAACAAATACGTAATACTCTAATCAATGTGCTAATAAACCATGGTTTCTTTACTCTCCCGTGTATGGGCATTTAGGTCGTTTTTAACATTATGCTTTTACAAATAAGGTAATAAAGAGCCTGAGACATATGCATTTTTTAATTGCTATAGGTATACACTAAAGGTAAACTACAAGTGGGATTGATAGGGTCAAAGTTATAAAATTCTTGGCCCATACATTTTGAATTCTTGAGTTGTTTTTGGTATTGACAATGTTTTCATTTCACAGAAAATTTTTGTCATAATATTTGTATAATGCTTAAGGGTGGCAACATATATAAATTTACACATACATGTGGCAGCTAAAATCTAACATGTACAGGTCAGTAACTGCTAGCTTACATATGGCGTTGCACAGGTGTCCCCTGCCTTATCTGTGGCACTTTGGAGAGTGTACATGAAATATACTTTACTCTTTTTCCCCAAGAGGAGTGCATTAATTTAGCTATTCCTTTTCTTTTTCTTTCTTAAACATGCACTTTCTTACATAATCGTGTGGCAGGAAATAACATAGGCTGTAGCATCCAATAAATCCACACTGGAAGCCCCATTTATCATATTCTGACCGTTATTTGAATGGTATACTTAATCTCACACCCATACTTGCTGGCATAGAAGACATATCACTCAAGGAATATTAATTTGCTTTCCTTCTCTGAAATTGAAGTCTAATTGATGATTACTAGATAGTGAGTGTAGGGTTTTTAGAAAAACAGTCATATACATAGATCCAGCATAGCTCCATGTTTAGAATACTTCCTGGAACACAAATATGTCCTTGATCAAATTAGTTTATTTCCATTCTAGGAATTCCCATCTAATTTGGGGTATATGTGAATTTCCAAACATTCCTGACTCTCTTTAGGCTTCTCTAATTGTTTCTTAGGAAGAATCATCCTGTTGGCTTCACAGAAGTCAGGAGCAGCCCAGGCAACATTTGAAAATAACTTAAAAAACCTGAATGGCCTATCCCCTTTGGATAATTTCCTTAGAACATTAGTCCTTTGAATACAGACCTGGTTGCAAAAAATGTCTCTTTCTCAGCAGGAAGACTCCAAATTCCATTCCGTCTTCCCCTCCCTCATTCTAGGGATGGGGTTGGAGAGGGAAGGGATAGGGAGGAGGAAATTAATATTTCTTTCTGGAAGAACATTAGCGTGCATGTGTACACATACACATACGATTTCTTTTTTTAAAAACAATAAGTGCATTGTCTAAATCAGTGTTGCCACATTGCAAAGTTTTAAAACCTTTGTACAGGAAGAAAAAGAGAAAAAAAAGAAAAAAAGAAGAAACAAACAAAAAACCTCTGCCTTCAGCAGTCTGGAAAGCTCCTAAAAACATGCCCTATGAGGAGCTCAGCCAGCTGTCAACATTCAGGGAATGATCACGTCTTCTGTGATATCATTAACTCCCAGGTGGATGAAGTAGAAAAGCTGCCCTGCTTTTCCTGAAATTTTCAATTGCTTTTTCTGTTTTTCTTTCTTGGCTTTTCCTCATCCATCTCTGTCCCCAAAGACACTGCAGGTCAGATAGTCAGTACAAAGAGTAATTTTTAACTTGCTTCTTATTTGTCTTAGAAGAAACTTTTTGTCATTTTGTTTCCTTTTGGCTTGGTCACTTTTTCCTGGTCTTGAACTTTCTATCAAGGGAGCAGTGCATATAATCACTCTACAGTAAAAGATGGGACCTACATCACTTTTTTCTAAGCTGAGGGCTGCTCTGTTGTGTCATACTGTTTATTCATCCTGGAGGCTGGCAGTCCAAGACCAGGGGTCCATCATGGTGAAGTCAGGGCCCTTTTCCAGATCGGCAGACCTCTGGCTGCATCCTTACAAGGTGGAAGACGTTCTCAGTCTTTTTAAATGTTCCATTGTTACCTTGTTTTTCTATGATGTTTATGAAAAGCCTACTGCAGATCAAATTACTTTGCTCTTATAAATTATTAGGTCTTTTTGTCTAGAAAATTTGATTTCTTAAAGGACCTAAAGTCATTTTCCGTATATCTGAAGTCAAAGAGTTTTAGCAGGATATTCATTGGGATGGATTATTTGGAGTTAACCTTTTCAGTTATCAGGTAGGCCCTTTCAATATGTAGAATTAACTTTTGTTTTCCCCCCAGGAATTTTTCCTTGGATAATAGTTTTGACTATTAGCTATATCCTATTGTTCTGTTTTCTTCTTTAGGAACTCCATTTATAAACACAGCTGTTTCTTCTTTGCTTATCTTCCATTTCAGCTATTTTCTAATTTTTTATATTCTTTTCTTCATCTAATTTTTATTTTCTTGGTTGTTTTCTTTCCTCCATATCTCTGATTAAATTTTAATTTCAGCATATTCTTCTTGGGCACCTTCTCATTTAATCAACACTAAAATGATATTTTCTGGGGCACCTGGGTATCTCAGTCTATGAAGCAGCTGCCTTTGGCTCAGGGCATGATCCCATGACCTGGGATCATGCCCTGAATCAGGTTCCCTGCATAGTGAAGAGCCTGATTCCCCCTCTCCCTCTATCTGCCACTCTGCCTACTTGTGTTTTCTCTCTGTGTCAAATAAATAAATAAAAATTTTAAAAAAGTTTTTTCTTTCATTTCTCTCCTGCATTCCATTTACTCTTTTCATTCACTTCTGACTTTAATCTACTTAACTTTTAAATCTGAGTATCTTATTCAGGTGTTATTGTACAACCCCAAATGTTTAATCTAGAGTATTAACTTAGAATTTCTTTCCGCTTCACAGTTGTTTCTTGGAGAAGGGTTCATCGGCTACGGTGTATCAGTTCTGTTTCCTAATAGTAACTTTATAAAGACTTGTCTCAAATTTTCTTTTTCTTTTCTTTTTTTATTATGTTATGTTAGTCCCCATACTGTACACATCATTAGTTTTTGATGCAGTGTTACAAGATTCACTGTTTACGTATAACATCCAGTGATCCACACAATTCATGCCCTCCTTAATACCAACCAGCAGGCTCACCCATCCCCCTCCCCACTCCCCTCTAAAACCCTCAGTATGTTTCTCTGAGTCCACCGTCTCTCATGGTTCCTTTCTTTCATTTAGTAGATTTAGATTACTTTAAAAGATTTCCGGAGCCGTCTTTTGTCACTGTATCAAAGTCCCATTTCTTTCTTGGATTTCTTTTTTCTCTATGGTGGTGGTGGTAAGAGAGTAGGTGTGAGAACTTTGAGTTTTTTGTATGTTTTTTGTTTTACAAGATCAATTTCTCCTTTTAGTTCCTTTCACCACCGAATCACCAAGGGTACCATTCCCTTTTTGCCTTTTTATTCTCCCAGAATGTCTATCTTCAAAAACTGCCTCCTTGTGTCATATACCCACTTTCACTTCTAGAACTATTCAATAGTTCTCTGACCAGCAAGGAAACAGTCTCAGTATTTTCACAATCTGGCAATGGTTTTAGACCAATCTGAGGACTACTGCTAGCTCCATTCTTTCCTCTGGGCAATTTTTTCTCAGGCTGCCCTTGCTTGCCAGAAAGTTTCATGGTAGAGCTTTGGTGGTGGTTTTTACTGTTAACTCTTTTATCATTCCTATCTTGTAGTTAAGCTATCAACATAATGTTTGTATTTGTGTGTATATTTTTATTAGTTCTTGCCATTCTATATTTTGGGGGAGTTACTAGAGGAGATATAGGTTTAAATATCCACCTTGTGACTGCTTACAAGTCATTAGCTTGATGGGCACCTGGGTGGCTCAGTGGGTTAAAGCCTCTGCATTCGGCTCAGGTCATGATCCCAGGGTCCTGGGATCGAGCCCCGCATCGGGCTCTCTGCTCAGCAGGGAGCCTGCTTCCTCCTCTCTCTCTGCCTACTTGTGATCTCTGTCAAATATATAAATAAAATCTTAAAAAAAGAAACAAACAAGTCATTGGCTCGAGATTTTCAGTACAATCTGGGCAACAGCAACTCAGGCTATAAAGCTATATGAGGGCTGGATTACGAAAACAAATATACTGAAGCAATTTTAAACTGCAAAGTATCACAGTGAAAGGCAATTTTGCTTACAGATTAGTTGAGTTTCTAGTTCATCCTTTTGGGGGGCCAGATTTATGGCTACTTAGTGTATCAGTAGGCTACCAACTTGGGTTAACTCTGACCTCTGTCTTCTATTCTTTCACCGTGTGACGTATGAAAGCTAATGTTCAAGTTTATACAATTTAGCAACTGCTTATAAGGTTATGGAGCTGTTTCAGTGTTTAGTTGACCTGAGTCCCCACCCACATTTAGTACTTGGCCTCAAGACTTCTCACTTTCTACAAGCTCACTCACCCATGTAAATGCTTATTATTTGATACCCAGCATGATTAGATTAGATTTTTTTCAGCAGGAAGGTCAAAATGTCTTACTGTCAATCATGGAAAATTCTATGTTGAATTTAAAAATAAAATAGCCATCAAAGTCTGTGAATAGTATCAGTTATTTTACTTGTATTAAAAAAAATAAAATGACCTCAGATTTTCATTATTTTAAGACAAGTAAGTCTAGTTACTACATCAAATGAACAGCATATAAATCATTTAGGTTAAACAATACATATTACTATGCAAATTTCTAGAATATATTTTAAAATTATGCCTACTCTCCTACTTGAAATCTAGAGAAAGACTAACAGCAAAAAGTATGAACATGCCTACATTAACTATACATTGTTTATACTCAAGTCTGAAATTGGTAAAATAAGAAAAATTCAAAAGAAATATAAAATTCTTAAATAATGATAAGCTTTGCAGGAAATGGAAAAATTGATATTTACCATATCAATGAGACAAAACATCCTGGCAAATGATCAAAGGATATAATCCTGAGACTCTAATGTTGAAATCTCACCAAAGGAAGCTGAACTCTACTGACAAACCAAAATGTGAGGAAAAAATTTTTTTCTTAACGATAAGAACATGTTAAATTTATACGTTAGTAAATTCACTGCTAAAATAATAACTGAAAATATAGTACTTGTAAATCCACAAAAATACGATTGTTATTAAAAAGAGATAGCACCACCCAAACCCCAAATTGTGGAAAACTGGGAAATTATAAAACCCACGAAAAATCAAAGGACTTTTTATAACATAAATTGTTGTAAGTATCATCTCATAATTAATTATTTGTACTTACTTCTGCCTATGAGTATTTATCTTTTTCTACTAACCCAACAACTGAAATAAACTGAAGCCCCATTCTGAAGACTTGGCTCAAAATGAGGTGCAAGAAAATTTCTCTTGTTCCTCTTTGTGCTTTTCTTCCTCCTTTCTTGAAATAATGCCATAAAATTTATGAATTTAAAAACCTATTTTATTTCTTCCCAAAACTAAATCTACCACATTTCTTGACTAAATTATTTCCTGGATTACTAGACAGTGTGAATTATTTTAGCTTAAGATTCTTAATAGAAAACTTGAGAACATAAGAGTCAAATCCTGTACTTCTAGAAGTTTCATATTGCCACTTTAGGGTTAAAAATGTAGTACAGGTTTGGTACTCAGTACTCTGGTGGTGGTGGTGGCTGTCTTATATAAGGAAATTTGTAACATTTTTCTTGGTGAAAACGATTAAAAATATTCAATATGAGTTTGGAACAGTAGTTAACACATTAATTTTACAACTTACTTCTGAAAGAGACCATTTACTTCTGTGTTCTAGAAGATGAATGAGTAGAACCCATAATTCTTTAATGCAGGAACATGGACAGTGGTGACTTGCTAATGCTTCAGAAGGCCTAACCTATAGAGAAGAACCAAAATGAGTTCTATAGGATTTTTTCATGCTACATATCTCTCTCCAAAGGTTTTGAAGGAATTTAGATGACTTAAAACTGATGTTTAATTATATAAAACTGTTTACAAAAATATGTGCTATTCCATCAAATTGAAAATAAATTCTCATTTTACTTTTTTTTTATTTTAAGGTAAGTTCCACACCCAGCATAGAGTCCCACATAGAGCCCAATAATGGCTCAAACGCATGACCCTGAGATCAAGACCTAGACAGAGATCAAGAATCAGATGCCCAACTGATTGAGCAGCCCAGGTACTCTTAAATTCCCATTTTAAAACCAAAAGTATAGGATGAATTTTATTTTCTACCTTTTAAAAACCTTTGCTTTAGGGGGGCTGGGTAGCTGAGTTGGTTAAGCCTCTGACTCTTGGTTTTAGTGTAGGTCATGATCTGTCTCCTGAGATGGAACCCCAGGTCAGGCTCCACGCTCACATGGAGTCTTCTTGTCCCTCACCCTCTGTCCCTCCCCACCGCTAGAGTGTGCTCTCTCTTTAAAATCAGTCAATAAAATCTTAAAACAAAACAAAACAAAAATCTTTGCTTTAATCATCAGCGTTAAGCAAACTTTTTCTGAAAAGGGCTAGATAGCAAATATTTGAGGCTTTATTGGGACACAGTCTGTCACAACTCCTCAACTCTGCCACTGTTGTACAACTTCAGCCATAAGACAATAGATTAAGAAAAAAAATGGGTTATGTTCCGGAAAAATTTATTTACAAAGTCAACAATGTGTTAGATTTGGCCTCAGGGCAATGATTTCCTAACCCTGAACTAATCGATCAGCCACAATAGAAAAACTTCTAATAAAAAGATTAGAAAACAAATTTTAATCCCCTGCAAAGCAGACTAAAAAGGTTTTAGAAGTTAGAATAAATACAATTATTAGGGATTTATAAAGTTAAGCAATTTTAGGTTAAGCATTTTTTTTTAACAAATATATCCTCAATGACCCTAAATAATGCAAGGCATATGCACTATGTTTGCAAGTACATATAGACTTCAGAAATTCATTATGTAATTACTATTTCACATATACTACATTTAGGTTTGTAACATAATACAAAGCAAAAGGTAACTGTTACCTAAATCATATCTGGATAATTCACTAATTACATTAATTACATTAATTATAAAATTATACAGATCAGATTGAAAAGATTTTGATAATAAATAAAACACAATCTAAATTTCAAAAAATTATAAATCCTGATTTCCTGTAAGGTTTATGCTAACAATTTGAAATAACTGATAATCTACAAATTTCCACTGCTAGAAAATGAGTAGGTACTGTAGCACCTTTAAATCACTGTCTACATTAAACACTGTATTAAACACAATTTAGTAAGAATATGTAATTTCCCCCATGATTCTAGACCTTTTTTGAAAAACAAAATTTCCCTTTAAACTTGTCAACTAATTTTAGTTAAGTACTCATTTATTGTATTATGTAACAAAAGAACTAACTAACTAAAAGAACTAACAAAAGAACTAACTAACTATTACTAAAGAACTAGACTCTCCTATTTGCATAGAAGTTAAAATTCTAGTCATTATCATAAACATCCTGTTTCTATTTATTTTAGACAAGATGGAAAAAGCTATTTTTAAGAATAAAAAAACTGCCTCTGAATAATTAATTTAAGCCTGTTTTAAATGATTAAATCAAATTCTTTTCTCATTCAACTCCCAGGCAATAATAAAAATAAAATTAGAAAAATTAACAAGTAAACCAATCAGATTAAATTCTTATAAACCACACATATTAAGTATCAAAAATACAAGCAAACTTTTAAAAAAATTTAGATTCAATTAGCCAACATATAGTACATTGTTAGTTTCAGATGTAGTAATAAAAATAAACTCTTAAAAATAAACATTACCTTGTCATACCTATTCAGTGACAGGCTTATTAAATCACAAAGGAGATTTTCACAATGGTCTTCAAAGAGGCTGACATTGGTTAAATTGTCACCTGCCAGATTCATAAACTGATGACCGTATACGACTTGTTCTAAAAATGTAATAAAATACGTTCTATTTAAAAGTACAGTAGATTTTTACTAATTCAGAAGGAGGAAAGGAACTGTATGCTTTTAAATTGACTTACAATGAAACTGCAACACATACAGTTTAAAAACAAATTTCTTTAGAAATAAGAGTTAAATTTGGGGACAATTCCTTTCTTATATGATCACTGATATACATTACCTAAAAAAGGTAATTTTCAATTTTATCAAGTGCCACTTAACAGACTTCTCTTTTCTTAATGTGGCCATTTTTAAAAAGTAACAATGTAATGTCACTTAAGAAAAAAAAAAAAAAAAGCAGGGAAATTCTAGAAAAGCTTGATCAATATTTCTGACCAGTAATGGCTTTAAAACATTTTTTGAACAAATGCTGATAAATTAATCACATACGATTGTTTTGTGGTATGAACTGAGCACACCAAGGTAAGAGATACTAAAATGTGTACCTATTATCAGATTAAGTACACCTTAGAGTATTGCTCCAAGGAAATATCTGAAATAAAGTCCATGTGAGAGAAGAAATTATGTATTTGTAGACATCTTTATATATTTGTGCGCATGTATATATGTAAGTATATACACACATATATGTACATACATGTTATTTTTTTATTTATTAGTTTTACCGAAAATCAAGTATTGAGATAATGGATGTCTTTATAACCTAAGTAATTTATATAATTTACAAATAAGTAATATTTACAAAATATTACTAATGGACTCAAAAGATGCCAAAGAATAAGACCAAGAAATAAACAGGCAATATGTAAAATAAAAAAAGTACTACACATAATATATATAAACTACTGATTAATTATTTTTTAAAAAGAAGCATTAGCAAAAGATAATGAACAAGTAACAAAGCAACTATAAAAAACAGTAAAATTACGTAAAAATGTTCAACTTCATTGGTACTCAGAAAATTGCAAAACAGAGATTCAATATCATTTTTCATGTACTATTTGGCAAAAAATAAATGTAATTGATAATATCCACTACTGGCAAGAGACTGAGGCAAAGGCACGCTCGCAGTGGGTACAAACTGGGGAAACTGCACAGCAACTACGCAGTGTTTATGAGATTAAAGCTGGATGTGCTCCTCCAATTCTAAGAATCTACTCTAAGAATAACTTGTACTTGTATTCAAAGATGTATATATACACAAAAATGTTCCGTGAAGCATTACTTGTAGTGTCAAAAAAAAAAAGAAAATAACTGAAATATTTTAAAAATAGGCTTGGTTAAATAAATTATAATGGAGTCATAACATACAGCCCTTAAATGAAGTATGACTATATGTATGGACATGAACAGATCTCTAAAAAACTACTGAATAAAACACTACAACAGAACACTACCATTTCTGGTTAATTAGAAACAAAGACAAAAATCCTACTCGTGTGTGTATATGTATATACCTCTATACACACACACACACACACACACACACTAAGAAGTATGGAAAGATAAATGGACCAAATCATTCTCTTAAAAAAAAAGGAATAAGACCTGACTTTCTACTTGGGTTACTATTTGGTGTAAAATAAAAATTAAAAAACACAGAAAGCAATGATGACCTGTAATTTTTTAAAAGCAATTAAGGGTTTAGATTTTAAAAAGACAAATCAGAAATCCATAAACTTACTCAATTTTTCACCAAGCATGTGAAGAATTTCTAGCACCATCCAATGGATATCTAAGTGGAGATGTAATAAATGCCATGATGGTGGAAAAAGCTGTGAATGACATTATCAACTGTGATTGAGAATTCATAGTATTTTAGTAGGTATTTTACAGCATGCTATGACACTCCTCCATAAACACAAGGATAAAGAACCAATTAACTTTACCCACTATTTAAAAGCTCAGGGAAAAACCTGGTCTTGTCCATTAGAGGAATCTTTCACTGGAGATCTTTGAAAGCATATATTCATCTGATGATTTAGGACAGACCCACCTTGAAGCTGCTGAATAGACTTGTATAGTAAAGGCCCTTCTTCTTTTTTAAGATTTTATTTATTTGACAGATAGAGATCACAAGTAGGCAGAGCAGCAGGTGGGGGTGGGGGCGATGTAGGGCTCGATCCCAGGACCCTGAGACCATGACCTGAGCCGAAGGCAGAGGCTTAACCCACTGAGCCACCCAGGCGCCCCGTAAAGGCCCTCCAACCAACCTCTGATTTTACTACAGCAGCAAGGCAGTAAAAGAATTTTTTAACCACTTATTTTCATAATCTTGTTTTAGATTTTAGCTAGCAAATATGTTTTTAAATGTAATGAGTACCCAGGAACTCCTATAAAATACTTCAACAGGAGAACTTTAGACTATCATGTAGACACTACTGAGATGCCAATTAAGAAACTGAAGTTAAAAGCAGTGAAGAAATTTACATTCCATCTCAAGCATTAAGATTCAAATCTAATTCTGATTCAAAAGCCAGTGCTCTTAACTGCTGTGCTATGTAGTAGGGTTGTCCATAACCTTCCCCTAGCCAACATTTAGTATCACCTCAAAAATAAATAAGAAAGATATACACACTATATTAAGAGAACAAGGAAGAATGACAGAGAGGGGACCTGTCTTACCAAATATGCAAGCAAAATAAAATGCTACACTAGAAAAAACAGTATTGGCTCAGAAATAAGTAAATAATAAAAATTGGCAAGAGAGAAACAAACGCGGTTATGTCCAGTCAGTGGGAAAACGTGGGCCATTCATTAAAAGACTGGTTATTATCCTATTCATTTGCAAGAAACTGAAGTTAGATTTCCCACCTCAGGGCATATTTTTAAAAAGAGATGAATTAGAAAGATAAATGTAAAAAACAAGTACATTTTTAACAACCGCACAGAGATGATACACAAGAAAAATCCAACAAATGTAACTATATACAAAACTTAAACCATCTCCATAGCAAAACACCTTAATTGCTAAAAAAAATTGATGAAAATATCTGTCATACATAATACCCAACAAATATCTCTAATAAAAAAATTTCCTTAAAAATAAGACAAATGCTTGGGGCGCCTGGGTGGCTCAGTGGGTTAAAGCCTCTGCCTTCGGCTCAAGTCATGATCTCAGGGTCCTGGGATTGCGCCCCACATCGGGTTCTCTGCTCAGCAGGGAGCCTGCTTCCTCCTCTCTCTCTCTCTGCCTGCCTCTCTGCCTACTTGTGATCTCTGTCAAATAAATAAGTAAAATCTTAAAAAAAAAAAAATAAGACAAATGCTTAACTGAAAATACCATCAATGTTTTTCATAAATAAGATAGGTAAAACACAAGAAATATATTAAGTCTTGAAAGTTTTTAAGATTTTTTTCTGTTGTTTCAGAAAATAGGATTTCAGAGTATGATTTTTTTGTGTATATGCTTTAAAAATTCAGCCTTCTGATCTTCAAATAACCTCTTTTCAAGTTTGCTTTAATTAAAAAACCTATGAAAAGCAAAACCTAGTTTGAGAACCTTTGCAGTCTTTATTTCCACTACTAGATAAATTATTAATTTTTATTTTCTTAAGCAGTTAATTAATATCCAGAAAATAAAACCAGTCTGATGTTATCGAGACCAAAATGAAGGAAAAATATCCCTCTCCCATAATCTATCCACAAATATTTATTAAGTATCATGATTAAAGGCAATTACCTATTTGCTTTCTATGGATTAGAGATATTAACCTGCAAATTCAATTAGGACCCATTATTTTTAGTATTACATATATTGGTCCCTGATAAAAAGAGTGCATTATTTTGTTGTTGTTAAACTTCAGAAAAATATATAAACATTTATTCATACATTACACTTTGGCAAAGACACATGCCTAAAAACTGAATGTTATTCAAATTGGTGTAAGTCAAATTAAATGAAAGAAGTTGACAGTTCAGGGAATCCCATGGGGAATTATAATTTGCCGCTCACATAAGCTCACATTTTCTTATGGAGCATTTGTTAACTACATCTATAAGCTGGGTAATGCTATCAATATAAATTTTTAAAAACCAAACTTTAGTAGGAATGATTTCACAGGTTGAAAAAAGGGGCATAGTCAAAACAATGTTAATCATACTCCAAAAAGCTCTCAAAACTAAGAACAGACATAATGCTAGATTTTGAAAGTGTAACTTTTATAAGGTGATCTTGAATTTTACTGCAATAGATACTAGGATTTGCCCAAACCTTCATCAATGGGAAAAATGACACCGATTTTTTAAAATAAAGGTTATTTTGCTTTGAAAACTGTGCATATCTGCACATTATAAATTGGAATCAAGAAAAGCCATCACTATTTCAGCCTATTATAGTCTAGGCACTTTATTTAATTAATTTTAATTTATCTAATTTTCCTAATAACTCTAGGAAGCAAATCAATTATATACATGAGAAGACTAAGGCAAGAGGTATTGCTTGCCCAATGGCACATAATTAGAATAGGAGCCAGAATTTGAACTCTGTCTGGTTCCAGAGCTGCACTCTTAACTGGTTTCCCTCATTCTTGAGGGAATTCCTTGCACAAAGAGAGAAACCTGATGATTTAAAAATTAAATGAAATAATTCAAACCTTAATTTGGTTTTGATTTGCAAATGCTCCTAGATTAATATTGGGAAGTTCAGATAGATGTCCAATATACAAGAGTAATCCATGAAGTTCATCAAGCAACACAGAAGGAAGTTGTGCCTCCAAAGTTTCATAGGGATGGACAGGAACAGGACTATCGGCATTTTGTACTTTCAGGTACCTAAAAAAAGACATATGCGATAAATAACCAGAGTCTGGATGAACACGCACTCAGAAGTTCACACAGTAATCAAAATACCCATTTGACATCTTACCTAAAGATGAAAACTTTAACATAATGAAGAAATGTCACGCATTGCTGTCTAATATTGTCTGCTTTGCAGTGTAGAGTGGATATCTTCCCTGAAGCCAAAATAGACTGTTAGCAAAGTTTAAATAATCAGTGGGCAGTGACAAAAAAAATTTGTGAGCCATACAAGCAGAAATTCATTTGTGATTTCATCCCTTCCAAACTCATAACTCTATCACACATTCTGATCCAACCATACATAATTACCACTTCCTGCTCCCTGAACTTAGGTTTTAAGACACCTAAATGATTTTGACTATACAGTTGTTTCTACACAGAACTCTCCTGATCCCCAAAACTTTCACCTACCTACTTTTTCCTTATAGACCAAGATCTGGCATCACTCAGTCATGGGCACCTAAACAAATGAAGCCCCAGGCTCCCATAGCAGCTTACACACTCTGCAATTACTGCACTCTTCATTTACCAAGCTGTCCTATGCTTGTGTGCCTGTATGTCCTACCAACTACAAACTCCTCAGCAGATTCTCCCACTTCGATTCATTGACCTTACACAGTACCTGGCATGAAGGAGGGCCTCAGGTGATAAATAATACTCAACATTTACTGAGCACATAGTGAGAAAACAAAACAGCCCTTCTGGCCAATAGCTAACAACTAGGTCATGATGTTCCCTACTGAAATTAAGATTTTCATAAAATGTCGAAAGTAATCAGATGAGGCCACTCTGTGATTATGGTGAAACAAGACAAAAACAAAATCTCTCTGTGATCATGAAAAACTAACAAAATACAAAAACCAAATATTTTCCTCTTGCACCTAACATGACTATTACTTCTTTACTAATTAGAACCCTCCCTAGCCTGTCTTTATTGGTCCTACCCCTCCTAGACAAAAATTAACATATTCAGTTCATTACATTGTCCCTGCTTCTTAACAGCATCCAATCCAAAATAAAGTCCTAGTCCCCTTAAACTCTCTCCAAATCACCAGCACAAGTACAAACCCTATCACAAGCCCCTCCCTACTCTCTGAGAAGCCCCGTTTCTCATGATGTATATTTCCTTCTTGTGTCAGTAAGCCACTCAACCTTTCATTGACCAAAGGTGTGTTCCAGGTGATCTTTAGTTGCTGGGCACCACCAATAACAGATATTAGCCTGAGCACTTAACACGCATTATATCATTTATCCTCACAAGAACACAATGAGGTGGGAACCATTACCTGGTGTGAGACCAACAGTTAGCTAGGTTGAAACTCAGGCGGGCAACACTGCCATGATTCTAATTACTACACTGTAGCACAGTTGCCAGAAAGGAGAAGCAGCAAGCCCCCAGTAAAACACTGCCTTCAATTCCCTTTCCTACCTTAACTATATCAATCGCACCCTCAACGAAAAACCCATTAAATGTTAAAAACAAACCAAAAGACCAAGACAGCATGAGGTCCCACTCCCCACCCCTTAAAGCAATTTGCTAATTCACTTTAGAAATGTTTAGCCCTAACTCAATTTTATCACAGAGATAGAAAAATACTATAAATCACAGCTACAAAAAATTTAAATGTCACATTTTTTCTGAACACAAAACACTATCCTGAACCTCTAACCTAATGTTTCTTCCTCCACATTATTATATCCTAACTATGCATCAAAAATAGATGTGCAATTCTTTTTTGCCATGAAAAACACTTAAAACTTACCAAAATCACAGTTAGCCTGTAATAAGGTTTCCAAGTTGTATAGTTGCTGCCTAATATAAAAAAAAATAAGGTAAGAGTTAATTTTGGAAAAGTTTAAAGCATGTAATAATTATAGGGATGTTTCCAAACGCATTACATAGCTTTAGTATATGCAGAGCCTCTCACTTGTGAATGATGTTTAAAATACTTTGTGGATATTTATTACAGGGTCAACTTCAGATAGTGAAGACTGAGAAAAGATAAAACATGCCTTTGTTTGCCCTTCCAAAATATCTATTAAAAGCTGCATATATGTATATAATTATAATTATAGATTTTGCTATCAATGAGATTGTTTATATACACTCAAAAAGTTTAAGATACTTACATAAAAATCCTACATTAACAGTTACATAACAAAATGTTAAATTGTATCAGAATATTATACTACAGGAGTTCAGAAGAAGAACAGAGTAACTTAGACTAGAGTTATCAAGGAAAGCTATATTTATGATGTGCCCCCCTTAATACCTGAAAGTAATCTCTTGTCTTTCTTCCTAATTGCCTTTCAACTTCACCTATGTCCTGAATAAATACTCAACTCACTCTGTTACGTTCAGGTTTACAAAGAATCACTCAGTCAACCTGTTCTCCCAGTAAAACATATAACAAGGCTCATACAACAAGGCTACACTGTCTCTTCACAAGGCCTCAAGGGATGAGGGTGGGAGAAAGAATTGCTCCACATTTCCATTTAAATGTACTACATACATATTCTTAATGTACTTTTAAATAATAATTTGCTTTCAACAACTGATTCCAGTTCAAAATCATGTAAAATCTAAATATGGACTGTGTTTTAAATGATAAGGAATTATTTTGTTAAATGATAATGAATGTTAATCGTGATAATGAGACACTGTTTTTTAAAAGTTCATATTTTTAAGAAATGCTTAATTGAAAATACTTAAGGATGAGAGTAACATGATGTCTGGAATCTGCTATAAATACTTAAACTAAAAAAAAGAGGGAAAGGGACAGATGAAGAAAATGTGTTAAAACCTTGTTTATTGCTACTGAGGGAGGGCATGTGAAGGTTCATTATAGAACTCCTCTACATTTGTGTGTGTTTGGAAAATTTCACTAAAATTTTTTAATGTCCAAACTGATCATATTAATTACTCACATTAATCTACAGTCTGAAAGATGTATTTGTAAAGTCTGAGTTCATTCCCTAAACATCAGTGAAAGACTATGACAATTCAGCAACAAAAGTAGTATTTTAGTTTTCTTCCAAAATTATAATATGGTTCAAAGCCTTAAATATTTGTCTTCAATAGATGATGTTAACAATAAAAAGTGTAAAGAAAAATGAAGACTCACTTAAAAACTCATTAAAACACTGCTCCATCAAACTTTACTATGGGATTGTTGTTACTGATAAGATAATCAAGGGAGCAACATGAACTAACTCCACTCACGCTTTTGTAATACTGTTATTAGAAACCACCTGGCAAACCAACTTACACAACTGAATAACATCTATGCTCAAAAGCAGTTAAAAACAAAACAAAACATACCTGAATAAATGAAAAAGTACTCTAGATGAATTCACTAACGCTGTTTCAGTAACCCACTGAATGCCAAATATTTCCACTGTATCTTCTTCAAAATTAGTTGGTAAAGGGTCAAGATTCAAAATTAATCTGAAATGAAAGCTCTGATTTAATCTCATAAAAAGTATGCGAAATCCCAACTATAGCATATCTTTCTTGTCATTATATAAATCCATATGGCATGTGACATGTCAACAATGATATCATAAAATTATGATATACCTTGGTACCTTACATATTCAGGAATTACTACATTTAGATTGTATGAAAAATTCAGCCACATATAATGATAAAAAAGCATAACTAAAGAAAAAATGTAACTTAGGGGAAAACCTCAAAAAGTAAGTCTAGAGAACATTTTTTTTTTGCCTATGGTCTTCAGTTGAAGAATTTCATCCTTGGAGGGGACATTTAATTTTTAAAACAGCTCAAAATTACTCTGAGCCATGTCTGGAGCAAAATCAAACTGAATAAACTCTTTTATGGTCTCAAACAAGGTACAACTATAAAATCAGCAAAAATGGCTTCCTTTCTGACTGAAATTGCCTCAGCAGGTATTTCGAAAATATTTCAACAACTGCAGTTTTACAGCGACTTGGGTACATCTGCCCAAGGTAAGAATTTTAAAACATTCCTGTGAACTTAACACAATGTGGTGAATTTATTCAAAAGCTAAAACAAAAATAAGACTGACTTCTGTGTACAGATACACAGAATCAGAAGGAACTGGGGCAACAAAACAATGTCTATGTCTAACTTAAGAATTACTGAGGAGCTCCTGGTTATTATTTCATGTTTTAGAAGGAGATACCATTTCGAAGAGCCCAGCTAGTTCAGAATTCACTTTAAGTAAAAGGGGAAGTTAGTAGCCAGTTTCCTACCCCAAAACTGAGGTAGCTGGGAGTTAAGAAAACATCCAGTATCAAGAAGTTCTCCTCAGGGGCGCCTGGGTGGCTCAGTGGGTTAAAGCCTTTGCCTTCGGCTCAGGTCATGATCTCAGGATCATGGGATCGAGTCCCGCATCGGGTTATGTGCTCAGCGGGGAGCCTGCTTCCTCCTCTCTCTCTGCCTACCTGTGATCTCTGTCAAATAAATAAATTAAATCTTTAAAAAAAAAAGTTCTCTTCAATATCCAAAAATCTTTCAGGTATGCTCTAACCAGGGAAACGATAACAGAACTGATAGCCTGCACCTATGTTACAAACAGCCTACGCCGATTTGCAAAAACATGGCTTGAACATCGAAGTTTAGTTGACTGAAATCATAACCGATTAACATTCCTAACAAACTGATGGAAAATTTGATAAGGGAAAAACATCGTCTCCGATGTTTTTAACCTACCGCTTAAGGGCTCCGCTGGAAAGGTAGGACTCTCCAGAAAAATGACTTCCTCCTCCTGTGTTGTCAAAACCACAAGAAAAGCAAGGGGGTTTGCACCATTCGGTCCCCAGCTCCAGTTCCAAGCTGTCGGTCAGGAACATCGGCGCAGCACAACAGTTATCCATGATTTACTTTCGGTCCTGAAATGTTTGGAACTCACGATTACCATTCAAGACTCCAAAGATCCTGGGATTAGATTCCAGGAGGTGGGGCAGGCAAAGAGATTGGCGGTGATCTCAGAAAGTTCTCAAAAGGTCCCTCCAGCACAAAGAAACAAGCCCGAGGACCCAATTCC
This sequence comes from Mustela putorius furo, assembly GCF_011764305.1. NCBI lineage: Eukaryota > Metazoa > Chordata > Mammalia > Carnivora > Mustelidae > Mustela > Mustela putorius. Next base: position 6,715,366 of record NW_025421467.1, read on the forward strand.
TCAAAAAACTCTCCCCACATCGACACCGCGATATCCAGGCTGTCAGAACTGAGAAGGCACCCCCCCCGCCCCCGCCCCGACTGGTTGTGGCAGGAACTTCACACCTGCCACACCTAGGTCGGATTCTGCAGCCGGGACAGCGTGAAAAGGAAAGCAATGTTTGCAGGACAGATCCAGCTTCAGCTGCCGACCCCTCCTCGACCTGCGCCGCCAGCCGCGTCACCGAAACGTACCGAGCCAGCTTCCCAGCCGCGCGCGGTGGGAAAGTTCCCTTGAGCACTCCGGGTGGGGATCAGGGACCGCCCGACGCCAATCTTCGTTTCTCCCAGACCGGAGGCAAGTTCCGCCAGGTCCCCACTCGGCGGGGACCAGCCCGCGCCGGGCACAGGGCGAAGGAAGCCGGAGTCCTGCGCACCCGGACGCCCCTCGATTGAAGCACGGCGTACCTGCTCACACTTTCGGGCCCCGAGATCCGCCCCCCAGCTGCCGGGTCTACAGCCCCGACGCTGGTGAGGTCTAAATCAGAAAACAGGCGAACTTCCCGCCACGGCGCGCCCGCTCCCAGGAAGGGCGGGGCCACGGCGCAGCCCGCCCCTGGAGATCCGCTCGCGTGGTCTCGGCGGGAACCGCCGGCGCTCCGCGGGTTCTCGCGAGAGTCAGCCGCCCGAGGACTCGGTCCTGCGAGCCGCCGGTCCCCACCCCGCCCCGTCTCCCTGTGTGTGTAGCTTTAATTGGTGAGTTCGGCGGGAAGGCGGGCCCTCACGGGGAAAGGAAACTGGAGGCTGAGGTGAGCAAGGCGTAGGGACAGCTGGGTGTTCTCCGCGCCGAGCCCAGAAGAAGACTCTTGCTCAAGTGAGGTCAAAGTGGGTATCTCGTTCACACCCAGAGCCGCGGCATCCCCTCCTGTTGCCCCGCTAGTGCCAGCAACGCTTTTGTTAAGATCAAGGATGCCTGTTGTTCGTGGTTTGTGGACGAGGCATGTGCAAAAATGAGGTTAACCCAGCCTGTAGAAGCACCTAGGAAGTCAGGTGGTCCTTGCTTTTGGCATAAAACCGCCGCTCCCCTTATTTGCAGTACATCTGGCGAGGTTTCAGTCGGTGAAGCCTGGTCGCTCTTGGGAAGTATAACCCATGGGCAGCATTGGTATCTTTTAAAAGTATTCTTTAGAACCTATGCAGAAGACTTTTCACAGTGTAAATCAGAGATACTTTTAAGTGTATCACTGACTTAAAATTCGAGGAAAACGTGATAATTGCGCCTTCATATCTATAATTTTGAGTATTCGCCATTGCCCATTCCTCCAGAATAGTTTGTCCTGGGTTTAACTCCTGTTCGGAGAACCTGTCTTAACTCCTCTGCTCAAACCAGATACTGCACATGTTCTAAGAAATGGGATGAGGAAGGGGGAAAAACACAATATGATCCCTATTCTGACTTTAACCTGGAGCTACTGCGAAGGGTCCAAAGCCCATTAAGTTCACAGGATGTGCCCTGAGACTTCATGTCTTGTTGGCGACCTGGAGATTTTAGGGTTCAGGGGGAGTTCTAGCATGACACCTTTCATCTGTAACAATGCACAGGAAACAGTGTCTTGGTCAGAGAATACTGGGCCCCAGCAATGTTTAGGAGAATTGGTTCAACAGACATTATTATTTCTTCCTCTAATCAAAACATTCTAGGGGCGCCTGGGTGGCTCAGTGGGTTAAAAGCCTCTGCCTTCGGCTCAGGTCATGATCTCGGGGGTCCTGGGATCGAGCCCCGCATCGGGCTCTGCTCAGCAGGGAGCCTGCTTCCTCCTCTTTCTCTGCCTGCCTCTCTGCCTCCTTGTGATTTCTGTCTGTCAAATAAATAAATAAATCTTTAAAAAAAAAAAAAACATTCTAATAGACCCCTTTTTCCTTTTTCAAGTGCCTGATAAGAGATCCACTTGGTTGAACCAATAAGTAGAATGTGAAGAACCAAGTAAGTTCCCTGTAAATAATGTAAGCTAGTACTCTGATGCATTTCAGTAACAACCCCCAGCAAGTAAACAGACACCGTGCTGAAGAGAGGTGATTAAAGATGCTTAATGAAAGGGCATTTATAAAGATATGGACAGGGTTTCTGGAAAACAAAAAGTGACCGTGAAGCATCCAGAACTAAACAGAGTCATTATCATCCTTAGGCCTAAGAGTTTTAGGGGAAGAGGGATTACCAGAGCCTTGTTCAGGCAGGAGCCACCTACCTGAGAGTCACCTATCTTACCTTCATAAAGGAACATAGTTCCTGCCAACCTGTAATCCAGCAGAGAGGAGCTGGAAGGATTAAGTATGCAAACCATTTTCCCTCTGTACTGCACTGTCCCAACTGGTGGTTGGACATCTTTCAACCTAAAGACAGAGGGCAAGGATGTAACCTATAAAGTTCAGGCTCCCAGGATGGAGTCCAGCGTGAAGAAGGGTGGAGAGTGAATCTGACAGAAAGGGGTAAATTTTATAAAGAAGACATAACAATACTAAATGTATAATAACTTTGATATATATATATATAAAGGGATATAATATTATATATTTATATATATATTACTTTATATATATTAATATATGTAAAAAGGGATAATATATATAAATGTTTATATATATATATATGGACAAATTTATTATAGGAGAAAAACCCAAACCAATAATTAGTTACAGAGCTCAACACTGCTCTCTCTGTAATTGGTAGAACCAAGAAAGAGAGAATTATTATAGACTTGAACCGTACTATCAACCAACTTGACCTAATTGATGTATTTATAGGTGACTCAACCTGATAATACACTCTTTACAAGTACATATGGAACATTGACTAAGGTAGACCACCACATTCTTTGCCAGAAATAAAATTTCTTCTACATTAAAAGGATTGAAATCATACTGTCTGATCACAATGAAATTAAACTGGAAACCGGTAACAGACACCTGAAAGAAATCTCTAAATATTTGGAAATTAAGTACCACTTCTAATTAACCCATGGATCAAAGAAGAAGTCACTAGGAATATGAGAAAATATTTTGAATTAAATAAAAATGAAAGCACATTATAATTTATAATTTTAACTATTTACATTAAAGAAGAAGAAAGAGTTCAATGATTTAAATTTCTTATCGACTAGAAAAAATCCAGCAAAATAAAGCCAAATTGTTAAATGGAGGAAATAACAAAGGGGAGAAATAAGTGGGATGATGCAAAAGAATAGAGGAAATAAGTGCAATCAAAAAGTGGTTCTGTGAAGCACACCTGTGTGACTCATTTGCCTGGATGTCGAATCTTGATCTCAGATCCTTCAGATCATGGTCGTGAACTTGGAGTCATGAATTCAGGCCCAAGGTTGGGTTCCAGGCTGGACGTGGAGCCTACTTAAAAAAAAAAAAAAAAAAATGTTGGTTCTTTGAAAAGACCAGTATAATTGATACACTCTCTAGCCAGACTGACCAAGAAAAAAAAAAAAAAAGAGAGAGAAAACACAAATTACCAATATCAGGAATTAAAAATATGTCATCACTATAGACTCTACATATATTATAAGGATATTAAGAACATTTTATGCCAAGAAACAGATGAAATGGACAAAGTCTTTGAAAGACACCAACTGCCAAAACTCACAAAAGAAGATAAAGAAAACTTGAATGGCTCTATATCCATCATAGTAATTTCAATCTTCAGTTAAAAAATTCCTCTCTCTCTCTCTCTCTTTCTCACACACCATATACACACTTTTCTTACAAGGAAAATTCCAGGACCAGAGGGCTGTACTGTTGAATTCTCCTAAACATTTAAGGAAGGAATAATATCAATTCTCTACTAACTCTTCCAGAAAAAAGAAGAGGATGAAATACTTCAAAACTCATATAATGTGACCAGCATTACACAGATACCAAACTTGACAAAGAAGATTATAATCCAGTCTCATTCACTTGGAGACAGAAATTTTATCAAATAAAATCCAGCAATATATGAAAAGGATGGTATAAACTAGGAAAATCAGGTTCATCTTGGGAATGCAGGTTTTGTCCAAATTTCTAAACACAACTGGAGTAGTTCATTATATCAACAGATTGTAAAAAGAAAAACCACATCACCTCAATCTGCAGAAAAAAAATCACTTGAAAAATTCAATATTCATTCATGATAAAAACTTTTCAAACTAGGAATAAAAGAAAATTTTCCTTAACCTGGTAAATGGCAACTACGGCAGACCTACTATTGAAATCATGAAAATGAATGCTTTCTGCAGAACACTGAGAACAAGGCTATGATGTCTACTTTCTCTGCTTCTATTTAGCAATGTACTTGAAGTAACTAACCAATCCAATAAGGTATGAGAACGAAAGAGATGGGAAAGGAGGAGGCAAAACTGCTATCATTCTTAGAAGACGTAATCCTTTATGTAGGAAATCCTTAAAAATCTAAAAAAACAGCTATTAGAACTCAATGTATTCAGCAGGGTGGAAGTGTTCAACATCAATATGTAAAAAACAATTTGTGTTTTTCTGGATAATTCATGAACACTTAGAAATTATAATTTAAAAAGCAATACCATTTTAATAGCATCAAGAGTTCTTAGATACAAATCTAAAAATATAAATAAGATTTTATATGCTCAATATTATAAAATATTGCTGAGAGAAATTTGAGAATACCCAGTTAAATAAAAAGATGCCACATAGAGTGTCTGGGTGGCTCAGTCGGTTAAGGGACTGCCTTTGGTTCAGGTCATGATCCCAGGGTCCTGGGATTTAGCCTGAGCCTGAGCCCTGAATTGGGCTTCCCTGCCCAATGGGAAGTCTGTGTCTCCCTCTGCTCCCCACCAACACTCGACACTCATGCTTTCTCTTCCTCTCTCTCAAATAAACAAAAATTTTTTTTAAAGATACAGCATGATAATGAATTAGAAGACTCAATATTATTAAGGTTTCTTCCAAAATTTATCTATAAATTCAATGGCATGCCAATCAAAACTCCAATGGTCCTTTCTTTTGTAGAAACTCACAAATACTTTCAGAAATTGATATAGAAATGCAAAGGATTTAGAATAACCAAAACAATTTTGGATAAGAACAATATTGGAAGATTCACAGTACATGACTTATTATAAAATAAATAAAGACTTATTGTAAAGCTGCAATAATCAAAACAGTATGGTATTGGGGTAAGGATTGACATAGTCAATGGAACAGAATAGAGAGTTTATTCCTGGCCTATCTATTCTGTTAGAGTTGGCACTGACCCCCAGTACAGTTGAAAATCCACATGTAACTTTTTATCCCCCCCCAAACTTAATTACTAGTAGCCTATTGTTGGCTGGAAGCCTTACCAATAATATAAGCAGCCAGTTAACTCATGTTTAATATGTATTATATACTGTATTAAAATAAGCTAGAGAAAATGTTAATAAGTCCATAAGAGAAAACACATTTACAGTACTGTCAAAACAAAACCAAACCTGCATGTAAGTAGACCGACACAGTTCAAACCCATTTGCTCAAGGGTCAACTCTATATCAAATGGTATTAAGTGGAATAAGAGAAAGCAAATTAAGCATTGAATTTTGCAATATATGTGTCCTTACTGATGCTGATAAAAACCATTTCAGTTAAGTAGTGGGGGAAAATGTCAGATATAGAGTGGGTTGGCTAGAAAGTGAGAGTTGAGTCAGCAAATATAGAAACTTTACCCAGGAATTTAATTTAAAATAAAGCAGAGGGGTGCCTAGGTGACTAAGTAGGGTGACTCAGTAGCATTTAAATCTTGATTTGGTTTAGGTCATAATCTCAGGGCTCTGAGATCCAGCCCTGTGTGGGGCTCTGTTCTCAGCAGGGAGTCTACTGAAGATTCTCTCCCTCCCTCCCTCCTCCTCTGCCCCCTCCATGTTAGTGAGCATCCACGTGCTCTTACACACAAACACTCTCTCTCTCTCCTCTCTCAAACAAATAAATCTTAGAAATAAATAAATAAATAATAAAAATTAGGGCAGGAGGGAGATGTGGGCATCAAGAGATGGTGTTTTGAAGACAGGAAATATATCACATATGTGAGGCTATGGCAATTACCAAGTATAAAGGGAAAAGTTGATGTTGAAGAGAAGGGGAATGGTCCTGGGACTGCAGACATTGGGAATACAATAGTTGACTATTCACTACATAGATGACATATCTTCTAATAAAATCAGGGACAATTTTTCATTAATAGGAACAATGAAAGATACGCAGAGAAAGATTGCTGAGCTTGGTGAACTGGGTGGTTGGAATTTGAGGTGGCTTTTGTTTTGTTTCATCTATTTTCTCTGTGACATATCAGCTGGAAGTGAGAGAAGGAGTTGTTTCTAGAGATTTGAGATATGTACTTATCATTTTGTGCTTACTAGGGAACTATAGTAGGAATGTCTGGGGATGTTGAGTGACTATTTGAGATTCATGATGAAAAATTGAGAGTTCAGTTAGCTTAGTTTTATGATTTTCTCCAACAACATTCAGAAAGGGAGGACATATAATAGAATTTGAGTGTTATATTAGTGAACCCATTATGACTTAATGTTTCTTTTTAAATGTATTTATAAATAATCTATTTATTATTATCATACTCAAACAACTTAATATGAATGTCATGTTTTTAGTAGGGGCACTTTATAAATTCAACTGGATCTAGTATATCCCAAAGGTTAAAGCCCTCAATTTCAGGAGTGTTATCACCATTTTAATCGAAATCTTACTTAAAGTTTAAGACCATTCCTTCATACCTCAAATGAATTACCATTATAGTTACTGCTTATAAGCCTAGAATTGGATTTAGCATTTGGTAAAATCTGACCCATATAATTTTAATGATGTTAGTAAACAACTGACTATCATTGAAGATACATTAAGATGGCTAACTCAGTTATGCAAATATTAGGATTTTTCTATGATCTATCTATTGCCAGTGTGTATACAACCCACCTTTAGTTGACTTTCTGTCAACTCACAGTATTTTATTACACTAATTCTGTGCAAGAGATAATGAACTAATAATGTTCCAGGTGCTATCCCTGCCTAGATACTATGATTTAAATGATTACTTCAGTAGCAATGGGGAGGTTTAGTTGGTTGAGAAGGAGCAAATTTCTATACAGTAAAAGGAATTCTCCTGCAGCTGTTCAGTGCATTGAGTCATTACCAATGTACTATACCATATAGGGACCTTAAATCTGGACAAAGAAAATTTCATTATTGATCCTCATTCATTTTTCTGCATGTTTAATATCTTCTCCTTCTGCATGGGCTCTCATTTTATTTCCTTTTGCCTCCAAAAGTTTGGTTCATCAATTACCCCTCTTCTTTTTACCTTCAGTCTCTCCCTTTCCCTTACCCTTTTCCCTAAGCCCACTGAGATAGGCACCTTCTAACATGGCCCCCAGGGATATCTGCTGCCTTGTATTTGTGCCTTGGTGTAATCTTTTCCGCTTGCATGTGGACAAAACTTAATGACTTGCTAATAATGAATAGAGTAAGGCAAAAATTGATGGCATATCACTTATTTTATTTATTTGCCAGAGAGAGAGAGAGAACAAGCAGAGGGAGTAGCAGGCTGAGGGAGAGGCAGGCTCCCTACTGAGGAAGGAGCCTTATGTGGGACTTGATCCCAGGAATGTGGGATCATGACCTGAGTGGAAGACAGATGATTAACAGACTGAGCCACCCAGGTGTCCCAGCATAACACTTCTGTGATTAGGTTACAAAAGACTATGAGTTCCATTTTGCTCTCACTCTCAATGTCACTTTCTCTGTCTTGTTCACTTTGATGCAGTAAATTGCTATGTTAGAGAGGACCATGTGGCAAAAACTCTGGGCAGGCTCTGGCCAACAGACAGTGAGGAACTATGGTTTTCAGTTCGGTTCACAAGAACTGAATCCTGACAACCAGTGTGAGTGAGCTTGGGAAGTGGATTCTTCCCCAGTTGAATCTTGAAATGACCAGGACTTGACAAGTAGATAGAATTTAACCTGGTCAAGGTGGGGATTTGACCTTTGCCCTTAGCTTATGGGAAGTGATCTCTAAATAATCTTTGGGATGTTTTATGTGATAAGAGTGTCTTTGCCTGGGGGCCTTGGGTCATACTGGATAGTCTGAGAGTATGGCTTAGGGTGCACCTGGCCTCATCCAAAAGACCAACAGTGTAGTTTAGGATGGGCCTTTGGGTCATGAAGTTTCAGTCAACCTGGGTACTGAGATCAATCATGTGGGTAATGATTTGATCATGCCTACATAATGGAGCCCCAATAAAAACTCTGAACACCAAGGGTTGGGCAAGTTTCCCTGACTGGCAGTATTCCAGTATGATTACTGAAGGGTGTACTGATGCTCTGCTCTTCTTTTCTAAGCATTTCTGGGATAGATTTTCATGTCATACAAATGTGTGTGTCATATAACACACAATATATATTGTCTCTCTCTATATATATATATTACTTTATATATATATAGACTATATATATATAGAATATATATAGTAATATACTTTACGCACTGTAATAGAATAATTGTGCCCACATCTGTCTCCTCACTAAATTATTCACTTGAGATTTATCCATTATTATGTCCTTATTGTCTAGGATATTACCTCCATATAGTAAGTAGATCCTTAAAAGTACATTTGACTAAACGAATAAAATACTGTATCTGGTGTTCAACTATTAATAATCATATCTTTTGGAAGGAAATCTTTTTGAAAGATGTTATAATTGTACTTTCTTAGCCTTGGAGTTTCAGCTGAGGCATCAGTATGAGAAAAATTACTGTAAAGTACCCATATTCTGAGGTGTTAAATTATTATTACAAAGAAGATGGCCAAAATTCACTTTTCTCAGCATTAGCTGATCATTTAATTTTAGTCTTTGTTAAAAAAAAAAAAAATCACTAGGAGTTAGAGTTTCAAGAGTGGGGGTTTCTTTAAAGACTGTGGAAGTCTGCAGTGGTTCCCCACCTCTCTTCTTCTTCCTCATGGCCAGGGAGGGGAACTGCAGAGAACCACTTTGGAAGGTTCACATGCATCCCCCTGGCATTTGAAGCACACAGGTTCCAGTCTCTTCGCTGACAGATCTAAAGGCAGAAGTTTGGCTGGAGTGGCTTGTGGTATCAGGGCAAGGAAAAAGTGCTGTGGAGGGACTAAGCTGTAATGCCACCGGGTTGGGTAAATGGTATATGGGTCCTGAGAGAGGTAGGCAGACCTGAGTGTTGTAAGAAGAAGGTTGTCCAAGAGGACTGCCTGGAGGGCTCAGGTGACATCAACAGGAAGAGGTTAGAGGGCCACTGGAAATCTGGTGTTAGCAGGCAGTCATCTGCAGCTGCCAAGGGGAGGTACAATTTGGATCAAAACTCTTCCTTGCTGGGACGCCTGGGTGGCTCAGTTGGTTAAGCAGCTGCCTTCGGCTCAGGTCATGATCCCAGCGTCCTGGGATCGAGTCCCACATCGGGCTCCTTGCTCCGCAGGGAGCCTGCTTCTCCCTCTGACTCTGCCTTCCACTCTGTCTGCCTGTGCTCGTGTTCACTCCCTCTCTCTCTGACAAATAAATAAATAAAATCTTTAAAAAAAAAAAAAAAAAAAAAAAAAAAAAAAACTCTTCCTTGCTTAAAATCCTTCAGTGGCCTCTAGTATAGTCAGAGTGAAATCTAAGCTCATGTTCATGATTTGACCCCTTCTTATGTCCACAGTCTTATCCTGTATCACTCTCCATCTCTTTTACAAATTATCAGCTACACTGGCCTTTCAGTTCTCACACATTCTTTCCTGCTTCAAAATGTTTGTGCAAACTTTGCATCTTGTATCACTCTCTATCTCTTTTACAAATTATCAGCCACACTGACCTTTCAGTTCTCACACATTCTTTCCTGCCTCAAAATGTTTGTGCAAACTTTGCCTTATGCCAGAATTATTTTTTTCTCTTGCTTTTTCTAGGCCTGGCTCCTTTTCATCCTTGAGATCTTAGCTAAAACCTCTCTCCCTCATAAAGACTTCTGTTGGTCCTTTATTTTATTTTATTTTATTATTTATTTTTTTAAGATTTTATTTATTTATTTGACAGAGAGATCACAAGTAGGCAGAGAGACAGACAGGGGCAGGGGAAGCAGGCTCCCTGCTGAGCAGAGAGCCTAATGCAGGACTCAGTCTCAGGACCCTGGGATCATGACCTGAGCCAAAGGCAGAAACTTAACCCACTGAGCCACACAGGCGCCCCTGGCCCTTTATTTTAATATACATGTCTGTAATAGCTTGAGTTGGTTAAAGCTGCAAATGGTATAAAACTCAGAATAACTAAAACTTAATAAGAAAAATCATCCTTCCTTCTCACATGAGAGTCATAGAATCAGTCTAGACCCAATAGTGTTGCATGGTCTCAGGACTCTTAAATCTTGTGTCTCTTAATGTGTGGCCTCTATTTCAAGTTCACCTCTTAGTTCATGAAGACTGCTCTTGGTGTGTCCAGCACATGTATATTCTAGTTGGCAGGAAGGAAAAAAAGGTAAAAGGGCATGAAAGCTCCTAAGTTCAACTCTAGAAGCTGCTCATACTACATACACTTACACATAGCATCACAGAGCGTATTTTGGAAACTATAATGTCTACCCTCAGATGTGCCCAGGCATTTCACCAATCTTCTGACCCATTTTGGTACTTTCTTGTTATTAGTTTAGCTGTGTTACATCTTGCTACAAGTTAGGCAAGCTGGGAAGGACAATCTTTATTCTAACTAAAATTAGGGGACAGATTTATATGAATTATGAGGGACAACTAGCAGTTGCCCTGGCAAATACCCATTGGTTTTGCTTTCTCATGGCACTAAATTATAGAGGCTAAAATATTTCCCTTTCACTAAAGCCTTCTTTGATCACTCAGTCTAAACTAAATTTCTGTAATAATTTGGGTTGGATACAGCTACAAGTAACAAAAAATTCAGCATAGAAGTGGCTTAACAAGAAAATAGTTTAATCCCCTTTCACATAAAAGTCATGTATTTTATTCTAGGGTTTACATGATGTTCTATGGTGTCTGGAAAGAGAATGAGTTAAATTTCACGTCATTCAGTTATATTAGTTATATCAGTGAGCAGACTATAGCCAATGGGCCACATCTGGCCTGCCATCAGTTTTTCTGTTTTATTGGAACTCAGACATACCCATTAGTTAACATTGTCTGTAGCTGCTTTTTCCCTACAGCGTCAGATTTGAGGGTTGCAACCTCAAATCTGTATGGTCCACCAAAGCTATTTACTATTTGGCCCATTATAGAAAAGAACTGATTTGTTGTAGATTTGTTATCTGATTTGTTATCTGAGCTTCAGAGCTCTCGTCACTTGGTTGAGGCCTCATGGAAATTACATTGCAGCTCAACATCTCCCTCTGCCCTGTACTCCTTTTACCCTCTCCCTTCCACAGGTGGTTGTTTCCAAAAGAACTCCTTACTTCTTGCATATTAATCTCTACCCTAATTTCCTGATTTTTAGGAAGCTGAATCTTTTTTTTCTTTTTTTAAATTAAATTAAATTTAATTTATTTATTTATTTGACAGAGAGAGATCACAAGTAGGCCGAGAGGCAGGTAGAAAGAGAGAGAGGAGGAAGTAGGCTCCCTGCTGAGCAGAGAGCCCGATGCAGGGCTCGATCCCAGGACCCTGAGATCATGACCTGAGCCGAAGGCAGCGGCCTAACCCACTGGGACACCCAGGCGCCCTCTTTTTTTTAATTTAAATTTCATTAGCCAACATAAATAGTACAATATATATAGCCAACATATAGTTCATCATTAGTTTATGATGTAGTATTCAGTGATTCATTTGTTGCATATAACACTATGTGCCTACCTTAACGCCCAGTTACCCCATCCTCCCATCCACCTCCCTTTCCACAGCCTTCAGTTTGTTTCCCGGAGGCAAGAGTCTCTCATGGTTTGTCTCCCTCTCTGATCTCTTTGCATTAAGTTTTCCCTCCCTTAGGAACCTGAATCTTATGGATTTTTCAAGGCACAGATTTGGGAAGGGGGAGAGCCAGGAGTGGTGGTCTGGATAGAAGATCAAACCAGACGCAACATTTCTTTCAAAGGCTAATACAGAACAAAGCCCTAATTTCTCTCCAATTCATTGCAGGCTGAGAGGGCTGAGAAGGCTGTAGAAGAAAAGTTTGAAGCTAACATGAGGTTTAAAGAAAGGAGTGATCTCTGTAACATCAAAGTGCAAGGTGAAGCAGGAAGTTATACAGAAGATCTAGCTAAGATTTTTCAAGAAGGTGGCTAAAATAGATTTTCAATATAGATGAAATAACCTTCTACTGAAAGAAGATGCCAGGTAGGACTTTCATAGCTAGGAGGTTAAAATCAGTGCTTGCCTTCAAAGTTTCAAAGGATAGGCTGGTTACTTTAAGTTGAAGTCAGTGTTCATTTGCTGTTCTGATAATCCTAGAGCCCTTAAGATTTATGCAAAATCTAGCCTGTCTGTGCTCTACAATGGAAAAACAAAGCCTGAATGACAGCTCATCTATAACATGGTTTACTGAATACTTTAAGCCTACTGTTGAGATCTGATATTCAGGAAAAAAAAAAAAAAGATTCCTTTCAAAATATTACTGCTCAGATGCCTGGATGGCTCAGTCAGTTAAGTGTCTGCCTTTGGCTCAGGTCATGATCCCAGGGTCCTGAGATTGAGTCCTACAGTGGGCTCCCTGCTTAGCAGGGAGCCTGCTTCTTCCTCTGTCTGCTGCTCTCTTTCTCTCTGACAAATAAATAAATAAAATATTTAAAAAGAAAACAAACCAAAAATTCCCACAAATATTACTGCTCATTGACAAGGCACCTTGTCACTCAAGAGCTGTGATGGAGATGTATAGTGAGATTAATGTTGGCTTTATGCCTTTTAACATATCTAATCTGCAAACTATGGTTCATGTAATAGTTTTGACTTTCAAGTTTTATTGCTTAAGTATATTTTGTAAGGCTCTAGCTGCCATAGTTAGATTTTTGCAAAGTAAATTGAAAACCTTCTGGAAAGGACTCACCATTTTAGAAGCCATTAAGAACATTAATGATTCATGGAAGAGATAAAATATCAATAATAACAGGAATTTGGAAGAAGCTGATTCCAACCCTCATGGTTGAATTTGAGGGAAGTAGCTGCAGATGTGGTAGACATAGCAAGAGGACTAGAATTAGAATTGGATCCTAAAGATGTGATTGAATTGCTGCAATCTCATGATAAAACTTGAATGGATGAGGAGTTCCTTCTGATGGATGGGCAAAGAGAGTGGTTTCTTAAGATGGAAACTGCTCCTGGTATAGATGCTGTGAAAGTTGTTGAAATGAGAACAAAGAATTTAGAATATTACATAAACTTAGTTGATTAAAAAAAAAACCACTTAGTTGATTAAGCATTAGCAGAATTTGAGAGGATTGACACCAATTTTGATAAAATGTTCTTCTGTGGGTAAAAGACTATCAAGCAGAATCACATGCTACAGAGAAATCATTTGGGAAACAAAGAGTCAATCAATAAAGCAAACTGCATTGTTGTCTATTTTAAGAAATTGCCAGAACCACCCCAACCTTCAGCAACCACTAGTCTGATCAGTTAGCAGCCATCAATGTCAAGACAAGACCCTCTACCAGCAATATTACAATTTACTAAAAAAGCTCAGATGTTGGTTTGTATTGTTTAGCAATAAAGTATTTTTAATTAAGGTGTACGCATTGTTTTTTTAAGATATAATGCTTTTGCATATTTAATAGAGTACAGTTTAGTGTAAACATAAATTTGGTATGCATTAGAAAGCCAAAAAATTCATCTGACTTGCTTTATTGCATTATTGTCTTTATAGCAGTGGTATAAAACTGAACCCACAACATATCTTAGGTATGGCTATAATAGCTGCTTTAACGTCTTGTCAGATAATTTTAACATCTAGTCATTGCAGGATTGGTATCTGTTGATTATATTTTCCTTTTAAATTTGGTCAGATTTCCTGGTTCTTTACCTGTTTAGTAATTTTGGATTATATCCTCTATAATTTCATTTTTATGAGACTTCAGAATTCTGTTAAAATTCTTCAAATAATGTTTTGTTTTGGGGGGAAGCTTGTCATTTTTTGGGAAACAATAGTCCAGTTAGATTCAAACTTTTAAATATTGTGGGTAAATGTCTTTTCGGTTTTCAAAGCATTTGTTATGTTGTTTGGATCTACCCTTTGCATATTCTACTTGGGTTGGTTTGAAGCTTGGGCAGTGGGTTATATACATGTTCAATTTGCAAAATCTTTGATTCACTTCTTTAGTTATGTTTCCAATGTGTACAATTTAGGGGTGAGCCTGAGACTTGTATTTATTGATTCATTTACACAGAAGTAAATGATTCCTCCCTGCTTTGTCCTCACCAGGAAAAAAAGGGACTCTTTTCCTGGTTCTTCTGGATAGAAATATGAAGTTCTTTCAGATGAAGTCCTCTTGAACTGCCACATAGTTCCATGTGATAAGCCTCCTTTGGAAAAAGCAAAGAAAGAAAAGAGAAAAATAAAAAGTTAAAAAGAGAGAGAGAGCAAGAGAGATTCCCCTCCTGGACACATTCTTAGCAAAACAAAGTCATTTTTTTTCTTTATTTTTCTATTCTAAGATGTGGAGTTTTGCTCGAAGTTTTAAGTGCTCACCCTATGTCCACCATAACAATACAGCTTTGTGATTATGGCTGGACTTGGGGGAGGGTCTAAGAAGGGGCCTCTTTTGCTGGCCTTTTGCAAGAAAGATAGGTCTCTATTGAAATTTTGCTGTACATACTCGCAGTGGAGTTTCCTAATTCAGTCCATCCTTGGGTCAAAGCTGGGAGACAAAGGAAGAACAACAGGAATCTCATCATCACTATACTGACCTTTAGATTTTGACTTTGTTCTTCAGTATACGTGGTATTCTTTAAATTACAGAATCCTGAGGTATTTTTGTTTTGTTTTGTTTTTGTCCAGAGTTTTTAATTGCAGTTGGTGGATAAGATGTGTTTTAGTGAACTTACTCTATTCTGACCAGCAGTGGACCATAGGTGAACCTATCAAACATAGGTTTCACATTTGATAGGAAGGTGCAGAGACCCATCAGGGAGACAGTTGCTGCTATCAAAGGAAACAACCTGTCAAATTCTCTCTTCATTTATTAAATAGAGATAATGTCACCTTGCTGTTATTTTTTAAGATGTATTTTAAGTTACAGCTTCACAGTGCATATGAACTCACTTATGTATTATAGCAAAAGTTGTATGTGCAAGGTTACACAGAGGCCGCACACTGAAACAGTTACTAGATACAATTTGGAAGATGAGAAGGGAGTCACTTTTTGTCATTTTTTTGTCATTTTTTTCACTCTATACATTTTATATATTTTGGAATACTAGAAATGGCTAAATCAAAACTAAAGAAAGAAGAATCTTCCTGGGCGCCTGGGTGGCTCAGTGGGTTAAGCCGCTGCCTTCGGCTCAGGTCATGATCTCAGGGTCCTGGGATCAAGTCCCACATTGGGCTCTCTGCTCAGCAGGGAGCCTGCTTCCCTCTCTCTCTCTCTGCCTGCCTCTCCATCTATTTGTGATTTCTCTCTGTCAAATAAATACATAAAATCTTTAAAAAAAAAAAAAGAAGTAGAAGAATCTTCCTGACCCTAAAAATTCTAGTCAGTGTTAAACTCTATAGATTTCTTATTATTCACATCTGATTTCTGACTTCGGTAGAACCCTTTGGTACTTATCTGCTCAATTCAATCTAACCTTCTTTCTTTAAGGCCAGGTCCTTGGCAGCCCCATATAAAAGAAAAGACCCTGTCTCCCTGGCCAGCTAAAGGTTTCTCTGTCCCAAGGATTTGTAATGGGACCAGAAAGGGCTAGCTTCTGCCCTGTGCGCTTGATCTGAGGTGATTCTGATTCCAGGACTGTGACACAGTCACAGTTCCACCACATGCAGAACTTCCACGTGCAGAACTAAGTAGAGAAAATGAGATAGTAGAGAGGGGAGAAAAGAGCCCAGAAGAGTACAGATGAAAGACCATGTGGCCAGAGAGTTGGAAGATAATTAAACGAAATGAGAATGAGACTAAGAACAAACACAAAGATAAACCAAGAGAAGAGCTGAGTTACTCCTAAAGGCTTTTCTATTTTCTAGTTCTGGTGCTTTTTGTGGTGTATCAATATTCTTACACTTTTATTCATGGATGAGTTGATGTATTATTACAATAATTAACCTTGTTTCCTTAAACTATCTTGACTAAGACATTAGATTTCTCTCCCTACGTAGAAAACCAGCAACATGACAGGAAAGCTGTGATTTAGTAATTTTGAAAAGGTTTGCTTATCATTTTGAGAAGAAAGGTGCTTGAGAATGTACATGTATGGAACAGCTCTAGGAAAGCATAATTCAGTATCCTAACAGCCAGATTTTACCTTTAACTGGGGTATAACATGAAAGATACACTATAGTTAGGTAGTAAGGTTGGGTAGGGATGGGGGCACGTGTACTGATTCAGCAAAAATAATTTACTAAGAATTCTGGAATTAACAGTCTGTTCAGAACAAGTTATCTACATTCATTTGTTCAATAAGTAGTTTTGGAGCAGCTGGTAAATATTAAGTATTGTTATGCGTCCTGGAGATAGAACAGTAAGTAATATGAGGCCTATCCACATGGAGCTTAAATTCTAGCGGAGGGTGGACCAGCAATGACAAACACAAAATATAAGTGAGTACTTTAAAAACATAAGGCAGAGTCAGAGGTTAGAGAATGCCTAGGCAGATATTGCTATTTTATATAGGAAGACATAGAGAAGCATCACTGATAAAATGACACGTTAGCTGAGATCTGACTGAAGTGAGGGAGCAAGCCAAGCTGATCTCTGGGGAGCATATTCAGGATGTTTGAGCAAGAACAAGATTTCCCATAAGAAGTAAGAAAGAGAGCAAGTGGGAAATGATGAGACTAGGAGGGGGCAGGTCATGGAGAGGGTCAAATCTTGTTTGTTATAAAGACTCTGGCTTACTGTGAGTGTTATGGGAAACCACTGGAGGGTTTTGAGCAGGGAAGTAGAGAAACTCAGGTCTTACTAAATCACTCCAACTGCAGTGGGGAAAATATACAGAGCAAGTTTGGAAGTGGGCATACTGATAGTAGGCTCTTGTAATTCTCCAGGTGAGAGAATTTAGTAGCCTAGACTTAAGTAAAAGTGGTAAGGTGTAGTCGAGATGTACTTGAAGGTGGGGCTGATGGAATTAGCTGACAGAACAGTTGTGAATTGTGTGAGATGGAATTAGCTGATGGAACAGTTGTGAATTGTGTGAGATGGAATTAGCTGATGGAACAGTTGTGAATTGTGTGAGAGAAGAGTTTCATTATATGCTTAAGTAAGTTTTTGGCTTAACAGCTGGGTGATGGGAGATGCCACAAAGAAGACGAATTCTGTTTTGGGATGCCTATCAATATGTCACTTGGAAGATGTTAAGAAATGTTAAAAGACATACTTTAAATATATTAACTCATTCATGTCTCTCTGATATAGATTAATAATATGATGCCCATTTTGCAATTGAGGAAACTGATGCACGAAGAAGTTATATCTATTTTCCCCAACTAATGGAAGGCAAAGTTAGGATCTGAATCTAGGGAGCTTAGCTCCAGAATCTGCTCACCTACTTATCTAAATGATAAATTTAGCAGGCAGTTGGGTATAATGGTCTTCAGTTCAGGAAATCAGGTGTAAGTAGGGATATACATTTAAGAATTATCAGTATATTTATGGTATTTGGAGCCATGATACTAGTTGAGATCATTTAGGTAAAGAATATAGATGGGGGATAAGTTCAAGGGCTAAACACTGCAGCAATTCATCATACAGAACCCAGAGATGGGAGACTCTGGTAAAGAACACAGAGAAGCGGAGTAGCCAGTAGAGTAGGAGAAAAGCCATACAGTGTGGTATTTGGGAAGCCAAATGTAGAGAGCATTTCAAGAAGGATGGTCAGCTCTGTCAAATACGGCTGACAGCTTGAAAGAATGAAGATCAAGAACTGATCAGTAGATTTAGCAACATGAAGGTCATTGGTGACTAAGAGCATTATCAGAGGAGTGAAGGCAGTGGGTTTAGAGGGATGATAGAGGGGAAATGGAGATCACAAGTCTGGACAATTTTTGAGGATTTTTTTTTTTTTTAATAAAGGGAGCATAACTAAGTCTCTTTCCTTTCTCTTCTTGTGGATCCGCACTCACTCTGCCAGAATATGACACTCCATCATTGCCCAACTAGTGACCCCCAGAGAAGCTATTTGTAGGACCCTTATAAACTAGAGTTCTTACAGAAACACTTGACCAACAGCACCAACAGCTAATCATACATCTCTGTATGAGTTTTCATCACTGCCTTTTTCTGGTTCACGGGCCACTTATCTACCCAGCACTGGGCGCTGCTAACCCAGGTAACCCTCTGGACCTCAACCCCTTAACAGTCTTCCCAAACTCCCAGGCTGGATCAGGTATGTGTTTTGTGATTATAACATCCTTTACTTTGCCTTATGGCACAAAACAGAATAGTTCGTATTTATACATATTTGTTTGTGTGATTATTTTATTTATGTTTATCTTCTGTACTAGACTGTACTCAGAGAATGGGCTCTAGAGCGTGTTAGCCAAGGTCCAAATCCTGGTAACATATACTAGTGAGTGACTGTGGGCAAGTCACTTAGCCACTCTGAGATACTATTTTGTCATCTGTAAAATTGGGGTTAAAGTAGTATATACCTCATATAATTTTGTGAGACTAATACTGCATGTAAAGGTGCCTGACACTTAATAAATTTTAAAATCACTGCAAATATATTAAAGTAGAAAATGCACATTTTAAAAATATATATCCAAAATAAGCCATAACTAATCCTTTTCTTTTCACCTTTGCTCTTTCCACCACAGCTTGGCCTTACTGTATTATATATTAACCACATTTCTTCTATTACCTTCATAATACCTGAGTGCAAAGCCCATTATCTTGCTAAATTTACCAACTGGTAGATTTTATTTTTAATGGAAATATTATTTTTCCATTATTTTTTCCCCACAATATGACAACCCCTTTCTCATTTTTCTAGAATGCTTACTAAATAAAGAGCACTGATCTATTGCTCTATAACAAGTCACCCCTAAACCTAATGTCTTAAACCAGTGATTTATTATGGCTCACTGTGGTTTGGTGGGTAAACTAGACTCTTTTGAGTAGTTCTGGTTTTGTTCCTCTCATTCTATCGCAGGTGAATGGAGGCTGGGTCTACAGTCACCTGCAGGCTTGAACGAACTGGACGACAAATGCGGTTTCCTCACTCACATGTTTGGGTCCCTCAGCTGGACTGGATGGAGTCTCTTGGGGCTGGCTGGACATCTCTCTTCTCTTCACACTCTCTCTGTCACTTTTACTGCTTCCCCATTTCATAGCTCCAGCTTTTTAATTGTATGGAGATCTCAGTAGATTCAGACTTCTTACCCCATGGCCACCTGTCCCAGAACAAGTATTGCAAGACACCCAGGTGGAAAGTATAAGGCTTCTTGAGACCTAGCTTCACAAGTTATCACTTCTGTTGAGTTCTATTTGTCAAAAACAAGCATAGGGCCAGCTCAGATTGAAGGGGGGCGCGGAATACACAAGAGTTTGAATTCTAAGGGCATGGCGCATTGGTGGTCATTTTTGAGGATGAGCTACCACCATGAGCCTATAAACACAAACCACAAAACCATAAAACCCCTGCCTTTTTTTTTTTTAAAGATTTTATTTATTCATTTGACAGAGATCACAACTATGTAGAGAGGCAGGCAGAGAGAGAGGAGGAAGCAGGCTCCCCGCTGAGCAGAGAGCCTGATATGGGACTTAATTCCAAGACCCTGGGATCATGACCTGAGCATCAGGCAGAGGCTTTAACCCACTGAGCCACCCAGGTGCCCACCCCTGCCTTTAAGAAGCTTATAATATAGTATAGGGGAGGGGTTTTTTTTTTAGACTTCGGCATTATTGGCTCTTTTAAAAGTAAATACATTTTATTTTTTAGAACAGTTTTGGGTTTACAGAAACATTCTATAGATAGCACAGAGAGTCCCCATATACCCTGCACCCAATTTCCCTTAATATTAACATCTTACATCAAGATGGTATGTTAGTTACAATTAATAAACCTATTAATTGATAAATTATTAATTAAAGTTCACACTCTATTTGCATTTTTAAAAAATTTTTCTTAATGTTTCTTTTTTGTTTAAAGATCCCATCCAGGATTACACCACATTACATATAGTGTTCTTATCTCTTGAGACTCCTCCTGGGTGACAGTTTCTCAGACTTTTCTTATTTTTGATACCCTTGATAGTTTTGAGGTATCTTGGTCAGGTGTTTTGTAGAATGTCCCTCTATTGGAATTTGGCTGATTTTTGTTGTTATTGTTGTTGTTTTGTTTTCATAACTAGACTGGGGTTAGGGTACATATGTGATCATGATTTATAATTTTTTAATGTTTTTTATATTTTATTTATTTATTTGAGAGAGAGAGAGAGAATGAGAGAGAGCATTAGAGGGGGAAAAGGTCAGAGGGAGAAGCAGATGTCCCACTGAGCTGGGAGCCCAATACGGGACTCAATCTTGTGACTCCAGGATTGTGTCCTGAGCCAAAGGCAGTTGGTCAACCAACTGAGCCACCCAGGCGCCCATGATTTATCGTCGTTGATGTTAATCTTGATCACCTGGCTGAAGTAGTGTTAGGTCAGGTTTCTCCACTCTAAAGTTATTCTCCTGAGTCCTGTCCCTACCTCCACTATGGAAGTTACAATGAACAGCCTGCACTCAAGGAGTGAAGAATTATGCTCTGTATTATTCAGGGAGGATTATTTACATAAATTATTTGGAATTCTTCTGCAAAGAAGATTTGTCTCTTCTATTTATTTTTCATTATTTTTATATCAGTATGGACTCATGTATATGTATTTATATCATACTTTGGGTTATAACCCAAACAACTTTATATTTCTGTTGCTCAGTCAATTCCAAGTTTAGTTATTGGGAGCTCTTTCAAATGGTTCCTTTACCCCTGTAACATACCCTATTGATGTATTTTTTTGTTTTTGTTTTTGAACACTTCTTTCTAGCACCTCAAGATATTCTAGGCTTATCCTATATATTTCCTGCCCTGGATCTAGAATCAGTCTTTTGTCTAAGGACCCCTGGTACCTTAGTTACGCTTATTGCTACACTATTGACATCTGATAATTCTTTGTTCTGGGAGGCTGTCCTGTGTATTCTAGATTAGCATCCCTGGCCTCTCTGCCTATTAGATGCCAATAGCAACCCTCCTTCTCCTGTTGTCAAAATTAGTAATGTCTCTAGATATTGTCAAATGTCCCCTAGAGGGCAAAATGGCCCCTAGTTGAGATCTACTGGTATAGCAATATACCTGCTGAAAATTATAATGATATAGTGGAGAACAGTGGGAGCATTGCAGAAAAAGCCTCTGAGCCTGTTTGCAGATGTTGAGTAAAGATTCACAGAAGAGGTGCCAGCTGAACTGAGAATTGATTTGCTATTTTTTGAGCAATTATCATAAGCCAGACAAAAATGTAATGTTTTATTTTTATTATATAATCTTAAACTTAAAAAATAGGTATTTTACAGGTGAAGAAACTAAAGTTCAAAGGGACAAAGTAACTTGCTTAGAGTGCCTGAGCTGATCTTGAGGGACCCAGTCAGCTCAGTGGATGGAGAGCTCTGAGGTTATTGACATCTCCTTATATTGCTCAAATCAAGACTATGCCAACCACTCCTTTGTTTATAAAACTGTGGTATTATCTCATTTTTTATTTATTTTTCCAATTTAGTTTGGAGTTCTTGAGAGCAGGACCCATGCAGTGTTTATCCACAATGCTTGCCATGTTATAGGTGTTTGATAACTGTTTGATAGTAGGAAAATGTTAGTTGATTCCATGCAAATCCCCCTGACAGATTACAGAAATAACTCTTGCTTCCTTCTGATCAAATTGCTATCCTACCAGCACCTCCAGTGGAGGACTCAGTGCTGGGCACACCATCTACCCTCCTGTAGTCTTTGGTCACTCTGCCTCATTGTTTTATCTTCAGCACCCCAAAAGGAGTAGTTAACTGGTATTAGTGACATCTGTAGACTGATTATAGTCAGTAGCATTTTGCCTTGTTTTAGAGTTGTGAAAGGTGATCTCCAAGGAAAGAAAAAACATGCCTCATAAAATGCAGAAATATATTGCTACTGGTTTCCTTAAAAAATGCCAATCATCTACTTTTGATAATTCCTTTGTCCCATATGATTTTTCCATTATTTAAGGACAAATTTTACACAGACCATGAAAGGTATTTTTTTTTCTTTTTTCCTTCCTTTAAAATTCTTCACATTCTCATCCCAATTTCCTTTTCTTTCTTTTTTTCTTTTTTCTTTTTTTTTGGACAGGTAGGAGGTCTTCCGTTTATCAAACAAAACAAGGGGGGAAATGCCTTGGTTTTTTTTTGTTCTTTTCTCTTTCCTACAACTTCTAGATCTGCTATTTGCAGATGCTGTGAAAATTTTAAGTCTATTGAATTAGAAGTTGCTCTTTCTGATTTCAAGACTCTCTTTCTTCCTTTCCTTTGCTAAAATTCTGGTCTAATTAAAAAAACAGTAGATCATAGTTAAATAAAACTGTACCCAGGATAACCCTAATTTCCATATGCAGATTTATCTGCACTGACAGCCACCCCCCTTACACACACTCTCTCTCGCTCTCTCATTCTCCTTTCCCTCCTCTCCATCTCCCTATTGCATTGTGTCTGACTGATTTTCAGAGCACCTTCGCTGTTTCCCCCTTCTCATTCCCTTTCTGTAAAATATCTAGACAGGAAGGAGGTGGCTGCAGAGGCTGAGCAAACAATCTCATATTCTGCCTGCAATGTCATCGTTTCTTTCCCCCATTTTAGGGGGCTGAAGTTGCCCAGGAAGGGGATGCAGAGGAGCTGGAAAGGAAGGGGGGAGCTCTCCAGAGGCAGCTGCGGTCAGGGGCAGGGACTGCCGCCAGATGTGCCTGCCTCTCTGGGCTTTGATTCGAAAGGGGCAGCAGGAGGAAATATTGGGAGACAAAAGCCCCGGTTTAAATGATCATTTTCTTTATTTAACATGGCAGCAGACACTCTCTGCGTAGGATCATCATGCCGAGCATAAACTGGACTTTCCCACTTGCCTGGCAGGAGTGAGACAGATCACTGTGTGCTAAATGAGCATCTGAGGTAAGACCCACTGTTACAGATACTTAATTTTTTTCCTAAACAATTAATTTTCTTAAATATATGTTTCAGCCTCAATCACAAACAGTATAGTGGGGGCAAATCTGTGTTAATCTGCATCTAAAAAGCTAAGAAAAAAGCAGAGGTATAATATATTCAACTCAATTTGGGGAGGTTAGTTACTTTGTCGATTCTGTGTGTACTGTTTGTTTTTTAGGTAGAATATTTGGTTTAAGAATAGACTAGTATCATCATAATCCACCACTGGTGATAATACTGATGTTTAGACTCTTAAAAAAAAACTTTGCAAAAAGACGGTGAGCTACAGATGCATGTGCTATATTTTTAGCTCACATACAAATATTAGAACTCTTATTAAAATGATAGGGTGTTTTTTTTTTTTTTTAGCAGAGAAGG
Organism: Mustela putorius furo; assembly: GCF_011764305.1. Taxonomy (NCBI): domain Eukaryota; kingdom Metazoa; phylum Chordata; class Mammalia; order Carnivora; family Mustelidae; genus Mustela; species Mustela putorius. Next base: position 6,739,087 of record NW_025421467.1, read on the forward strand.
AATGAATGCTGCATAATTAAGTACAGTATTTAATTTGGCTGTTGTGAAGCAAAAGAATAAGGTAATAATTTTTATTGTACTAATCAGTCTCAAGATGTTCTCTGTGTTAATTGGGTTAAAAAAATTGCAGTACTTATTAGAAATTCTAATTTCACAATGCAGCACTGACAATAAGCTCAGCCAGTGAATTATTCACATCTTTAATTTGCTCACTTAATGACAGTGTTCTGTAATCAGAGTGCAGAGACTGCTGCCTATGCATTATGTATGATGCTCAGGACTTAAATGCAGGACATTATGAAGCTCTCAGTGGTTCAGTAATTAGTTTTCCACAAGACAGGATTTAGATATTCACAGATAAAAGTCCACAGTTGGATAATGCTAAGGTTGCAACACAAAATAACAAAGGAAAGGAAGCTCAAAGTTTAGACTGAAACTTTGTCTCTCTGGCCTTGTCCACTGTGGAAACAGAATCATGCCACCTGAAATAGTTGCCTAGCTCTGATCACATGTTTGAAAACTGTTTTTGAGCAAAGTTGTAGCAGGCAAGGCATTTGAACAATTTCAGTGGACCAGAGGGGAAAGATAAAACCTTTTTAATTAGGGTTCACAGAAGCCCTGCAATATATCCTCCTAATAAGTCTGTAGTATGCATAGCAGGCATTTTCAATGTGCTTTGTAACTTAGTTAGTGCAAATGCAAATCAGGTTACAATGGTGTTTGGCTGTAATTGTGTTTGTAAAAGGGTTACATGCCCAAATGGAGATTGAGCTCCCTCATGGTTTTGTTCCAGTTGCTTCTGAGGGAAGGTTTGAAAATCAAATGAGATATTAAGTGAATCTGGACATGAAAGGAAGTAGATCTGAATTGTCAGTGCAACTTTAGAATTTCTTACACTTGTCGGTTTAGAGTTGTCAGTTTTTCTTTAATGATTCTAGGTTTGTTCCGTCATGAATTATATAACCTTAGAGACTCCACAGAACCACTAGTAGTAGTTTAAAAATGTATACTGACTTTGGGGAAAAACGTTTCATAGTATTAATTCTAAAGTTTAATGACTAAATTGGAATCTTTATAGTAATTTTTTTTTAAACATGTTGTCTGGTGCACTATATGGGGATTTTTGAGGATTTAAATATTAATCACTATTAATAAGCTCTCACTGCTTTACCATTTGTTGGTCAAAGATTTTTACTCATTTCTCAAACCCAAGTGCTAAGGTCCTTAATAAAAGTTGGTATTTTAAATTGAAATGCACAGGAATACTTTTTAAAACTGACTTTTATAGCTTTGATAATTTTCTAAAGAAAGTTGAGAAATCTATAGGCAAATGTAGTGTTTATGAAGGAATGAACTAGTGAAACAAGAAGAAATTACATTCCAACATAATTTGTGCAAAATTCCAAATAAAAGAAAAATTAAGTCACACCTCCAAATTTGACTTCTAACTTCTAGAACTGAAAAGTTACTTTAACAAAATAAAAAAAGTTTTTCACATATACTTAGGAAGCTGTTGCCTTTGTGATACCTCCAACATGCTTTTTGGGAAAGGGCACTTGGTTAAGGGAGGAATTTGGTAACGGAACAGGTGACCTGGTTTTGACTTGGATCCTAGATAATATGTGGCAATCAGATGGTGGCAGTGGTGCTGGTGGTAGCTCAAAGAAATGGCTGGGACTTAGGAAACTTGAGTTCTAGTCCCATTTTGGCCACAAACCAGCTATGTCACTTTGAGCACTTAATATTATTTTCCATTTCTTTATCTGTCAGGCAGGCATAACAAACTTTTCTAAGATTTAAGAAAAAAAATAACAACTGTAGCATTATTATGGGGAGAAAGGAGTAAAAGTTTTTTTTAAAAACTTAAAAGCAAAAATAAGGAAGCTATTTTAGGGATTAACATAAAACAGAATGTGTCTCTTTGAATCCGTATTGTTTATTATGGAAGAGATTCTTGTCCAGATTTGCAACACTCTAAAATGCAAAAATGTCAAAATATTGTCAAATAGATCAATTTAAATTTAATTTAATGAAAATAAGCCATGAAAAAAAAAATGTCCTTCTTAGGTATTTGGGGGAGAACAAGAGAGCTTTGAGATCCCATTAATATCAGTTTGGTGTCATCAATCCGAAAAGGTTGGCAATCATCTTGCTTTAGATAGTTCTTTCACCCATCACTTAGGAGACACTTACTAATATTCTAAGAAGTTTAATGCTTGGAATGTCTGCCAGTCATCAAGATTTCAGCCATTCTTCTCATTAGATTATGAGTCAGAGAAAGATAATTTATACCACTGGAATTTTGGAGCTCTTTTCCTCATCAGAAATCAGTCCATATAGCAACAAATCAATAATTGATTATCTGTTAATTTTTCTTTCATGATCTATTGAGCACTTACAATGTTAGCAAAAATAACATGGTATCCTTCCCTCGTTCTTATGAGGCAGCTATGTCTATATTCTAGACGAGAAACTGAAACAACAAAGAAATTAAGTATTTTGACAATACCACAGAGCTGGTGAGTAGCAGTGTTAGACTTGAACCAGCTTCAAATCCTCAGGTTTTGACCAATTCACTGTATTGTCATTTCCCAAGGTCCTGTGCTAAGTGTTGAGATAAAGTAATTGACTAAGATTCCTGCCCTCACATTCTCACACTGGTAATATTTGCAATTCTTCCACCTGCTCATTTGTAGGTCAAGACTCTTGCTTCTCATAGTATGGCCAGACAGAATTGGCATCATCTGGAGCCAGGCTAGGGTGCTTTACTAACCTTGATGCTGCTTTTAAATCACCTGGGGATTTGGTTAAAATCAGATTCAATAGGTCTGAGATGGGGCTCAAGATTCTTTTCTAGGGGCTCCTGCGTGGCTCAGTGGGCTAAAGCTTCTGCCTTAAGCCCGGGTCATGATCCCAGGGTCCTGGAATCGAGCCCAGCATTGGGCTCTCTACTCAGCAGGGAGCCTGCCTTTCTGCCTACTTGTGTTCTCTGTCAAAAAAAAAAAAAAAAAAAAAGTTGATTTTCTAACAAGTTTCATGGTGATGCAATGTTGCTGTTTGAAGAGGTCTCTCTTTGGTGAGGAGGTCTCTCTTTGGTGAGGTCTAGAATTACAGTAGGGCCCTCTTATCTGCAGTTTCACTTCCTACAGTTTCAACCACAGTCGGGAAGCAGATGATCCTCCTTCTGAGGAATCATCAGAAGGTCAGTAATTGCTTAACACTGTGTCACAATGCCTATGTCATTTGCCTCGCTTCATCTCATCAAATAGGCATTTTATCATGTCACATCATTATAAGAAGAAGGATGAGTACAATATAATAAGTTATTTTGAGAGAGAGAGAAAGAGACCACATTCACATGTCTTTTATTATGGTATTTTGTTACAGTTGTTTTAGTTTATTATTATTGTTAACCTTTTACTCTGCTTAATTTAGAAGTTAACCTTTATCATAGGTATGCATAGGGAAAAACATATAAATAGTGTTTGGTACTTTTTATGGTTTCAGACATCCACTGGGGGTCTTGGAACATATCCCCTGTGGATAAGGGTGGAGGGACTACTGTAGCCTTATTTCCCCCAAGTTTGGTACCCACTGGTCTAGGGCAGACCCAGTACACCTAATTCCTTACTGAATTCCACTCTTCTTCCAATTCTGATATTTTTTTGGGTCCAGATAGAAGAGCTTCTACCTTGGTTTCCTGACTTCACTGTCTGGTGCCCTAAGTTCTCAGCCTGTTTAGCTGAGAACTTAGCATAGACCTCCTATGAGTCTGATTCCACACTTCAAATTACTAACTTTGGCCTTTCTGTCTCTGTTGTGGCATCAGCCTGGTTAAGGATCTTCGCTCTCTTGTCTTCATCAGAATCACTTGTGAAGCTTATTAAAAACTTGCAAGCTCTCTCAATAACACTCCTGTGGATCTGATCCAGTGTGTTTGGGGTGGAACGTAGAATTTTTTTTTTTTTTATCTTTTCCAAGCTTCATAGTTGATTCTAATGGGCAGCACATGCTGAAAACCACTTTCTTGGGGGCCCTTGCTGTGCTCTGACCTGATAAGAACCCTTTGGAAAGTCATAATGGCACAACTTTTGTTCAAGTTTGCCATGTACTTGGAACATTTTCTTTATGCCTCTATGCTAGCAATGGGAAAGAACATAGAATTTAAAACTTTGCTGAGCTGGTATCAGGAAGGTTTTGTTCAATGATTGGCATTTGAATTAGATAGCCAATGAATGAATTGGTCATTTTTTTCAAGCCAAAGGAATAGCATATGCAAAGACAGAGATACAAATGAGAAAGGTATCTTAAATACTGAGACATCCATTTTTTAAAAAAAATATTTTATTTATGTATTTGTCAGAGAGAGAGAGAGTGCGAAGCGAGAAAGAGCGACCACAAACAGGCAAGTGGCAGGCAGAGGCAGAGAGAAAAGAAGCCTGCACGCTAAGCAGGAAGCCCAATGTGGAGCTCAATCCCAGGACTCTGGGATCATGACCTGAGCTGAAGGCAGCCACTTAACCAACTGAGCCACCCAGGCGTCCCAAGACATCCACTTTTTAAAAAAGATTTTATTTATTTATTTGACAGAGAGAGAAATCACAAGTAGGCAGAGAGGCAAGGCAGAGAGATGGGGGAGACGCAGTCTCCCTGCTGAGCAGAGAGCCTGATGCGGGGCTTGATTCCAGGACCCTGGGATCAGGACTCGAGCTGAAGGCAGTGGCTTAACCCACTGAGCCACACAGGAGCCCCTAAGACATCCATTTTGACAAGTGTTTAACACACAGAATGGGGGAGTAGGGAGTAATGGTAGGTAGCCTCACTTTTAGGACCTTGTGTGTTAAACAAAAGAGTTGAGAATTATCAGAGGTTAAGATCAAAAATAAAGGGACTGGACGTGTGTTTCAGAAAGCTAATCTTGGCACTGAGGGCATATGAATGTGCAAGACCAAAGGCAAAGAGACAAGTTAGGTATGTGTGGTAACAGAGTTTAGGTGAGATGGAGAGGATGCTTAGACTACTCCTGAGTTCTGAAGCTAACCTCTGTCTCTGACAACGATGATTTTCTTTATTATAGTTATATTTTATAGTAATAGCCTGAAATTTAGACCTTTTAAGTGGCATGGCCTTGAGAATTCTGGGAACTCAAAGCTTTTATGAGCCATCACTGGTTTGTTCTTTTCCTGATTATTTTACCTTGTAGTGCTAAGATGGCTGACTCTAGGTGTCTTCCCCCAAGAACTGCATAGAACTTTTAAGGTAATTATTTCGGAGCAAAATCTTTTACAACATCTTGAAGGAATGTGAAACCAGTTAATGAGTGCAAGAGGAATGCCAGTAGTTGGGAGAATTATGTCTTGGCCTCTTGAATACAGCGCTATTGCCCAGGCTTTGGAGAGACTTCACTAAGCGCTTTAGTCTTGACTCACCACATTTTTTCCCCCTTCCACTGAATTTGCCCCTTTTAGAGTGAGTGCTTTCTTAAGTCAGCATGGATTTGGAGCACCTGGGTGGCTCAGTCAGTTAAGTGTCTGCCTTCAGCTCAGGTCATGATTCCAGCCAGGGTCCCGGGATGGAGCCCTGTATTGGGTAGGGCTCCCTGTTAAGTAGGGAGCCTGCTTCTCCCTCTGCCACTTCCCTGCTTGTGCGCTCTCACTCTCCCTTTTCTCTCTCTCTCAAATAAATAAAATCTTTGAAAAAAAAAAAAGTCAGAATGGATTTATTGCTTCACCAACCTTCATTTACTCACCTCAGCATAGAGAGCTCATTTATTCCTAATAGTCATGCATATTGTATCAGAGAGCATTTTTTGGAAACACTAATACCTACTTTGAGATGTGTTTATGCATTTCACCCAGTTTTTGACCTACTCTATTAGTTCCTTGATCTTAGTTAAACTCGTCTTCACCTGACCCTACACTTATATGCTTATATGGTAGGCTGAGTAGTAGCTCTGCTGCCCTCAAGGAAACTCCCAGAACCCCTGAGTTATGTTATCATACATGGCAAAAAGGATTTAGAATATGTGATTAAGAATCTTGAGATGGGGAGATTATCTTGGATTATCTGGGTGGCCTAATGTAACCACAATGGTCCTTTTAAGAGAAAGGTAGGAAAGAGAAGGTCAGAGAAGGAAATTGGAAAATGCTATCCTGCTGCCCTTGAAGGTAGAGGGAGGAGTCACAAGCCAAGGAAAACAGGCATCTTCTAGAAGCTAGAAAAGGTAGGGAAACAAATTTTTTCCTAGAACCTCCAGAGAATACCAGCACCTTGACTTTAACTCAGTGAGATAGATTTTGGATTTCTTACCTCCAGAAATACATGATAATAAATTTGTTATTTTAAACCATTAGGTTTCTGGTAAGTTGTTATAGCAGCAGTAGAAAACTAATACGATATACTGCATACCTCTATCTGACTTACTTGTTCAGCTGTCCAGTTTCTCCTGGTGATAACAATTTTATTGCCAAATTGTTGCTTTTCTTGAATACTACTCTACTAGTGGACTCTCATACTTATTTTTCCCAAATTTCAAATTCCTCGATGATGAAGGTATTGCCTAGGAGATGAGTGACTGATGGGGATGTTCTGAGGTAAGGGAGGTGAGGCCAGTAAAGTGCTCCACACAGTGTCTGATGTAGGTTCACTATGCAATAAATACACTTCCTGTGTCTACACTGAATCCTGGTAAACTAATTTTGGGGTTTTTCCATGGTATTAGAGAAATTCAAAAGCTACATTGAATATTAATGGCTCGCAGTGAAGAAGTTTATGTAGAATTTAGATTAGTAAGTACTTAGTGCTAATAATTCTGTTTATGTAGAATTTAGATTAGTAAGTACTTAGTGCTAATAATAATAAGTCCATCAAAATAAAGGATATTTCGATTTAGAATTCCTTTGGGAGTAAAATATTTCTTACTCATTGCCACATGTACACTGTGTAGACTATAGTTAAAGCTTAGCAGAGCATCCTTTTTCTTCCTTTCAGAATTTTCCCTTTTCTGCCCCAACTTGAATGTGTTTTCTTACATAACACACACACACACACACACCCCTACACACCTACACTCACACTCCATGGTTACTTGTAGTCTACAGTATAATTAATGTTCTACATAGAAAGATGCTAAGGTTTAAATGAGAATGCAGATGAAAGTACTTTTCAACTCTTTTGCTTATCCAGTGTAAACTCTTGGTATATCCATTGTACTAACAAAGTTATGAACTTGAGAAAAGATGTTGTATGTTATATCCTTGGATCCCTACAGCCTTATAAGATATGTTAAATAAATTGCTAAATAAAAGGTGGAAAATTAGAGGGAACAAAACAATGACGAAGAGTTGAAGAACTAAATTTGATAGTTTTTTGGGTAGGACTACCCACTATTTGCTTCAGAAATGTCTCCTGATCTCTGCCTTTGAGCCTGTACTCCCCAAACCATACAGTTAATGTGTGATTTCTAAACCAGCCTCAGTCACTCTGACTGTCCAGTCAAGGGTAGTATAGAAAACATCTCTTCCTTTGTTAGTTTCTTGTCACTGCTGTAACATATTTCTGTAAACTTAGTAGACTAAAATAACATAGATTTGTTATTTTACATTCCAGTAGGTAAGAAGTCCAGGACAGATCTCAACAGATGAAAACCAAGCGTGTTGGCAGACTGTTTTGGGGGAGGTTTTAGGGGAGAATCTCTTTCCTGCTTATTTGAGTTGATGGTAGAATTTAGTTCCTTCTGGTTTTAAGACTGAGACCCTCAATTTCTTGCTGGCCTATCAGCCAAAGGCCATTTCCAGTTTCTGAAGCCCACTTTACATTCCTTAGCTCATGATCTACTTCCACAATCTTCAAAGCCTGCAAAGGCAAGTTGAATCCTCTTGTGCTTCAAATCTCTCATTGTTCCCTGTCATCTCTTTGACCCACTCTTCTGTTTCCCTCTTCCAATGTCCAGTGATCACATTGTGCCCACCTGGGTAATCCAGGATAACCTCACATCTAAATATTTTTAGTCACACCTGCAGAGTTCCATTTGATTTTAAGATAATATGTTCCAGAGATTAGGAGGTAAATGTCTTTATGGGGCCATTATTCTGCTACTCACAGTCCACAACTGATAGCCCTTGCCTGAATTATAGTTGTTCCACACTTTTCTAGTTTGGGCAATATCATTGTCAGCCTTTCTCCAAGCCTCAGTTATTCAGTCTCAGAATTCTATTAAGCATCTGATTTAACTCCTTTGCCAACTTAATTCATCTGTTATATAATGTCACTTTTATCCTAATTTGTTTTAATTCAGTTGGATTCCATTCAATTCAATAAGAATTTATTGTCTATGGAAACCATTCCTGGTATGATAAGTAAGGTATGGGCTTTATAATCTGTTTGTGGAGACAAGATCTATTCCCAGAGATAGAGAAAAATGCAAGAGAAAACATCGTTACCACATATATATAACAAGGGTGTTAGAAGGGGAGTATTTTCATACAGTGGTGGGATTACAAAAGCAGGGTTGTGACTTTTGCCTGGCTGAAGTCACTTATAGGATGTGATTTACTGAACAATAGTCTGACCTTTCTGCTTAAAAATATCTCCCTACTTAGCTTAGAAATTTTTTGTTTGCTTCACTTTGTGACTATTAGATCCACTTAGCTTAAAAAGCATTCTCTTTTATCAAGCCTGTAGAACTCCTGCTCAGGGAATGTGTATTCGTAATTATTCACTAAACTACTGTTATTATTATTTTTTTAATCCTTGTGCCTTAGTCTGAATCAACCTTCTATAGATCTTTAAAGAATATTTCCCTCTTTAAATTTGTTATCTTTTAAACTAATAGGAGTTCTAGCACTAGGCAGTTGGGGACCTCAGTAGCATATGAGTATATTAAGTCAGGTGCAGGTGGGGGCAAGGCTTGGAAAATTTACTTGGGCCAGGACTCTTTTTATTCTCTCATGACATCTCTAAGAGAGATTAACATGGCAATAAAGTTGACACCTAGGGAGTGTTGTCAGAAGTCCATATTCCAATGTTCAAGGAGAAGTTCAAGTCTAAGGCCATCTTCCATTAACATCACAGTTTCTTTTAAAATGATGAGTAGGGACCCAGCCATAGAAGTATATCTGATGAGAGTAAATAATTATAGACAGGCAGAGGTAGCTGGTTTCTGGGAAAACAGATCTAGATAGAACTAGAAATCTAGGTCCAGCCCCATTAAGGAGATCAGAGGGAGGCATAGTGTTGGGATCCCAGGCAAATGGACTAGAATTTAGGATATCGAGATTAATATAAAGTGCAAAGCATGATTGAAGCCCAGAAATAGAGACTGGTATGAATAGTGGGACATAGGGTCCAGCCTGGGGCTTAGGAATATTGGTGCCAGGGAAGACATGAGCTTTGGCTAACAGACAAATTCCAGTCTTTTGAGCTCATGTCTAATATTTACTGAGGCCTCATTTTCATTGACTCGGGCAGAGCAGGGCTCATTGATTGTTGTTCCTTAGGACTTACACTGGCCCATGGCCAGTTGTAGGCTCTGTCAGCCTTGGGGGGGGGGCATGAGGACAATTGGTTTCTGCAATGCCAAGAACAATATCATGGAAATTTGTTCCACCTGTGTTGTGCAGTTTGCATAATGCCACATGACTTTAGTCACAATTGAGTTAAACTAGCAAGTCATTTGCTCTTATTGGAGTATTATTCCAAATCTAGACATTGATCATTAAATTATTTGCTTATTTTGTTAATTTTCTAAATTAAAAATTTAGGTGGGATTTTGGCAGACTAGAAGGAATTCTAATAACTCGTGATCATGGTCAGAGGCAGTGAGTCCCTGAAACCGAAGAATTCAAATATTCATTAGATGACCACTTGGCAGATGCGATGCTGAGGGATTAAAGGGGTCACATTTAAAGCTCCCTTCTAATCCTAAAACACCATCTAAGCCAGGATAATGTAAAAAAAAAAAATGTCTAGACTTCATAGACATTATTTTCACTTATTGAACACCTGGCTTATTTTAAAGTTTAGAAAAATACTTATTAATTAAAAAAGAGATATTAAAAAGGGATAATTTTCATTAAGCATGTTTGGACATTTTAAATTACTTTATGCAATTTAAAATCCCCTTAATACACTGATTACTTATTAGATAAACCAATAATCTGCTATGATTTGCAGTAAATAGCAAATTTATGCATAAGTATTTAAATGTTTCACATAGTCCTATCCATTGAGGATCCTCATTTTTTTTTAAAACATAAAATCTATACTGATATATTTTATTACAAAGTTGTTTATTTTAATACTGGAGTAAACTTAAAGTCTGTCTCCTAGTTGTACTGAATTTTAATAGCTTTTTAATTGCAATTAAGCTCACAATTTTCAGAGTTCTTTAAGAAGGGCATTTAAGTTGTGTATTACCTTAGGTAATGGTACCAACCAAATAGTCTCCGCCATGCCTGACGGTCAATGAAGAAAAAGTCCACAAAATTAATATGTGATTTGGAAGTTGGTGTCTATGTCTAGGAAGGATGTCCAGGGAGGGTGGGCTTTCTCAACTTTCACTTCAGTACTTTCAGTTTAAATCTAGAATCACAGAATTTACAGGCTTCAAGGGTTTTAGTGATAACTCTCATACCTCAGTTTACAGAGGAGGAATCAGTCACAGTGAGTTGGATGACTATCAATTCATATATTGCACTTAACAGTTCTTCTCCTTTCCCTTCAATTTGACCCTGATATCCTGTTCAGTTATTTTTCTTTTAAAGAAGAGGAGAGGTAGGCAAGGTCACACAGTCAATAGATGAGGGTCCTGCTATCTCTGCTTGTGATGCTGGACTATATAGCCTTTCCTTTTTTACATCCTCGTTTATCTGATGACTACAAGGTGATGCAAGCAAACCTTATTCATCTGAGAGCAGGTAAAATAAAGTTACAGCATACCCATTCACTGCAAAATAGTGTCTGTAACATTTGGAAGTGCTGAAGATAGCTCTTTCCTGAGGTATTTATTAAATTTACATGTGGTCTGTATTTTATAAATTAATAATATTTGATGACAATCACATTTATTATAATATCTTGATATTTACAGGTTTCAGAATATTTAGCATTTTAAACACAGATTGCTATTTATATAGTACTATTTCACTTACTACCTTGTAATCATTAATATTGATAAATACCAACATAGAGTTAGAAAATTCAGAAGTAGAAACTTGATAATATTTCAGGCCAAAAGTTATGCTCCAAATTAATTTCATACTGTTGCATGCTATGAATAATTAAATTTATCTCTTTTGATCTCTATGTGTTGATCTTTAAGATTATTCTCAACAATATGCCTAAAACTAGTGGTAGACAGGAATTTTGATTGCAATCTTCTTATCTTGTGTTTTAAGAAGTCACTTTTCCAAAGAAAGACCGCCTTTCTTACTTTCCTCTAAGCCCAGATGTGAGGATCTTGTAGTTTTCCTGTTGCAAGAGAAAAAGAGCTTCAGTGTAGGGGATATGCTTCAAAACCACTTTCTCCTATCTCCATGACTGTCTCTTTTCACTGCTGGGCTCCTCACAACATGCTATGTCTTCCAGTCTAACCTCATCTTACAACATCCCTCAGATCTAAGGATTGCGTTATGATTACCATTCTACAAATGGGGAAACTGAGGTTTTGAAAGGTGAATTGTGTGCCAAAGCCTTTCAGGATGTCCCTTCTACCATGCTAGACTTATTTATTATATTTCCTTTTGAGAGAGACAGTGAGAGAAAGAGTAGAGTAAGATCTACAATGGCACTTTACATCCCTATAAGCAGTTCAGAAATTCCTTTTTACTTCCTACCCCATCATGTGTTATACATGCATTACAGTGTTCTCTAGAGGACCGATGTGGTAATGATAATAGCAATATTTGTTAAAAAGTTGCTCTATGGCAGGCACTGTTCTAAGTGCTTCATATACATTATCTCATTTCATCCTCACAGCAACCCTATGAAGTAGAAATTATTATCCTCATTTTTAAGATGAGAAAATGAGGCTTAGAGAGATTAAATAGCTTGCCCAAGGTTACTACTGTTTAAACCAAGCAATCTAACTCCAGATTCCAGTCCCTAACTGCTCTGCTCTGCTGCTTGCACTGTATGTAAGGCTCTTCTTTTTTCCATTTGAATGTTTCTTCTCTTTATGAAAAGGTTGCAGGGGGATGACTTCTGCCCCAGAACTGCTGGTGCTGACTAATGTCCTCAGACTTCAGAATTATCTGGGTTGTTTTTAAAGAAAAATGGTACCAAACGTTTCTGGAATTTTATATTAATATAATTATTATACAATTTAAAGAATTGGAGTTTCTCAGTGGGTAAAACTTGGTGGGTAAAATTTGGTATTGTCAACAGATGTCTGATAATCATCTCTCAACTTATTTTTTATATAAAAATAGATTTCATAAGGTTGATTGCTTTAAGCAAGTTATGTGGTACCCTATCTGTGTAATTTATACAATCATGGGATATAATAAGAATGAATCTTTATTTATTTTGCTGCCCCATCAAATTTTTCCAGTGGCATTAGCTTGTTTGCTACTAGACAGAAATGTGGCTAATTCTATGCCTTTTCTGTTCTCTCTCAAGCTCCTATCATGTCTGTAAGTGATATATGCAGTTTTCATTCAGTAATCAAAAGTGTATACTCTCATGTCTTGATGCTTCCATCTTCATCCAAAATTACAATTACTTCCTCTGCCTCACCTGAAGCTTTGTAGGTGGGGATCTGGGTAGGGAGTGTGGGCCTTCCTTTCTATTTTGCCATTTCAGTGGTTCTTGTGGTATGGTCTTGTGGACCAGCAGCACCAGCTGGTCAGACAAAGAATCAGGAACTCTGGGCACAGAGCCAGCAATGTGTATTTTAACAGGTGCTCCAGGTGATGATACATGCTAAAGTTTAAGAACTACTGCACTCTTTGATACCTGCTTACCGCCTTATTCTTAGTAACTTTCTTTCTGTAGTCAAAGCAAAGGGGAAGGGCATAGAAACGGAGCCAGAAAGGTTGTTACTTCTCTGTCATTGTCATAGTTGGCCTTTCGTTTTATGACCTGAGACTTATTTAAAGTTGACTCATTCTCTGATGGCAGCTCTTTCAGAGGCTTAATTGAGAATATTAAAGCCCCTTTCTTCTCTGCCTCCTCTTCCTCCCCATTCCTCTTCCATGTGACATGGAGTCTCTCTGTTGGGGTCTTATTGCTCTTTCATTCAGCATGGTCCTGGAATGCTTTGTTTGCTTTATTTACAGGATATAATATTTTGAAATAAAAAAAAATGAATCTGTTCTTTTATGAACACGATTGTCTTTTCTCCTATTGACCTCCAGCTATTTTCCAAGTGTAGAAAAGTCTATGGATTGATCTGGAACTAGATCAAGTGGTATTTTTAGGCCTCTGAGTCCAAAGAATAAGATCATAGAACCTAGCAACAAACTAGAACTTCCCAGAACTTCCTGATTATTACCTGGGGCCTAGACCTCTCTTATGTACCACTTTACATCATCTTGGCCTTTTTGTTCCAGTTACTACTGTAGTGACCAGGTCCACACATACTTTGACCAGGTTTTTTATAGTTCTAACTTGACAGTGCCTCAGCATGGGACAATTACTTCTTGTTTACCATCTGGGTTTCTCTAATTCCCTTAGAACTGCTGGACTATCATTCACGATCAAACAAAATAATGGAGGCAAAGGAGTTAATGCCCACAGGGCCATTCTTGGCTAATAGGGAATATACTAAAAATTCTTCTTTCTTTCAGTGGCTATGGGCAATTCTGAAGTGCATGTTCATAAAACTTCTAAGAACTTCCTACTAGAACTGAATAATTACTGCCTAACTATGTAACACATCTGGGCATTGACTTTCCCTCAGATGTTCCTTTACGTCACTCCTGTTTCCTGAGATCACCTTTCCCAAATAAACTACTTGCCTTATGCCTTTTCTCTCAGGCTTTCAAGGGGACCCAGGCAAAGACATTTACCAGTGTTAATCTTAACTCATTTTCCTATCTCTTGGAGATTGGTAAAAATGTAAATATTAAATGTTATAAATTCATATGAAATGAGGAATGTCTACAAGAGGGAATGCCTGCATTTTGTTTGCTTCAACTGAGTAATTTGCAGCAAACACTGAAATTGCCCTTCAGTAAATCACGATTGTGGGTAATTAAATATCACTAAGTTGCCATTCCTCTCTCAGCAGCAGAGGTCTGGACTGGATAACTTCCTTAGAAAACAATGAGGTGTTTTTTAACACCTGGGCATGTGGGTGACTCCTTGGCGGCTTAGTAGGTTAAGCATCTGCCTTTGGATCAGGTCATGATCCCAGGGTCCTGCGATTGAGGGCTGCATCAGGCTTCCTGGTCAGTGGGGAGCCTCCTTCTCGCTTGTGCTCGCTCTCTCTCTCTTTCTGACAAACAAATACAATCTTTAAAAAAATTAAAAACATGGAAGATTTCAGTGACAATTTTATTAGAGGGAAAAGCTTTTTTGTGGCTCAGGAAGGTTTCAAAAAGACTTAACATTTGTCTGGGCTCGTAAAAGCTATACACCAAAAGGATGCCTTATAGTTTGCTTTGATTTAACAGTGAGATATGCTTACCATGATTCAAAGTTTTCCTTGGTGACAGTGATGCCAATGTCATTTCCACCTGGTTTTGCACTACATGGCAAAAACCTTACAAATGCTTTTCCTTTCTTAATCTCAGAAACTCTCATAGTTGCATCATAAGCTAGCCTATTGATTCCTAAAAACTGGTCTATGGATTGACTATACAAAATCACTGAGGAAACTTTTTAAGAATACATGCTTCTGATTTCTACCTCTGGAGATTCAAATTGGTTCTGGAGTTTGGGCAGTGGTGGATTGGAACTGGCCTGTCTTGACTAGTGAGAGCCTATTGTGCCCTTCTCTTTCTAACTCCACATTGAATGACTTTGCATTTGTAGCTTGAAATCAGCCCTATGAGAGTACTGATTCTATGGAATATAACAAATATTACAAATTAGAGATTTTTTTTTCCCCTCCTCTAGTGCTGGTGTCAAACATTTACTAGCACATCATTGGATTGGGGCCCAGGACTCAGTGTAACCTCACCCTCAAGTAAGAAATCTGTTTTTTAGAGAAGTAAATGTAAATTTCTGACTTAATATGAGCTGTTCACATGACAGTACTGTTATCACTTTAACACATTTTCTTGTAAATATAATTTTCAAGGTATATCTGTTAACCTTTTTTATTTAAAACATCATTACTGAAATTAGTTTAATAAAAATACCAATTTGAAAAAAAAAATACCAATTTGACTTGTGCTCTAGTAACTAATATAAATGACCTCCTCTTTGACACCTCATTGGGTTTTCTAAAGGAAAACGAGTCCATATTAATTTAATTCCCTGTGTGATACTATGCTACAAAATTAAAATATTTATCTGGTTTGGTTTATTCTGGTTTTAGAATAATTGTTTTAACAGAAAATTGGAGTGTCATTAGTCTCCTGAATATTACAATTTAACAAATGATTACTATGCTAAACCAAATGGTTACCATGGCAAGTATTTGTCTGGAGTCTTGAGGTAGGAGGGGCCTTCCGTTAGAGAGGGATTTCTGTTTCTCTTCCCCATTGGTACCTAATTGCCGAGCATTAAACATAGTGAGGTTGGAGAATTCAGTACATATTTACAAAGACAATAGTGATTCTCAACACAATGCCGATATTTCTGTACTTGATAACAGTGATTTAAAGACTAGCTAAGGTCAACAACCAGGGGTGCCTCGGTGCCTTGGTGCCTTGGTTGGTTAAGCATCTACCTTCCCCTCAGGTCATGATCTCAGGGTCCTGGGATTGAGCCCCACAGGAAGTCTGCATCTCCCTCTTCCTCTGCCCCTCTCTCTGTTCATGCTCATACTCTCTCAAATAAATAAACAAAATCTTAAATAAACACACACACACAAAAAAACTTCAAAAAACCATTGCCAACAGAGTTTACCCTGAAAAATCTGGAATATAAAAATCACAGCTTGGCTTTCTGCCTGTGGACGCCGCCGAGTAAGCATCGTTAAAGTCTCCCCTCCCACCGCCGTCATGTCTAAGTCAGAGTCTCCCAAAGAGCCTGAACAGCTGCGGAAGCTCTTCATCGGAGGTCTGAGCTTTGAAACAACCGATGAGAGTCTGAGGAGCCATTTTGAGCAATGGGGAACACTTACGGACTGTGTGGTAATGAGAGATCCGAACACCAAGCGCTCCAGAGGCTTTGGGTTTGTCACCTATGCCACTGTGGAGGAGGTGGATGCAGCCATGAATGCAAGGCCACACAAGGTGGATGGAAGAGTTGTGGAACCAAAGAGGGCTGTCTCAAGAGAAGATTCTCAAAGACCTGGTGCCCACTTAACTGTGAAAAAGATTTTTGTTGGTGGCATTAAAGAAGACACTGAAGAACATCATCTAAGAGATTATTTCGAACAGTATGGGAAAATCGAAGTGATTGAGATCATGACTGACCGAGGCAGTGGCAAAAAGAGGGGTTTTGCTTTTGTAACATTTGATGACCATGATTCTGTAGACAAGATTGTCATTCAAAAATACCATACTGTGAATGGCCACAACTGTGAAGTAAGGAAAGCGCTCTCTAAGCAAGAGATGGCTAGTGCTTCATCCAGCCAAAGAGGTCGAAGTGGTTCTGGAAACTTGGGTGGTGGTCGTGGAGGTGGTTTTGGTGGGAATGACCACTTTGGTCGCGGAGGAAACTTCAGTGGTCGAGGTGGCTTTGGTGGCAGTCGAGGTGGTGGTGGATATGGTGGCAGTGGGGATGGCTATAACGGATTTGGTAATGATGGAAGCAACTTTGGAGGTGGCGGAAGCTCTAATGATTTTGGCAATTACAACCATCAATCCTCAAATTCTGGACCCATGAAAGGAGGTAATTTTGGAGGCAGAAGCTCTGGCCCTTATGGTGGTGGAGGCCAATACTTCGCCAAACCGCGAAACCAAGGTGGCTCTGGTGGTTCCAGCAGCAGCAGCAGCTATGGCAGTGGCAGAAGGTTTTAATTCCTGCCAGGAAACAAAGCTTAGCAGGAGAGGAGAGCCAGAGAAGTGACAGGGAAGCTACAGGTTACAACAGATTTGTGAACTCAGCCAAGCACAGTGGTGGCAGGGCCTAGCTGCTACAAAGAAGACATGTTTTAGACAATACTCATGTGTATGGGCAAAAAAACTCGAGGACTGTATTTGTGACTAATTGTATAACAGGTTATTTTAGTTTCTGTTCTGTGGAAAGTGTAAAGCATTCCAACAAAGGGTTTTAATGTAGATTTTTTTTTTTTTTTGCACCCATGCTGTTGATTGCTAAATGTAATAGTCTGATCATGATGCTGAATAAATGTGTCTTTAAAAAAAAAAAAAATCACAGCTTGGCTTTAAGACAAAAGGGGAAATGCCAACACAGTTCAGTTTTAACACAGAAGGGGAAACACCTAATTGTTCAATGTGGTATAAAATTCTGAAAATTGAATTGATGTGAGGAAACATGCATTCTGGCCTCAGCTTCATCATCTCCTATTCAAGCAGTACTGGTGAAGTTGCATAGTCTTTCTTAGCCTCCGTTCTTTATTCCTGAACCTACTGTATTTATATCACAGTGCTTATGCTGAGGATCAAATGAGATAAACATGTGAGCAATTTGAATAATTATTCTTCAAATGTAAGAAATCATCAATATTAGTTTGTTTCAAAGACTTAGGAAGGACATTATCTTTTATTAAACGTAATTCAGTCTAATCATATATATATCTAGTGTTGATAAATCCCTTGTCAGAACTTTATATGACTGAATGAGTCTTAATTTGTCATTGACAGGTATGGTTACTTTCTTTTAGATACTATCTGGATGATTACAAACTAATTTTCAAAATTAAAATACATTTCATGTATACATTTATTATTTTGCAACTGTTTTATGGAAGAAAGTGTATGTTATGTTGCTTAAAATAGTTCTATCTTATGTGAATGTGGTAGTAGATATAGGAAAGATAACAGCTAACACTGTGGAGTTCTTACTATGGAGGAGGAAATATGCTTATAGTATCACAACTTCTTTTAGATAGAAGAGTTGCTACTTCTAAGCCTCTTTTTAAGTCTTAACAGCTAGAAAATGATAAGGCTAGGACTCAGAAGTTGTTCCACCTCAAACTCAAACCCAAGTCCAGATTCTAAACCAAAATGCTAATATTGCCTCTTGCATTATTCACATCTACCTTTATTTTCACCTTACTCTCCTTTTCATCACTCAATGAAAGTGTTTGTATTTCTACATATAGAACAAGTGGCCCTCTTAGATAAACAAGATTCTTTAGTTAAATAGGTTAATGGTGACAGTTCATACCTGGAAGCAATCAGAGTCCACTGTCCCTGTGTTTGACAGTAGCTGCAGACTATCTGGTATCTTGCCACTCTGATTTCTGTAAATCACACTCACAGTAATTTATAACTGCAATAAATGTTTTTTCTCCACTAAATCCAGATTTATAGATCAAGTGGAAATTTCCTCTGAAGGACACTATTATTTAGTTTACTATAGGAAATTATTAATAAATACAACTTTAAAAATTACTTTTGAATGCCTGAGCATTTATATTTGTTATTTATAATCCTTACAAAAGCCGTAGAACCATTTTGCAGATAAGGAAACTGAGGTAGAGAGTACTTCACCCAAAGGTCACACAGATGCTAAGTGATAGAGATGGAATTCAAACTCTGGTTCACGAGATTTCCAGGCCCATCATTTTCTTCCTAACATGTGGTTGTGGAACACTGAGGGGGTTCTATGAAGGAAAGTCTCCAATGTGACCGTATGTAACTTTGAAAAAGTGTCGTACTTCAGAATCACAAGGTTTCATGTGAAAATCCAAATCTGTGCTTTTTCTGGAAGGTCTGGAACAAGGGCTGGGAGAAAGTACCCTCTGCGCCCTTTAGGATGGGTCTGGGCTATCATTTTACCATCTCTCCTATCACTTCTCTTGTCATCAGGTACATTACCTGACCCTGTTAGAACTGATCATCTCTGGATTCTATTGTGATTTCAAAGCTTTGTTGACTGAGGGGGAAAAGATTGTCCTGTGCTATTCTTATGATTAATTAATAAATTGGGGACAGAGCTAATAATAGTTCTCAAGATAATGTATTTTGGTTCTAAACAAGGGCCTTCTGAGAGGTTAAATACTCTAGGCTTTTCTTTTGAAATTGTAATTGACTGATAGAAGCTACTTATTAAAATTTTGATGTTATTCAAATTGTGTCAGCATAATTTTTAGGATATCTATAACCTGGAACTTAGGGTAGTAAAGAATAATGCTTGCATTGGGGTCTTAAAAATTATAAGATCATACATTTTATCTCGGAAACAAACATATTCTAAAGGTAGGAAGTGCATTGGAAGGGAAATACTGACATCTTTGTATTATTATGTAACATGAAATATAATGTAATCCTAAAAATAGGCCATTAGATCATTGCTTAGATGGAATAGCTTTTTTTTATGGTTAGACAATCATATAGTCCATCTTCCATACAAATAATAAGTTTTCATATTCAGTGAATTATTTGGGTTTTCTTAATTAAAAAGTGAAACAAAAAGTTGTTCTAGAGATAAGAAAAGTTTGAAGAAAGTATACTGATAATTTAAAATATCAATTTTGTGGGGCATCTGGGTGGCTTAGTCGGTTAAGCATCTGAGTCTTTGTTTTGGTGCAGGTCATGATCTCAGCGTTGTGAGATCAAGACCTGCATGGAGCTCCACGTTCAGTGTAGAGTATGCTTGAGATTCTTTTCTCTCTGCCTCTCCCTCTATGCCTCCCCCGCTCATGAGCAAGCATACACACACTCTCTCAAATAAAATAAGTAAATAAGATATTAAAAATATATCATTTTGCAAACATTTAAAAATGAACTGTTTCTTTTTTAATTTATTTTTTATAAATATATATATATATTTTCTTTTTTTTAAAGATTTTGTTTATTTATTTGACAGAGACAGATCACAAGCAGGCAGAGAGGCAGGCAGAGAGAGAAGAGGAAGCAGGCTTCTTGCAGAGCAGAGAGCTGGATGCGGGCTTGATCCCAGGACCCTGAGATCATGACCTGAGCCGAAAGCAGTGGCTCAACCCACTGAGCCACCCAGGTGCCCCCATATAATATATTTTTATCCCCAGGGGTACTGGTCTGTGAATCGCCAGGTTTACCCACTTCACAGCACTCACCCCAGCACATACCCTCCCCAATGTCCATAACCCCACCCCCCTCTCCTAAATCCCCTCCCCCCAGCAACCCTCAGTTTGTTTTGTGAGACTAGGAGTCACTTATGGTTTGTCTCCCTCCCAATTCCATCTTGTTTCATTTATTCTTCTCCCATCCCCTTAACCCTCAATGTTGCATCTCCACTTCCTCATATCAAGGAGATCATGTGATAGTTGTCTTTCTCCGATTGACTTACTTCACTAAGCATGATACCCTCTATGAACTGTGTTTCTTAAGCATATCAGAATTTTAGGTAAAATCTTACAGGGATTTTTACTCATGTGTAGGCAGTCAGAAAAATGTATTTCAAGTTGAATCGGTGTGGGGGGACATTCTTTCTAATACTTGAAATTAGTGTTATCTTTTGTGGGACAGTTTTCTCAGAAATTAACTACAAGTGTAGTCCAAAATGTTTAGATAATTAATAAAAATAATTTACTTCTTAATATGGTAAGTTATGTAAAAGAATGTAGAAGTTTAAAAACAATGAGCAAATATAGGACAGTGTTATTATTTGGGCATTTACCCTCGACCCCCTTAATTAGTAAGTATTTCCTAATTTTGTATTATGAACCCACCACCATTAGGTGCTGTGGAAGATTTATAAAAAGTTATTTTTGAATATTCATTATGAATGATCAATCAGTTCATAATTTTTTTTGAAAAGCTGCACAGTAAAAATACCATGGATATTATTGTTTTCCCTACTCCCATCCCTAGAAGCAACAAATATTACCTGTTTCTTATATATTGTTACACAGTTTTTTTTTTTTTTAAGATTCTTATTCATTTATTTGACAGACAGATCACAAGTAGGCAGAGAGGCAGGCAGAGAGAGAGAGAGGAGGAAGCAGGCTCCCCACTGAGCAGAGAGCCTGATGTGGGGCTCGATCCCAGGACCCTGGGATCATGACCTGAGCTGAAGGCAGAGGCTTTAACCCACTGAGCCACCCAGGTGCCCCTGTTACACAAATATTTTATGCAGATAAATGCAAAGTGCTATTTTTCTCTCCCACATTCCTATTATACAGTCTGCTTTATACAACATGGTAGCATATCCTACACATACTTCTGAATCTTGCTTTTTCAGATACATATCTTGGACATTACTTGATAGCCCAAATAGTAAATTGTCATTGTTGTCTTCTTTTTTAAATTTGCTTTATGGCTCTAAGGTATTTCCATTTTTGGATGCTTTATAATCTATTTTACCAGTCATCTATTGTAGACGTTTATATAGTTTCCAGTTTTGCTATTACAAACCATATTGCAATGAATAACCTTATATATAGGTCTTTACACTTACTAAATAATTATGTCTTTAAGAAAAATTTCTTGAAGTGGAGTTGGATTAAAAGGTATGTACTTATATAATTTTTTATTAACATATAATGTATTATTTGCCACGGGGGTATGGGTCTGTGAATTATCAGGCTTACACATTTCATAGCACTCACTATAGGACATACCCTCCCCCATTTCCATAACCCAGACACCCTGTCCCTACCCACCCCCCACATCCCAGCAACCCTTAGTTTGGTTCATGAGATTAAGAGTCTTATGGTTTGTCTCCCTCCTGATCCCATTTTGTTTCACTTTTTCCTCCCCTCCCCACAACGACCTCGTGCCCTGCCTCTCAAATTCCTCATATCAGAGAGATCATATGATAATTGTCTTTCTCTGATGGACTTATTTCACTCAGCATAATACCCTCTAGTTCCATCCATGTCATTGCAAATGGTAAGAATTCATTTCTTTTGATGACTGCATAGTATTCCATTGTATATATATACCACCTCTCTTTCATCTATTCATCTGTTGGTGGATATCTAGGCTCTTTCCATAGTTGGCTATTGTGGACATTTGGGTTCACGTGCCCTTTTGGATCACTACATTTATATCTTTAAGGTAAATACCCAGTAGTGCTATTGATGGGTTGTAGGTAGCTCTATTTTCCATTTTTTGAGGAACCTCCATATTGTTTTCCAGAGTGGCTACACCAGCTTTCATTACCACCAAGATTGTAGGAGGGTTCCCCTTTCTCTGCATCCTCATCAACATCTGTCATTTCCTGACTTGTTAATTTTAGCCATTCTGACTGGTGTGAGGTGGTATCTCTCTACGGTTTTGATTTGTATATCCCTGATGCCAAGTGATGTTGAGCACTTTTTCATGTATGTTTTGGCCATTTGGATGTCTTTGCAGAAATGTCTGTTCATGTCTTCTGCCCATTTCTTGATTGGATTATTTGTTCTTTGAGTGTTGAGTTTGGTAAGTTCTTAATATATTCTGGATACTAGCCCTTTATCTGATCTGTCATTTGCGAATATCTTCTCCCATTCTGTCAGTTGTCTTTTGGTTTTGTTGACTGTTTCCTTTGCTGTGGAAAAGCTTTCGATCCTGATGGAGTCCCAGTAGTTCATTTTTGCCCTTGCTTCCCTTGCCTTTGGTGATGTTTCTAGGAAGTTGTTGCGAGTGAGGTTGAAGAGGTTGCTGCCTGTGTTCTCCTCAAGGATTTTGATGGATTCCTGTCTCACATTGAAGTCTTCCATCCATTTTGAGTCTATTTTTGTGTGTGATGTAAGGAAATGTAAGGAAATGTAAGTTTCATTCTTGTGCATGCAGCTGTCCAATTTTCCCAACACCACTTGTTGAGGATTCTGTCTTTTTACCATTGCATATTCTTTCCTGCTTTGCTGAAGACTAGTTTATCATAGAGTTCAGGGTCTATTGCTGGGCTCTCAGTTCTCTTCCATTGATCAAGATGTCGATTTTTGTGCCAGTACCATACTATCTTGATGATGACAGCTTTGTAATAGAGCTTGAAGTCTGGAATTATGATGCCACTAACTTTGATTTTCTTTTTCACCATTCCTCTATTTGGGGTCTTTTCTGGTTCCATAATAATTTTAGGATTATTCATGCCAGTTCTTTGAAAAAAGTTGATGGTATTTTGATAGGGATTGGATTAAATGTGTAGATTGTGCCAGGTGGCATAGACATTTTCATAGTATTTGTTATTCCAATTCATGAGCATGGAACACTTTTCCATTTCTTTGTGCCTTCCTCAATTTCTTTCATGAGTACTTTATAATTTTCTGAGTCCAGATTCTTTGCCTCTTTGGTTAAGTTTATTCCTAGATATCTTATGGCTTTGGGTGCAATTATAAATGGGATCAACTCCTTAATTTCTCTTTCTTCTGTCTTGCTGTTGGTGTATAGAAATGCAACTGATTTCTACACATTGATTTTATATCCTGACACTTTATTGAATTCTTGTATGAGTTCTAGCAGTTTTGGAGTGGAGTCTTTCAGGTTTTCCACATAAAGAATCAGATCATCTGCAAGAGTGAGAGTAAGAGACTTCTTTGCCAATTCAGATGCCTTTTATTTCTTCTTCTTGTCTGATTGCTGAGGCTAGGATTTCTAATGCTATGTGGAATGGCAGTGGTGATAGTGGACATCCCTGCTATGTTCCTGACCTTCGAGGAAAAGCTATTAGTATTTCCCCCTTGAGAATGATATTTGCTGTGGGTTTTTCATAGATGGCTTTGATGATATTGAGGTGTGTACCCTCTATCCCTACACTTTGAAGAGTTTTGATCAAGAAAAGATGCTGTACTTTGTCAAATGCTTTTTCAGCATCTATTGAGAGTATCATATGGTTCTTGTTCTTTCTTTTATTAATATATTGTGTCATATTGATTGATTTGTGGATGTTGAACCAAACTTGAGCCCAGGAATAAATCCCACTTGGTCGTGGTGAATAATTCTTTTAATGTACTATTGGATCCTATTGGCTAGTAATTTGGTGAGAATTTTTGTATCTGTGTTTATCAAGGATATTGGTCTGTAATTGTCCTTTTGATGGGGTCTTTGTGTGGTTTTGGGATCAAAGTAATGCTGGCCATATAATATGAGTTTGGAAGTTTTCCTTCCATTTCTATTTTTTTTTTTGAAACATTTTCAGAGAATAGGTATTAATTCTTCTTTAAATGTTTGGTAGAATTCCCCTGGGAAGCCATCTGGTCCTGGGCTCTTGTTTGTTGGGAGATTTTTGATGACTGCTTCAATCTCCTTGCTGGTTATGGGTCCGTTCAGGTTTTCTATTTCTTCCTGGTTCAGTTTTGATAGTTTATATGTCTCTAGGATTGTATCCATTTCTTCCAGATTGTTAAATTTGTGGTGTATAGTTGCTCATAATATGTTCTTATAATTGTTTGTATTTCTTTGGTGTTGGTTGTGATCTCCCCTCTTTCATTCATAATTTTATTAATTTAAGTCCTTTATTTTTTCTTTTGGACAAGTCTGGCCAGGGGTTTATCAATCTTATTAATTTTTTCAGAGAACCAGCTCCTAGTTTTGTTGATTTGTTCTACTGTTCTTTTGGTTTCAATTTCATTGATTTTTACTCTGATCTTTATTATTTCTCTTCTCCTGCTGGGTTTGGGATTCTCAAATATCTTCCATGCTTTTTTTGAGCCCAGCTAGCACCTTGATAAGTGCAATCCTGTACTCTTGTTCTGACATATTACTAATGTCCATATTAATTAGTTCCCTAGCCATCAGTACTGCTTCTTTTTCTTTCTTTCTCTCTTTCTTTCTTTCTTTTTTTTTTTTTTTTTTTTGTGGTGAGTTTTTCCATCTTGTCATTTTATCCTGATAAGAATAGATGAATGAGAGAACGAAGTACTAAAAGGGTACTAGAAAAATATATGCTAATCAAATCAGAAGAAACCCAAAACCATGGGGAGAAGAGAAGAAAGGCAGAAAATAATAAAAAATGAAAAATAAAAAAAATATGTTAGACTGGTGAACAAAACAGAGCCACCCACTTGATATTGAGTGTATCCTGATATCTTAGAAGAAGCTACCTCCCAAAATTTTAAAGAAAGAAAAAAATACATATATACATACACAAAAATAAGGGTAAATATGGTGAAGCATGGAATATGACTGTAAACATGAAAATAAAAAAGATTCTATAAAAGGAATTGATAAGTTGAGTTTGTTGAAAAAGGAGAAAAAAAAGAGGAGAGAATGTGCTCAGGGTGGAGACTAGAAAAATGCCATGCACTAGATTTAGGGTATATTTTGATCTATTAGAAGAAATTATATCCCCAAATTTTAAAGGAATAAAAAACCCTTTATGTGTATAAAAAATAAGTTGAAATACAATGAAGGGATAAAATATGACTATAACAATGAACATTTTAAAAGATTTTTTAAAAATGTATTCATAAGACAAAGTAGTCAAAAAACATTAAAAGAGGAAAGAGGAAAAGTTAAAACAAATATAGTAAGAAAAAATAAAATTAAAAAATTTAACTTTGACAGAAAAAGGGTAATGGGAAAAAAGCTATGAATTCTCTGTGTTGCTTTCCCCTAGCTCTGGAATTCCACAGTTCTCATTGATTGCTGAAGTTGGTCTTGGCTGGATGTTCTTGCTGATCTTCTGGGGGAGGCACTTGTTGCAGTGATTTTCAAATGTCTTTGCTCCAGGCAGTACTGCACCACCCTTCCCTGGGGCCAGGCTAAGTAATCTGGTCAGGTTCGCTCACTGTAGTTTTTGTTCCCTGGACACTTTCTGTACAACTTTGGAGGACGGAAATGAAAATGGGGGTTTCCCAATCTCTGCCCCGTAGGAGCTGAGAGCTCAAGGCCCCACTCCTCAATGTGCCCTCAGACAAAAGCAGTCTGTCTCTTCCATCTTCCTGGTCTTTGGCTGGACTTGGTTCTTACCTGGCCTGTGACCAAGCATTTCTATCTCTATCTCACTGACCCATTTTTAGTCTCCAGACCCTGGAGATTCCTGCCATGCATTCTTGCACTGCTCCTCCTGGAGGATGAAGGGGGCTTCTCCCCAGGTCTGCCACTTGTGCGGTCCCTGCTCAAAGAGCAGTGGCCCAGTTATGCTTCAGAACATGGCTTAAGGTAACTTTTATTTGAGAGCAAACTCCTTGGCTCCTTCTCTGCAGCTGGCTTCCCTCCTTTGATACCTGGCAGCTCTGCCACACTCAGACTCCCCTAGTCTTTCTATGACCACGTGGGTCCTGAGACCACACTGTCCCCGCGAGACCTCTACCCCTGCTTAGCCTCTAGTGCAATGTCCCTCAGTGGAGCAGACTTCTAAAAGTTCTGATTTTGTGCTCTGCTGCTCTGACACTTGTCCGGAACTGGCCCCTCCCATTGTGGTCTATCTTCCCGCTGCTTCAGATTCTTTT
This sequence comes from Mustela putorius furo, assembly GCF_011764305.1. Lineage (NCBI taxonomy): Eukaryota > Metazoa > Chordata > Mammalia > Carnivora > Mustelidae > Mustela > Mustela putorius. The sequence goes on from NW_025421467.1 coordinate 6,765,629, forward strand.
CTCTACATGTCCTACCTTCCAGAAAGTGGTCAATTTTCTGTGTACTTCTATAATTTTGAAAGCTATTGCCACATTACCCTCCACAGGAGTTGTGCCCATTTATACTCTAATGGCATACAAAATTCCTGTTTCCCTACTACCTGGCCAAAGAGCGTTAGTAATCTTTTACATTTTTGCCCATCTGATAGGTAAAGAATGGTTTCTTAGTGTAGTTTTAATTTCTATTTTAAAATTTTTATTCATGTTTTTAGAAGTTATTTATATTTCTTTTTCCATGAACTGTCTGTGTACACTGTTGCCAATTTATCTCTTGGGTCATTATCAAATAGTAGGTGTTTACTATTTATTGCTTTGTGATATGAGTTGCAAATATTTATCCAAGCTTGTAATTTTCCTTTGCCACTGCTTATTATTGTTTTTGCTATGAAGATTATCATTAATTTTTTGATGTAGAACTTATCAATTTTTTTTGTTTATAGTCTCCATGTCATATTTATATAGGCCTTTTCTACACCGAGATTATAAAACACTTCACCTAGGTTTGTTCTAATACTTTTATGCTCTCATTTTTACAATTAAATCTTTGATTCATTTGGAATTTATCCTGATGTAGAATATGAGATATAGGTCTAATGTTATTTTTTTCTAGACAGCTACCCAATAGAATTTGTTGAATAATTCATCTTCACTGATTTGAGGTGCTCCATTGCTACCTTTTATTATATTAATAATTACGGAGTACACATTATGAATCAAGCATTGTGTTTGGTACTCTGGCAAATTTTAAAAGTGTAATATAGTTCTTGCAGCCAGAAATTACCATCTAGTTATAGCAGCAAGCTCATGGAAACAAATCAAATGGTGGGTTGTATCAGAGAAGGTTTTATGGAGGGTCAGGCATCAGTTCTTTCCTGACACTTGTAAATGAAATTAGAGAATAAAAACATACAAAAGAGAAATAAGGGAATAAAAGAAAAGGAAGGTACATGCTCATACTCATTATCCAGAACTGATTGGCCTAAGTTACAGGGAGGCTGCTTGTTGATTAGCAAATATTCAACGTGGGTGTATTTCTGGATAGTAAATGCTTTTATTTTTAGAAACACACCTATGATGTCTAAGGTGAAAATTACTCTTATAAGATGCTGTTGATTTCTTAAATTTCCACTTTTTAAAAAATATTTTTATTTTTTATTTATTTGACAGACAGAGATCACAAGTAGGCAGAGAGGCAGGCAGAGAGAGAGGAGGAAGCAGGCTCCCTGCTGAGGGGAGATCCTGATGCAGGGCTCGATCCCAGGACCCTGGGATCATGACCCAAGCCGAAGGCAGAGGCCTCAACCTCTGAGCCACCCAGGCACCCCTTAAATTCCCCCTTTTTAATTTAAATTTTGGAGTAAAGGTATTTATAGAAAATGGTTTGAGTCACAATTTCCACTGTCAGAGCAAGCATCTTGTTAGTTGATTTGGGTCTGTCTGAATTGTTTCACATTGTATTTTCTTGCCTGTTTAATATTGAACCTCTTTATATGAAATTTGCCATACTGGACTATGTTACTTTAAATTCTTTAACAACGGGAGATTTAGGAACCTCTGTAGTCCATAGTACAAATACAATAGGCCCTTCCTGCCCCTAACTCCTTGCCTGTGGTTTTGCTTTCCATGGTTTCAGTTATCTAAGATCAACTGTGGTTGGGAAGCAGATGATCCTCCTGATGAATCATCATCATGTCAGTAGTAGCCTAAAGCTAAGTTGCAATGCTTCTTTTATTCATCTCACTTCATCGTATTATATAGGCATTATATCATCTCATATCATCACAAGAATGGTAAATATAGTACAATAAGATATCTTTTTAAGATATTTTGAGAGAGTGAAAGAGACCACATTCACCGTTAACAAGATTTATGATATATTGTTACAATTGTTCTATTTTATTATTATTGTTAATCTCTTATTAAGCCTAATTTAGAAATTAAACTTTATCATAGATCTATGTATACACACACACACACACACACACACACATACATAAGGAAAACATAGTGTATAAAAGCTTTGATGCTATCAGTTGTTTCAGGCATCCAGTGGGGGTCTTGAAATGGGACTATGTACCTGGATAGTTTTTTGTTTGTGGTTTTAAAGTGACATATTAAGAAAATGAAATATAATTCACATCCCATAAAATTTGCCATCTTAAGGTGTACAGTTAATTGGTTTTGAGTAAATTCATGAGGTTACCATCACTACTACTTAATTCCTAAACATTGCCATTACCCCAAAATGAAACCTTGTATAAATTATTGCTTTCCAATATGCCTACTCCCTAGCTCCTGGAAACTACTAATCTACTTACTGTCTCTGTGAATTTACCTTTTCTGGACATTTCATATAAATGGAATCATATAATATGTGACATTCTGTGTTTGCTTTCATTCATGTAACAATGTTTTGAGATTCATCCATGTTTTAGCATGTATTAGTATTTTAGTTTTTTGTGGCTAAGTAATATTCCATTGTGTGGCTATTCCACATTTTTTAATAATAATAATGCAGCTTAAATAATGAACATACGTATACAAGTCTTTCTCTCTTTCTCTCTCTCTTTTGTTTTTAGATTGAGGTAGCACAAGGGGGGTGTGGCCAAGGGAAAGAGAGAGAGAGATAGAATCCTAAGCAGGCTCCATATCCAGTGGGGAGCTTGATCTCACAATTCTGAGAGGGTGACTCGAGCTGAAATAAAGACTTGGAAGCTCAAATGACTGAGCTACCCAGGTAACCCTATATACAAATTTTTGTGTGGACACATGTTTTTATTTCTCCTGGGTATATACCTAGGAGTGGAATTGCTAGATCTTGTAATAACTCTATGTTTAAATTTTTGAGGAACTGCCAACTGGTTTCCACATTGGCTGCACCCTCTTACATTCCCACCAGCAATATCTGAAGGTTCAAATTCTTCAAATCTGCCAACACTTATTATTTTCCACTTTGTGAATTATAACCATTATAATGTGTGTAACATGATCTATCATTGTAGTTTTGAATTTCACTTCCTTGATGATGAATGATAAGGATGCTGAACATCTTTTCATGTGCTTATTTGCCATTTATATATCTTCATGGAAATATCTGTTTTAATCCTTTGGCCATTTTTGAGTTGGGTTATTTGTCTTTTATATCATTTAGTTGTAGGAGTTCTTTATAGATTCTGGAAATTAGACCCTTATTAAGTATATGATTTGCAAATATTTTCTTCCATTGCTGAGTTGTTTTTGTTTTGTTTTGTTTTGTTTTCTTATAATGACTTTTGACAGATAAGTTTTTAAAAAATTTTTTTAAAGATTTTAAGTTTTTAAATTAATTATTTTATTTTATTATTATTATTTCTTCTTTTAGAGAGGGAGTGAGAGAGGACTTAGGGGTAGGGGCAGAGAGAAAGGAAGAGAGAATTTTTAGCAGATTCCAAAGCCAGCACAGACCCTGATGCTCGGCTTGATCTCACAACACTGAGTTCATGGCTTTAGCTCAATCAAGGGTCAGATGCTTAACTGACTGGGCCACACAGTTGCCCCTCATTTTTTCTTTTTAATTTTAAAATGAATCTGGATTATCTATGTTTTTTGGATTGCATATGCTTTGGCAATGTCTAGCAAACTTTCATTTAACCTGAAAGATTGCCTAATTTGTAAAGATTTACTCCTATGTTTTATCAAAAGTTTTGTCGTTTTAGCTCTGATGTTAGGACTTTGATTCAATTGAGGTTTCTCTTTTTTAATATAGTATAAGTAGGCATCCATGTTTACAGTTTTGTATGTGATTACCAGTTATCCCACCACCATTTGTTGAAAAGACTATTCTTTTCCCATCAAACAGTTCTGGCATCCTCCTTGAAAATCTATTGATCATAGATATAGGGCTTTATTTCTGAACTCTCATTTGTATTCCATTGATCTTTATTCCAGTGCTACATGGTCTTGGTTACTATACTTTTATAATAGTTTTTTTTTTAAGATTTTATTTATTTATTTGACAGAGAGAAATCACAAGTAGATGGAGAGCCAGGCAGAGAGAGAGAGAGAGGGAAGCAGGCTTCCTGCTGAGCAGAGAGCCCGATGTGGGACTCAATCCCAGGACCCTGAGATCATGACCTGAGCCAAAGGCAGCGGCTTAACCCACTGAGCCACCCAGGCACCCCTATAATAATTTTTGAAATCAGGAAGTATGAGTCCTCCACTTTGCACTTCTTTTTCAACATTTTGTTTTTGGCTATATTGACTGATTTGTACTTCTATATAATTTTTAGGACCAGCTTGTCCATTTCTGCAGAAAAAGAAAGCTATAATTTTGACAGTTAAACCTATTTGAGGATTAAATGTTTCCAAGTAAACCAGTTTTACTATTTTTAAAAATATGCAAATGTTTCTATAACAGTATATTTTTTCTAATATTTGACCTAAATTTAAAAGCTATAATTAATTAATTAATTAATTAATTTTTAAGGCTGATATTGAAGTTACTTTCCTAAATATGAATTTAGTGGTCTTCCCAAAAGGCTACTGTTATCACATGATTATCTTTTTCTGCTTTTCTGCTGGAAGAGTATTCTGTATGACTTAACGTATAAGATTAATGATGGTGGTGTTAATGGTGCTGATATTTATCATGATAACAATGATGCAGAAGATTACCATTTTCACTTCCTGAATGTGGTTAAATACCACGTTCCTCATACATCTAATATAATCCTCCAAATAACCTAGAAGTCAGATAAAAACATCACAAATGCATAGGTGAGAAAGTTGAGAGTGACTTGATAGGGAATCTGAGATTCAGGAAAGTAAGTGACTTTCTCAAGGCTTCAGGGAGCTGGTAAAAGCAAAGTTAGGATTTGAAAACTTTTTTGCTCCCATTATTCTGTTTTCTTTCCATATAAGACTTTACTGTATACAAACTTAAGATCATTGCACACTACCAGTGGGAGATCTGGCTTCTTACTGTTGGCTCTCCATATTAGCAAACAAGGGTCAGAGTCAACAGGGTTAATTCTAGCCACCACACATGTGGTTCTTTCCTTCTGTGCAGGAGAAAGTAAGAAAAGCCTTTCTCAGGGGGAAAGAACTAATCTAGAGATTTAAGTTCAGTGAAAGAAACTTACCCTGGTGGGAAATAATAGTCTTTTGTAAGTATGAGTCTTTTTTTTTTTTTAAGGTTTTATTTATTTATTTATTTGATAGAGATCACAAGTAGGCAGAGAGGCAGGCAGAGAGAGAGAGAGAGGAGGAAGCAGACTCTCACTGAGCAGAGAGCCCGATGTGGGGCTCGATCCAGGACCCTGAGATCATGACCTGCGCTGAAAGCAGAGGCTTAACCCTCTGAGCCACCCAGACACCCCCAGTATGAGTCTTTTTTAAGCCAGAGTTTGCAGGCAGAGTATTCATCAAATACTTCTGGACATTGGGAATGGGAGTCACACGTGTAGAGTTCAATAATAAGCAATCCATTAATTATTCAAATTTTTTTGTAGTAATGCAAATTCACAATCATTACTTCCTATAATGAAACCTATCAGATGGAGCCATCTTTGAAGTGTCTGGCTGCAAGGAACTCCTAGAACTGGAGTTTTCTTTTTTTTGTTTAAATTTTTTAAAAAGATTATTTATTTATTTATTTATTTATTAGACAGAGAGAGATCACAAGTAGGCAGAGAGGCAGGCAGAGAGAGAGAGAGGAGGAAGCAGGCTCCCTGCTGAGCAGAGAGCCCGATATGGGACTCGATCCCTGGACCCTGAGATCATGATCTGAGCCGAAGGCAGCAGCTTAACCCACTGAGCCACCCAGGTGTCCAGAATTGGAAATTTATATTTCAAATTAATGTTAGCTGGGTGGTAATCCTTGTAAAGACCAAATAGAAACAGAATCTGGAATATGCGCTAGGTGATGACCAGTTTTATCCTAATGAGAATGGGATTGTGCTGTATGGAAAATCTTAAATTTCTTAGAAATGTGGGAAGAAGTTATTTCTTTCCTGGTTTCCTTTCTCTTATTTATGGTGCCTCAAATATTTTCTAACATTTCCTTAATGGCTCTGCTTTCTACTTGGACATGATGCAAATTTATGTTTGCTCTTCTCCAGTAAAGAGGTGTAATTGTTTCATGTGCAGTATTATTGGTAAAGAGGCAGCAATCAAACTCTGTGTCTATGGGGGATTTTACCTATCACTTTCCCACTTTTAAGAGGTCAATGGAGTATTTTATTAATTTTTTTTTTTTTTTTTTTTTTTTTTTTTTTACTCCTGACTAAGATGGCAAAAGAAGAATCAGATTTACCCTCCCATCTGAAACAACCAAGACAAAAAAGACCAAATTAGGGAACAGTGTTTGTAAAGATAGTGGATAACAGGCAACAGGGAATAGTAATCCTGGAGTGACAGAAAACAAATGAGGTAATCCCTGTTATTGGCCTAGCTCACTACCTCAAAGAGTCAATTACAAAAATATAAGTTAGCTTGAAGTTATTCCATAGCTCACTGATGATTCTTTTTTAAATATTCTTTTTCTGTGTTTCATGTTGGAAAGTTCATTTGCTTTGTCTTCAAGTTCACTAAATTTTTCTTCTTCAATGTTTAATCTGTCTCTAATCCCATCCAGTATGTTTTTCACCTTATATATTATAGATTTCATTTCTAGAAGTTTGATTTGGGCCTTTGTTTATATCTCTAACTAACTCTTTGAACATATAGAATGCATTTATAATAACTGTTTTGTTGTTGTTGTTGTTTTCAGATTTAAGGGCAAGGGATCCTTGTCTTTTTTTTTTTTTTAATTATGTTATGTTAGTTACCATACAGCAAGCACATCATTAGTTTTTGATGTAATGTTACATGAGTCATTGTTTTCGGCCATCGGAAAGGATGAATACCCAATATTTGCATCAGTATAATATTTTAATGCCCTTTTGTGACAGTACTGTGGTCTGGATCAATTTTTTTTAAGTTTCTTTAAAATTTTAACTCTCATTTTCTTAGACCCTAGAAAACAAACACTTGTATATAACTGATGTTTTGTTCCAGAAACATATAGTCTTACTAGTTAGTTCATAAAAGGGCTATTTTTCAAAGGCACATCTAAGTAATTATAGCAGTAGTCTTTTTTAGGCATTTCAAAATGTGATTAGTAAAAATATACAATTATTGATAAAGTTTTTTTTTAAGGATACTTCCATGATTTAAAATAAAAAGCTATTTTTTTAAAAGAATACTTGAGTTTATGGTGAACAAGGAAAAGAAAATATTCTAGTAGAAAGAGATTACTATAGCTAACCAACACGATTTCCCTATTTCTGTATCTCCTACATTAATATGCCTAGAAACATTTGCATTTGCTGTTTTTATTCCCTTTTTCTTAGAACACTTTCTCCATATATTTGCCTGGCCACCACATTTTTGATCTTTGAAATCTTGGTCCAAATGCCTTCTCAAATAGACCTTTCTTGACCACCTTTAGCTAAAATGTCTTCCCCTCTTCTCCCACTGCCAAACTTATTTTCTATCCATTACATTATTGTCTTCATAGTCCTTTTAAGTAACTAAAATAATTTCATTTATATATTTATTATCCCTATTCTCACAGGAGAATATAAGCTCCTTAAAGATAGGCATTTTTTAACCAAACAGTCTTATCTTAATAGATTTTTAAAAATTTCTTTGACTAGTTGTGACTAATTATAGGACTGTTCTATTAATATATGCTATATTTCTTTTCCACTTATTCTCCATTTTACTTTATTTTGGCATATGAATAATTTTTCCCTTTTTTATAAACAGGCTTTTTAAAGGGATGTCTCTTAATTAAAAGTTAGCTGCTTTATGGTCAAGAAACTCAGGAATTCAATTACACAATAAGCTTTGACCATTAGAAAATTTCTTCTAAACTGTATAACCAACTGTTTTTCTCTTTGTTTTTAAATTAATGATGGACTCCCTCTGCTAATTTCTGTTGTTTTTAACTTCTGTTTAAAATTTTTCTGTTATTCATTTTTTTCTTGTATATTTGCCTTGCCAATTTGATCATAAGCTACCTGGGACAGGGGATGTATTCAACCCATTGGATGCCTATAGTGTGGAGTAGAGTGATTGAGCAGAATGTTGAGCTACCCATTAAGCTCTGCTAAGTTGTTTTCACAGAAACTTAAAGAGAAGAAAGCCAAATCATTGTTATTCATAATAATTATGTCTCTGTAACAAACTTGACAGAATAAGTATATTGACATCATTTCTTCAAATATGGTTTATTACAAGGCTTTCTAAATCTGTCCTTTTCATTATCTGAATACTATTATTCCTGTTATGATGATAATGGCATGATCTTTATAGCTGGTTGCCCTATAAAATTCAAATCCTTCTAGGGCACCTATAAAGGAAAAGAAATTTGGAATAGAAAGATGAGATGTTTTACTTTCTTAAAAAAAGCACATAAGTGGGGCACCTGGGTGGCTCAGTGGGTTAAAGCCTCTGCCTTCTGCTCAGGTCATGATCTCAGAGTCCTGGGATCGAGGCCCGCATCGGGCTCTCTGTTCAGCCGGGAGCCTCCTTCCTCCTCTCTCTCTCTGCCTGCCTCTCTGCCTACTTGTGATCTCTGTCTGTCAAATAAATAAATAAAAATCTTAAAAAAAAAAAAAGCACATAAGCGAATGTTTTAACATCCTAGTTGGGTTAAGATCTTAGTGGAGATAAATGCATAAATAGGTAAACAATACTCTTTCAGAACAGTCTGATAGAAAATTACTTTTTTTGCTATAATTGAAAGAGATATTATTACATTACAGCATTTGTGATATGCAGAACTTTTTTTGCTATAATTGAAAGAGATATTATTACATTACAGCATTTGTGATATGCAGAATTTATTTGCAGTGTTTATAATATCTCTCATATATTTTATGGAAGTAAGAGCTTTAGTATGTGTTTATCAAATTTAAAATTGCTTCTAAGATTGTTCATTCTGTTTCCTAAACTTTATCACTGATTATAGATACAAGGCACTTCTATCATTTATTTTAAAGACTGTTTATTAACTTGTCTTTAGGCTAACTCAGATTGCATATTGCTAAGAAATTAAGTGCTTTGGACAATCAGTAATTTGCATAATTATTGTTTTGGAGATAATTCTGTAGGGAATAGTCTGCTATGAATATTTATAAAGTATCTGATTTATAAGCATAAAAACAATGAGTATAAGGTATTGTTATCTACTTATTTGGAAGATAATAAAGTATCTACAGATAACAAATGTAATATCTTTGATATGGCCTAAATGACTTCATCAGTATCATATAACAGAAAAAAAAGGAATAAGGGGAAATTTTCCATTATTTAGCTTATTCTTTCATTTTCTGAACAGATACTGAAATACTCATTATAGTACTTTCTCTGAGTATGTGTATTCACATATGTATGGTGAGATATATATATATATATATATGTATGTATGGTGAGATATATATGTATGATGAGATATATATATATCTCATGAGATATATATGTATGGTGAGATATATATATATATATATGAGATACATGATGTATGGTGTTATGTGTATGTATGTATGGTGATATATATATAAAACATATATATGTCATGGACATCATATCATAAAGGATGAGAATCTGGATTAAAGTTTGGTAAATTTACTATCTGGGTTTAGTCTGGCCCACTACCTATTTTTATGAGTAAGGTTTTATTGGAATACAACAAAGCTCATTAATTTGTGTATTATCTGTTGATACTTTCATACTTTCAACAGCAATGTTGAGCATGGCCTGCAAAGTAGTGCCCTTTCAAAAAAAAAAAAATTGTGACTCCTGATCAGCTGACCCACATACTTCAGAAAACTTATGATACTGTATTTTTAAGTGTTCTATCCTCTATATGATTTTCTTCCTAACGTATGTGAATACTGAGTAGAGTCTATGGGTTATCAGCTTAAACATGATCTGAGAAATCTTTTTGATCTTTACCTTCCACTTATATTTATAATCACAAGCATTAAAAGTGAGACACATAAGACACATTAATACAGAAATCAAAGATTTTTCCATAAAATGATCTAAATTCTGTCAATGATTTTTTGAATATCTAGGAGTTATCTAATTAATAGATCTTGAAAACTGAAAACAAAAGTTAGCATACTCTTGGCTGTATTCTTATCCTTCAAAGCCACTCCCTCTATCACAAGAAGAGTAGTTTCCCGGTATTCTTCATTTTACTATTGAGGACAAATGAAGAAAACCAATTCTAATATAACTATAAACATATTTTATATCTTGGTTTAAAGTCTTCTAGTTCTCATGAAAAAATGTGGGTCAAATGATCTCTAAGTTTTTTTTTCAATTTTAAAATTGTGTGATCTTTTTTCAAATTACTGTGAGCATTTCTCAAACAAAACCAACTAAGCGCTCTTAAAGAATTAATTTAGTTCATTGTTAGTAATAAAAGTAGCTCTTTTTCATAAACTCATTCTATTTAGAGACAAATCCTAAGAAAGTAACTACAAAAGAAGAGCCAAATAAATGGAAAGATCTACCATGTTTATAGGTTGGAATTTAGAATCAAGATATCAATTTTTGACAAATTCTGTAGATTTAGTTAAAACTCAAACAAAATCCCAGTAGGTTTTAAAACAAAAATTTTTTTTTGATAGAAATTGGCCAATTCATTGTAAAATTCATCCAGAAATGCAAAGAACATAGGATACCCCTTCTCCCCCAATCTTTTTTTTTTCCTTTTTAAAAGGTTTTATTTATTTATTTATTTATTTATTTGTCAGAGCAAGAGAAAGAGAGAGACAGCATGAGTGCAAGCAGGGGGAACAGCAGGCAGAAGGAGAAGCAGGCTCCCTGCTTAGCAGGAAGCCTTGAGGTGGGACTGTATTCCAGGACCCTGGGATCATGACCTGAGCCAAAGGCAGATGCTTAACCTACTGAGCCCACCCAGACATCCCCTCCCCCAATCTTGAAAGGAGCACTGTTGAAGAACTTACATAAACCACTTGATTTAAGACTTAATAAAGCTAAAGTAATGAAGATAGGTGTGTTATTGGCATAGGAATCAGGAGATAGACTAATTGAATAGAAGTTGAATGCATATATTGTCAATCGATGTTAAAGACAAGTGCACCAAAAGCACCTCAAAAAGAGAAACATCTTCAGCAAATGGTTCTAAAACAACTAGAATATCAACCTCTACTCCTATCTTACTCCATAAAAATTAATTCAAGATGTATCAGAGATTTAAATTTGAAAGCTAAAACAAAGTTTTTAGAAAAATAATATAGGAGAATAACATTGTGGCTTTGGTTATTTGGAGATTTTTTTTTAGAATTTTATTAAATTTTTAGAAAAGATTATATTTATTTTTTTGACAAAGAGAGACAGAGATAATGACAGAAGTCATGATCAGGGAGAAAAGGGAGAAACAGGCTCCCTGCTTAGATGCTGGGCTAAATCCCAGGACCCTGGGATCATGACTTGAGCCTAAGGCAGATGCTTAACTGACTGAACAACGCAAACACCCCATTTTTGTTTTTAAAGGAAGCTCCAGGCCCAATATGGGGCTTGAATTTACAACCCAGAGATCAAGAGTCACATGTCCTACCAATTGAACCACCCTGGTACCCCTATTTTAAGATTTCTTAGCAAGACACACACACACACACACACACACCCAAAACCCAGCCACCACAAAAGGGGAAAATATAGGTGAATTGGATTTTGTAATAATTAAAAATTTTCTTTCATCATAAGTTATTAAGAAAATAAAAAGTTACAAACTTAGAAAAAATATTTGCAACACTTATATCTTTTAAGATATTCTAAGGCATATAAATAATTCCTTATAGTTAAAACTACTGTATTGTATATTTAAACATTCCTAAGAGAATAAACCTTGAAAGTTCTTAGGACAAAAAACAAAACAAAAACAACCAAACTAATGTAACTATGTGTGATGATGGATGTTAAGTAAACTTACTGTGGGGTTGCCTGGGTGGCTCAGTCAGTTAAGTGTCTGTATTTGGCTCAGGTTATGATCCCAGGATCCTGAGATTGAGCCCCTCAGTGGGATCCCTGCTCAGCCAGGAGTCTGCTTCTCTTTCTCTTTCTGCCCATTCCCCTGCTCTCTCTCTCTCTAATAAATAAAATCTAAAAAAAAAAAAAAGTAAACTCACTGTGGTGATTATTTTGCAATACTGCATATACACATTTTTTAACATATGCAAATTTGAATCATTTCATTGTACACCTGAAGCTAATATAATGTATGCCAATTATACCTTAATTTAAAAAATGATTCTTGTAAGTCAATAATAGAGACAACTCAATAAAAAATGGAATACTTCAACAATAAGAAATGAATGGCCAATAAGCATATCAAGAAGTGTTCAACATCATTATGGAAATGCAAATAAAGCCCACAATTAAATACCATTCTATACCCAGACAACTTACTAAAATTAAAAAGTTTGGGAGTACCTGGGTGGCACAGTTGGTTAAGTGGCCAACTGTTGGTTTTGGTTCAGGTTGTGATCTTGGGGATTATAGACTGAACCCTAGGTTGGGCTCTGAGCTCAGTGTGGGGTCTGCTTGGGGTTCTCTTCTCTCTGTCCCTACCCCCTCTGCTCTCTCTCAAATAAAGAAGTAAAATCTTTAAAAAATAGTAAAATTGAAAAGATTGACACTAGCAAAGGTGGGTGAGAATGTGGAAAACTGAAGTTCTTTGTTGGTGAGTGTGTAGCATGGTATAAGAATTTGGAAACCTTGTGTAAGAATTTGGCAGTTTCTTTTAAAATTACAGATAAACCTAATGTTCAAAAATCTCTTCGTAAATAATCTACTCAAGAGGAATACAGATACAAAAAACAAAAATAAAAACAAAACACTATATTTGTAGTTGCTTTATTCATAATAGACAAAAACAGCAGCTCAACTGTTCATTATTAGTACAATGTATAAATTGTGATATAGTCATACAATGTATTACCAGTCACCAATAGAAAGGAGCAAATTAATCTCACAAAACAAACTGAGGGTTGCCGGGGGGAGGGGGTTTGGGAGAAGGGGGTGGGATTATGGACATTGGGGAGGGTATGTGATTTGGTGAGTGCTGTGAAGTGTGTAAACCTGGTGATTCACAGACCTGTACCCCTGGGGATAAAAATATATGTTTATAAAAAATAAAAAAAAAAAAAAAAAAAAAAAAGAAAGGAGCAAATTATTGCAACATAACAGCATGGATGAATCTCACAATTTTATGTTGAATGAAAGAAAGCAGGCACAAAATACCACACATAATGTATTTAAATTACATGAAGTTGTAACAGGCAAAACTCAAACAGGAAGCAATCTAAATGTCCATCAACTGGCAAACAGATAAAATGTGGCCTATCCATACAATGGAATGTAGAATATTAATATTCAAAAAAAGAAGGTCTGATATACAGTAAACAGGTAAAGCATTAAGCTAAGTGAAAGAAACTAGATGCAAAAGACTATACATTGTATGATTACATATATATTAAATTTTCAGACAGGCAAATATATGATTACAGGAGGCAGATCAATGATTGCATGGGGCTGTAGAGTGGAAAGTACAAATGGGCATGAAGAAATCTTTTGAATTATTGGAAATGAAGAATTGGATCATGGTGATGATTGCACAAATCTGTAAATGTGTTAAAAGTTATTGAATTGTATACTTATGAGGTGTGAGTTTTATATACTTCAATCAAGGTGTTCCAAAGGGGAGAAGAACAGACAAAGCTAACAGATGGTAAAAGAAATTGAAACAGTGATTGTCTTTAAGTGAGGGGTGGAGATTAACTGGAAAGGAAAAGGAACTTTTGGGGGTGATATATTCTATATCTTGATTGGCCTGATAGTTATACATAGGTGCTTATAACTGTCAAAGTTCATGAAGTAGTACAATTATGATTTGTGCTTTTTTCTAGTATGTAAATTGTACCTCAAAAAGTTACTACAGGTTTGGAATTTGTTGAAGGAGAGCACACGTTAAACTCTACCTGTTCTGAGGGATAGAGGAGGCAGCCTTGAAGGAAGATACTGATTGTGTTGATTTATCCTGCATGAAGTAACTATAGAACATTTGCAAAAGCTTGAGGATTAAGAAGTGGTGATGATGCAGAACATGTTTGCTCCCCTAGGTATGCATGATTAGTAGAAAGAAGTAAAAGTAAATGTTTCATTTTTAAGAGAACACATTTCTGCTGCAGGGGCCATTGTCACTTTTTTAATGCCAAAAACTTGAAGAAGTTTGTTACACATATAAAGCTGCCCTCAATTTTACCTGGAAGCATTGTATATACTAGTCGCAATGATGGATAAAAAGACTCATGATTCACATCTAGATATTTGATGTTTTTAAAAAAGTCAGTTTTCCACATTGCATGCTTTAGACGCAAAGCTTATGCCAGGAATTCCTATTCAAGTGATTAATAGAGGGTGTGCTCTCAGGAGGAGAGCAGGGGATAAAGCTAAGCAGGAATGCATCTCTGCTGGAGACTGGCTTCACTCTTGGAACAGAACCGAACCAAAGATGTAAGTAGGAGGCTTTTTTTTTTTTTTTTTAATTTTTTTTTTTTTTTTAAGATTGTGTGTTAGTCTTTGGCCAAGGTTTCAAGGGTGGTGATATTGGAGAGCATAACGTCTCCAACATCTGGTGAGGCAGTGCCTTGGATTCTCCAGGGACTGGGAGCAACTGTAAGCTATTATCAACCAACACTCACAGCGGTGGGTGGAGGGAGATAGGAGCACCAGCCTGGAAAGGGGCGGGGCTCACGGCACAAAATAAAAACTCTAGATAGTTATTTTATGGAGTAAGCTTAAATGCACATTCACTTAACTGTTTTAAAACTACTTTTCCCTTATGTTTGGAAAAAGCTGTTTTCTGAACCAAAAATGAGGGTTTTTTGGGGGGTAAGTCATATAGCCTGATTTTGGATTTAGAAGTATATATCTTTGGTTTCAGAATTTATTTTTGTGAGACATAGAACTTATATAAATTTAACCTACATTTATTAGTATATTTAACAAACATTAAAATAATAAGTATTCTTGAAACAGGGAGAGTTTGGAACATAAAAGGCTTATGGTTCCTAAGTATCATGTACAGTGGGTCAAATTTTTGATAAAATTTTCTGTTTCCTTTATAAATCTCAATTATTTTTCTCTCACACAAGTATCAATTCAATTTTCTCGTTATATTTCCCTATAATATAAATTATATTTTATTTCTATTTAATTTTTTTTCTCTCCAGAAATAATTTTAATTCTTCTTTTGCTTGCTTTTAAGGCTATGTATGGCTAGAGATTTATCAGGTAACTTAGTACACTCATCTATGCTGTTCTGTTCATTAATTGTTATCTCTGTCATCATTCTTTCACCTCATTATTCTTAAATCAAGCAAATGGGAATACACCCAAGTGTACAGGAGGTAGATAGCAAAATGTTGACAATGTATAATGGTGTTTTATTGCTACCATCATCTATTTATAAGTCCTCTGATACCTGTTACATATGTTTATGAAGAACTAGGGTGGAGAGCACAGAAAATCTGCTTTTGGCAAGCATTTGAGCTTTCTTTAGTCTGATGAAGCGTTTAGAATAGTTACCTACTTGTCCTCAGATTGTTTACACTTAACCTTTATTAAATCTTTGCAAATGCTAAACATGGTTTCATGGTAAAAGATAAAAGTTTTAAATGTGTAAGGAATCAAAAGTATCACAGATTTTATTCTTATTATATTTGTCTTATTTTAGATTTTCATGTTCCTAACATTGTTTATCTCTTGATTTTTTTTTCTGCTGTACAAGCAAAATCTTCAACATTCTAAGGCCAACTTTCCATTTCTGAACTGTATTTGATGCTAATGCATCCACCTCAGATATTCCTTTATCTTGTGATGGTCCTCACTCTTGCCACAGGACCCTATCCCTACCTCCAGACACCTTGGCGTTATCCAGATACAAAAATTTTCATCCAAAGACATTATTTATATTTTTTTATTATGTTAGGCACCATACAGTACATCATTAGCTTTTGATGTAGTGTTCCATGATTCATTGTTTATATGTAACATCCAATGCTCCAAGCAATATGTGCCCTCCTTAATGTCCATCACCAGGCTCACCCTTCCCCCCACTTCCCTCCCTTCTAAAATTCTCAGTTTGTTTCCCAGAACCCCTAGTCTCTCATGGTTCATCTCCCAATCCAATTTTTTCCCCTTCCTTCTCCTAGTGTCCTCCATGCTATTCCTTATGTTCCATAAATAAGTGAAACCATCTGATAATTGACTTTCTCTGCTTAACTTATTTCACTCAGCATAATCTCCTCCAGTCCTATTCCTGTTGATGCAAAAGTTGGGCTTTCATCCTTTATGATGACTGAGTAATATTCCATTGTATATATGGACCATATCTTCTATATCCATTTGTCTGTTAAAGGGGATCTCAGCTCTTTCCACAGTTTGGTTATTGTGGACATTGCTGCTATGAACATTGGGGTGCACATGGCCCTTCTTTTCACTATATCTGTATCTTTGGGGTAAATACCTAGTAGTGCAATAGTTGGGTCATAGAATAATGAAGTTCATCAAAGCTTTAGGGTAAGAGTATTGGTTTTTCCTACATGTGTTCTCACGGATCCAGGGAGCACCACAGGGTCTTTGCAAGGTGCTCCTCCTGAGTTTTATCTTGCTTTGGAATTCCTTGGTCCTTGGATTACTTTACTGCTTCTGAGGTAACACACACATCTCTTTCTGTAACTTCATTTCCTTCAGGAGCCAGACCCACTATGTTTCCACTTCCATTTGGACTTTCTTCTCTCCTTTCATCTGGAATTTACAAAGCCAACTGGTAGGGCTATTTCTCTTCTATCCTTTCAGTTCTGGGACTCTGCTGGATCTGAGCTTTCTTTTGTCACATTTCTTACCTTAACATCAAGAAAAAATAAATAAACTTTTAAAAACTGGTTTCTATTACTCAAAATCTCTCTAATTGTTAATGAATTTGGCATGTGTGTGTGTTATAGATCAGCTTACTCTTTTTTTGTGATGCCATTGCACAATTCAGATTCCCAGAGTCATTGTTCTATGCATAAGATGTAAAATAACCTTATTTTTGCCTGGAAATAATTGCATTTTTCCCCTTTAGTACAAAAAGATGACATAACCCCTATCTGCTTTCAGAACCCATTCTTTCTTTTTTTATTTCTTTTTGAATTTCCCTTTACACAAATCTATACCTGGATTCCCAAAATTAGTGACAGTGAGTAAACTTTAGTATCAAACCACTCCTTTCCCTCTTTAAAAAAAAATTGTGGTAAGAATACTTAACATGAGATCTACCCTCTTAATTAAACCATCTCTTTTGTCTTCTATTTTCTGGAACCCATCTAGATCCATTATATCCACTTCTTTTCATGGGATTGAGAAATGCAAGAACAATGAGTGGATAGAGATATATAAGTTTCAGTGGGAACAGTCTAAAATTAGTTTTCAATATTAAAGTCCTCTAAGAAGTCCATGAACTAATTTAAAATATAGGCATGGAACCTGGGAGAGAAGATAGGACTAGAAAACAAAATTGCAATTCATTAGCATAAAGTATATTTAAAGCCACGGAGTAGATGGAAGGCTATGTAGATTACAAATAGTATATATCTGAAATAAGAATTCCTGGGTTTTGTTCTAGCTCTATCACATTTTAGCTGAGAGACTTTGCGCAAGTTATCTATCTGTGATTCTTAGTTTTCTCATTTCTTAAATGGGGTGTGCTTTAAGTTATCTTTAAGTTCCCATTGAGCTCCAAAATTCTACTATTTTAATAATTGTTAAAGGTGAAAGTGCAAAGATAAAATATAGAGAACCTGTAAGTACTTAGTGGAATTGAGACTTAAGGCAGATTTCAAAGCTGAGAGCAACTTAAGAATGTGCATATTTGAGTGAGATTATTTGTTTCTTGATTAACACGTGAACTTTTTTTCTTTCCCCCCTGATGGGTATTAGGACCCAATTTCCATTAAAATTTCCTCTTCACAAGATAAAATAGCAGTACTCTATGGAGATTGTACTAACTGAGACTAATGATGGTTTAAGCGTCAAAAATTAGAATAAAATGAGTGAATTTTAGGGATGATGTTTCTATGATAAAATAGCAACTGATTACAGCCTGAATGTGGTATGAGAGAAAGCAAAGTCAATTGGTTCCAAG
This sequence comes from Mustela putorius furo, assembly GCF_011764305.1. Lineage (NCBI taxonomy): Eukaryota > Metazoa > Chordata > Mammalia > Carnivora > Mustelidae > Mustela > Mustela putorius. The sequence continues at coordinate 6,783,915 of NW_025421467.1, forward strand.
ATTGCATACCTATGAGATACTGTAATTGAAGATGTGGCATAAGAGGAAATGGAAATTAAGGAGTTGTAATCATATGGGTGTCTTTATGGAGAGGTCAAAGCACTTGACAGACATCAAATTAATCTTTATTATATCTTTAAGAGGTAGGTAAGAGAACAGGTATTATTTTAAGTTAGGAATCAAGGGCCAGTGTTTACGGAGTAGGAACATGGCACATTCAGAGGCTGTCAAGTGGCATGTTTAAAAGCCCGTGTTTTACCTTTGCGGGACCTGCATTCACCCTACTAAATAAAAAACCCACCTGTTGTATGTCCTTGGGCAAGTTGCTCATTTGAGCTTCAATATTTTTTTCCCTATAAAGTGGGAATAATAATGATTATTAGTGGTTGTTAGGATTAAATAACACGAGTAGTGTTTCTGGTAAATGTAGTCTATATAAACTACTACTACCATTGCTTTTGTAACTACTAATATAATGGCAATCAATACCATACAGTGAAGTTTTGGTATGTGTAAAAGTGAATTCATGTTTCTTTATTCTTTTAGGGTTCCCATTCTATAGCTGTGGTCCTGGGAGGACAGAGGACTATGCTAGTTCCTATAGCAGTTCACAGTATTATTTCTTTACATTAACGCTGGTGATATAACAATACCTTTTTTGAGTACAGAGGAAACTTATTTGTGACATTTTGTTGTGGACAGAAGAAGGTTAATAACAGCAATATTTTTTTGCCATTAATTTTGCATTTTTAATGGATAGTGGTAGTAGGAATTGGGTTATATAGGCATTGTTTGTTTGAAGGGTGTATCTCCTTGTGAAAATGATCAGTGTAAAGCAAAATGTTGAAGGAGTCTACTCTAGACTACACAGCCAATCTCCTTGTGAAAATGATCAGTGAAAAGCAAAAGGTTGAAGGATTCTACTCTAGACTATACCAGCCAGATAAAAAATTCATAGGTGATATTGTAAAACAAATAAATATACATAAGCAAAGTCAGACCAATAACCTGCTGCATAGGATTTTGGATTCTAGTTCCACTCACACTGCTTCAGGATTTATTTCTCCTCCATATTTTTAGGTAAATCTTCTACCCTCTGAAATACTCTTTCCCCAGCTCATTAATCCATGTTTTTTTGATTCTTTAGTACATGATTCAAAACATTCTGATTGCCTCCCCCATTCAGATTGCCTACTGAATCACCTTAGCATACATATATTATTTAAAGTGTTTTAATCTACAAAAATTTATCTATTTCTTTGGAAAGTCTATTTTTTTTTTGTGTGTGTGTGTAGGTTGTTTATTTAGGTGGTGATTTAAAAAAAAATTATTTTATTTTTTCAGTGTTCCAAGATTCATTGTTTATGCACCACACCCAGAGCTCCATGCAATATGTGGCCTCCTTAATACCCACCCCCAGGCTAACCTACCCCCATGAGAGACTGTGGAAAGTCTATTTTAATCCATTTTTATAGCATAGATAATCAATACTACTGAAAGTTCTTTCATGTCAGAGAACATATCTTCTATTTTTATTACATCTCCCTAGGGTACCTGTCATAATGTCCAGAACATTTATTAAGCACCCAGAGATGCTTAATGAATATTCTGGACATTATGACAGGTACCCTAGGGAGATGTAATAAATAAAAAAATTCTGATAAGAATTTCATGCAGTTGAGATGGCAGCAAGACATTTGAGAGATTTCTGGGAGACAAGCAGAGAAACAGAGGCCAGAGGTGTACAGATTGCAGTTTTATCCATGTAATGAGAATAGTTTTACCAGAAGAGTACTAATTTTCTTAAAACTATAAGTGTTCCATATCTTTAGGCATTTTGAATATCTTTTTTGGTATACTCTCAATGAAATTTGTATGCTCTTTTCTCAAAAAAAAAAAAAATGACCCTTACTGAAAGGTAAAAGAACACTAAGATTTATATGAAGGTATTATATTTTCTTTCTAATGTTCTTGGTTATATGAAGCTTTAAGACTGTCTCTGTTAACTAAATATGCCATGTACCATAATTTATTTATTTATTTATTTATTTAATTTAAAGATTTTTTTTTTATTTATTTGTTATAGAGAGAGAGAGAGAGATACAGAGCGCAAGCACAGGCAGACAGAGTAGCAGGCTAGAGGCAGAGGGAGAAGCAGGCTCCCTGCCGAGCAAGGAGCCCGATGTGGGACTCGATCCCAGGATGCTGGGATCATGACCTGAGCCGAAGGCAGCCGCTTAACCAACTGAGCCACCCAGGCATCCCTGCCATGTACCATAATTTTAAAAATGAATTCATCATACCATATTTATCCTTTTGTGACATCAAATTTTCAACAGCATATGTGACTAGCATGTAAAAATCTAAAATCACAGTCTTGAAAAATACAAAATATATTTAAATTACAAATATAATTTGGTATATATCTTAGTTGGATGTGGAAAACATCCTGAAAGATATTTGTATATTTAAAAACAAAACAAAACAAAAGAAACCTGATTTTTCCTTTTTTAAGTTTTCTTTTTTAAAATTCAGTTAATTAACATATAATGCATTATTAGTTTCAGAGGTAGAGGTCAGTGATTCATCTGTCTTATATAATACCCTGTGCTCATTATATCATGTACCCTCCTTGATATCTGTCACCCAGCTACCCCATCCCTTCATCCCTGTTCCCTCCAGCAACCAACACTTTGTTTCCTACAAATCTACGAATAAGAGTCTCTGATGGTTTTTCTCTCTCTCCGATTGCATCTTGTTTTATCTTTTCCTCTCTTTGACTGTGATCCTGTTTTGTTTCCTAAATTGTACATATGAATGATATCATATGATAATTCTCTTTCTCTGATTCAATTATTTTGCGTAGTATAATACCTTCTAGTTCCATCCATGTCCTGGCAAATGACAAGATTTCATTTTTTGATGGCCGAGTAGTATTCCATTGTTATTATCAATGTGTTCTTAAAATTTTGTTATTATTGGCTTATATAATTGGCTGCTCTCATAATTGGTTACCCCTTTAGCATGATAAATTATTTTCCATCCCCTTACTTTCAATCTGAAAGTGTCTTTGGGTCTAAAATGAGTCACTTGCAGACAATATATTGATGGGTCTTGCTTTTTTATCCAAACTGATACCCTGTGTCTTTTGACTGGAGCATTAATCCATTTACATTCAGAGTAACTATTGAAAGAAAGATATGAATTTATTATTTATTTATTTATTTTCAGAAATCTTTCTTTCTTTCTTTCTTTTTTTTTTTTTTTTAAGATTTTATGTATTCATTTGAGAGAGAGCGAGAACGAGCAGAGAGGGAGAGTGAGAGAGACAAACAGCCTCCCCACCGAGCAAAGAACCTCATGTGGGGCTTGATCAGAGGACGGGATCATGATCTGAGTTGAAGACAGCTGCTCAACCAACTGAGATACCCAGGCACCCCAAAATATATGAATTTATTACCATTCTAATACCTCTGAAGTCACTGTTTTTGAATACTGTCTTTGTTCCTTTCTGGTCTATGTTAGTTTGGGGCTCTCTCTTAGCTTAAAGGATCACTTTTAATATTACTTGCAGGGTACATTTAGTGATTACAAATTCTTTTAGTTTCTGTTGTCTTGGAAGCTTTTTATTTCTTCTATTTTGAATGATGTCCTGTTGCTGGATAAAGTATTGTTGGCTGCATATTTTTCTCATATAGCACCCTGAATATATTATGCTGGTCCTTTCTGGCCTGCCAGGTCTCTGTGGATAGGTCTGCTGACTGTCTGATGTTTCTACCCTTGTATGTGTCCCAAGCTGCTTTTGGGATTTTCTATTTGTCTCTGATATTTTCATGTTTCACTATTATAGGTCAAGGTGTTGACCTATTTTTGTTGATTTTGAAGGGGGTTCTCTGTGCCTCCTGGACTTGAATGCCTATTTCCTTCCCCCAGATTATGGATATTCTCCACTATAATTAGCTTCAATATACCTTCTGCTCCCCTTTCTCTTGTTTCTCTTCTTTTGGGATCCCGATTATTCAACTATGCTTTGTGGTATCACTTATCTCTTGAATTCTCCCCTTGTGATCTAGTAGTTGTTTATCTTTTTCTTAGCTTCTTTATTCTCCATCATTTGGTCTTCTATATCACTAATTCTCGTTTGCCTCATTTATCCTAGTGGCTAGAGCCTCCAGTTTTGATTGTATCTCATTAATAGCCTTTTTTTATTTCAACTTGATTTGATTTTTTGATTTTAGTTTTTTATTTCTCCAGAAAGGGATTCTCTAGTGTTTTCTATGGTTTCTCCAAGCTCAACTAGTCTCTTTATAATCATTATTCTGAACTCTAGCTCTGACCTCTTATATCCATAGTGATTAGGACCCTGGGAGTTAGTACCGCCTCTTGTTCTCTCTTTTGAGTGGAATTTTTCCATCTTGTCATTCTGTCCAGAGAAGAGTAGATGAACGAGAGAACAAAATACTAATATGGCAATAATGACCCTAGAGAAATATACACTAAACAAATCAGGAGAGACCCAAAAGTGAAAAAAAATAAAGAAAATATAATAAAATACAATATAAAATATATAGAATATTTTTAAAAAAGAATATAATCAGACAGGTTTATAGAACAGAGCAGTGCACTGGATCCTGTATGTATTTTGGTCTGTTTGTTAGAAAAGTGGATCACAAAGCTGTAAAGAAAGAAACTTATATATGTACAAACATAAAATTAAATTTAAAAAAAGGATATAATGTAATTATAAAAATCAAAATTGAATGACAAAAAAAAATAAAAAGAAGGTATGTAAACAGACAAGTGAACAGAACAAAGCAGTATACTATATCCTGAGTGCATTTTGGTCTGTTTGTTAGAAGAAGCTATATACCAAATTGTAAAGAAAGAAAAAAAAATATGGTTAGAAAGGATAGAATGTAACTGTAAAAATGAAAATTTAAAAAGATTTTAAAAGGAGTTGATAAATTGGTTGAAAAAGGAAAGAGAAAAAAAATTAAAATTAAGAGACTAAAGAATTGTGGGGAAAAAACCATGAATTACATATGCTATTTACCCTAGCCCCGGAGTTTTATAGTTCTGTGTGATTGATAAACTTGGCTGTGGCCAGATGTTCTTGCTGATCTGGGGAGGGGCCTGTTGTGCTGATTTTCAAGTATCTTTGTCCTGGGTAGAATTGCACTGCCTCTTGCTAAGGGGCAAGGCTAAGAAGCTGCTCCAGATTTCTCTATGTGGCTTTTGTTCCCTGAAGACTTTTGTAGCAGCTTTAAAGGATGAGAATAAAAATGGGAACATCCCAATCTCTAGCCCCAGAGCCAACAACTTGGGGCCCTACTCTTTAGTGTGCCCTCAGGGAAAAGCAGTCAGTCACTCCTGTCTCCCTGGTCTCCAACTGCACTCTGTGCTCACCTAGTCTTGACTGAGCGTTACTATCTCAGGCGTGGGACCCAGTTTAGACTCTCTAAACCTTGCAAACTCCTGCAGCATACACCTGTTAGCCCCTTCTGGGGGAAGAAGGGGAGTTTCCCCATGGTTCTGCTGCTTGCTGGACCCCTGCTTGGAGAGTGGTCCTCTCACTGTACCACAGTTCATGGTACATGACAACGCCAAGCTGAAAGCCCATTCCTGGGCTGGCTGATTGCAGCTGGCTGCTTGGCTTCCCTGCTCTGATGCCTGGGAACTCTGCTGCACTCAGGTACCCTGGGTTTTTCTGTGTCCTGAGTATGCTGAAATCACACTGTCTCACCTCAGATTCTGCCCCGCTTTTCCAACTGAGTGCCGAATTTCAAGCAGGTAAGTCCCTCACCAGAGTAGACTTTAAAAAGTTCTGATTTTGTGCTCCTCTGCTATATCACTTTCTGGTCCTGGCTGATGGAAGCTTCCTCCCACCATGGTCTATCTTCCCATATATCACTTAGAATTTCACTTCTCTGCACCTCCTACATTTCAGAAAATTGTTGCTTTTCTATTTGTAGAGTTGCAACTATTTTTTTCTTAGATCTACGGTTGAGTTCACAGGTGTTCAGAATGCAAAGGAAACTAAGGTCTCCTACTCCTTGACCATCTTGGACTATCTCCCCTTTTTCAGTTTTCCTGGACTAGTGCTATAAAAGTCAGAAGAAGAGAGAGGATTATATAAACAGTGCAATATGTACTGAAGATACTTTCTTGCAAGGAAAAGGAGGACACGTGTTGTAATGAGCACTGGCGTTATATGCAGTTAGTGAATCATTGAACACATGCGCACAAACACACAAAGAAAGTCTGTAAATTACAGTTGTTTTAATTCATCATTAAATCAATGTCCTTTAAATATTAAAAAAAAAAGAAACGAAAAGCTGTGATGCATAATTGATTCAGTAATTCTGTACCATGAAAAGTAGTTAAATGATTTTCACTTTTTTTTCAAATGTGCCATTAGTCAGATATTATCACAATATAAATATTTATTACTGGATAGCACTTATGATAACATATATAACATATATATGTGCATTATATGTATGTTTACATGTTTGTAATAGATTCTGACTAAAATATTGTAGAAATATAGAAAGACCTTTAAGATAGTAATTTCTTTTTAAAGGACTTTCAAAGAAGAGAAAAAATACAGTGTCACAAGCCCTGAAATTTATGTAACATATTTTGTATGGTAATCTTCATTGTTATTAATGCTGTCACCCTTGGAAATATGTAAAAGAGAACAAGAACACTGAATATAAACAAAATAACATATTCATGGATATAAACTCACATCTGAGGTAGAATAAATTTGGTCCTCTCTACTAAGCATATCAGGAAATCAGTATCAGTTACATTTCAGGGGCTAATATGTAACAAAGTTTAATGGTCCTTGGACCTCCATCCATTCAGTTATTTTAGTACCGAGTGCCGTTCACTTCAAGTGCTATTATTAATATGAAATATTAGGGTAACAATCAGATAACCATAGTTAAAAACAAATGAGGGCTTATTTGCCTCAGAGTGACTGGAATGCCTTCTTACATTTGTTTTCACCTGATAACAAGTAATGATATTTTTAAGTATCATTATTTTCTGTCCCTTGTCCAGATGAACAAGGCATCAGGTCTGATATCAAGAGTAATTTTTGAAGTTCTTGATCATAGCTCATTTTGAAGGAATTGTGTATTGCGTTGTTTGTGGAGCCTGAAACTAGTCATTGAAATGCAAATAACCTGTTCCTTTAACTAAAATATCTTTATGAATTGCTAGGATAATTTTTGTATCTTTTTAGAAAATATTAGAACACTTCCAGATTTTTGTGCAAGAGAGCTATAAGCCAAATTTAGAGTTTTATAGAAAAAAACAAGGTGACCATATCTTTTGTTTTTATGCACTTGAGATGAGAAAGTGTTTCTTTTCCTTCATTCATTGGCATAGTATGTGCAATTGTATCAGTCATGACAAGTAAGTAACACAGGCTATGTTAATTAAGTGCAGAATTGCAAAAATCAGGTAAAGGTTTATTTTTGTTCATATTATTTTCTAATTTCCAAACATCTGGAATCTGGCAAATGCAAAGTAGTTTCATTAGGTAGGTTGATGTGAGAGAAAAGAATAAACGAGAAAAAGATTTGCTTAGATATCTGAAGGACATATTGATGATATATGGTTTTTAAAATGGCTATGATTTGGAATTGTTCTGTTTTTTTTTTTTTTTTCCTAAAGCAAAAAATAAATGAGGCAAATGCTTTGAAATTCTACCCAATATGTTGGTATATAGCATTAAAACAAAACACCTCAGATTCCTGTGTGGTTTAGTCAGTTGGGCATCCAATTCGTGTTGATTTTTAGCTTCGGTCATGATCACATAGTCCTGGGGTAGATTCCTGTGTCTTTGGCCTCCCTGCTTAGTAGGGAGTCTGCTTCTGCCTCTTCCTCTGCCTCTCCCTGTGCTCTTGCTCTCTGTCTCTCTCAAATAAATAATCTTAAAAAAAAAAAAAAAAGGCAAACACACCTCTCCTAAAAACTGTTCAAACTGTGAATGGGTAACCGTGTGACAAAAACATGCATACAAAACTATGAAAGCTGGCTTTATCTATATATAGTTACCATGCTAATATAAAACTCACAAAAATGAAAACATTTATTGTTCTACTCTAGTAATTCTCAAAAGTGATGCCTATAGATTCTGACTTAATTTGTCTAAGGTGGGACTCAGGAATGGATGGTTGTTTTACATTCTTCAAGGGATTCTGGTGTGAACACAAATTTAAGATTTGCTGTTTTACACTATCACCCCTGAGAATAAAACAGACTTTGAGGTAGACTGGCACTAAGTGGAACTCCTGGCTCTACTAGAATTTGCCACTGTCTGTGTGGCTTCCTGCAAGATACTCTCAGAATGCTTCCTCATCAATGACATGGGAAACACAAAGCCACTGCATTTCCATGAGAATTACATTTAGTAATATTCAGAAAGCCTTTCGTAAGTCTCAAAAGTACTTGCTCTTTTATATCTGTGGTGCATTTTTTAGTTTCTCATCAAGTATCAGGTAACTTTCTGTTATAATGTTGATGCAAAATTAGCATTACCTCCCCCAATATATTATCTAGTACAATTTTTAGCATCTTGGAGAGTTCTTTGGAAATGAGTTTAATGCATGTAATTTTTTCTGGCTTTTATTTTGCATGTTAATTCTAATTCTCTGGCTCCCATTTTGCTTTTTGCTTTTGACTGTTTTGCATTATTTCACTCTATAAGGTACCTATCTGTTTGCTACTGAAAGTATCAACTGCAGCTGAATTTAGAGAATGTTTGTAGTTCAGCAAACAACTTGAAATTACATCTTAGATAGTCATTTTCTTAAAGATTTTTCTACTATTTGTAGATCTAAAATTTTTAAAATTAACATATAATATATTATTTGTTTCAGGGGTACAGTTCTGTTAATCATCAGTCTTACACAATTCACAGCACTCACCATAGCACATACCATCCCCAATGTCTATAACCCAGCCACCCTATCCTTCTTCCCCTGCACCCCTTGGCAACCCTTAGTTTGCTTCATGAGATTAAGAGTCTCTTATAGTTTGTCTCCCTCTCTGGTCCCATCATGTTTCATTTTTCTTTCCTTCCCTCCCCCCCCCATGACCCCTTCCCCTACCCTGGCTCTCAAATTCCTCATTATCAGAGAGATCATATGATAATTGTCTTTCTCTGATTGATGTATTTCACTTAGCATAATACCCTTTAGTTCCATCTACTTCGTTGTCAATGCAAGATTTCATTTCTTTTGATGACTGCATAGTAGTCCATTGTATATATATATATATGCCACCTCTCTTTTATCCATTCATCTGTTGATGGACATCTAGGATCTTTTCATAGTTTGGCTATTATGGACATTGCTGCTATAAACATTTGAGTGCACGTGCCACTTTGGATCACTGATTTTCTATCTTTAGGGTAAATACCCAGTAGTGTAATTGATGGGTTGTAGAGTAGCTCTGTTTTCAATTTTTTGAGAAACCTCGATATTGTTTTCTAGAGTGGCTACACCAGCTTGCATTCTCACCAACAATGTAGAAGGGTTCCCCTTTTTCCGCATCCTTGCCAATATCTATCATTTCCTGACTTGTTAATTTTAGCCATTCTGACTGGTGTGAGGTGGTATCTCACTGTGGTTTTGATTTGTATTTCCCTGATGCCGAGTGATACTGAGCAATTTTTCATGTGTCTCTTGGCCATCTGGATGTCTTCTTTGCAGAAATGTCTATTCATGTCTTCTTCCATTTCTTGTTTGGATTATTTGTTCTTTGGGTGTTGAGTTTGACAAGTTCTTTATAGATTTTGGATATTGACTCTTTATCTGATATGTCATTTGCAATTATCTTCTCACATTCTGTTAGTCATCTTTTGGTTTTGTTGACTTTTTCCTTACTGTGCAATAGTTTTTGATCTTGATGAAGTCCCAATAGTTCATTGTTGCCCTTGTTTCCCTTGCCTTTGGTGACGTTTCTAGGAAGAAGTGACAGCAGCTGAGGTCAAAGAATTGTTGCCCATGTTCTTCTCAAGGATTTTGAGGGATTCCTGTCTCACATAGTGTCTTCCATCCATTTTGAGTCTATTTTTGTGTGTGATGTAAGGAAATGGTCTAGTTTCATTCTTCTGCATGTGACTGTCCAATTTTCCCAACACCATTTATTGAAGAGCCTTTTTTCCATTGGACATTCTTTCTTGCTTTGCCAAAGACTAGTTTATCATAGAGTTGAGGGTCTATTGCTGGGCTCTCTGTTCTGTTCCACTGATCTGTGCATGTGTTTTTGTTCCAGTACCATACTGTCTTGACGATTCCAGCTGTGTAATTGAGCTTTAAGTCTGGAATTGTGATGCCACCAACTTTGGTTTTCTTTTTCAACATTCCTCTGGCTATTCAGGGTCCTTTCTGGTTCCATAATGATTTTAGGATTATTTGTTCCAGTTCTTTGAAAAAAGTTGATGGTATTTTGATAGGGATTGCATTAAATATATAGATTGTTCCAGGCCATATACTGCCTTTTCTGTGTCCCAAAGATTTTGAACAATTTTGTTTTCATTGTCATTTGTTTCCAAACAAATTAAATTCTTCTTTAATTTCCTTGTTGACCCATTCATTCTTTAGTAAGATGTTCTTTAGCCTTTTTATTTGAGTTCTTTTCAACTTTTCTCTTGTGATTGAGTTCTAATTTCAGAGACTTGTGGTCTGAAAATATGCAGGGAATGATCTCAGTCTTTCGGTACCAGTTGAGACCTGATTTGTAACCCAGGATGTGATCTCTTCTGGAGAATGTTCCATGTACACTAGAGACATATGTGTTTTCTGTTGCTTTGGGATGGAATGTTCTGAGTATATCTGTGATGTCCACCTGATCCAGTGTGTCATTTAAAGGGTTTTTTTCCTTGTTCATCTTTTTCTTGGATGATCTGTCCATATCAGTGAGAGGGGTGTTAAAGTCCCCTACTATCATTGGATTGTGGTTGATATTATTAAGTGGTTTATATAATTGGCTACTCCCATTTTAGGGGAATAGATATTTAAAATTGTTAGATCTTCTTGTTGGACAGACCCTTTAAGTATGATATAGTGTCCTTCTTCATCTCTTATTATAGTCTTTGGCTTGAAGTCTAATTTATCTGATATAAGGATTGCCACCCCAGTATTCTTTTGATGTCCATTAGCATGGTAAATTGTTTTCCAACCCCTCACTTTAAATGTGGAAGTGTCTTTGGGTCTAAAATGAGTTTCTTGTAAACAGCATTATCGATAAGTCTTGGTTTTTGTTTTTGTTTTCCATTCTGATACCCTATTATTTTGCTTGGGGTGTTTAGCCCATTTATTTTCAAGGTAACTATTGAAAGATATGAATTTAGTGATATTGTATTGCTTGTGAGGTGACTGTTACTGTATATTGTCTCTGTTCATTTCTGGTCTACTACTTTTAGGCTCTCTCTTTGCTTAGAGGACCCCTTTCAATATTTGCTGTAAGGCTGGGTGAGTGTTTGCAAATAGTTTTAATTTTGTTTGTGCTAGAAGCTTTTAATCTCTACTTCTCTTTTCAATGACAGTCTAGCTGGATATAGTGTTCTTGGCTGCATATTTTTCTCCTTTAATGCTCTGAATGTATTATGCCAGTCCTTCCTGGCCTGCCAGGTCTCCTTGGGTGGGTCTGCTGGCAGTCTAATATTTCTACCATTGTATGTTGCAGACCTCTTGTCCCAAGCTGCTTTTAGGATTTTCTCCTTTTTACGGAGACTTGTAAGTTTTACAACTAGATGATGAGGTGTGGACCTATATTTATTGATTTTGAGGGGGGATTCTCTGTTTCTCTTGGATTTTGATGCTTGTTTCCTTTGCCAAATTAGGGAAATTCTATGGTATAATTTACTCTATTATGCCTTCTGCCCCTCTGTCTCTTTCTTCTTTTTCTGGGATGCCAGTTACTCTAATATTGTTTTGTCTTATAGAATCTCTTATCTCTCACATTCTCCCCTCGTCTTCTGGTAGTTGTTTGTCTCACTTTTGCTCAACTTCTTTATTCTCCATCATTTGTTCTCTGTCACTAATCCTTTCCTCTGCCTCATGTATCCTAGGAGCAAGAGCCTCTATTTTTGATTACACCTCATTAATAGCTTTTTTGATTTCAACTTTGTTAGATTTTAGTTCTTTTATTTCTCCTCAAGTGGATTTTATTTCTCCAGACATGGATTCTCTAGTATCTTCTATGCTTTTCTCAAGCCCAGTTAGCATCTTGATAATTGTCATTCTGACCTCTAGGTCTGACATATTACTAATGTCCATATTGATTAAATCCCTAGCTGTCAGTACTGTCTCTTGTTCTTTTTTTTTTTGAGGTGTATTTTTCTTCCTTGTCATTTCATCCAGATAAGAATAGATGAATGAGAGAACAATATACTAAAAGTGTAGCTTCGACCCCAGAAAAATATACACTAACCAAATCAGAAGACCCAAAACCAGGGGGAGATGAAAGGAGGAAAACACACACACACACACACACACACACACACACATATGTGATTAGACTGATGAATAGAACAGAGCCACAAACTTGATTTTGGGGATATTTTTGGTTTGTTAGAATAAACTGCCTCCCAAAACTTTAAGGAAAGAAAACCTTGTAACTATACTAAAATAAGGGTAAACATGATAAAGGGATAGTCTATGAGTGTAAAGATGAAAATTATGAAAGATTCTAAAAAATGAATTGATGTGATAAGAAGTTTGTTTAAAAAAGGAAAAAGATAGAAAAAAGGAAAAAGAAAAGGAGAGGATGTGATCAGACTGGAGATTAGAACAAAGCCATATGCTAGATATATGGTGTATTTTGATCTGTGTGAAGAAACTATATCCCAAAATTTTGAAGAAGAACTTCTATATTCAAAAAAATAAAGTTAAATATAATGAAGGGATAGAATATGACTATAACATCCCTTCTCAGCCTTTTGGCTAAAATCAAGTGTAGAATATGAGTATAACAATGAAAATTAAGAAAGATTTTGATGTGATAAAATAGATTAAAATAGGAAAGAGGAAAAATTAAGAAAATTAGAATAAGAAAAAAATAAAATCTAAATAATTCACCTTTGAAAGACTAAAGAACCATGGGAAAAAGCCTTGAATTCTATGTGCTGCATTCTTCTAGCTCTTGAGTTCCACAGTTCTTATTGATTGATGAACTTGGTCTTGGCTGGATGTTCTTGCTGATCTTCTGGAGGAGGGCCCTATTATAATGATTCTTAGATGTCTGCCTGAGGCAGAATTGCGCCACCATCCTCAGGGCCAGAGTAAATAATCTGTTTGGTTTTTCTCTATATAGCTTTTGTTCCCTTCAGTTCCCTTGAAGGCCTTCCATTATACTTTGGAGGAAGAGAATGAAGATGGCAGCCTCCCAGTCTGTGACCCGGATAAACCTTGAGCTCAGGGCCCCACTCCTCAGTGCACCCTCAGAGAAAAGCAGTCAATCACTCTTCTCTCCCTGGTCTCTGGCCATGTTCCATGCTCACCCAGCTTGTGACAGAGCATTTCTGTCTCTGGTCCATGGACCCGTTTGCATCTCCAAACCCTGCAGATTCCTGCAGCATCTTCTCTCGCCACTTCCCTTGGAAGAGGTTAAGGGGTTCTCCCTGCATCTGCCACCTCTGGGGTCCCTGTATGGAGATCACTGGCCTGACATTGCCTTGGATCATGGCCCAGGGTAATCCCGAGCTGAGAGCCCCCTCCTCAGCTCTGTCTTGTGCTGGCTACCCTGCTCCAATACCTGGGAGTTCTGCCACACTCAGGCATGCATGGCCTTTCTGTGACCCTGAGAATCCTGAGAACACACTGTCCCAGGGAGGGCTCAAACCACACCCACCCCCCACCCCTCACTTGGCCTCTGGAAGGACGTCCCTCAGTGGAGCAGACTTCTAGAAATTCTGATTTTTGTGCTCAGCTACTCTATTACTTGCTGGGGCCCCTCCCCCTATAGTCTCTCTTCCCATTTTTCACTGGGGATTCACTTTTCCACACGTCCTACCTTACAGAAAGTGGTCAGTTTTCTGTTCCTAGAATTGCTGCTATTCTCTTTGATCTCCTGTTGCGTTTATAGGTTTTCAGAATGGTTTGATAGTTATCTATCTGAATTCATGGGACCCAATGATATTTAGCTCTCCTACTCCTCCATCATCTTGCTCCTGCCCCTAAAAATTTTTCCCAGGTGTTTTGTCTGCTGGAGGTTTGGTCTTCTTTGTGTTGCTGTGCTACCTTTGTTTCTACCTCAAATTCCATTATACATTTTTTCTAGATTTTCTTTTTTCTTTCTAAACCTTCAAATGTCTATTTGGTCTTTAGTTCTCAGTTTCACTTCTAGACCATTCTGTTATGCCTTAGGTAATATACTTCAGCAACAAAGTATCCACATGAGATATTTTTTAGATAAAAGCTGTTCTTGCTTCAGAGAAGAATTTTGCCAGTCCTTCAAGCAATATTTTTCTTCCCCATTGCATAACATCATCATAACTGATTGTAATTAGTATTCTTATATTGCTTTTCATTTTTTCTCTAGAATACATAGTAGGTTGTTGAGTGTAAGATTATCAAACTTCAGTGGGCATAGCCTGGTAGTGTGTTAAACTGTAGAGTCCTGGGGCTTATACCAAAGATTTTAAACCAGTAGTTTAGCAGTGTATAAACTTCAGTGAGCATCCTTGATGATTCTGTTGCATGTGGCCTATGTATTACAACAGTTATACAAGCATGAATTGGTTCAGGTAGATCCTGGTTTAGCTAGTTCAGTTAGTATCTGTTTGTTTTGTTTTGTTTTTGTTTTTGTTTTGTTGCTTTGGATCCATTCTTCTACTTTATGGTAAAAGATTCCCTAAATTGGAGGTGAGGAGAATAACCCCAAACCCCATGTGGTTTGGGTAAGATTTACTCTATCTTAGATCTAGGGGTGTTTTCGTTTGTCTTGAGCCAAATGACAGGTCACACTGTACTGACCAGAGTGGTTGGTTTGGGGATGTAAGCCAATCAGAATAATCAGTTGCCAGCTCTAAGAAATGTCTATAGTCATTACTAGAAAAGCCATAAGCTATATATATTTTTCCTTTGGACTCGGTAGGTGACACTTGGGACAGTTTCAATAATATTACCCAAAGAGATCAGCAAGCTAGAAGAAGCTGATTAGAGCTAGAATCTGTCATATGACAGCCTTCTTCCTATGGGCTGAACTTACATGAACTGATATATTCCTTACTTAACCTAGACTTGTAGACTCTCTAGGTTAGCAAAGAAGAATGTGTCAATTCTAAGGAGAGTAGAATTAGATAAACTGAAAAAAAGAGATGGGCAATTAGGAGAATCCATCTTTTTCTGGCATGAATGCTGTTCATCTTTCTTAGGTAGTAGATATATCTATGCCTATTGAACCTTGGGACTCTGTGTTTACTGTGGTTGCAGTAATGGAGAGAACAGGTAGGAAAAATTCATGCTGATGCAGCATGTTCACTACATTTTGAGGCCCTCATTGAGGTCTTTAGAATAGAGATAAGCTAAGGCTGAAACTAGCCATTCTGATAACAGAGAGGAAGACAACAGGGGTTTTGAAGAAAAACTCTTCATGCTTGTGGCCTGTGATTCAAGAAGATTGAAAGAATGATCCCCTGGAGTAGGCATATGTGAGAAAGCTAAATGGTTAGTCCCAGCCATGGCTAGTACTGATGGAGACAGAGAGGGTAGCATTATAGCCGAAGGTAAGATTGGGACCTGGGAAAAGGCTAAGTGGCCCTGCCTGGACAAATGGGACAGTCACTGCCCACTGTGAGGATATAGTCTGTGGGCAGGTGATTCATAGACAATCCCTGTCTCATCCTAGCGTTTTATACTTCTCAGAAGTAGAAGACAAGATGGGAGTAGGAAACTGAGTACCATATGAATGGGCAGAAGACCAAAAATCTAGAGCGAATAAGCTCCATTTTCTGTTTCTAGACCTTGTATTAGCAGATGTCTGGCTATGGGTATTAGCTCATGGGACTGACCACTAACATATAACCAGAAGCCCCTAAATGTTTAACATATTTAATTCTGTTGTCCAAAAATACCAAGCTTTGTTGATAGCAGCTTATGACTGCTAAGCCATTTAGTTTACTTTTAGGTCATTAACTTGTACCAAGAGAAAGTGGGCTGCAAAAAGGGTGCAGCCCTCACAAGGGGAAGCACTCTTCTCTATAATGGGTGGACACTACTGCAGCTATTTTGCTTCCCACATGGGAGGAGCCTGAAATGAGGCCAATTTTTAGAAGAAGGAGAACGAAGATATGAGTATGCCATTTAAGCCTCTAATCAGGGTATGCTTGAAGCTACCATTTCTTTGGAGATAGTAGATCAAGGAACCAATAAATTCTCACTGTGTCTTGAATTTTGTTTTGCCATTGACTCACACAAAAGATTATGGAATCTGAGAATTCTCATGATCTATTATCTGTGATCTTGAGAGCAGGAAAACCAGTGGTATAGTTAAAAGGCTTGAAAACCAGGAATGCCAAGAACAGGAGAAGATTGATGACTCAGATCCAACCTTCCTCCTCCTTTTTGTTCTATTCACATCTTTGATGGATTAGATCATGCTCACTCACATTGGTGAGGGCCATCATCTTTACTCAGTCTACCAATTCAAATATTAATCCCATACCATGTGATTGTCTTGTTTGAATAATTACATGAGCTGTTGGGGAACTGAAGACTGCTTCTCAGGCATAAGCATGTACTGTGTTTGTTCTTATGATGAAGAGAGTTGTTTTGCTAGGGGACCTCATCTGCCTGAGCAGAGTGGGAAGGGGAACTTGCAGGAACTTAGGCTCTCTCAGTTTTCTCCAGATTTCCAAGTATCACATAATAGTAATTTTAGGCCTTAAACCATAGTGGGATAGAGGAAAAAACACTTGATTTTGTTAGAATTTCCATGTGGCCTGTAAAATGACAATATTCTGGTTCCATTTCTCTTAAAGATCTTTGTGAAGACCATTACTCATACTATATCCAGGAATGCATCAGATGCTCTTCTTTTGGTTGCACTGAATGATATTAGGAAAAGAATCTTTGTCCCAAGACACCATGGAAAAGTTCCCAGTGGGGCTTCAGGAATTGGAGAATAGGGTAATGACTCTCAGAATTGAAAGTGCCTAAAAATAACTGTAGGTGCTTGTAAAATAAACATACACAAAACGTACATTACTGATCCACATCACAGGGCAGTTTCAAAATTTCAGTGATTTAAGGAAGGGTATTGGTTTAGAAATAAGTTATTTTTAACAAGATCCCAGATCATTCTTATACAGTGGTCCTTCAACCAAACAGTGCTAACACTGGTTTAGTGCCAAGGTTCTTAAACTCAACTCTTCATCAGAATCACTTAAGTTCTTGTTAAACACACATTTCTGGGTTCCATCCCCAAAGTTTCTGATTTAGTAGGTCTGTGTGCATTCCCCGGATTTGTATATCTAACAAGTTTCTAGGTGATACTGGTGATTCCAGGACCTCACTTTGCGAACCATTGATTTGTGTAGTAATTCTCAACTGTGTATGACTTTTGTCCTGCGGGAGACATTTGTCCATGTCTGGGGACACTTCTGGTTTTCACAACTGGAGCATGTACCGACTTCTTATGTATAGAGACCAAGGATGCTGATGAATATCCTACAATGCATAGTACACCATTTCTTCTCTACACCATAGAATTATCCAACCCCTAATGTTAGTAGTGCTGAGTTTGCAAACCACCAGCTTAGTATTTTCTGGGGTGGGAGGTATGGAGGTGAGATAGTCTCCTCATGATAGCAGGTGCACATGGTTTGTGTACAAAGACAGTGTAGGGAGTTAGCCCTATCTGAATAAGCAGCTAAGTGGGATTTGCTATTTTATAAAAGAAATAGCTTTGCACTCTTAATGAGCCACTCATTTCCTATCTAGTTCTTTAACCTGCAGAACTGATCTGAATCAAATGATCCTTTTGAAATGATCCTTTTAAACTGAGCTGAATCAAATGATCCTTTTAAAACTCTATTCTGGATGAGAGAGGGGATGAAAAGAAAGAGCTATATTAATTCCAGTTTAACCAATGTTGTTCACTTCCTTTGATTAAATTGGAAGTAAAAGGAATAGGTGAAATGTAGCTTATTGAGGGGGCACCAAAAAAAGAAAAGATAAAAATGAATGACTCCAAAGGAAAACATAGGCAATGATAGGTGAAACTTGTATGATTAGCTAATTTAAAAATCCTCTTTGTGAGGCTGCATACAGATATTTATGCACTCTTATTCAGCAATCTGACACTTGCTGCCTAAGTAGAAATTGAAATAAGCAGTTTTCTTACTTTCTTCTGTATTCACAGCAATCAAATAATTGGGATAACTCCGAGGCTGGCAAAATATTATTAAAGGGGAGAAAGCTGATTGGTAAGATTTTCTCAGAGGTTGGAGAAAATATTGAATTACCTTAAGTTATAGAAGGTGACAAAGAAGAGTAAATGGATTTTCTTATATAAGACAGTGCAAAACAGGCCATATTTTACGAAGTCTTCTTTAAAGTACTGGTGATGGAGCTGAGCATAAGCTAAGTAACATATTCGTGATACCTGGCATATACTTAGCATCTAATAGAAAGTAGGCACTGAGCAACCTCCTATATAATGTTGGGCTGACACATACAAACATTTTGAAAAAGGCTTCCTAACATCTTGTAAAAAACAAAATTAGCATAATATGCATTACTTTTTATTCCTCTATGCCTCATCTCTTATTATAAAAGCTAGGAGGATGAAATTCCTTTTGGAGAGGAAGAAAGACAGCTAGAAGGATCAATTCCCAGCCAGGAACCCTACCTGATTCCTTATTTTATCTGTTGCTTTTCCGATGCTTGTCAATGGCAATTTCAGTAATTCATCTTTTGTATATGACCAACAATATCTTTAGAAAGTTTAGATGTGATGAATATTTAATGTATGTAAATATATTATCATCATTAATGTCTTATACTCTCTCTGCTCCTGTGGTTTTTAGTTTCTTGCCGTATCTGCAAAATGTTTTTAAAGTAATTTTGTCTCCTTGGAATGCTTTTGTCAAAAAGTGTGTTAAGATATTTTAATATATAAGTAAAACTGATTGGCTACTCTGATTGAATCTTCCTAGTTAGAACCAGAGGTAGAAGTCAAGACCTCTTCCCTTGGTCCTCTTGGTGGCTCCTGCAAGGCTTTACGATTACACAAAGCACAGCTTAACAATCAGTGGTCTAAATTTGTAGATACCCTCTAAAGTCTCTTCAAGCTTGCCAAATATAGACACTTACTACCTCTAGAAAGGATTAAGTGCACTTATGAACAAGGTATTATTTATATTTAAAATTAAGGTAAGAAGAAGTATCTGGATATCTAACCAGAGCTTCCTTGTAAAACAGTGATCAAAAAAGGGAGGGAAGGCAATAGGTTGCTTGGCTTTCTTTGCCTAATAAATGTCTAAAAGGATTGGTTTATTACTTGACTCTTTTTTAGTAAGATTATTTAGCAATATAACAGATACCTTCAAGTGTGACTTGATAAAATACAGAGCTATCCTGGACATATGACATTTTCTTTTATTATTATTCAAGGCTGAGTATGTGCAAGTGAATCTTGACTTTCAGAAACACAGAAAGCATCTGTGAGAGAATTAAGATAAATTTAAAAATATTACTTTCTCATGTCCTAGCTTGATCTATAGAAGTTATGAATCACATGTCCCTTAAACTGAAGTCATTTACAAATGTTGATCATTTCAGTCTTTATCACAGGCAAGACTGAATTCTACAAAGTGAATGAAATACAGATGCTCTGTATTGTGGCTTAAATGAAGATGCTGTTTCCTACTAACACAGTGTCCAGGAGAAAGGATTGGTTGTCATCCTGAGGTTAAGGGAGGGAACCTGGACCTGTCTGAATGGGGGTGGACACCTGTGCATGGTGGTTTACAATAGGGACTCCTGCAGTTGAAGACCATGTTTTCTCTTAAAAACAAGACAAAAGAAAACTATTTTTAGTATGTATAAATGCTTAGACAATTACTTAGTTGAGACAGCCAAATAACTTCCACAAATCAGTATAGAGATGGTTGTATCCTAGAAAATTTTAAATATTGGTTGTCAGTCTATAAGTTTGATCTCAACTAAACTTACTAATCCCTTTAATTATTAAGTAAGTTATGATAACCAATGAAAACATGGTATAGAGAAATCTGGAAAGAGGATAAACTTTGTCATTATCTGAATTCTCTGAAGGGACAACTGGTATATTATAGATCTGGTGTAGTCTTTTCTCCTATGTATTTTTACTTAGTAAAGCTCATGTTGGATAGATAGATCTGTTTTATGATTCATACTTACTACTATGGTAAAAGAATTTCCCTCTGTTATTAAGAACTCCAATATTTTGTGTTGCTTAGTAGTCTATGTTGTGGAAGTATTTGTGGAAGTTTCTGTCATTTGGCTATTAACACTTTATTTGACAGGTAGTTTGTGTGATTTTATATATATATATATATATGCATATATATATATAATAAACATGTTGCTTTATATAATCTTACATTAATGCATTTTTAATGCACATTAGTTTGTTTCCAAATGTTGATTCTCCCAAGTGAAATTAGGGATCAAAGTTATGAACTTTATTTTAGCTGTTTCTTATGTGCCTGGTACTGGTAAACTCAGGCCAGCATTATAAAGATAGGTATTCATCTTTTTTTTTTTTCTTAGGAAGGATAAACTTAATTTTCAACATTAGTAAAATTATTTCAGTATAAATGAAAGAAAACTAAGAGCAAATACAAATATAGTGGTGTGTGTGTAAGTATTTTTCTCTTTGCCTTACAATTCTAATATTTCTTTTTGAATTAGCAAATCATATGAGAAAATATATACTTTTTTAAGTGATTGCTATATTGTTAATGTTTATTCACCAATCAGATATTTTTTAAACTTTTATGTACCAGACATTGTCCTGGTGCTGGGCTTATTATGCTTTTTCTCTTGTTACTATATTTAATTTCATGGAAAATTGAATGATTGTGGAGATTTAAGTAGATTAATTAATTCATTTAATAAATATCAAATCATTAAATGAATATGAAATTTATAATCCAGTAAAACTGCATACCCTTTGCCACATGAGGGTTAAGTGCTAGTGGTATGGAGATGAATAAGACATGATTCCTGTCCTCAGAAGCTCATGGTCTGGCGGGAGTCTGGGAGTCAACAAAAGATTGTAATCTGGAGTAGGAGATGCATGAGCAAAGTGTACTTGTTGTCCAGGGGAGCAGAGAGCAAGAAGTGATCGCTCCTTAAGGGAGGTGGTCAGGGTGGACCTTGAACTGGTGGAGGTACTTGGGCTGGTTCCTGAGGGATATAGGAGTTGTCTAATGTGAGAGGATGGAAGGCAGGGGTATACTTGCTTTCTCAGTCTTGAAATCAAGGGAAATGTTAAGACATAGCATTGGCCTTGGTGAAGTCAACAAAAGCATTAGGGGTCAGTTAGACATAGTGATTTTATGAAATTAATATGAGATGCTTTTGTATTATGCCTAATTAGTAGCTATTTGCATATTTAAGAGCACAATAAATTAAAACAAATATTTCTGCAGTAGTCTGCAGTAGTCCATTTTCTATGTTTATAAAATATGCTCATTGTAAAATTGTGAAAATACAGAAAAAGGAGTAAAATAAATATTATCCAAGCATAATCATGTTAACATTTTGATATATATCTTTTAAAAATTACTCTAAACAAACATTCCTTAAAAGTGAAATCAGATGTTTATGACTTTTTAGCTGATTTTTCTCACATGCTTCATCATGAAAGCCTTTTCAAAAATAAAGATATTAATATTACAAATACATATATAATGTTCTACTGCATGTATATGCCACAATTTTATCATTTATTTATTTATTATTTTTTATTGCCACAATTTTTAAAAACAAATTCACCTCTTCTGGAACATTTGAGGTTGTTTCCCCTGTTTTTCTATTAAAAATAATGCTATGATAAACAGTTTATAATCATCTTGTTAACTTCTTTATCAAGAGAAATTTCTGGGTTAAAGTATGTAAGTACATTTCAAAAGCTGTCTAATAATTGGTCTTCTGAAAGTCTGTATCATTTAATTTATATTTCTACTAAGCAATGTATGAGAGTATAACAAAATCTTACTCTGACTTAAATTGCTTTTCTTGTAGAGGTAACATTGTTCTGCTGAAAACAAAGCCATCAGTGCCAATATACTTCAGCTAGGCTTGTGATTAAATTGTAAATAAATTGAAAAGAGATCAATATTTCTGTGCTTTTGAATTTCCCCCTCCAGAATGTTGAATGAAAGTTTAATAGACAAAACTGAATGTAAATACATTTTAAGTAATATAATTTTATATATTTATGCAACACTTTCTCTAAAGAATTAATAGAAATTTGTATTTAAGTCTGACATTTTATTGGGATGTCTTGATACAAAGAAGCTTCATGTTTTCACATGTGTTTCATCATTGAATAAATGGATCATCCTTAAATTTTTATGCCCATAAACTAATGTTCTTTGTCCTCAAACAAAGTCATAAAATAAGTTTTGCTTGCTCAAATAAATTTCCCTTCCACTAGAGCAATCTGCTACTTATTTTAGTGTCCTAAATTAACTTCTATTAAGCTCAAAGAATTAAGTCGGCTTCTTAAAGTGTACAGCTCATTACTAGAGTGTTTCAGACTATAAACAAAACAAAACAAAGAAAACCTCCTGTAAGTTTACGTGTGTTTTCATTATTACTGTTATTTAGTATCCAAAGTTGAAAAGACAACTGTGTTAACTCCCCAAGATTTAATAGGAACTCAAAGTTCTGTATTAATAAATAGATCAATTCTTTATAATTATGATGTATCAATAGCTTAGCCATCCAGAATTCCTGGTGAATGAGCCATTTTAATAGCACTTTTTGAGTAATGTAATTTTTTCTTCTTCCTCAGAATTAAAGATAGTTCAGAATCACCTTTTACACATCCTTGCCTTATTTAGACAAGCCTTAGGTAATTGTTATATACTGTACTGTTTTATTGTCCTCAGGGCCTACTGAGTTTTATTTTTGCTCATGCTAATTGATCCCATATTGCTCTGTTGACAACTCTTGAGCCTGCCTAGTATTTTTTAGTTTTCTCATGCTATTTGTTAGATTTTTCTTTCAGTGAAAACTATTTTCTCTTATTTCTAATTTGCAAGTGCTAATGTGGCATAAATAAACACACTTGTTAAGATTATACAAACAAACTTGAGTGTTTCAGACAGGAAGCGGTGGGGTGATGGGTATTAAGGAGGGCACGTGTTGTAAGGAGCACTGGGTATTATACACGAACAATGAATCATAGAACACTACATCAAAATCGGATGAAGTACTGTATGGTGACTACATAACACACACACACACACACACACACAAAGGTTATACAAAGCAAAAGTAGAAAAGACCTGAAAGTGGAAATGATAGCTTTTTCCTGAGTAAAGAACAAGAGTTTTTGTCTGTAAGTATATATTTTTATTAATATATTGACTGGTTAGGGTGGCTGTTTTTCTAATTTCTGACTCTGTCTCAATTTTGAATAGATAAGCTTTTTTTTTTTTTTTTTTTTTTTTTTTTTTTAACTCCAAGTATCCCTCTTGACTAAACCTAAATGTCAGGCATAAGTGACTTCTAGAGAAGGCTTTCCTGCTTCTTTCCCCACACCATCATCACATCAAGGTACAGCTTTACCTTCAGTTGTACCAGTTGCACATTTCCCTTATTTCTGGGCTTTTCCAAGCATCAGGTGATCTTTGCCTCTGAGTTTCTGAGCATCAGCTCTTATTTCACCTAATTTCTCTCAATTCTCCTTTGATTTTTCTTTTTGGTAAAAATCACAACACGTTCTAGAACCTTAGCTCATTTTTGGCAGTATCTGCATTAGAGAAGAATTTCTGATTCAGCAGAAATAGGCATAACATGTATTTAGGGAGTGTCTCACCAGAGTTGCTAGATTAGATTGGAGTTAAAGTTCTCATTTGAGTTGGACTTCCCTCTTGAGTTCAATATGCATTGCAATCTTCCCTTGTCCAAAAAAGCAAGTTAGAAATGGCTGGCAGGGGTGCCTGGGTGGCTCAGTGGGTGAAGCCTCTGCTTTTGGCTCAGGTCATGATGTCGGGGTTCTGGGATTGAGCTCCGGGTCGAGCTCTCTGCTCAGGGGGAGCCTGTTTCCCCTTCTCTCCCTGCCTGCCTCTCTGCCTACTTGTGATCTCTCTCTCCATCAAATAAATAAATAAAATCTTAAAAAAAAAAAAAAAGAAATGGCTGGGCAATGCATTTGGAGATGAGGAAAAAATACTGGAGGAATCACAGATCATGGACATAAAGTTAAAAAAAAAAAGGTTAGAAAGCATTTTTAAAATGTGTTATGATAAAAAACAAGTTAAAAAAGAACCTAATCGCGACGCCTGGGTGGCTCAGTTAGTTAAGCAGCTGCCTTCGGCTCAGGTCAGGATCCCAGCGTCCTTGGATCGAGTCCCACATCGGGCTCCTTGCTCAGCAGGGAGCCTGCTTCTCCCTCTGCCTCTGCCTGCCATTCTGTCTGCCTGTGCTTGCTCTCTCCCCCTCTCTCCCTCTGATAAATAAATAAAATCTTAAAAAAAAAAAAAAAAGAACCTCATCTCCTAACTATATTTGGTATTGTTTTTGTTGTTACTTAAT
This sequence comes from Mustela putorius furo, assembly GCF_011764305.1. Classification (NCBI taxonomy): domain Eukaryota; kingdom Metazoa; phylum Chordata; class Mammalia; order Carnivora; family Mustelidae; genus Mustela; species Mustela putorius. The sequence goes on from NW_025421467.1 coordinate 6,808,694, forward strand.
TTAGGGAATATAATTATGAAATAAATTAAAAGAAATAATAGCTTTATTTCTGCTTTTTTAAAATATCAGCCAAACTGAATTTTATTTTTGTTTTTTTATTTTAATTTTATTTTTTCAGTGTTCTAAGATCCATTGTTTATGCACCACACCCAGTGCTCCATGCAATAGGTGCCCTCCTTAATACCCACCACCAGGCTCACCCATCCTCCCACCCCCCTCCCTTCCAAACCCTTTAGGGAGCACTAGAGATGACATTCAGGTATTATGCACGACATTGAAGCATCTGAACCCTGAGGCAACCCTTTATTTAATTTAAAAGACAACATGGCTACAGGTGAATAGGCTATTTTCTGATATGCAAAAGTTGTTTGCTATTAGGAAACCCCAGCCTAATTTATTTCCCATTTTTACTAAGAACAGAATAAATCACTCATAATAGTCCAATATTCTTCTAGACTTTTTTTTTTTTTTTTTTTTTTAGAATAGGTATGTAAGAGGCAGGGGACTCTAGGAGACTTGTGGTTCTATTTTTAAAAGAATGAAAAGATATGAGCATTTTCTCATTTAAGTGATACATACAGAGGAAGATCTTACTCAATTCTAGATTAAAGATGTTGGTCATTTTCTTTCCCATCAGCAGTGCTGCTGATGGGGAGCACCGACCTTGGGCTTTCTCCTTCCCATTATCTGTAAATATGTCACTTTCCTTTTCTGAAAGAAGTGCTTAACATATTATATGAAACGAGACAAAGATTTTGTGGTTACTATTTTTTAAAAAAATATGTTGTATGCCTATTCATGTGATTTTGGAGAACTCTTGTATTCCAGTTTTATTGCAATTTGTAAAAACTACAACATGAATCCTTATTTATTTGAAAGTATAATATACTGTGATCTGATTTAATCCTTTTAATGTGAGGAAGACTGATGGCCATGTTCTTATCATTGTTCTTAGCATTTTCTTCCATGAATATCTTTGACAAAGTATATGGCAATTTATTTTTATGCAGGAATGAGTTATGCATTGTACTAGTATTCATTTTATAAATATGGTTAAACTAGGGTGATTATTTAGCAATATTTTATGTACTAATAGGTTGACTAATCATCAGACCACTTACACAAAAATGGCCACCTATCAGATTATATGTCTGCAGAGTGTTTTCAAATACATCAAAAAACTGTAGAATTAATTATTATAATACAAAAATGAATTCTAAATCCTCAAATTAAAGCCTATTCAGAAGATGTACCAGTATCAGTAAATCATATAAAGCATCCTTACAGTGCATATATAACTATAAAAAGACATACTAAATAGGGTTTGTGGCAGCAAAGCTTAGTGTGAAGAGCACAGACTCTGAGTCAGACTGTGAACCCTTCTGCCAGTTACTTTTCTGCTATGTGCCTCAGTTTCCTCATCTGTAAAATGGTAATTCATAATGTTACACATAGAGTTGTTGAAAGGACTGAATGGGTTAGTCTAGGCAAAATACTTAGAACAGGGCCCTTCCAGGCAAATTCCACAAAGTGCTGACTGTCATGATTATATAGATGAGAGTTAGTACAACAATACCTATAGAATGCCTGAACATTGCTGTCTGGGGACAGGGTCAAGTGCCTAACTTACATAAGACTCCAAATCCTCACAACGACACTTCAAGACAAAATACTACATACATTTTATAGATAAAACTGGAGTCCAAGACTAACTAATTTAACAAGATTATATTGTCCGTATCTAACAGAGTCCTAATTTAAGTTATGGCCTGTTTGGGGCTAAAGCCTGATGATCTCTTTCTGCTAAGCCTTGTGGTAATTATAATCTTTTTTACATCATAAAATTATTTGAGAATTGGGGGGTACCTTTCAAATGCACAGAATATACTAAATATTAAAATATGTAGATTATCTACAAGCAGAAAAAATTCAGAGAAATCACTAATCATATGAATATTCATCATTTTCTACTGTATTTTTATAAATAGCTGTTATATAGAAATTATCACAAAAATTATCATTGGTGCCTAATAAACTTGAATATATTCATTTAAAAAAAAAACCCAAAACATGATTTCACTATTATCATTTAATCAGACCAGAAGTCAATTCTCCCAGCCCTTTTTTTCTTTTTCGGGTTGCTGTTTTTCACTGAAGGAAGTCTGTAATATTTTAGTAAATGCTATATACAAAACACAACAGGGGCAGTTTAATCAACTTCCCATGAAAATCAGTTGAGATATTGAGACTTCATCGAAATTATCTTTTTCAAAATGAGTAGCTTTATAATAAAAATAATGCATCCTAAGACAGATTGTTGGAGAAAATTCTAATGCTATAGAAAAGTATGAAGAATAAATAAAAAATACGTTAAATCTCACTTCAGAGAAGCAACTGCCATTAATATTCTGATTCAGATCTTTCTGGACATGTTTCTGATCTTAAGTTAGATTTTTTTTTTCTATATCAGCACATATAAAGAAGTAGGCCATTATGTGTTGAATAGTGTTTTTCTAGTTTTCACTATTGATTAAAAAATGCTCTGGTGAACATCATACAGATGTGTCTTCAGTTTAATATTGATCTTGAGTTGAATTTAGCAACCTTCTGTCCTTTGTGTATGTAACTGATTTAATTTATATTTTCTGGGCGAAAGTGTCCATTATTATGACAGATCACCATGAAAGAAGACTTCTTAGTTTGATTTTCCCCCATGCATTCACTTTCTTATGAAACAATTGAAGCTGTGCCTGTTATCTCCTTTTTTGTGGTCCACTCTCTTTCACTAGCACAGTTCTTATGTGGAACTCTCCAAGGCGAAATCAGGTTTTCAGTAGGAATGGATACGCTCTGTAGTTTGGAAGCAGCATGTACCTGGACTGAAGGGATGAAAAAATGAAGCAATGGGATATTCCTCAATTAATAGATAAGTAAATTTATAGATGGAGGGGTTCTAAATATGCTCAAACCTCTCACTTTCATAATAACAAAATGCAAGAAAAGAAAACCTGACTTGCTCAACAGCACCTAGCTGGCTTGTGACAGAGACAGCATGAGGAAGGACTCTCTGGTTTCTGATTATTCTACTACTTATTGTATCTTCAATCCAATGTCTGATTTTTTATCTTCTTCCTCTTCCATCTTTTAGGAGAACTCAGTTACATAATAGAACTGAAAGCAGAACAGAAACAGAGTTCAGGCTAGAATAAAGTTATGAATTTAATTGTTTTAATGGAAACAATGATAACAATAGTTTTTAATCTGTTCAATTAAAAATTTTGAAATATTTATTTGATACTGCTCGTCTTTCACAGTCAGTTTTAAGATTTTATTTATTAGAGAGAACAAATCGAGGATAGGTGGGGGGCAGAGGGAGAGAGGGAAGCAGACTCTCTGCTGAGCAGGGAGCTCATGTGGGGCTCAATTCCAGGACCCTGGGATCATGACCTGAGCTGATAGTAGACACTTAACCAACTGAGCCTCCCTTGGCAGTTAGTTTCTTTGAATAAAAGCTTAGTATCTGAGAAATTAAAACTATGTGTATTTTCTGACACCAAACATTTGAGTTTAATAAAGAGAAAACAAGGTTATTTTATTATTATTGCATAAAATGTCAGTAATTCAGAATAGAATGATGGGCACACCATTAATTTGAGTTGGTAGTATTCTTAATCTCATGATATGAGCAGGTCATTACATATGTACACATAATGATGTTCAGCTTTGTATTACAAAATAGGTAAGATGAATTCATATCCTTATAAAATAAAATTATATCATTACAAAATATCAAGAATATATATCATCAAGCTCCAGAGTATTAAGTAGTATTTGTGGATATGCATGATTTAATATGTTGGGTTTGTGAAAAAAAATGCATAAGGTGAACAGTAATGAGTAAAGAAGTTTAACCATTACATAGAATATTAGAGAAGTTCAACTACTTGAATATTTAATGCATCAGTGGTAAATGTCGATCATTTTAATTTATTTCAAGGTGGAGATACCAATTCAGAAAGTGAAATTTTAACACTGATTATGCTCCTCTTCTTTTTTAAAATTTTTTTTTCAATTTTATTTTATTTTATTTCTTTTCAGTGTTTCAGTATTCACTGTTCATGTGTCACACCCAGTGCTCCATGCAATACTGCCCTCCATAATACCCATCACCAGGCTCATCCAACTCCCTACCCCCATCCCCTCCAAAACCCTCAGTTTGTTTCTCAGAGTCCACAGTCTCTCATGATTTGTCTCCACCCCCTTCTCTCCACCTCCCAATGTCCTCTGTGTTATTCCTTATGCTCCACAAGTAAGTGAAACCATATGATACTTGACTTTCTCTGCTTGACTTATTTCACTCAGCATAATCTCTTCCAGTCCCATCCATGTTGATACAAAAGTTAGGTATTCAACTTTTCCGATGGAGGCATAATACTTTATTGTATATATGGACCATATCTTCTTTATCCACTCGTCCATTGAAGGGCATCTTTGTTCTTTCCACAGTTTGGCAACTGTGGCCATTGCTGCAATAAACATTGGGGTACAGATGGCCCTTCTTTTCACTACATCAGTATCTTTGGGGTTAATACCCAGTAGTGCAATTGCAGGGTCATAGGGTAGGTCTATTTTTAACTTCTTAAGGAATCTCCACACTGTTTTCCAAAGTGGCTGCACCAACTTGCATTCCCACCAGCAGTGTAAAAGGGTTTCCTTTTCTCTACATCCTCTGCAACACTATGCTCCCCTTCTTGAATAAATGTTTTTACATAGATCATTTAGATTCCCTGTCGCCGCCGGCGTGACAAATTGACCAGGAATGTGAAGGTAAGAGGATGGTGAAAAGAACTTAAGAGACAAAGAGATGGGGGCAGGAGGAGCACTGAGGAGGATGTCCAACAGTGCTAAGTTTATTCAAAGCCTTAAGGCCATATATAGAGTGATAAGAAAAGCAATACACCTGTGTCTAGTTAACCACGAGTTCCCATAATAAGTTTCACATTTAACTATAAGCAGACCTCGTGACGCCAATGGCTGATGCTAGTACAATTGTTCTGCATTGATACAGCAAACCTGAAAGTAATTTAGGGCAGCAAGGACCAGCAACAAACTTTTGACCCCACCCGAATTGTTCTCAGTTGTTTAGCAAGTGTGTGGGAAGTCATGTAGGCGAGCGCACAACACATAGCACAGACCCTTTCTCAGTGCTACTCAACTTTTTCTGTCCTAAACCTTTTGTTAGGTTATTCGGACTTTACAGGCGGCACAAGTCAGGGCCTGGTTTGGTCCCCGTCTCAAGCCTTATTGCGGCCTCGCACAATTCCCGATGGAATGTTTATGAACATTAAAAACTTGAAACTGTTGTGACTACATTCAAGATAAAGGTCTTTAAAGTTTAGTTCCTATTAAGCGATTAGATGATATTAACAGAAAAACATGGATTCTGTCTTTAATCTTTGGAATCTTTTTGTGAGCATTTATGAAAATAGATAGGAATGTCATTATGATATTATTGAACATGATATTAGAACAAAATTCTAAGTCTTATCTGTACTGAATGTTATATTATAGGTTTTAGATACTGAATTATCTCATTACAAGGTGTTTTACTTAAGGCAATATGACATTACAGACTCTAAGAACAGTTCTATAGCAGGGTTATAATAATAGATACTCACTTATATAAATATTCATGAATTAGACTGTTTTGTGGGTTGTATAGAGCACTCTGTTAAGGCATCGTAAGTTATCAGCTACATTTTGGCCATGGGCTCAATCTCATTCTAGATTGCTGGATGGAAATTAATTGACACATACTTATTATTTCTCCTGGTAAATTTTAAATTTTTCAGAGACTGTGTTGAGAATAGGTGAATGACTATTACAGGAAAATTAATTCATGTGTATCTTAGTAACAGTTTTCCAAGGGTATCACCTTGGAACATTTATAATGAAAAAAGCTGACCTACATATATTTTTGTTCCAAAATTTGATCAAGCTGCTGCTGATAGATTTGTATTTCTATAAAGCCAGTGAGTGACTAATAATCTTTTTCAGGTTGAACATTCTTTCTTTAATCATTTTTAACACATTTATTTGTGCATGAATTTAAATTTTTATTTAGCCAAATTGGTCATTTTCTTTCTGATTTACTCTATTGCCTTTAAGCATAGAAAGGTCTTTTCCTTAGTTTACATAAATATTCATATGTATTATCTTCTAAAATTTTAATAGTTTGGCTTTTTACATTTAACTCTCTAGTTATCTGGAATATGTTTAATATTGAGTTATGATAATATCCCAAGTGATGTTATAGAGATCAAACATGTGTGTATAGTATCTAGAACTAAGTACTGTGCCAAGGTTGTTATCTGGTGCTCAAAACATCCTTTGGATTTCCTCTTCTCTCCTGTAACCAAACAGGGCACATACCTGATCAGTATTCCAGAGGATAGACAGCCTCTATCCTAAAAGGGGCCTAGTTCCTGATGCCAAAGCAGTCACCAAAAAGTAAAGAAGGAAATATGAGCAAATGGTTATAATAAAATATAATTCTAGTGGGGCAAGATGATGGAGAAACTTTAAATGGAGGCAATCCTTGTGATGCTTCCTGAGAGATGAGTTGAAGTTTATGAAGTGAATGAAAAGGACATGATTTTCCGGAAGGAGGGAAAGTATCTGAGAGTGGTATGTTCAGGGACTTCAGAGAAACACAGCAGGGTGCCCACACAGCTGACAAGAGCTGAAGGGTGGAAAGAAGACCCAGGCCAGATAAAGAAAGAACTGGCTAGCCACACTGAGGATTTTGGTCTCTAACTAGACCTACTTATATATATAAGTGTACTATTAGCATAATTTTTTTAGAGGTTTTGGTTTTTACATATTTTTAGTATATGTATAAAATTTGTCATGCATTTTTGTATCTGAATAATTAACAGTCCATAACCACTATGGATTATACTCCTAAATCAATTGAATATTTTATTTCTGGTAATGCTCAAATCATGTGGGTTGGAAAACTCTGTCTAAGTGTCCCCATTGATATTTTCATTCAGGTATAGTCAGTTTCTTCAAATAATTGGAGAGACTTTTGTAGTATAATCATGGAATAGCAATGTGGCTTTGGAAATGGGACTGTGCCATATAAGTGACCTTTGTTCTGAAACAGAAAAACTTGGTATAATGAGGTATGCCAAAATCTTTTTGCTTTTTCATAGGTTTTACAGATGTATTTGGTACCACTACATTTATTAATCAAGCTTGGCCAATGATGAAGTATGTTAACATCTTAAAATTAATCTCCTAAAGTATTATGTGGGCATATCAGAGCATTTGGCATTTCATCTGGTTTGTTCCTGTCCATGTATGGAATGAGGCAGTATTCATCTTTCACATGTATCTACTATACATAAAGAGTATATTTATATACGCATAGTCTCTAAGGATTGTTGATTACACATTTGCTTCACGATAACACTTGGTTTTCCTGTTCCAGTGGAGTCTTATTTGACAATGAAGCATTTATATGGATTAGTTTCCTTGGTCTCTGAGGATATTCCTAGAAGTATAATTCTGGGATTCAGGTAAGCAAGGCTGATAACAAGGCTGATAATCCTGAGTTAAGATGAAGGAATATGGGGAAAGCTGGTTGTACCCTAGAATACAAGCTACAAGAAGAAAGTTTGGAAGAAGGAACTGCATTGCCACAGAACAATGGCAGGGAGGAGTAGTTCTGGGGATGGATTTATTGCTGACCCTTGATTCTGTTCCAGCCCTGCTATTCCTCTCCCTAAAGAAGAAAGTCTATGATGATGTAAAACTAAAGGAGCAGCAACAGGGCTAAGAATCATCACCTCTAAAAGAGCCCAGTATAAGGAAGGGAGAACCATTTCATTTCTCATTTTTTGTAGAGTAATGATCAGGTCTTAAGCAGAGTAGTGGGCTAGCATCAGTAGTATATTTAGTTGTTTAGTTGCCTGAGCATTAAGCAAGATTTCTGCCCAGGCATGTGCCAAGGAATGCAGTATACTGGATAGAGTGATTTGGGATCCTGGTGGCAGAGATGTATCTGGATGCCAGAGTGTGGCCTGGAGGTGGGTTCCCTGGAGTGGAACAGGTGGGGCGTGGGTGTTTGTGAATGGTTGTTTTCAATTACCAATGGTGATGAGGTTGTGAATTGAATTTTCCTATTTTGTGACCAAGGTAGTGGAGAATGATCCTTTTGAAGACTCTTGAGTCATTAATAAGTGAAATGAAAGACATTTTAAATCTGTGATAACTTGTGTTGTGTGGTGATGTTAATCTACTTTGTAACCCATTGCCGATGTGACTTTGGAATATTTGAGTTACACACTAACTTGACTAATACCTTGACAAACGTTAAGTATAACTTCAAACTGATGGCTAGGCTAGACATGAACCAAATTAGATAAACCAGACAAGGTTTACCTATCTAAAGAAGTGCTTCCCAACCATCTTCACATTATATAATGCTTAGAAGATGATATATTTATTTGTTATGCCAGGGTAAAATGGAGGTATTTTGGAAGGATAAGTATTTATGGGCTTGATTTAAAAAAAAAAAAAAGTTTTCTTTATGTTACATAATTATAAGAGAAATACATACAAAATATTAGGAAAGGTAAAAATTAAATGTATATAAACTTTTCAAATGAATCTTTTCAAAAGATTCCCCAGGAAGCTAACACAGATGTCCAGGTCATATACCACTTCTCTGGGGAAGCTTATGATGCTATAGAGGAAGAGTAAATGTAGCATGTCTTGTCCTCACCATCTGTGGAACCAGAGGGTGATCCGGATCGTACTGTCTGACCCCTTTCCTAAGGAGTCCTAGAAAACGCTTACTGAGGTCAAAGCCATTCCATGAGAGAACTCTAGCCCCTAGGCCTGGGTGAATCAGCTTATCCACGTACACCTCTAAATCACAGGAAGCACAACAACATGCCAGTTCACCAGGTGGAAAACTCTGGTGTAAAGTCTATAGAGAAGAGTAACCCAGAAGGAATATCAGCAATAATCTCCAGTGACAGATCGATGTGTTTCTGGGTTTTCCTAAAATATTTCACACAACTGGAGATGATAGGTCTGGGTTAATAAGGGTCAGTTTTGAAGTTCTGGAAGCTTAAATGCTCCCTCATGGCCTGACTTTAATTATAAGAGTTTAAAATATTCTAAGATACTACTTTGCTGGAATAGGTGCTGGATATCTTCATACCTAGGCCAAGGTACATCGTTTTTCTCAGAACCATGGAGTACATAATATACAGTGCACAGTGTATTTGGCCTTGAATAAACTCCTTGCCCACCACCATCAGCATACCAATAAAACTCAGGCTGGGCCAAAAACATTTTGTTCTGTGGATTTTGATTAAGTGGAAGTTATCAAGATTTCTGGGATCCCTTCTCATATGTTCTGGGACTGGCCAAAAGGCTGTTTGTGCAATATATGATCTGTAAAATTTCTGGAAAATTTACAAAATATAACTGGCTATTATAAAAATTAATTGTAGGCAATATTTGATGGAATTTCCTAGACTCGAATTGAGAATATTTTCCCTCTTTTGTGGACACAGAAGAGGCAGAAATACTCAACCATGGAGATTGAGTTATCTTTTTTTCTTAACATTTAGATACATAGATTTAATTTAGTTTGATTATTAAAATGAAGATATTAACAAGAAAAATTAGAAGCAGGAGATTATGTTAAATATGCTTTAAGTTTTTCCATGGAAATGGCTACTCACAGGACATTGGAGAACTATATTCTATTCCCTGGAGAAACTTAAGAAAAAAAATGGTTTGTCAAATGTCTTACAAATGTTAGTGTCCTGAATCTGAATGCAGCCAGGAGATGCTTTTGGCTACTGCAAAGTTTTAACATCACTGTCTATAAAGTTAACTTATGTCCTGAAGCTGAGGCACATTCTGCTTCTTCCTCTGAAATTTCTGGGTTAATTAAAAACTATCATTATCACTGTTTCAGCAGCTGACATTATATAAAAAAGAGCTTTAGCAATGGATTAATTGAAAGGCAGAGAGATATTTCAAAAATCTTAAGTTCGAGAGGGAATGTACTTCTGGACTATTAATACTATAGTAGAATCAGCTCACATGGAATGGGCCCAACAGGCTCACAGATGCCTTCCAGGCTCTATGTCTTTGAAGACTTGAGGTTTATCTTTCTGTGGATGGGTTCTTTATTATGATTCTCATCTCAGAGGCAGGACTCATAAGGGAACCACTAAAGGGCACCTGACATTTTGCAACTATAGCATGGAACTTTATAGACTCCCTGAAGTTGCAGGATCAAAGCGTAGGACATCTCTAATATCCTTCTCCATACTACAACATTAGGCAGGTCCTAAATCCTGAAAATATCTTGGATCTTTGCTCTTCACAGCAAGTGGTTTTTATTTTTTGAGACTTCTTTTTTGTTCCCAGTATCATAGAGACAAATTCTCATTGCTCGATGGAAGAAAATTCATATTTTGATCTTTCCCCATTCAAACACAAGCTAAAATGATTTCAATTTTTGTTGATGTGAGGTAACTATAGTAATTATGTCATCTGTCATATAATTAAGTTGATGTAAAGTCCTCTTTTTACCTTTCAAAATTTTGCTTTAAATGTGTCTTGACACTTTTAGGAACTTAAAAAAAAACAGATAGTATTCTATTATAAACATCTGTCTTTGAAAAAAAAAATTCTTAAGCACCACAGGAATCTCCTTTTTGAGAGTAAATTCAATGTGAAGGGCTTCTTATGGTTCTAGTTCCAGATCAAAGACCAAAGTTTTTTTTTTTGTTTTGTTTTTGTTTTTTCCTTTGTGAACTCTTTCTTAACTCTACAGATAAAGAAAACTATCCCCTCCACTGAGTTCCAAATCTATCCTTTTGTATATAGTTCTGTTGTAATATTTACTATACTAAACTACAGTTATTTGTTTATATGCTTTATTCTCTTATCATACTGTGAACTACTAATGGACAGTATTTTTTTCTCTATATTGCCAGGGTCAGGCACCCAGAGAGGAATAAGTGTTGAATGGATGGAAGAATGAATAGCCATTCTGCAATGAGCCCTAACAAAAGGGTCCTAGTTCCTTAGGTATCAAGAGAACTTTAGATTTCTTAGGGTATGGAGCCTAAGAACATTGCTCTGTTGACATACCAATATATGTGATATTTCAAGGCTTTTATTTAGTTATGTTAATCTATAAGCAAAGGAAGATATTTTATTCTGAAGTCTTTTTTAAAACTTCTATTTGAGAGGCTGCTGTTCTTATATATTTATTTATTTTCATTTTTTTAATTTGAATATGTTGACATATAAGTTACATTGTTTCTGATATACAGCAGATTGATTTAACAATCTATACATTATGCTATGCTCACTATAAGTGTAGCTACTGTCTGGCACTGTATAACACTATTACAATATCATTGACTGTATTCCCTATGTTGAACCTCTTATTCCCATAACTTATTCATTCTGTAACTGGAGGCCTGTATCTCCCACTCCCCTTCACCCATGTTGGACAATATTCTCCCCTCCTCCTCTGGCAACCATCATTTTGTTTTCTGGTTTTTTGTTTGTTTATTCATTTGTTTTGTTTTGTAGATATCACATATAAGTGAGATCATATGGTTTTTTGTTTGTTTATTCATTTGTTTTGTTTTGTAGATATCACATATAAGTGAGATCATATGGTATTTGTCTTTTTTGGACTATTCACTTAGCATAATATCTTCTAGGTCCATCCATGTTATTGCAAATGTCAAGATTTAATTCTTTTTAATGGCTGTGTAATAATGTATTATGTCTATATGCCACATCTTTATCCATTCATCTGTCTAGGGTTGCTTACATATCTTGGCTATTGTAAAAGATGCTGCACTAAATACAGGGGTGTGTATATATTTTCAAGTTACTGTTTGTGTTTTCTTTTGGTAAAAATCCATAGTAGAATTGTTGGATCATACAATATATCTGTTTTACATTTTTTGAGGAAACTTCATACTGTTTTCCACATTGACTGCATCAGTTAACATTCCCACCAAAAGTGGAGAGTTCTTTTCTCTCCACACCCTTGCCAACACTCGTTGTTTCCTGTGTTTTCAGTTATATCCATTCTCACAGGGGTGATGTGGATCTCATGGTGGTTTCAACTTGCATTTCCCTGATGATTAGTTATGTTGAATGCCTTTTCATGTGTCTGTTGGCCATCTGTATGTCCTCTTTTGAAAAATATCTATTCCATTTTAAAAATCAGATTGTGTGTGTGTGTGTTCCATGTTGAGTTGTATAAGTTCTTTGTGTATTTTGGATACTAACTCCTTATCATATTTATAATTTGCAAATATTTTCCATTTATGAGATTGCCTTTTTGTTTTGTTTATTTTTTACCTCTGTATAAAAGGTTTTTATTTTGATGTAATCTCAAGACTTTATTTTTACTTTTATTTTTCTTGCCTTCGTAGATATACCTAAAAAATGTTGTAATGGCTGATGTCATAGAAATCACTGCTCATGTTCTATTCTAGGAGCTTTATGGTATCAGGTTGCACTTTTAAGTCTTTAATTCATTTTTAGTTTATTTTTGTGTATAGTGTAATAAAATGTTCTAGTTTCGTTCTTTTGGATATTACTGTCTACTTTTCCCTTTATTGAAGAGACAGCCTTTTCCTTGTTTTATATTCTTGCCTACTTTGTCATAGATTAACTGACTATATAAGTGTGGGGTTTTTTTCTGGGCTCTTATTCTGTTCTGTTGATCTATGTGTCTGTTACTGTGGCAGTACTATATTGTTGTGATAACTACAGGTATGAGTATATCTTGAAATCTGAAATTGTGATACCTCCAGCTTTGTTCTTTTTTTTTTTTTTTTTTTTTTTTTTTTAAGATTGCTTCAGCTATTCAGGGTCTTTTGTGGCTCCCTACAAATTTTAGTATTATTTGTTCTAGTTTTGTGAAAAATGCTGTTGGTATCTTGATAGGGGCTGTATTGAATCTGTAGATTGTTTTGGGTAATATGGGCACTTTAACGATATTTGTCCAATGCATGAATGTGGAACATCTTTCCATTTGTTTGCTTTGTCTCCAATTTCTTTCATCAATATTTTACAGTTTTAAGAGTACAGGTCTTTTACCTCTTTAAGTTACTTCTAGGTATTGTATTCTTTTTTGGTATAATTATAAATGGAATTGTTTTCTTAATTTCTCTTTCTGCTACTTTGTTATTACTGTATAGTAACACAGTAACACAGTTGATTTCTAGACATTAATTTTGTATCCTGAAACTTGACTGAATTCATTTACTACTTCCAGTAGTTTTTTGGTGGAGTCTTTAAGGTTTTCTACATATAGTAACGTGTCATTTGCAACTAGTGATAGTTTAACTTCTTTCCCAATATGGATGCCTGCTCCCCTCCCCTCCTTTTTTTTCTTAACTGATTTCTGTGGCTAGGACTTCCCATGCTATGTTGAATGAAAGTGATGAGAGTAGACATCTTTTTCTTGTTCTTGATCTTGGAGGGAAAGCTCTTAGTTTTTCACTATTGATTTATGATATTAGCTTTTTTTTTTTTTCACATAATGGCTCTTATTATGTTGTTGTGTATTTCCTCTACCTTGACTTTGTTGAACGTTTTTATGATGAATGGAAGTTGAATTTTTCTGATGTTTGTTCTGCATCTCTTGAGATGATCATTTGATTTTTATCCTTTGTTTTAGTCACGCGGTGTATCATGTTGACTGATTTGTGACTATTGGACCATCTTTGCATTTCCAGAATAAACCCTACTTGATCATGGTAAATGATCTTTTTGATATAGAAATACTGCCATTTTAATAATGTCTTATTTTGTTAGCCATATTAGAACTTTGAATGATTTCCTGATATGCAAATTAATGTTGGAATATACTGTCATCCTTGTACTTAAAGAGGAGATAATATAGGGCTTGGATCTTGAGGTTTGATAGAATATAATTCTAATATACCAAGTATATTAGAAGTTGATTACTAATTTTGCTTTTGTGTAATTTAGTAAAAATTGTTCCTTGTGGGGATACTGAAAAAAATTTTTGAGAAATTGTTTTAAAAAATTGTTCTGAACTCTTTCTAAAAAACTAAGTCATAAGCTATAATACTTTTTAAGAATTTTAAAGGAATTATTCAGAAATGAATAAATAAAATCTTAAAAAGAAAAAAAAAAGATTTAGTTCAAACAAAGAATTGCAGGATTAAAGAGTGAGACTCACTGTTAAATACCATTCTTACTATTTTATAGATGAGATATTTGCCTGAAGCCAAGCTAGGTTACAGGACTACCCTAGCCTGAAGAACTTAGAATTGAGGGAAGGCTTGAAACTGGTTCTGTTACTGTCCTAATATTGCTCTAGTAAGTGTCAGTGTTTCAATATCAGACATAAAATAGTTGATATAAATTCTTTTATCTTTAAAATGCTTTATATAAATGTGATGGATATTAAAAATATGGAGCACTCTTCTCACATCTAAAAAACTAGCATTTAATTTTTCACTTTCCCTTCTGATCTCTTACATATAGGTAATTTTATGTAATTCTAATCATAGATATATATTTTTAATTTTTTAACCTATTTTATGTATTCCTTCATGTTACCACAGTCTTCTTATTTTACTTATACAATGTCCTAGTGTGTTTCTATAGCATACTTTATTTAATCATGTACATGTTGTTGGACATGAGGATATCTTCCATTTTTGTGCAATTTTTTTACATTTCTATACTTATTCTTTCTCTCTTTTGGATTATTTTTTTCAAAATAAATTGTGAGGTGTGGTATTAACATAACTAAAATATATAAAATTCTTTGTGACCCTTGTCACATTGTTTTCTGAAAGGGTTAACTATCATTTTACTATAGTTTCTCTCTTATATCAGTATTTTGAAATTTTGTTACTTTCATTAAGTGGTACCACTTTGGTGTTTTGCTTTGTGTTTTAATCACTAGTGAAGGTGATTATTTTTATCATTATACCTATGTGCAAATTATCATCCTTTGAATGGATTATTGGTTTATATTTTGTTTTATTTTGTGGTTCTCTTATTTTAGTTCTTTAAGTTGTAAAACATATATTTACATATATTTCATTTCATTAAAAGTATATTCATAAGTAGCTTCTAATATATATTTATATATTTAATTATATGTATAAAATAACATATATATTACATATATATTTTATTTATTTATTTGAGAGAGAAAGCACAAGCACAAGAGAGAAATCAAAAGGGATGGGTGGTGGTAAGGGGCAGAGGGAGAGGGAGAAGCAGACTCCTTGCTAAGCAGGGCCTTGACCCCAGGAACCAGAGATCAGGACCTGTGCCAAAGGCAGACACTTAACTGACTGAGCTACCCAGACACCCCAGCTTCTAATATTTTTAACCAGTGACTTTCATATGTTAACTCAAGTTATCACTACCACTGATGCTTTAACAAGGCTCTAAAAGTTAATATTAGATGTGTTTTTTTTCCTTGTAAAGAACTGTCTTATTTTGAATAAAGTGAGAGTATATTTTTAATAAAAGAATCATGTTATCTAATAAATACAGAAGGTTAATTTTTGGCTAGATAATTTGAGTAGGTAACTAAATTTATAAAACTCAAATCTTCTGAATTCTGCCCTACCACTTCTCATATAAAATACATATATTTACAGCTAGATTTATCCTAGTTTTATTCACAGATTTACTCTTTATTTTTAAGTATATTTATTAACATATAATGTATTATTTGTCCCAGGGTACATGTCTATGAATCATCAGGCTTACACATTTCATAGTACTCATCATATCACATACCCTCCCCAATGTCCATAACCCAACCACCCTCTCCCTAACCCTCATCCCCCAGAAACCCTCAGTTTCTTTTCTGAGATTAAGAGTTTCTTATGGTTTATTTCCCTCCCAATCCCATCATGTTTTATTTTTTCCTTCCCTACTCCCAAAACCCCCAGCCCTGCCTCTCAAATTCCTCATTGAAGAGAGATCATATATTTGTCTTTCTCTGATTGACTTACTTGCTCAGCATAATAATGTCTAGTTCCATCCATGTCATTGCAAATGGCAGGATTTCATTTTTTGATGTCTGCATAGTATTCTATATCTATCTATCTATCTATCTATCTACGACACACTTCTTATTTATCATTCATCTGTTGATGGATATCTAAGTTCTTTCTATAGATTGGCTATTATGGACACTGTTGCTATAAACATTCGGGTGCACAGGCCTCTTTGGATCACTACATTTGTATCTTTAGGTTAAATACCCAATATTGCAATTGTGGGGTTTTAGGGTAGTTCTATTTTCAACCTTTTGAGGAACCTCCATGCTTTTTTCCAGAATGGCTGTACCAGCTTCCATTCCCACTAACAGTATAGGAGGGCTCCCTGTCCTCATCCTTGCCAACAGCTGTCATTTCCTGACTGGTTAATTTTAGCCATCCTGACTGGTGTGAGGTAGTATCTCATTGTGGTTTTGATTTGTATTTCCCTGATGCCGAGTAATACTGAGCAATTTTTCATGTGTCTGTGGCCATCTGGATGTCTTCATTGCAGAAATATCTGTTCATGTCTTCTGCCCATTTCTTGATTGGATTATTTCTTCTTTGGGTGTTGAGTTTGATAAGTTCCTTATAGATTTTGGATACTAGCCCTTTATCTGATCTGTGATTTGCAAATATCTTCTCCCATTCTGGCAGCTATCTTTTGGTTTTGTTGACTGTTTCCTTTGCTGTGCAAAAGGCTTTGATCCTGATGGAGTCCCAGTAGTTCATTTTTAAAAAAATATTTTATTTATTTGACAGAGAGAGAGAGCTCGCAAGTAGGTAGAGAGGCAGGCAGAGAGAGAGAGAGAGGGAGGGAAGCAGGCTCCCTGCTGAGAAGAGAGCCTGATGTGGGGCTCCATCCCAGGACCTGGAGATCATGGCCTGAGATGAAGGCAGAGGCTTAACTCACTGAGCCACTCAGATGCCTCCAGTAGCTCATTTTTGTCCTTGCTTCCCTTGCCTTTTTCAATGTTTCTAGGAAGAGGTTGTTGCAGGTGAGGTTGAAGAGGTTGCTGCCTATGTTCTCCTCAAGGATTTTGATGGATTCCTGTCTCACATGGAGTCTTTCATCATTTTGAGTATATTTTTGGGTGTGATATAAAGATAAGGTTCAGTTTCATTCTTGTGCATGTGGCTGTCCAATTTTCCCAACATCATTTGTTGAAGAGACTTTTTTCCTTTGGACATTCTTTCCTGCTTTGTCAAAAATGAGTTGATCATAGAGTTGAGGGTCTATTTTTGGGCTTTCTGTTCTGTTGCTTTGATAAATATGTCTGATTTTGTGCCAGTACCATACTGTCTTGCTGATTCCAGCTTTGTAATAGAGCTTGAAGTCTGGAATTACGATGCCACCAACTTTGGTTTTCTTTTCAACATTCCTTTGGCTATTCGGGGTCTTTTCTGGTTCCATATAAATTTCAGGATTATGTGTTTCATTTCTTTGAAAAAAATTGATTTTTTTTTAAAGATTTTATTTATTTCTTTGACAGGCATCACAAGTAGGCAGAGAGGCAGGCCGGGGTGGGGGGAGGTGAAACAGGCTCCCTGCTGAGCAGAGAGCCCAACATGGGGCTCCGCCCCAGGACCTTTGGATCATGACTTGAGCCAAAGGTATATGCTTTAACCCACTGAGACACTCAGGCACCCCATATTGATAGTATTTTGATAGGGATTGTATTAAATGTGTACATTGCTTTAGGTAGCATAGACATTTTCACAATATTTGTTCTTTCAATCCATTAACATGGAACATTTTCCCATTTCATTCTGTCTTCCTAAGTGTCTTTCGTGAGTGCTTTACATTTTTCTGAGTATAGATTTTTTGCCTCTCTGGTTAGGTTTATTCCTAGGTATCTTATGGTTTTGGGTGCAATTGTAAATGGGATCAACTCCTTAATTTCTCTTTCTTTTGTCTTGCTGTTAGTGTATAGAAATGTAACTGATTTCTGTGCATTAATTTTATATTCGGCTACTTTACTGAATTCTTGTATGAGTTCTAGCAGTTTTAGAGTGGAGTCTTTTGCGTTTTCCATGTTAACGTATCATATCATTGGCAAAGAGTAAGAGTTTGACTTCTTCTTTGCTGATTTGGATGCCTTTTATTTCTCTTCATTGTCTGATTGCCAAGGCTAGGACTTCTAGTACTGTTTTGAATAGCAGTGGTGATAGTGGACATCCCTGTCATGTTCATGACCTTAGGAGAAAAACTCTCAGTTTTTCCCCATTGAGAATGATATTTGTTGTGTGTTTCTCATAGATGGCTTTGATGATATTGAGATATGTAGCTGCTATCCCTTCACTTCGAAGAGTTTTGATCAAGAAAGGATGGTGTACTTTGTCAAATGCTTTTTCAGCATCTATTGAGAATATCATATGGTTCTTGTTTTTTCTTTTATTAATATCACAATTGATATCAATATCATATTGATTGATTTGTGGATGTTGAACCGACCTTGCAGCCCAGAAATAAATCCTACTTGGTTGTGGTGATTAATCCTTTTAGTGTACTGTTGGATCCTATTGGCTAATATTTTGGTGAGAATTTTTGCATCCAAGTTCATCAAGGATATTGTCCTTTGTAATTGTCCTTTTTGCTGGGGCCTTTGTCTGGTTTTGGGATAAAGGTAATGCTGGCCTTATAAAATGAGTTTGGAAGTTTTCCTTTCATTTCTCTTTTTAGGAACAGTTTCAGGAGAATAGGTATTAATTGTTCTTTAAATGTTTGGTAGAATTCCCCTGGGAAGCCATCTGGTCCTCTTGTTTGTTGAGAGATTTTTGATGACTGCTTCAAACTCCTTGCTGGTTATGGGTCTGTTAAGATTTTCTATTTCTTCCTGGTTCAGTTTTGATAGTTTATATGTCTCTAGGATTGCATCCATTTCTTCCAAATTGTCAAATTTGCTGGTGTATAGTTGCTCATAATATGTTCTTGTAATTGTTTGTATTTCTTTGGTGTTGGTTGTGATCTCTCCTCTTTCATGATTTTATTAATTTGGATCCTTTCTCTTCTTTATGGTAAGTCTGGCCAGGAGTTTATCAATCTTTCTAATTCTTTTGGAGAACCACCTCCTAGTTTCGTTGATTTGTTCTACTGTTCTTTTGGTTTCAATTTCATTGATTTTTACTCCGATTTTTATTATTTCTCTTCTCCTGCTGGGTTTCAGCTCTCTTTTCTGTTCTCTCACCAGCTCCTTTAGGTGGAGGGCTAGTAATGTACTTGAGACCTTTTTTGTTTCTTGAGAAAGACTTGTATCACTATATACTTTCCTCTCAGGGCCACCTTTGCTATATCCCAAATATTTTGAACAATTGTGTTTTCATTTTCATTAGTTTCCATGATTTTTAAAAAAATTCTTCTTTAACTTCCTGGTTGACCCATTCATTCTTTAGTATGATGCTCTTTAGCCTCCATGTATTTGAGTTCTTTCCAACTTTCCTCTTGTGATTGAGTTCTAGTTTCAAAGCATTTTGATCTGAAAGGACACAGGGATTGATCCCAGTCTTTTGGTACTGGTTGAGACCTGATTTGTGACACAGAATGTGATCTATTCTGGAGAATGTTCCATGTGCACTTGAGAAGAATGTGTATCCTGCTACTTTGGGGTGGAATGTTCTGAATATACCTGTGATGTCCATCTGATCCAGTGTGTCATTTAAAGCCTTTATTTCCTTCTTACTCTTTTGCTTGGATCATCTGTCCATTTCAGTGAGGAGGGGGGTGTTAAAGTCACCTACTATTATTGTTGATGTGTTTCTTTGATTTTGTTATTAAGTGGTTTGTATAATTGGCTACTCCCACGGTAGGGGAATAGATATTTAAAATTGTTAGATCCTCTTGTTGGACAGACCCTTTAAATATGATATAGTGTCCTTCCTCATCTCTTATTATAGTCTTTGGCTTAATGTCTAATTTATCTGATATAAAAATTGCCACTCCAGGATTCTTTTGATGTCCATTAGCATGGTAAATTGTTTTCCAACCTCTCACTTTAAATGTGGAGGTGTCTTTGGGTCTATAATGAGTTTCTTGCAGACAGCATATCGATTGGTCTTTTTTTTTTTTTAATCCATTCTGATACTCTATTTTTTGCTTGGGGTATTTATCCCATTTATATTCAGGGTAACTATTGAAAGATAGGGATTTTGTGCCTTGTATTGCTTGTAAGGTGCTATTACTGTATATTGTCTCTTTTCCTTTCTGGTCTACTTCTTTTAGGCTCTCTCTTTGCTTAGAGGATCCCTTTCTATCTTTCCTGTAGGGTTGGCATGATACTTACAAATCTTTTAATTTTTGTTTGTCTTGGGAGCTTTTTATCTCTCCTTGTTTTTCCAATGACAGCCTAGGTAGCTATAGTATTCTTGGCTGCATATTTTTCTCATTTAGTGCTCCGAATATATCTTTCCAGTCCTTTCTGGCCTGCCAGGTCTCTCTGGAAATGCCTTCTGACAATCTAATATTTTTACCATTGTTTTTTGCAGATCTCTTGTCCTGAGATGCTTTCAGGATTTTCTCTTTGTCACTGAGACTTCTACATATTACTATTAGGTTATGAGGTGTGGATCTATTTTTATTAATTTTGAGAGGGGTTCTCTGCACCTCTTGGATTTTGATGCTTGTCCCCTTTGCCATATTAGGGAAATTCTCTACTGTATTTTGCTCCAATATACCTTCTTCCCCTCTTTCTTTTTGTTCTTCTTCAGGGATCTCAATTATTCTAATATTGTTTCATCTTATGGTATCACTTATCTCTCAAATTCTCCCTTCATGGTCGAGTAGTTGTTTGTTTCTCTTTTGCTCAAGCTTTTTAATTTTCTGTCATTTGGTCTTCCATTGATTAGGCCCCTAGTATCCGTACTGCCTTTGTTCGTTTTATTTTGTTTGTTTTTTTTTTCCTTTTTTTTTGGTGATGAGTTTTTCAACCTTGTTATTTTATTCAGGTAAGAAAATATGAACGAGAGAACAAAATTATAAAAGGGTGGCAAAACCCCAGCCAAATATACACTAACCAAAGCAAAGAGACTCGAAACTGGTGGCAAAGAAAAGGGGACAAAAAAATTACATATATATCTTAGATATATATATATCTAAGATATATAATTTATATCTTTATATATAATCTTAGATATATAATTATATATTATATATATATTAGAGTGGAATAGTAAAATAAAGAAAGAAAAAATATATATATTAGAGTGGAATAATAAAAAAAAAGTGAAAAAGTATATATATATAGATATAGATATAGATATAGATATAGATATAGAACAGAGCTACCCCATTGATTTTGTGTGTATTCTGGTCTCTTAGAAAAAACTACCTCCCAACATCCTAAAGAACGAAAAACTTATATATATACAAAAATAAAGGCAAACACAATGAAGGGATGAACTATGACTATAAAGATGAAAAAAAAATAAGGATTCAAAAAATGGAATTGATAAGATTATTTTGTCGGAAAAAGAAAAAAAAGGAATGAGATCAGGTTGGAGTTTCGAACTAAGCCAAGCACTAGATTTAGGGGGTATTTTCATCTATTAGAAGAACTTGTATCCCAATATTTTAAAGGAAATAGAAACCTAGATTTATAGAAAAATAAGGTTAAATACAATGAAGGGATAAAATAAGGCTATAATAATGAAAATTTTAAAAGATTTTTAAAAAAATATTAAGATAAATAGTTAACATTATAAGAGGAAAGACAAAAAAATTAAAAATAGAATAAGAAAAAATTAAATTAAAAACATTTAACTTTGCAAGATTAAAAGATCATGGGGAAAAAGCTATATGAATTCTACGTGTTTCTTTCCCTAGCTCTGGAGTTCCGCAGTTCTCCTTGATCAGTGAACTTGGTCTTGGCTGGATGTTGTTGCTGATATACTTCGGGAGTGGTCTGTTGCAGTGATTCTCAAATGTCTTTGGGCAAAGCAGAATTGCACTGCCCTTGCCTGGGGCCAGGCTAAGTAATCTGCTCAGGTTTGCTCTTGGTAGCTTTTGTTCCCTAAACTGGAGGATGGGAATAAAAATGGCAGCCTCCCAGTCTGTGGCCCAGAGGAGTCTAGAGCTTTGGGCTCCACTCCTTACTGTGCTCTCAGAAAAAAGCATTCGATCCCTCCCATCTCCGCAGTCTCCAGCCACATTCTGTGCTCAGCTGGCCTCCAGCTGGGCTCTATGCTCACCCAGCCTGTGATTGAGCATTTCTATCTCTGGCACACAGCCCCCTTTGGAGTCTCCAAAACCAGCAGATTTTTGCCACACATTCCTGCGCCACTCCTCCTGGAGGAGAAAAGAGGGGTCTCCCTGGTTCTGCCACCTGTGGGGTCCCTGCTCAAAGAGCACTGGCCTGACTGTGGCTTGGATCATTGTGGAAGGTAACCCTGAGCTGAGAGCTCACTCCTTGGTTCTTTGGTCTTCGTAGCTGGCTTCTCTGCTCCGATATCTGGCAGCTCTGCCATACTCAGACACTCCCAGTCTTTCTGTGATTCTGTGGATCCTGGGACCACACTGTCCCTGTGAGGGCTGCAACCCCACTTAGCCTCTGGAGTGATGTCCCTCAGTGGAGCAGACTTCTAAAAGTTCTGATTTCATGCTCCACCGCTTACTGGGAGCTGGCGCATCCACCTGCAGTCTGTCTTCCCATTGCTTTGGATTCACCTCTCTGCAAGTCCTACCTTCCAGAAAGTTGTTGATTTTCTGTTCCTAGAGTTGCTGCCTTTCTTCTCTTTTATCTCCTCCTGAGTTTGTAGATGTTCAGAACGGGTTGATAACTATATAGCTAGCTGAACTCCTGGGACCTAATGATATTTCAGTCTCCTACTCCTCTGCCATCTTACTTCCTCCCAGATTTCCCCTTTTTAAACCAATTCATATCAGTGACAATTCTAATCTTACATTTTTATAATTTAAGTCCTCAAACTGCCAGAATTAATGAAAACTCCTCATTCTAATATTCCACAAATAATGATTTACCTAAATAAAAGAGTGGGGAGGAAAAAAAGCAGAAAATCAATTAGTTCTATGCAAATAATCCTTGAGTTACATGTTTGAGTTGGTAAAGTTCAGAAGGATCCTTCATTTGTGAAGGCGTATTCTTATTTGACAAAATGAATGCATAAAGAAGCAAGCATTATCTTCCCCCACCTTTTGTTCTTTTACTCCTACAGGGGGAAAAAAAAAAGAGGATTCTTTGAGAATCTGACACTTGTGTGTATATTTTCTCACTGGTGTTAAAGAGCTTCCAGACACATCAAATCCAGTTGGAGGGTATTCAAAACCATATTCACTTGCCAATACCACTGGTACAATGAAGTAATTTTTTTGAGGTGATTGGCCCCTAACCTGAATTTCTCATCAGCTGCCTCCATCAAAAAGAGTTAGAGTGTTTTCCATTGCTGTGAGGTTAATAGCATTTTCAGATTCTAATCTAGTCTTTGGAAAATTGTCTTTTAAAAAAAATAATCAATAATACTCATTTTTACATCAGTATGTCAAACAAGGCAGAGTATACTGCACCGGGCTTTTCTGCCATTAACTGTCCTATCCAGTACATATTCCTACACGACAAAAGTCAATAAACCCACCATGCTTGCAGCATTGCCATTTGTTCATGTTTTTAATTCACTCATGTATTAAAGCTAGCCTGAAAGACTCACTGGGTATAGACATTAAATTCCCCTGAAGCAAATATTTTCAGGAAAAGGACTTAAATACATTTTCATGTCTATATCCCGATTTATTCTCCTTACGGATACTGGACAAATGCTTTCTGAAGACAATTTATGTGTAGTGCCATGAAATAAATAACCAATTAATGTATTTATTTTCGAAGTGACCTGGAGGCCACATCAACACAGATCTATTTAAATAAGAAATGGGGAAGAGTGGTTTTGAGGATTGAACTAGAAAATCATATAAAAGCTTCAAGTCTGTCAGGCAAATAATAAATACTAGATAATAATAATGAGCATTATTAATTATGATCACTTCCATTATATCAAAGAATAATTATAAATTATAACTATGAATTATAAATTAAAATTGCCCTCTGGAGAGGACAATATCAAACATAACCATTTCTATCATTGGTCTCCCCTTGGTAATATTGAGTGTTAAATGGTAAAAGAAATGTAAACCAGAAATAGGATCGTTTCTTTTTGCAAAGAGAACCAAGCTTGCCAGAGATAGAGTAACCTGTTGATGTAATTACTCATGGAAGATATTATTTATTAAACAAATTGATTATGGAATAGGATTTTTTTTTTAAGGGAGAAAGAGTGAGAGAGTGTGGGGGACAGAATCTTAAACAGGCTCTGCACCCAGTGCAGATCCTGACTTGATCTCAGAACCCTGAGATCATGACCAGAGGTTTAATCGAGTCAGACATGTAACCAACTGAGCCACCCAGGTGCCTAGGAATAGCATTTTTAGTTCAATTAGATTGATACTGAGCCCCTGTTATAGGTCAGGCACTATCTTATAGTGGTACAAAATGTAACTTTTAGTTCCTGTCTTTAAGGAACTGTAATGGAGTATGGGAGACAAGAATGCAAGTTAATTATATTGTAAATGAAATAATATGTGAGATATAGAAGACTAAATAATTACTGCCAGCAAGATCAGGATAGGATTCCTAGAAAAAATATCCAGGCTGAACTTTGAAAGATGTAAAAGTTAGGAAACATGTTAATGACAAAGGTATAGCCATACAAAAGCCTAGAGGCCAAAAGAAGCATGGTACTTGAGGGAAATTGAAGATGCTGCCCAGAAAATATGAGATGGAGGTGACCGAAAAGAGATGAAGCTAAAATGCTAAACAGAGGTCAGCTTTTGAAAAGGTCTGTAACTATGTTATAGAATTTGAATTTAATCTCAAAGTCAACTGGAAACCAATGAAGAGTTTGAAACACGAGATAGACTTGATTGGTCATTCTTAAAAGTATATAAAGAAGATGCTAATTATGAAATGTGAGGACGAAATGGTAGAGAGATAAAGATGAAGGCAGGAATTTGTAGTTCTTGACTTTATTCATTGTTATAGAAACTTATAAAACCCAAAGTTATAGAAATCCCTGTTGATCAGTGATTTGCAGAAATAGTAATAATTTTTTCCCCTTCTTTGGAGGATTACTATTGAGGTCTCTCTTGGTGAGCTGGTCTTATGCTTTATTTTTATTTCCTGATCCCAGGAACAGTATTAGGGGAGTAGTCAATCCTCTGTGACAGAGACAATGAAGTCTTAGGTTCAGGCAGGGCAGAGAGTTGAGGAAGGTGACTGAAGATAGTGATTAGGTGACAAGAGGGATATGGATGTAGGAGCAAGAAATGGTGAGAGAAAATAACATAGAGGAGCAGCAATGGGTTTAATGAAGCCAAATGTCCTAAAAACAAAACACAAATGATCAACTCCTACATAGGTATAGGCAAGTAATATTTTAATATAGAAATATGTTATGACAATATAAATAGTAAGTCGGAATGCCATTCAATGAATAGGTATTAATTTTTAAAAATATTTTATTTATTTTAGAGAGAATGAAAGAGAGTATTTGAGCAGAGGGAGGAGAGAATCTTAAGCAAACCCCGTTGTTAAGCTTGGAGCCCAACCCAGCGCTCTCTACGTCATGATGCTGAGATCATGACCTGAGCTGAAATCAAGAGGGACACTTAGGGACGCCTGGGTGGCTCAGTGGGTTAAAGCCTCTGCCTTCGGCTTAGGTCATGATCCCAAGCTCCTGGGATCAAGCCCTGCATCGGGTTCTCTGCTCAGCAGGGAGTCTGCTTCGCCCCCACCCCCATCCCTGCCTGCCTCTTTGCCTGCTCATCATCTTTGTCTGTCAAATAAATAAATAAAATATTAAAAGAAAAAAGAGTTGGACACTTAACTAACTGAGCCACCAAAGCACCCCGATAATAGTTTTTAAATACATATCACATAAGTAGAACATTCAAAGACAGACATAAGGATAAGGAGATCATTTTCAAAAGGAAACCTCTCAGTAAGGACAATCAGATTGCTTGCTACTGGCCTTATTCAAAATCAAAACTGTTTATTAAAAAGAAGTATTTATATTTGTCTAATATCTCTTCACACTTTCTTGGTCTACTTAATATATGAAAATAAAAGTGATACAAGTATGATGTGATAATTTTTTTTGGCACCCTCTGACTTCCTGTTGTTCACTCAAATTGTTAAAACTGTTAAATTTCTTTGTTCAGTTAAAATGTGAAGCTTATTGCTAAATGGTTGAGTTATAGGTCTGTTCCTTAGTAAATAATTGTATTTTATTTTTAAATGAAAAAAATTATTTTTTAAAATGATTTTTTAAATTTCTTTTAGAGAGAGAGGGAGAGAGCACACACATGAGTCCACGACAGAGGGGCAGAGAAAGTTTTAAACAGACTCAGTGCTGAGAGCAGAACCCAACTCCAGGCTGGACCCCACGACCATGAGATAATAACCTGAGCTGAAACCAAGAGTCAGTTGCTTAACTGACTTTTTCATTTAAGGCGTCCCTTAAATGAAAAAAAGTTCTAATAGAAGAAGCCAGTGTCATGAAGAAAACTAAATCCCTTTATGTATAAAAAGTAGATCAATGGCTCTTTTTGACTGGGTGAAAGAACAACTGTTTCTGAAAGGGAACAGTTCCTCGTTGGCCCAAATGCTGTTACCTGAAAGGAGATTTGAGGTTTGTGGGGTGAGCAGCATTAGTGAGACCACTAGAAAGGTGTGGACACCCTCCTATTCTTTGAGGCCTCTTTCATAAACTGGGAGAATGCAGAGAAGTGAATATCCCAGCAAGGAAGGTGGAAATTGTTTTGATCTTAGGTTAGAGTCCAGGGTGAAAAACAGTACCTTGCATTTGGTAATCTGTAGGGATAGAGTGAGTCGCTAATTGGATGGCTAACATATGGTGAGGCACGATATTAATTATCATAGGATTTAAATTTGTTTTAAAAAACTTGAATATATTTGGTATTTGTTCAAATAATTGCATTTTGAAATAATTTTCAAAAAGGAAATTAGTTCTGATTAAAATATTAATAACCCATATTTTAAAATCTATAAGGCAGAAGTACAAAATATCAGCAGTCTAGCACAGTACCTGGAAAAAAGACTTGTAGGTTCCTTGAATGAATGAATGACTGCTTCTTAGATGTTAGCGGACTGAAGCATTCCAGCAGCTTCCAGCTGCTTCCACTGCTGTGCACTTACTCCCACCTAGTGGCAATCTACCTGGAGTGCATGGGTAATTAAAAAAAGGAAAACTGGCCTCTCTGGAAGGGAATGGACCCTCTTGAGGAGTGACCTCTTGCCTACATCAAGTTATACCTTCAAATTTATTGAATTTACTGAAGAGAACAACCCCATAAAACCCAATTGTGAGTATTTTATAAAAATGTAGTTGAAGATTTTGTTAATGACAACATTCATGAGTCAATGGACCTATTGATGCTACAGTCATTTATTTAAGAATATTGTGCCTGGAAATGAAAAAGAAAATCATTTACAGGTAAGAAAAATCAAGATTCTAATAAACAGATAGACACACTTTCAGCCTCACTAGTAGCAAATAAATGCACATAAAATACTATTTCTTCCTATCAAAATAGCAGATTACAAATAATACTTTATTGGTAGGGAAGAAATGAGGGAGGTACTTCCAACAGTTGTTGTAAGGAGAGTAAGTTGGAAAATCAGTTCTTTTAAAGATTTTATTTATTTATTTGAGAGAAAGTGATAGTGAGGGAGAGAGAGCACACAGGGAGGAGAGAGAGAAGCAGACTCCCCGCTGAGCAGGGAACCTGATTTGGGAATGGATCCCAGGACCCTGGGATTTTGACCTGAGCTGAAGGCAGATGGTTATGAATTTCTATTTTTAAAAATGGCTTACCATTTATTACTATTGTCCCAGATTTGACTGTTGGAAGCCCCTTTAAGAAAGATTTTTGTGGGGGTGGGGGCAGGGTAACAAAGAACGAAAATAAAGGGAAAATATGTATATATGGGGTTTTTGTACTTTGTTTTTTAAAAATAGACCAATATTTTCTGGAGATTATTCTGTATCAGTTCATAGTAATCTCCCTCACTTTTTTGTACAGCTGCATAGTACTCCATTGGGGTGATTGTCTTTATAGGAAATCATATGAATCATGGAACATTGCATCAAAAACTAATGATGTACTGTATGGTGACTAACATAGCCCAATTAAAAAATTTAAAAAATAATGATAAAAAAAGAATCTTTAAAATGTTTATACCCATTGACCAAACAATGGCAATTTTAGGAATATCTCCTAAAAGAACTTTTCAGAGATGAAAATAAAGGTTTATACAAAAAGATGTCCAGGAAAGCATTTTTTAAAAAGGGATTTTATAAAAGTGGTCTTTACACCCAACATGGGGCTTGTACTCAAAACCCTGAGATCAAGAGTCACATGGTTGGGGCACCTGGGTGGCTCAGTGGGTTAAGCCTCTGCCTTCAGCTCAGGTCATGGTCTCAGGTCCTGGGATCGAGCCCCAAATTGGGCGGGCTCTCTGCTCAGCAGGGAACCTGCCTCCCCCTCCCCCTCTGCCTGCCTCTCTGCCTACTTCTGATGTCTCTCTCTCTGTCAAAAAAAAAAAAAAAAATAGAGTCACATGCTTTACCAATTGAGCCAACCAGGTGCCCTAATAAAGCATTATTTATAATTATAAAAATTTAGAAATAAAATGAATAGATTACATTAAAGGGATGCTTAATATACTATTTTCACATAGCAAAGCATTATGCAGCCATGAAAAAGATTCATGTCTTAATTTAACATCATGTCAACTGAAACAAAGAGATTTCAAAATTAAATAGCTTGATTTGAATCATGTAGACTGCACAGAAAAGAAATTGAAAGGGAATATCTTGAAGTGGTAAAAAAAAGAATGGCTGCTTCTGAGGGTAGGATTTTACATGATTTTCCCCTTCTTTTTAAATTTTTTTTGTACTCTCTAATTATCTTCAGTGAACACATAATCCTATTATTTTTCAGAAAAATTGAAATCAGTATCTAGTATTATAAGATTTATCCCTTAGAAATTGGAATGCTTCTTCCCTGTGACTATTATAAGGTCTTTATTATACTGTATTTCTCTTTTTACTCTGGGTGGCAGGAACCAAGTTTAAAGTTCAGTTACTTTTTAAAATAAACCTTTATAGTTAGCACACCTGAGCTCTCTTTTTTGCCTTTTCTTGATTTTATGTGTCTGTTTTCTTAATCTTATAATTTTTTTTTTTGTTGAAAACAATCTCAATTCTTTTAAAAAAAGAGGTGGGGTATAAATAAATAGAATGTAAGTGGAATTCCTACATAATAATTGGCTCCAAACTGCTGAAGTAGATGTTATGGATACATAATTGATTTTGTTTGAATATTTAAAATGTTTTATTTCATACCACAGCAACCAATGCTAAACTTTTCTGATGCTCTCAGTGGGTGTGGTTGAGGAGGAATTTAGCTAGATCTTTGTTTTCCAGACAAACTGAAAAAAAAAAAAAAAGGGAAGAGATAAAATCAGAATATTGAATTGACATTATGGAAAATGTACTGAAAAGCAAATTAAAATATTACCTTAAAAGTTATGTAATACTGGGGTCCCTGACTGGCATGTGGGGCCCCTGACTGTCAGTAGAGTGTATGACTCTTGATCTCAGGGGTTGTGAGTTTGAGCCCCAACTTGGGTGTAGAGATTATCAAAAAATAAAATCTTGGAAAAAAAAAAGTTATGTCATATATTTGGAATAACACATGTACCCCGTTGGAATAGAATCTATTTATACCTGGTACTTGTGTTCTTAGTTGTCCAACCTTGGTAACGTTACATATGTGCTCACTGATCCACTTTGCTTTTCCCTGCCTCGTATTTAGGAGTCCTCTAACACAAATATTCCATGTTCTCTCACTTAAGCTAGTTCTTTGTGGCATTGGCCTCTGAGGACATGTAGAACAACTGTCTAATTTCCATGCAGTGTTCTTTAATAAAAATGAAGATAATTGTTAAAGCCAGCTCCTCCTTTCCTGTCCAACTCTTTTTCAGAATGAATAAATTTGAATGAAAGATAATGGATCCTTGTATTTAATTGTGGAGAAATAAGCACTAACTAATAGTGGTAGTGCTTGCAGGGTCTTGAGAAATCACTGAATGTATTCCTGCATATCCACACAATTTTGACACAAGAGAATGTCACTTATTACTGAAAAAAAAAGAATGGAAAAATATTTTTCAATTTAATTTTTAGGATAATCATTTATTTAAAAAGTCTCGCGATAGGACTCCTTTTCCTCCCTTCCAGTCTAACCAAACCTTCATGTGTCAGCTTGAATTTCTTTGTCTTCAGTGGAGGCAGAAAGAAAAAAAATTTACATAACTGAATTCATCTGACAAGTCTTATTAAGCTTTTTAAATTTTTTTGTTTTCTAGGTTAAAAAGCATGGTTCCTTAAATTTTTTTCTACAGATGTTATTTTCCAACCAATTAACCATATTTGTAGCTTGCCTATGAATCATTTCCAAATTGTTCACATGATTTCTTTGCTATGTATCTTAAACAAGGCACTGTACTCTGAGCTTCCAGCCAGTGGGGTAAATAAATGAAACTATCTTCTCACATCTTATGTGCTTTTTCTGTTACTCATTTTGCTTCTGGTCTTGGTTTTATGAAGATGCTACTTTATTACAGATGTCTGGTTAAATGTGCTAATCAACCCAAGATCACTAATGATCTTCGTCTAGACTAGTAACCATCAACCAGCCTCAGGAGGTGTGAAACCATGTTTGTTTTGCTAATCATTATATTCCTAGTACCTGCCACACAGAAGACATTTAATATTTGTGTACTGAATGGATTAAGTTTTATGCAGCTTTTCATGATTTGCATTGAATTTAATTTTCCAAGCTATTTCTTAAGGTGAGCTGTTATGAACTATAGGAACTGGAATTCAAGATAATCTCATCAAGAAGTGGAGCTAGTACTTTGCTTACTGTGTTGTTCTGTGTAGAGGTGGCATTCTGCCTTGGAAAGGGGTCCAGTCTCAAGCTGCAGGACAGCCAGGTCACACTGAGTGTCAGCGTGTAATGGGACAGGACCAGTCAGGTACTTCAGAATATGGTTTGGAACTTTAAGCAAAATTGTCTTCTGTATATTGCTTTCTTGGAATAAATGAGTGTCTCTGAGCCTCAGCTTCTTCATCCACATAATGAGGATGATTATGATACCTATTAACTCCCAGAGCTGATGCTATGAATATAAGGAGACAGAATTCATGAGTTTTGAAAGCACTCTGCAGGCTATAAAGTGTAGTGCATGTGCAGAGTGTAATTGCACCACTTAATATGTTGCTAACCCATGGTTTCCCTGATAAATGTTCCTTTCACTGACAGGAGGTATTCAATATACCTAGTCAAAAATATGATCTAAAATATATTTCCAGTTGTAAAAATCTTTCTGTGTTTGGCCTTTTCATCTTATAGGCTGTTACTTTCTCTTTTTTATTTTTCTTTTCAAATATTTATTCATTTATTTTTAAAGATTTTCTTGGTTTATTGAGAGAGAGAGGGAGAGAGTGTGTGTGCATGAACGGGGGAGGGGCAGAGAGAAAAGGAGGAGACTGTTTTTCTCTGACTTATTTTGCTTAGAATAATACACTCCAACTCCATCCATGTTGTTACAAATGGCAAGATTTCATTCTTTTTATGGTTGAGTAATATTCCAATATTCCAGTATGTATATATATACATACATCACATACACCACACACACACACACACACACACGCATACATATACCACATCTTTATTCATTCATCAGTTGATGGACATTTGGGCTCTTTCTATAGTTTGGCTATTGTTAGTAATGCTGCTATAAATATCAGGCTGAATGTGCCTCTTCGAATTAATATTTTTTTATCCTTTTGGTAAATACCTGGTAGTGCAATTGCTAGGTCATAGAGTAGATCTATTTTTAACTCTTTGTTAAAAAAAAAAAGCTGCTTTAACATACTGTTCTACAGAGTAGCTGTACCAGTTTGCATTCCCATCAACAGTTCAAGAGGGTTCTTCAAATCCTGGCCAACACCTGTTATTTCTTTTTTTTTTTTTTAATATAATTTTTTATTTTTTATAAACATATATTTTTATCCCCAGGGGTACAGGTCTGTGAATCACCAGGTTTACATACTTCACAGCACTCACCAAAACACATACCCTCCCCAATGTTCATAATACCACCCCCTTCTCCCAAACCCCCTCCCCCCAACAACCCTCAGTTTGTTTTGTGAGATTAAGAGTCACTTATGGTTTGTCTCCCTCCCAATCCCATCTTCTTTCATTTATTCTTCTCGTACCTACTTAAGACCCCATGTTGCATCACCACTTCCTCATATCAGGGAGATCATATGATAGTTGTCTTTCTCCGCCTGACTTATTTCGCTAAGCATGATACGCTCTAGTTCCATCCATGTTGTCGCAAATGGCAAGATTTCATTTCTTTTGATGGCTGCATAGTATTCCATTGTGTATATATACCACATCTTCTTGATCCATTCATCTGTTGATGGACATCTAGGTTCTTTCCATAGTTTGGCTATTGTGGACATTGCTGCTATAAACATTCAAGTACACGTGCCCCTTTGGATCACTACGTTTGTATCTTTAGGGTAAATGCCCAATAGTGCAATTGCTGGGTCATAGGGCAGTTCTATTTTCAACATTTTGAGGAACCTCCATGCTGTTTTCCAGAGAGGTTGCACCAGCTTGCATTCCCACCAACAGTGTAGGAGGGTTCCCCTTTCTCCACATCCTCGCCAGCATCTGTCATTTCCTGACTTGTTGATTTTAGCCATTCTGACTGGTGTGAGGTGATATCGCATTGTGGTTTTGATTTGTATTTCCCTGATGCCGAGTGATATGGAGCACTTTTTCATGTGTCTGTTGGCCATCTGGATGTCTTCTTTGCAGAAATGTCTGCTCATGTCCTCTGCCCATTTCTTGATTGGATTATTTGTTCTTTGGGTGTTGAGTTTGCTAAGTTCTTTATAGATTCTGGACACTAGTCCTTTATCTGATATGTCGTTTGCAAATATCTTCTCCCATTCTGTCAGTTGTCTTTTGATTTTGTGAACTGTTTCCTTTGCTGTGCAAAAGCTTTTGATCTTGATGAAATCCCAATAGTTCATTTTTGCCCTTGCTTCCCTTGCCTTTGGCATTGTTCCTAGGAAGATGTTGCTACGGCTGAGGTCAAAGAGGTTGCTGCCTGTGTTATCCTCAAGGATTTTGATGGATTCCTTTCGCACATTAAGGTCCTTCATCCATTTTGAGTCTATTTTTGTGTGTGGTGTAAGGAAATGGTCCAATTTCATTTTTCTGCATGTGGCTGTCCAATTTTCCCAGCACCATTTATTGAAGAGGCTGTCTTTTTTCCATTGGACATTCTTTCCTGCTTTGTCGAAGATTAGTTGACCATAGAGTTGAGGGTCTATTTCTGGGCTCTCTATTCTGTTCCATTGATCTATGGGTCTGTTTTTGTGCCAGTACCATGCTGTCTTGATGATGACAGCTTTGTAATAGAGCTTGAAGTCCGGGATTGTGATGCCACCAACTTTGGCTTTCTTTTTCAATATCCCTTTAGCTATTCGAGGTCTTTTCTGGTTCCATATAAATTTTAGAATTATTTGTTCCATTTCTTTGAAAAAGATGGATGGTACTTTGATAGGAATTGCATTAAATGTGTAGATTGCTTTAGGTAGCATAGACATTTTCACAATATTTATTCTTCCAATCCAGGAGCATGGAACATTTTTCCATTCCATTTCTTTGTGTCTTCCTCAATTTCTTTCATGAGTACTTTATAGTTTTCTGAGTATAGATTCTGTGTGTCTCTTTGGTTAGGTTTATTCCTAGGTATCTTATGGTTTTGGGTGCAATTGTAAATGGGATTGACTCCTTAATTTCCTTTCTTCTGTCTTGTCTTGCTGTTGGTGTAGAGAAATGCAACTGATTTCTGTGCATTGATTTTATATCCTGATACTTTACTGAATTCCTGTATAAGTTCTAGCAGTTTTGGAGTGGAGTCTTTTGGGTTTTCCACATATAGTATCATATCATCTGCGAAGAGTGATAATTTGACTTCTTCTTTGCCGATTTGGATGCCTTTAATTTCCTTTTGTTGTCTGATTGCTGAGGCTAGGACCTCTAGTACTATGTTGAATAGCAGTGGTGATAATGGACATCCCTGCCGTGTTCCTGACCTTAGTGGAAAAGCTTTCAGTTTTTCTCCATTGAGAATGATATTTGCGGTGGGTTTTTCATAGATGGCTTTGATGATATTGAGGTATGTGCCCTCTATCCCTACACTTTGAAGAGTTTTGATCAGGAAGGGATGCTGTACGTTGTCAAATGCTTTTTCAGCATCTATTGAGAGTATCATATGGTTCTTGTTCTTACTTTTATTGATGTGTTGTATCACATTGACTGATTTGCGGATGTTGAACCAACCTTGCAGCCCTGGAATAAATCCCACTTGGTCGTGGTGAATAATCTTTTTAATGTACTGTTGAATCCTATTGGCTAGTATTTTGTTGAGTATTTTCGCATCTGTGTTCATGAAGGATATTGGTCTATAGCTCTCTTTTTTGGTGGGATCATTGTCTGGTTTGGGGATCAAGGTGATGCTGGCCTCATAAAATGAGTTTGGAAGTTTTCCTTCCATTTCTATTTTTTGGAACAGTTTTATGAGAATAGGAATTAGTTCTTCTTTAAATGTTTGGTAGAATTCCCCCGGGAAGCCGTCTGGCCCGGGGCTTTTGTTTGTTTGGAGATTTTTAATGACTGTTTCAATCTCCTTACTGGTTATGGGTCTGTTCAGGCTTTCTATTTCTTCCTGGTTCAGTTGTGGTAGTTTATATGTTTCTAGGAATGCATCCATTTCTTCCAGATTGTCAAATTTATTGCTGTAGAGTTGCTCATAGTATGTTCTTATAATAGTTTGTATTTCTTTGGTGTTAGTTGTGATCTCTCCTCTTTCATTCATGATTTTATTTATTTGGGTCCTTTCTCTTTTCTTTTTGATAAGTCTGGCCAGGGGTTTATCAATTTTATTAGTTCTTTCAAAGAACCAGCTCCTACTTTCGTTGATTTGTTCTATTGTTTTTTTGGTTTCTATTTCATTGATTTCTGCTCTGATCTTTATGATTTCTCTTCTCCTGCTAGGCTTAGGGTTTCTTTCTTGTTCTTTCTCCAGCTCCTTTAGGTGTAGGGTTAGATTGTGTACCTGAGACCTTTCTTGTTTGTTGAGAAAGGCTTGTACCGCTATATATTTTCTTCTCAGGACTGCCTTTGTTGTGTCCCACAGATTTTTGAACCGTTGTATTTTCATTATCATTTGTTTCCATGATTTTTTTTCAATTCTTCTTTAATTTCCCGGTTGACCCATTCATTCTTTAGAAGGATACTGTTTAGTCTCCATGTATTTTGGTTCTTTTCAAACTTCCTTTTGTGGTTGAGTTCTAGCTTTAGAGCATTGTGGTCTGAAAATATGCAGGGAATGATCCCAATCTTTTGATACCGGTTGAGTCCTGATTTAGGACCCAGGATGTGATCTATTCTGGAGAATGTTCCATGTGCACTAGAGAAGAATGTGTATTCTGTTGCTTTGGGATGAAATGTTCTGAATATATCTGTAATGTCCATCTGGTCCAGTGTGTCGTTTAAGGCCTTTATTTCCTTGCTGATCTTTTGCTTGGATGATCTGTCCATTTCAGTGAGGGGAGTGTTAAAGTCCCCTACTATTATTGTATTATTGTTGATGTGATTCTTTGATTTTGTTATTAATTGGTTTATATAGTTGGCTGCTCCCACATTGGGGGCATAGATATTTAAAATTGTTAAATCTTCTTGTTGGACAGACCCTTTGAGTATGATATAGTGTCCTTCCTCATCTCTTATTATAGTCTTTGGCTTAAAATCTAATTGATCTGATATAAGGATTGCCACTCCTGCTTTCTTCTGATGTCCATTAGCATGGTAAATTCTTTTCCACCCCCTCACTTTAAATCTGGAGGTGTCTTCGGGTTTAAAATGAGTTTCTTGGAGGCAACATATAGATGGGTTTTGTTTTTTTATCCATTCTGATACCCTGTGTCTTTTGACAGGGGCATTTAGCCCATTAACATTCAGGGTAACTATTGAGAGATATGAATTTAGTGCCATTGTATTGCCTGTAAGGTGACTGTTACTGTATATGGTCTCTGTTCCTTTCTGATCTACCACTTGTAGGCTCTCTCTTTGCTTAGAGGACCCCTTTCAAGATTTCCTGTAGAGCTGGTTTGGTGTTTGCAAATTCTTTCAGTTGTTGTTTGTCCTGAAAGCTTAATCTCTCCTTCTATTTTCAATGATAGCCTAGCTGGATATAGTATTCTGGGCTGCATGTTTTTCTCATTTAGTGCTCTGAAAATATCATGCCAGCTCTTTCTGGCCTGCCAGGTCTCTGTGGATAAGTCAGCTGCCAATCTAATATTTTTACCATTGTATGTTACAGACTTCTTTTCCCGGGCTGCTTTCAGGATTTTCTCTTTGTCACTGAGACTTGTAAATTTTACTATTAGGTGACGGGGTGTGGGCCTATTCTTATTGATTTTGAGGGGTGTTCTCTGAACCTCCTGAATTTTAATTCTCGTTCCCTTTGCCATATTGGGGAAATTCTCCCCAATAATTCTCTCTAGTATACCTTCTGCTCCCCTCTCTCTTTCTTCTTCTTCTGGAATCCCAATTATTCTAATGTTGTTTCGTCTTATGGTGTCACTTATCTCTCGAATTCTCCCCTCGTGGTCCAGTATCTGTTTGTCCCTCTTTTGCTCAGCTTCTTTATTCTCTGTCATTTGGTCTTCTATATCACTAATTCTTTCTTCTGCCTCATTTATCCTAGCAGTGAGAGCCTCCATTTTTGATTGCACCTCATTAATAGCTTTTTTGATTTCAACTTGGTTAGATTTTAGTTCTTTTATTTCTCCAGAAAGGGCTTTTATATCTCTCGAGAGGGTTTCTCTAATATCTTCCATGCCTTTTTCGAGCCCGGCTAGAACCTTGAGAATTGTCATTCTGAAGTCTAGATCTGACATATTACCAATGTCTGTATTGATTAGGTCCCTAGCCTTCGGTACTGCCTCTTGTTCTTTTTTTTGTGTTGAATTTTTCCGTCTTGTCATTTTGTCCAGAGAAGAGTATATGAGGGGGCAAGTAAAATACTAAAAGGGTGGCAACAACCCCAGGAAATTATGCTTTAACCAAATTAGAAGTGATCCCAAATCGTGAGGGGGGAGAAAGGGGATAAAAAGAGGTTCAAAAAGGAAGAAAGAAAAAAAAGAAAAAAGAAAGATAAAAACAAAAGAAAAGAATTTTAAAAAAAGAAAACACCTAAGAAAAATATAAAAAAGAAAAAATATATGTATTAGATAAACTAGTAAAAAATCATTAAAAAAGAAAAAGGTAACAGTTAAAAAAATAATTTTACCCGAAGGCGAGAAGAAAAAAAAAAATGAAAAAGAAAAAATTAAATTAACTGCAAGACTAAAAAAAAAATCACAGGAAAAAAGCCATGAGTTCCGTGCTTTGCTTTCTCCTCCTCTGGAATTCTGCTGCTCTCCTTGGTATTGAAACCGCACTCCTTGGTAGGTGAACTTGGTCTCAGCTGGATTTCTTGTTGATCTTCTGGGGGACGGGCCTGTTGTAGTGATTCTCAAGTGTCTTTGCCCCAGGAGGAATTACACCGCCCTTACCCGGGGCCGGGGTGAGTAATCCGCTCGGGTTTGCTTTCAGGAGCTTTCGTTCCCTGAGCGCTTTCCGTAGAGTTCCGGAGGACGGGAATACAAATGGCGGCCTCCTGGTCTCAGGCCGGAGGAGCCGAGAGCCCAGGGCCCCACTCCTCAGTGCACCCTCAGAGAACAGCGCCCAGTTACTCCCGTCTGCCTGACCTCCGGCCGCGCTCCGAGCTCACTGAGCCTGTGACCGGTTCAAGGTAACACCGAGCTGTGAGCTTACTGTCGGCTCTGTCTCTGCAGCCGGCTTTCCCGTTCCAATACCCGCAAGCTCTGCGACACTCAGACACCCCCGATCCTTCTGTGACCCTGCGGGACCTGAGGCCACGCTGACCCTGTGTGGGCTTTGCCCCGGGTAGCCTCTGGAGCGATGTCCCTCAGCGGAACAGACTTTTAAAAGTCCTGATTTTGTGCGCGGTTGCTCCGCCGCTTGCCGGGAGCCGGCCTCTCCCCCCAGGGTCTATCTTCCTGTCGCTTTGGATTCCCTTCTCCGCCGGTCCTACCTTTCAGAAAGTGGTTGTTTTCTGTTTCCAGAATTGCTGTTCTTCTTCTCTTCGATCTTCCGATGGATTTTCAGGTGTTTGCAATCTTTAGATAAGCTATCTAGCTGATCTCCGGCTAGCTGAAGTAGTCTCGGCCTGCTACTTCTCCGCCATCTTGACTCCTCCCCAACACCTGTTATTTCTAATGTTGTTAATTTTAGCCATCCTGATAGGTGGGAGATGGTATCTCATCATGGTTTTGATATGTATTTCTCTGATTTTAAGAGATATTGAATATCTTCTTATGTGTCTATTACAGTTATAGGCTGTTCCTTTCATCACCAAAACACACAAAAAACTCCCTACTGCCACCCCACAATGCGTATCCATTGAAATGAGAAGACAGAGAACTTGCTTTAGTGCGGTAACTTTAGGTGAGGCAACTGTGAAACCATTGATTTTGAAATATAAATACTATATTTAGCAGGTATTCACTCATACTGGTACATTTAGTATTGTTTCGAGGTATATTTCAAGGTCTATTTGATCTATAAATTCCTAAATAGTTTAGGTCTTTTTTTTCTATACGGGCAACTCAGAATAGCTTTTGCACTGTAGAAATTAATTCTGAGGTTCATTAACTGGTGACAAGAAAACTTGTGGAGTTTTGTGTAGGCCTTAATTATTCTTGGCAGGAAACTCCAACCTATTGAGTTTGGAAGCATCTTTACAAGTACTACTTGGTATTGTAATGTATGCTGTTGACTTCTGCTGCTGTTTTATGTATTTTAACTATCTTTTTAATGTTTGCATTGGTACCTTTGGGCAATTTAAACCTGAAATATGTGAATTGGTAAATAAAAAAAGACACAAAAATAAGAAATTAAAAAAAAAAAACCCAAGATATAAACAAATGAACCCCCTTCCAAACAAAACCAAAAGAAATTTTTAAAATGGCGTTTTATAGGCTAATCTTAAGAGTTAATGTTTCCTTTCACCTGGGTTGCTTGTTTATTTAACATTAAAGGATTTTTTTTTTTTTAATGATCTTGAAATCACTGGCTAGCAAGCTACTATTTCTGACTGAATATTGTTTTTCAGTTGTGCTGGTGTAGCAAAGGCATTTGAGAACAAATGATTTAAGGTAAATATGATGGTACTATTTTACAAAATGCAGTCTATTTTTTCCAGGATACCAAAAGAAGAGAGAGAAAAAAGTGCAAATTATAGAAATGTAGTTTTAGGTAGAACATGGTTCATTTAAAAGAAATGTAACTAAAGTAAACTTTGATTTAAAAAATAATGTTTTCAGCAAAAGTGTTTATTTAAACTTCTATACTTCTAAATATTTTGGCTATTTTAGTTAAGGATTAGGATAAAAATTTCCTCTATATTTTCTTTAAAAAGAACTTGTTTAAGTAGAAAAGCAGTGGTTGAAATAATATTGTAAGGGAATATTTATAAAAACTTATAAAGATCTTTGGAAATATGTAGTTCTTTTCTTTCCTTTTTTTTTTTTTTTATTAACACATAATGTATTATTTGCTTCACGGGTACAGGTCTGTGGATCATCAGTCTTACAAAATTCACAGCACTCACCACATAGCACATACCATCCCCAATGTTCATAGTCCATCCACCCTATTCCTCTAACTATAAATTTTAGGAGTATTTGTTCCATTTCTTTGAAAAAAGGTGGATGGTATTTTGATAGGGGTTGCATTAAATGTGTAGATTGCTTTAGGTAACATAAACATTTTCATAATATTCGTTCTTCTAATCCATGAGCATGGAATGTTTTCCCATTTCTTTGTGTCTTCCTAAGTGTCTTTCATGAGTATTTTATAGTTTTCTGGTTATAGATTATTTCGCTCTTTGGTTAGGTTTATTCCTAGGTATCTTATGGTTTTGGGTGCAGTTGTGATTGGGATCAACTTCTTAATTTCTCTTTCTTCTGTCTTGCTGTTGGTGTATAGAAATGCAACTGATTTCTGTGCACTGCTTTTACATCCTGACACTTTACAGAATTCTTGAGTTCTAGCAGTTTTGGAGTGGAGTCTTTTGGGTTTTCCACATAATGTATCATATCATCTACAAAGAGTGAGAATTTGACTTCTTTTTTGCGGATTTGGATGCCTTTTATTTCTCTTTGTTGTCTGATTATGAAGGGTAGGACATCTAGTACTGTTTTTTAAAAATATTTTATTTATTTATTTGACAGAGAGATCACAAGTAAGCAGAGAGACAGATGGGGGGGTGGGGGTGGGAAGCAGGCTCTCCACTGAGCAGAGAACCCGATGCAGGACTTGATCCCAGGACCCTGGGATCATGATCTGAGATGAAGGCAGAGGCTTAACCCACTGAGCCACCCAGGTGCTCCTTCTAGTACTGTTTTGAATAGCAGTGGTGATAGTGGACATCCCTGCTGTGTTTCTGACCTTAGGGGAAAAACTCTTGGTTTTCCTTCATTGAGAATATTTGCTGTGAGTTTCTCATAGAAGGCTTTGATGATATTGAGATATGTAGCTGCTATCCCTACACTTTGAAGAGTTTGATCAAGAAAGGTTGCTGTACCTTGTCAAATGCTTTTTTAGCATCTATTCAGAGTATCATATGGTTCTTGTTCTTTCTTTTATTAATGTATTGTATCACATTGATTGATTTGTGGATGTTGAACCAACCTTGCAGCCCAGGAATAAATCCCACTTGGTCGTGCTGAGTAATCCTTTTAGCATACTGTTGGATTCTATTGGCTAGTATTTTGGTGAGAATTTTTGCATCCAAGTTTATCAAGGATTGCTCTGTAATTGTCCTTTTGATGGGGTCTTTGTGTGATTTTGGGATCAAGGTGATGCTGGCCTCATAAAATGAGTTTGGAAATTTTCCTTCCATTTCTCTTTTTAGGAACAGTTTCAGGAGATTAGGTATTAATTCTTCTTTAAATGTTTGGTAGAATTCCCCTAAGATGCTTTCTGGCCCTGGGCTCTTGTTTGTTGGGAAATTTTTGATGACTGCTTCAATCTCCTTTCTGGTTATGGGTCTGTTCAGGTCTATTATTTCTTCCTGGTTCAGTTTTGGTAGTTTATATGTCTTTAGGATTGCATCCATTTCTTCCAGATTGTCAAATTTGCTGGTGTATAGTTGCTCATAATATGTTCTTATAATTGTTTGTATTTCTTTGGTGTTGGTTGTGATCTCTCCTCTTTCATTCATGATTTTATTAATTTGGGTCCTTTCTCTTTTCTTTTTGGTAAGTCTCACCAGGGGTTTATTAATTCTTTCAAAGAACAAGCCCCTGGTTTTGTTGATTTGTTCTACTGTTCTTTTGGTTACAATTTCATTGATTTTTACTCTGATCTTTATTATTTCTCTTCTCCTGCTGGGTTTCAGCTCTCTTTTCTGTTCTCTCACCAGCTCCTTTAGGTGGAGGGCTAGTAATGTACTTGAGACCTTTCTTGTTTCTTGAGAAAGGTTTGTGTCACTATATACTTTCCTTTCAGGACCACATTTGCTGTTTCCCAAAATTTTGAACAGTTGTGTTTCATTTTCATTCATTTCCATGAATTTTTAAAATTCTTCTTTAACTTCCTAGTTGGCCTATTTATTCTTTAGTATGATGCTCTTTAGCTTCCATGTATTTGAGTTCTTTCCAACTTTCCCCTTGTGATTGAGTTCTAGTTTCAAAGCATTTTGGTCTGAAAGGACACAGGGATTGATCCCAGTCTTTTGATACTGGTTGAGACCTGATTTGTGACTCAGGATGTGATCTATTCTGGAGAATGTTCCATGTGCACTAGAGAAGAATGTGTATCCTGCTACTTTGGGGTGGAATGTTTTGAATATACCTGTGATGTCCGTCTGGTCCAGTGTGTCATTTAAAGCCTTTATTTCCTTCTTACTCTTTTGCTTGGATAATCTGTCCATTTCAGTGAGGAGTGGCGTGTTAAAGTCCCCTACTATTATTGTATTATTGTTGATGTGTTTATTTGATTTTGTTATTAAGTGGTTTGTATAATTGGCTACTCCCACGGTAGGGGAATAGACATTTAAAATTGTTAGATCTTCTTGTTGGACAGACCCTTTAAGTGTGATATAGTGTTCTTCCTCATCTCTTATTATAGTCTTTGGCTTAAAGTCTAATTTATCTGATATAAGGATTGCCACTCCAGGATTCTTTTGATGTCCATTAGCATGGTAAATTGTTTTCCAGCCTCTCACTTTAAATGTGGAAGTGTCTTTGGGTCTAAACTGAGTTTCTTGCAGACAGCATATTGATGGGTCTTGATTTTTATCCATTGCAATACCCTGTGAACTTGAACATAAGTTCAAGTTCAGGGTAACTACTGAGAGATATAAATTTTGTGCCTTGTATTGCCTGTAAGGTGACTATTACTGTATATTGTCTCTGTTCCTTTCTGTTTTACTACTTTTAGGCTCTGTCTTTGCTTCAAGGACCCCTTTCAATATTTCCTGTAGGGCTCATTTGGTGTTTGCAAATTCTTATGGTTTTTGTTTGTGCTGGAAGCTTTTTCTCTACTTATTTCAGTGAAAGCCTAGCTGGATATTATATTCTTGGTTGTGTATTTTTCTCCTTTAGCACTTTGAGTATATCATGCCTTTCCTTCCTGGCCTGCCAGGTCTCTTTGGATACGTGTGCTGGCAACCTAATGTTTCTACCATTGTATGTTACAGACCTTTTACCTGAGCTGCTTTCAGGATTTTCTCTGCCAATGAGACTTGTAAGTTTTACTATTGGATGACAAGGTGTAGACCTATTTTCATTGATTTTGAGGGAGGTTCTCTGTGCTTCCTGGATTTTGATGCTTGTTCCCTTTGCCAAATTAGGGAAATTCTCTACTATAATTTGCTCCAATATATCTTCTGCCCCTCTCTCTCTTTCTTCTTCTTCTGGGGTCCCAATTATTCTAATATTGTTTCATCTTATGGTATCACTTATCTCTTAAATTCTCACCTCAAAGTCCAGTAGTTTTTGTCTCTATTTTTCTCAGCTTCTTTATTCTCCATCATTTGATCTTCTTTATCACTATTTCTCTCTTCTGCCTCATTTATGCTAGGAACCTCGATTTTTGCTTACACCTCATTAATAGCCTTTTTGATTTCAAGATTTTAGTTATTTTATTTCCTCTAGAAAGGGATTTTATTTCTCCAGAAAGGGATTTTCTGTATCTTCCATGCTTTTTTTTGAGCCCAGTTAGCACCTTGATAATCGTCATTCTGAATTCTGGTTCTGACACTTTACTAATGTCTTATTGATTAGGTCTAACCATTGGTACTGCCTCTTGTTTTTTTTTTTTTTTTTTGTGGTAAGTTTTTCCATCTTGTCATATTATCCAGATAAGAATAGATGAATGAGAAAACAAAATATTGAAAGAGTAGCAATAACACCAGAAGTATATACACTAACCAAATCTGGAGACCCGAAATTAGGGAGAGAAGAAAGGAAGAAAAAAGAAAAAAATATATATATTAGACTGGTGAGTAGAAGAGAGCCACACACTTGATTTTGGGTGTATTTTGGCCTATTAGAAAAAACTCTTCCCAAAACTTTAATGAATTATACACACACACACACACACACACACATGCACACACACACAAATAAGGGTAAACATGAGGAAAAGATGGAATATAACTGTAAATATGAAATTTTTAAAAGATTCTAAAAAAGGAATTGAGGGGCACCTGGGGGGCTTAGTTGGTTAAGTGACTGCCTTTGGCTCAGGTTGTGATCATGGAGTCCTGGGATCTAGTCTTGCATTGCGCTCCCTGTTTAGCGGGGGTCTGCTTTTCCTGCTGAGCTCTCTCCTCTCATGCTCTCTTTCTCTCATTATCTCTCTCTCAAATAAATAAATAAAATCTTTTT
Source organism: Mustela putorius furo (assembly GCF_011764305.1). Lineage (NCBI taxonomy): Eukaryota > Metazoa > Chordata > Mammalia > Carnivora > Mustelidae > Mustela > Mustela putorius. The sequence goes on from NW_025421467.1 coordinate 6,853,012, forward strand.
AAAAAAGGGTTATTAAAAAGGAATTAAGATAAGAAGTTTGTTGAAAAAGAAAAAAATAGGAAAGAATGTGATCAGGCTGGAGACTAGAATAACACCATTGACTAGATTTAGGGTATATTTTGATCTATTAGAAGAAACTGTATCCCAAAATTTTATTTTATTTTATTTTATTTTATTTATTTATTTTTAAAGATTTTATTTATTTATTTGACAGAGAGAGATCACAAGTAGGCAGAGAGAGAGGAGGAAGCAGGCTCCCCGCTGAGCAGAGAGCCCGATGCAGGAATCAATCCCAGGACCCTGAGATCATGACCTGAGCCAAAGGCAGTGGCTTAACCCACTGAGCTACCCAGGCGCCCAGAAGAAACTGTATCCCAAAATTTTAAAGAAAGAAATACCTATATGTATACAAAAAAATAAGGTTAAATGCAATGACAGTATAGAATATGAGTATAACAATGAAAATTAAGAATTTTATTGATAAGACAAAACAATTTAAAATTGAAATAGTGGTGCACCTGGGTGGCTTAGTGGGTTAAAGCCTCTGCCTTTGGCTCAGGACATGATCCCAGGGTCCTAGGGTCAAGCCCTGCATCCCTGATGAGTAGGGAGCCTGCTTCCTCCTCTCTCTCTGCCTGTCTCTCTGCCTGGTTGTGATCTCTGTCTGTCAAATAAATAAATAAAATCTTTAAAAAAATAAAATAAAAATGTGAAATAGCAAGGAGGAATTAAAGAAAAAGAATAAGAAAAAATAAACCTAAAAAAATTTTACTTTGAGAGACTATAGAATCATGGGAAAAAGCCATGAAGTCTATGTGTTGCTTTCTCCTAGCTCTGGAGTTCTGCAGTTTTCATTTACTGGTGAACTTAGTCTTTACTGGATGTTCTTGCTGATCTTCTTGGGGAGAGGCCTTTGCTGTGATTCTCAAATTCTTTGCCCGAGGTGGAATTACACTGCCATTACCAGGGGCCAGGCTAAGTAATCTGCTTGGTTTTGCTCTCAGTAGCATTCATTCCCTGAATGCTTTCTTTACAGCTTTGGAGGATGGGAATGAAAATGCGGGCCTCCTACTCTCCAACCCTGTATGAGCTGAGAGCTCAGGACCCTACTCCTCAGTTTGCCCTGAGAGAAAAGCAGTGAATCCCTCTCTTTTCCCTGTTCTTGGGCCGCACTCCAAGCTCATCCAGGCTGTGACCAACCATTTCTATCTCTGGTGCATGGCCCCATTTGGAGTCTCCAAACTCAGCAGATTTTGGAGCATGCTTCAGCTCTACTCTTCCCAGAGGAGGAAGGAGGGGATCTCCCCAGATCTGCCACTTGTGGAGTCTCTGCTCAAAGAACAGTGGTCCAGCTGTGTCTTGGATCATGGTTTAAGGTAATCCCAAGCTGAGAGCCCACTTTTCGGTTCTGTCTCTGCAGCCAGCTTCCCTGCTCTGATACCTGGGAGCTCCACCACACTCAGACACCCATGGTCTTTCTGTCTCCATGGGTCCTGAGATTACCCTGTTCCCGTGAGTGCTCTACCTCTCACTTAGTCTCTAGAGTGACATACCTCAGTGGAGCAGACTTTTAAACGTTCCAGTTTTGTGCTCTGTTGCTGGGAGCTGGCTGCTTGCTGGGAGCTGGCCTCTCCTCCCACGGTCTGTCTTCCTGTATATCGCTTTGAATTCAGTTCTCTTCATGTCCTACCTTCTGGAAAGTGGTTGATTTTCTGTTCCTAGAATTGTTGTTGTTCTTCTCTTCAGTCTCCTGTTGAGTTTTGTAGGTGTTCAGAATGGTTTAACTATCTAGCTGAACTCCGGGGACCTAGTGATATTTAGGTCTAGTGATATTTAGCATCTTGCTCCTCTCCCTCTGAAAATATTTAGTTATTAAAAAATGAGAAAACTTCAAGTGTATGAGATTAGTACTATTCATACTGGTAAATAGTAAGGTAGTATCTTTAGAAAGTGATACAGAAAATGCATATTTATGTATTCTGTATGTATTATAATAGAATACATTAAAGTATAAAAAAACTAATCCCTCAATGATTATACAAATAAAGAAACTAGATGACTTATTAAACCTTAAAAAATACTTCCTACTTTGGAAATAAATTGTACAACTTCAACTTAAATGTGCTAATTCAAACAGTGTGGATGGCCCTTTGCAGTATCTTTGATGAAGAATCTTTAATTAATGTTCAGCAAAACAAGATATTGTTCACTTTTTGGCTCCCAGCACGTAGGAAATCCGTCTGTAAAAGTGTTGGCTGTGAACCAAGACTTTATTGAACTGCCAGTTCACCTATGAGAGGCCCTTATGTTTGTCCTTTAATGTCCTGTGGTTTAAAGAAGGACAGAGAAAGCCTAGCTTAATCACCAGGCCTACAGCAGGGCCACAGATCAGAAGAGCAGATCTTTTTCTCCTTCTCTAATGTTCACAATTTCTTCTGAGCTGCATAGGTTCCCAGATTTTTTTTTTTTTTCAGTATAACTTGGTTAGGGTCTTATTGAGTACTTTCTATCCTTTTCTTTTAGGATGTTGTTCAACCCAGAAGAAAATGCTTCTGCTCAATGGCTAATCTGCTTCCCTTCATTACCACCTTATCACGTATAAATAAATAAATAAATAAATAAATAAAAATTAAAAATAAAAAATAATTTTTTTTCCTTAAGATTTTTTGACCAAACTTTGTTCATGATGATGGACTCTTCAATAATTTTCTTCACCACAGGGTGAGTGCTGGCTTTCTCATAAATCGCATTTCTTCTGAGAGTCATGACTCCCACAAATAGTCACATATATAGACATATTAGCTATGTTTTCAAGTTTTAATGAAGTTCTATCCATTATCTGGTGAATGAATTCTTCACTATTGGAACATTTACTTATGGTGGATTTTCCAATGCCTATAATCTAAGGCTATGTGGGACTGTTACATTTTCTATTCTGTTCCTTTAATTAATTCTAAACTTCTATTTTCACACAGCAATCACCTCCAAGAATTTATATTTTTATTCTTTTATGTTTTCTAGCAGTTAAACTTTTTTTGGATGGCCAATTTACACAAAGAAGAAAACTAAAATAAATAGAAAACTAAAATAAATAGATCAATCACTTACATGCATTACTGTATTTGCAGTTGTAAGTCTAGAGCAACAAAATCAGACACTGAGTGTGATAGAGAGCTAAGCTTATCCACATAGCTCACTTTTGTTTGCCTGAGATCAGATCCCTGCCTCTGACAAATCATGGATAACTCCACATCCTAGATCTATAGGATTGCTTATAAATTGTTTAATCCATCATGAAGGATTATCTTTGGTTGGCCTGGTTCCAGGTATTAAATGTTCTGCAGAACAATGAAATTGCATTTTAAACTTTTCATAAAGTTTCACTCTATTATTGATTTAAATGGGTAATTATTGACATTAAATTTCAATGTGTAGCAAGAGAAATACCTAGTTGTAGGCAACTGCATATGCAGATGAACCTGACTTTGACTTAACTTTTATGTTTTGCATAATGGGAGCTCCTAGAAGTTTAAAACAAACCAAAACAAGATCTTTGTGTAAATAGGTGAGGTTATTTTTTTCCACCTGCATTTTCCCCATAGAAACATGATAAATAATCACTCTATGTTGATTATTTGTGAGCTGGATATTAACACCCTTAAAACTGTATTTTCCAGATCTCTAACTGGCAACTGGTAATATATGGTTTTGTGATAATCTTTCGAATGGTCATCATTTAACTCCTATCAATTTATCTTATTTTCTAAATATTCTCTTACCAACATTGTTTATATACTAAGTCACTACATTTTTTTTGAGTCAGTATAGAATAAAACTTTGATCTTAGACCTAAATGAAATTGCCCCAATATAGGTTCTTTTTCAGACTTTGACTTAAATGTTTTTATTGGTGGTATTAAAAAATTATTTTCTTATTTGGGATAAGTGCTGGTGAGTGAGTTTCTAGTTACATTTTAAAAAGTACTATGGAAAGCATTATAAGATACTTAAGGTAGTAGGATATACATTTAATTTTACAAAATTTAAATACCTACCCACATTTAGTGACTAATTTAATGGATGGCATTTAGGTAAAGAATTTGACTCAAGAGTTTTTTGCTTGAATAGCACTGATACATTCCTTTTCTTTGATTTTTAAATAGTATATACTTTTTGAAATTAAATCCCCCAATATAAATATATTTTCCAGCATCTAAATTGAAGTAAGTCATTACAGTTCAATAATTCCTCAATGTGAAAAGGGTAATTCATTTAAAAATGATTGCTGCTTTCTCTGTATTTTATGTTGAGAGCTAAAAGCGGTAAGCTTAAATTCTCTGCATAAAAATGCCTTTTCTGATACCTTTCATACAGTTTTCTCCATCTCGGGTCCTCTTAATGCCTTTAGAAAATGTATAGATACCACCAAATGTTAGAATTTGTGTTACTTGGAAAGTCTATGCCTGTTAATTTATAACCATTACTTAAACTGTGCTTAAAGGCACATGATAACATTTGTTTTTCTTCCTAAAACTTACCTCATAAAAAGGAATGGCAGCTAATTTCAGTAGTGATCATTTAAGGACTATGGCTTCTGAATATAAATTACAAAACAACATGGGTAGTCTCCTGAAGTTATAGTATATCACCACTCATCTCTGAATGAGAAGGTTTGGGAAATTTTGTTCGCTCTGTAGACCTAGCCCAACATTTTCTGTTTATCATTTCCTTGATTACATATTTGTGTGCTATTGAAGGAACAAAATTCTTGAGGCCAAATAAAACAAGGCATATAACAGTATTTTTAAATTTAACAATAATAATTATTGTCCTAAGCAGTTTATTGGTATTAAATTACTGGTGCTTCACAGTAACCTAAAGAAGTAGATAGATACCATTATCTCCAGTTCACACATCTGAATCCTCGGTCTCAGAGATTAGATAACCGGCCTAGAGTTTTATAGCTGCTAAATGGTAGAGCTGAGATTCAAACCCAGAATATTTGGCTCATTGTTTGGGTCATAGACACTGGGTTTTATACATAGATATATTCTATGTGTATTTACAATACATCCCATTTAACAGGAGGCCAAACAATGCAAATCTTCAAATAACTTGTTATGTTAAATCGAATTAGCTTTTAAGAAAATAAGTAGATTAGTTTGAATTGGTGATTTAGTCAAAGATAACCCCTTTTCTGGCCATATCCTAAAGTTGGGCACTGAGTTTAATAGTATGAATATGGTTAAGACTTAAGAGAAGAATCTGTTTGGAATATACTTTGTGACTAGCTGAAGTTATATATTGGGAGATTATTTAACCCTTCATATCCTGTTTCCTCATCTGTAAAATTGGAATGAGAGTTCTCATGTATTTCTGATAGATTTCTTGTGAAGATCGAGTGAGATAGTACTGGTAAAAGGCCTCTACAAACTTTATTTCACCCTATATAATCATAATCATCAACAGTGACAGAAGTAATAATAAATCAACAATACAAAATAAATGTGTCCAGGGGTAGAGATGGGCATATAGGTGGCATGTAATTGTCCAAAGGCAGAGTTGATAATTGCCTCTGACATTGCCTAGTACTTGCTCTTCTCTATCCTCAAATGCTTTGGGCTCTTATACCACTCTCTGATTAACTAACACCACCCTTACTTTTACTTATTTTATTTTATTGTTATTTTTAAAAAACTACTCTTAATTTTGTTCCTCCATTTTCTAAAGCTTGCTAGTCAGCTTCACTGATTGCTTGTAGGGACTACAAACTCAATAGTCTAAAGCTGAATTCAAGGTTCACAGCTAATAAATTGCAGAAATGAGAGTTGAACCCAGATAGTCAAGTTTCAGGATACTTGTTCTCACTAACATAGTATATTATATTTTTGGTGTGTTTTGAAGAAAATAACTCTGGAAACAATATAGGGAATAGACTGAACAGGAAAGAAATGAGAGACAAGGAGAATCACTTTCTAGCAGTGCAAAAAGGAGATAGGGTCTGAACCAGGTTAGTAGTTGGATCCTCCAAGGTCAGATTGGAGAATTTAAAGGAACTGTATATAACAGGCTCATTTCTGGTGGTCTTTGGACTGAGGGGGTATCCAAATAACCTTTTTCCCCCCCCAAATAACCCTTTTATGGACATTATAAATTCAAACAATTAAAGGAAGAGCAGTTAAGTAATTAATTTAGTCATTGAACCATAAGCAAGACACTAGGGAGTAGTGGAAAGTGTGGTAAGTTGTAGACAAATGTTTAAAGAAGGCAGGTGGCTTAAGGCTTCAGTGGACTTCTGCCATTTAAAAATGTGTCCTATGCTAACTTATATTGTATTCTGTCTCCAAAAAGGAATCTTAATTTTCGCTTCTCATATAAAAAATCCATTAATTTTGAACTGATGGTAACTAAAAACAACAGAAAAATGTGTATGACGTAGTCAAAACTTACCTTCCATCTGAATTAAGCCTATAGCTCTTAGTTTACAATCTCTGTAGTGATTCTGCACTTGCTAACTAAGAGGATATTAATGCCTATAGAGGATGTAGGAATAAAAGCAGTCTGGAGGATAGGTAAAGATGTATTAGGAGTTTTGGGTACATTTTTGTGAATATCTTAGATGGTGGACCAGAGAAATGAAAGGAAGCAGATAATGTCAACGAAGAAGAAGCCAGTCAGAATAATTGTTTAAAGAGCATCAGTGTAAGAAGGAAGAAATTCCTAAGGGAGGTAGTCAATATAATAACATCATTATGATGTTATTATATTGAAGGCTTAACTCTTTCTGCAAAACACTTTGTTAATTTACACTTAAGTTTCGTATCAGGCACTTTGCATACATTATCTCATTTAGTCATTTTTTTTAATCTTCTGAAAAAAAAAGCAAAAACAAAAATCCATCTTCTGACACAGGTATTATTATTTTATAGCTATTCTACAGATGAGGTTGAACGAATGACAGACCAAGGACTTAAATCCAAGTTTTTTTTTTTTTTTAAGATTTTATTTATTTTATTTGACAGAAATCACAAGTGGTCAGAGAGGCAGGCAGAGAGAGAGAGGAGGAAGCAGGCTCCCTGCTGAGCAGAGAGCCCAATGTGGGGCTCGATCCCAGGACCCTGGGATCATGACCTGAGCTGAAGGCAAAGGCTTTAACCCACTGAGCCACCCAGGCGCCCTAAAATCCAAGTTTTTCTGTTACTAATGTTTGTATTCCTCCAGAAATATCAAAGCTTAAAGAAGAGCATTCTAGAAATGTGCCATGCCAGATTTCCACCCATTTAAAAAAAATCCACAATTTATTTAGAGTTAATTGTAGATTCCCATGCAATTGTAAGAAATAATGCACAGAGAGCCTGTGTATTCTTTACTCAGTATTCCCCAATGGTAATATCTTGCAAAACTATAGTATTACATCTTAAGCAGGATATTGACTTTGATACAGTAAAGATATAGAATGTATAAGTTCTGTACATATTTTAGATGTACCCCTAAGTATTTACATCTTTTTGGTGTGGATATAAATTATTTTATTTTTTAAAAAATGTTTTTTATTTTAAAAATATTTTAAAATTTGTTTAAAAATCTTGTTCATTATTAGTGCATAGAAATAGAATTGATTTTTATATGTTTAGCTTGTATCCTATAACCTTTCTCAGCTCACTTACTCATTTTAACAGGTTTTCTTTTGGTAGATTTCTTGAGACTTTTTGTAGAGACAATCATCATTTTGACACTTAAGAACAGTTTTCTTTCTTCCTTATTGATTTGGAAGCTTTCATTTTCTTTTCTTGCCTTATTTATTGGATATAATTTGCAGCATGTGCTGAAAAGACTTGTGAGAATAGATATCCTTGCTCACTCCTGATGCCAGGGGGGAAGCATTCAGACTTGGACTATTAAGTATAATGTTAGCTATAGTTGTTTTGTTTTCTTTTTTATACAGGTGCTCTTTATCAAGTTGAGTAAATTTTCTAGTCCTGTTTTACCAAGTGTGTGTGTGTGTGTGTGTGTGTGTGTGTGTGTGTGTGTTTAAGTCATGAATGGGTGATGAATATCTTCAAATTCTTTTCCTGCATTGGTTGATAAGACCTTGTGACTTTATTTAATGTCATGGAAAATAGTGATTGAATTTTGAATATTGAACCAATTCCGAGTCCCTGAAATAAACTTCACTTGATAGTGGTGTATAATTCTTTTAATATATTTCTGAGTTCTACTTGCTAAAATTTTTTGAAGGATTTTCGCATCTGTATTCATGAGAAATTTTGGTCTTCAGTTTTGGTACTGTCTTTCTCTGGTATCAAGGTAACAGTGACTTCATAAAATGAACTGGGAGATGTTATCTCTTCTATTTTCTTGAAGAGATTGTATAGCACTGGTATTAATTCTTTAAACTTTTTTTTTTTTAATTCTTTAAACTTTTAGTAGAATCTCATGTGAAACCACTTGGTCCAGGAAAACTTTTTTCAAGTGTTTTAAATTGTGAATTCAGTTTCCTTAATAGTTATAGGGCTACTTATATTACCTGTTTGTATTTGGGTGAGTTTTGATAATTTGTGTCTTTCAAAGAAATCGTCCATCTTGTCCAATTTTATGCTTATAAAGTTGCTTGTAATATTATTTTCTTTTGATGTCTTCGCATCTATAGTGATTTCCCTTATTTCACTATGGTTGTTGGCAATTTATGTCTTTTCTCTTTTTATTTATCTTTTAGAGGTTTGTCAATTTTATCTTTTCAAAGAATCAACTCTTCATTTCACTGATTTTCTATATTGTTTTTGTTTTCAATTTTATTGATTTCTGCTCTTATTTATATTATTTTCTTCTTGCTGCTGGCTCTGAGTTTTTTTTTGTTCTCTTTATAAATTCTAGAAGCAGGAGCTTATATTATTGAGGCTTTTCATCTTTTCTAATAAATGCATTATAAATTTGTTACTAATTTGTTACAAATGTATAATTGTTATAAATTTTCTTCTTACTACTACTTCAGCTGTGTCCCACAAATTTTCATATATTGTATTTCATTTTCATTCAGTTCAATATATATTTTGATTCAGTTTGCTAATATTTCATTGAGCATTCTGCATCCATATTTATAAAGATATTGGTAGGTAGATTTTTTCTTCCACCTGGTAACACTCATTACCCATACTCATGGTAACAGATTTCAGTTCTTGAGAGCGCTAATTGGCCTTGTATTTTTACATCATCTTTTGTGCTTTGCTTGATTAATGGCCCCTCCCCTAGAAGGACTAATATTCTAAAGTTAGGGACTATGTCAGTTTTGGTATCACAGTAATACTGGCCTCATGAAACCACTTGGGAAGTGCCTCTTCCTTTTATATTCCTTGGGTCAGTTTATGAAGAATTGTTATTAATTTTTCTTTAAATGTGTGGTATAATTCAAAATATATCTACCTTGTCCTGGGATTTTTCTTTGAGATTAGGTTTTTGATTATTAACTCAATCTCTTTGTTATAGGTCTGTTCGGATTACATATTACTACTTGTGTCAGTTTCAGTACATATGTCTTTTTGGGCATTTGAACATTTCACCTAAGCTGTCTAATTTTTTGGGATACAATTGCTCTAACATTCCTCTTAGTATGTGTCTGTAAGGTCAGTATTAATGTTGTCTCTTTCATTTCTAATTCTAGTAATTTGAGTCTTCTACGTTTTTTTGTCAGTTAAAGTTCTGTCAATTTTTTTAAATTTTTTTTTTAAGATTTTATTTTTTTATTTGACAGAGAGAGATCACAAGTAGGCAGAGAGGCAGGCAGAGAGAAAGGAGGAAGCAGGCTCCCTGCTGAGCAGAGAGCCTGATGCGGGGCTTGATCCCAGGACCCTGGGATCATGTCCGGAGCTGAAGGCAGAGGCTTAACCCACTAAGCCACCCAGGTGCCCCAGTTTTGTCAGTTTTTAATTTTTTTTTAAAAAAAGAACAAGCCTTTGGTTCATTGATTTAAAAAATTTTTTAATTGTTTTCCTATTTATTTTGTTATTTTCTATTCTCCTCTTTATTTAATTTTTTCTGCTTATTTTAGGTACATTTTGTATTTTTTCCCCTAGTATATCTAGGTGGAGGTTTAGATTATTGATTTGAGATTTTTCTTCTTTTTTATTAGCACCACACTCTAACCAACTTAGTGAACTATATCCCTTTTACTTCTTTTAAAGGTGGGCATTTACAGCTATACATTTATCTCTAAGCACTGCTTTAGCTCCATTCCATAAGTTTTGTTATGTTTTATCTTGATTTTCATTCATCTACAAATTTTTTCTAATTTCCCTTTTGATTTCTTCTTTCATCCAGTGGTTATTTAGGAGTGTGTTGTTTAATTTCCACTTATTTGTGAGTCTTCCAAATTTCTTTCTGTTACTGATTTCTAATTTTGTCCCACGGTGGTTGGAGAACATATTTTATATGATTTCTGTTCCTTTAAGTTTATTAAGTATCATTTTTTGGAGAATTAATGATAAGAAAGCATATTCTGCCATATTAATTTCTTGTCGTTGCTGTAACACTCTACCATAAATTTGGTGGCTTAAAACAATAGAAATTTATATTCACTTATAGTTCTGAAGGCCAGAAGTCTGAGATCAGTTTCACTAGGGTGAAATCAAGGTACTGACAGGTTTGTGCTTAAAGATGTTAGGGAGAATGTGTTCCTTGACTCTCCAACCTTCAATGGCTGTTAGCATTCCTTGGTTTATGCCTTCGTCACTTCGGCCTCTGCCACTGTGGCCATGTTCAGACCAGGAAATTCCTATCATTCTATTTTTCACTTCGCTGGCTCTTTCCTTTCTCCCTTACATTCTGGACCCATCTGAGCTTTCTTATTTCAGTTTTGTATTTTTCAGTTCTAAAATTTCCATGAAAAAATATCTTTTATTCCTTTGCTGAAATGTTTTATTTTTCATTTGTTTTAAGCATGTTTGTACTTGCTTGTTGAAGCATTTTTGTCAAGTCTGCTTTAAAATCTTCATCATTTAATTTTAGCATCTTTGTTATTTTAGTGTTGGCATTGGTTGTCTTTCTTTCATTCAGTTTGACATTGTCCTGGTTCTTGGAGCCATAGATTTGCATTGTGATGTTGGCTGCAGTAGGGTTATTATTACCTAAGCATTTTGTCTTACTTGATTGCCCCTTTCTAGGTAGTTTACCTAGAGACACTGGGAGTTTTGGGGGGCTTTTTGATCTGCATCTGTGTTTCCAAGTTTTTTGCTTCTCCATCTCTTAGCCTAGTATATATGAGGCAAAAAGAAAATTCAGGAAAGTCACTACTGTATCGTTGCTCAGGTCCTAAGGTCCCTAGGAGTCTGCCTTCTTCTTAATACCAATGTCTTATGTTTGTTATTTGTGTGTGTGTGTATGCATATATATATATATATATATATATAATGTCTGGTATTCTCAGTTGTGCATAAGAGGAGGAATATGGAAAAATGCATCTCCTGAATCTTACCATAAGTAGAAGTACTGCATAGCTATTTGAAACTTAATTTTTTGCTTTTTTCTGTTTATAATGGAAAATTTCAAATATATGCACAAAGAGAAGACAACATAATGAACTTCATGTATCTATCACACAGCATCAGCAATGATCAATAGGGTCTTTTTTGTTTAAATGTTTTTTTAATCTCAAGACATTTGGGGGAGATTAGGATAAATAAATAAAATTTTATTCAATTTCAATATCATGATCTTTGACTCTTTATTAAATTTTTAATTATTGCTTTGCATAAAATTCATTGAGATTCTTCCTTGATATGTGTATATATGTATGTATGTGTGTGTGTGTGTGTGTGTGTGCCGATTATACACACATATAATATTCTAAGCCACTAAAGTGCTATCATATATATGTTTAGTGGACATGACATGTTGAGACTTCTGGTGACTCCTAATAAATGTAGTTAATTAAGTGTTTAATTTTTTTAAATGGATAAATGAACATATTGTCGTTGTTTAAATGAGTCAGAACATTGGTTTGGCGAAGACTTAATGTGGAATTATGAACTTGAATTTGTGACTTATCTACCAATCCATTTGTATTAGACCTTAAAACACAGATGTAAAATTTAAAAATTTGTCTGGCTAGCAAAATTTGGAGGCAATCCTTATCTGTACTAAGTAATACTTTTGGTAATTCATTAATTTATTATACAATACATAATTTAATCTTTAGAATCTGAAATGCAAAAGCTGATTTAACAAGAGCCCATCATACTAAGCATAATAACCGTAAAACATGGCTCTCTTCTGCCCCTGATTTCACCGAAGAGACTTCATGTATACTCAAAATCCTGCACTGTTTAAGAGAAAATACTAAGTGGTTTAATCCAAAAATGAATTTAAAAAAATGTAGTAAATAGTTTAACAACATAACCCCTGTGTATAAGTGTAGCTTTAGTCATAGTCAAGGGTTAATGACAGACCATCCAAATTGACTCCAAAATCTTTACAAGTATCTGAACAGTATTTATTTCAACAATAAGGCAGGTTCTATGCATTTGTCAGGTGTGAAGTCATCATTTTAGAAGAATTAACACACATTACACAGTTTTCTGTCCTGAAGGTTTTTGGTCAGATATACTAATATGGAACAATTGTGTGTTTTAAAAGAGAATGTAACATTTCCCTATTTCTGCTTTTTTACTTTTTCCTTTCCTTAAAGTTACATGTTCTAGAAGATTAAAGATGCAGCAATTTTTTTTTCTTTTTGGATATGTGCAGATCAAAAGCTAAAAAAAATATTTACAGAGTTTTATTAGTATAAGGCTCTGGAAATAGCTTTTCTCTTCCCTCCTGTTATTCTGTATAACTCTTCTATCACTTCATTAGTGATAGAAGTAGTAGCTTTTAGGTTTTGGAATTATTTCTTTAAATTAGTTATTCTTGCTTAAGGTTCCTCATAGTTCTCTCTTAATATCTGTATTCTATAATTCTGGCTCATTGTATAAGAGGAGAAGTTCATTTGTGAGATTTGTAAATATTCTAGAATTTAGAGGCTATGTTGTTATCTTTGTATTTTCAGCATTTAGCATAGTGAGAGGCATGTAAAAGTCTTCAGGTCACATCTAGGTTTTGAATTTGAGATAGAATGATATGAACTTAATGAGAAGTAGAACTGTGGTTATTAGGATGGGTAGAAGGGATGGATAATGCAATGGAAGAGGGAAGTGAGGGAGGTTGGGAAGGGTTAACTGGGAAGAAATATGCTTGAAGAAATTGATCTGAATCAACATCTGCATGTGTGAATTTTGGCTTTCAATAATTTTTCTCCTATCTTCAAATGAAACAAAGCACACATAAAACCCTAAAATGAAAATCTTTTTTTTAATTATTAATTAATTTCTCACTGTCTGCTGTATTTTTCTCCCAGCTGAATACCTGATTTGGAAATAGTACCTATGAATATAGGTTAAATGTGAGTTAAGTTCAACCACCTAGAGTCTCAATTTATAGGATCAATGCTAGAGTCATTCTGAGGTATCTCTCTTTCTCCTTACTAAGGTTTCTGCTCTTGCTCTCACCTCACATCTGAGCAGAGTCTCTGAGTTTTTTTGTTCCCTTTCATTACTCCCAACTGTAGGATCCAGCATGCAGCAGAGCCTATAGCTATTTAAGTAATGGCCAAATCCAGATTTTGACCTGATTAAGTAAGTATATTAATTTACTTTATAAGAGAAGGAAGCCATATTTCCTTTAACCTCTATAATTAGTAGCTAAAGTAAATCGGTTTTGCCTTTCATCCTTTCTATTCTTGATTTTCTATTGAATCTCAAGTGGAGCAAAGCTTGCTATGCTTTTGTGGGACTTTAAAATTAAGCTTAAAGGGAAAAATTTAAAGGAAATATTGTAAGGAAAGTTATTCATCTTTACTTTTAGAAGCCTCAGATGACTTGACTGTTTCAACAGGATTTTCTTTCAATATTATTCTATTCACGAGGGCTAAAAGAATCTTCTCTAGTATCACAAACTGATTGAACCATGTGTAAGCAAAGGACAGCTATATGCCATGGCAAGCATTTATTGAATGTTAGCATGTGCCAGGAATTATGCTTAGTGGCACTGGGGAAGCAAGTATGAATATGTCCCATATCCATAGCCTTAAAGAACTCACAGCTTAGTCAGGGAAAAAATAAGTGCCAGAATGATGGAAGGGGGTAAAGTGCAGTAGGACTGGGATGGAAGGAGCTCTTGCTTCTTTCTGATGTACACTGTAGGGAATCAGGGCATACTTTGCAGTGTACATTATATTAGGGCCGGATAATAAAGAACATAGCATCCCATTGATGGCCATCTGGTTGTCTTCTTTGGGAAATATCTTTAGTTCAAGGGAACTTCAACTGAAACCAAAACAGTAGGTTGTCTCTCAGGACCCAAAACTACACTTAGAGTTATAAAGTAGGTATGAGACACCAGTTCCAGGTGCTGTAAAAACCTCTGAGAACATGCTCAACAGATCTTCCAGGCTGTATCAGCAACCACTGCCCTCTCTGTTCCTCTAGGGAGTTCTAGTAGAATTACTGCCTCCTATGCTCTTTATTATCTGGCCCTAATATAATGTACACTGCAAAGCATGCCCTGATAAGATATCACCTCACAACAGTCAGAATGGCTAAAATTAACATCAGGAAATGACAGATGCTGGCGAGGATGCGGAGAAAGGGGAACCCTCCCACACTGTTGGTGGGAATGCAAGCTGTTGCAACCACTCTGGAAAACAGCATGGAGGTTCCTCAAAATGTTGAAAATAGGATTACCCTATGACCCAGCAATTGCATTACTGGGTATTTACCGTAAAGATACAAACGTAGTGATCTGAAGGGGCATGTGCACCCGAATGTTTATAGCAGCAATGTCCACAATAGCCAAACTATGGAGAGAACCTAGATGTCCATCAACAGATGAATGGATAAAGAGGATGTGGTATATATACACAATGGAATACTATGCAGCCATCAAAAGAAATGAAATCTTGCCATTTGCGACGACATGGATGGAACTAGAGTGTATCATGCTTAGCGAAATAAGTCAAGCGGAGAAAGACAACTGTCATATGATCTCCCTGACATGAGGAAGTGGTGATGCAACATGGGGACTTAAGTGGGTAGGAGAAGAATAAATGAAACAAGATGGGATTGGGAGGGAGACAAACCATAAGTGACTCTTAATCTCACAAAACAAACTAAGGGTTGCTGGGGGGAGGGGGGTTAGGAGAAGAGGGTTGGGGTTATGGACATTGGGGAGGGTATGTGCTTTGGTGAGTGCTGTGAAGTGTGTAAACCTGGCGATTCACAGACCTGTACCCCTGGGGATAAAAATATATTATATGTTTATAAAAAATAAAAAGTAAAAAAAAAAAAGGTATTTCCCATTGAATTCTTCTCTCCATGAGATCATTCTATTGCAATTATGTCACACAAGGGAACTCTAGAGAACATGATTTGAAGATCACTTTTTTTTGTTACCTGGTTCTGGACAATTCTGAGCTGAACTGGGAGGGCAAGCAGGCAAAAGCATCATGAATGGAGTGATGCAAATGTAGCAATGATCTGAGGGGATAAATGTCCTTATATTGAAGAAGTGCTTTCAAATACAGGTAAATATAAGCATTAGCATTTACATGAATAAAGTCTCTTTTTCTTCTTAATAAGCCCATCTAGCATATTGCTTAACAGATACTATGCCTCAAGAAATATTATGGAGTGACTTGTTTGGATATTCTGCTTTTGGCTAATAGTATGAAAGTTTCTATACTTAAATAAATCTAAAAAGCTGTGTATTTTGGTTTAAAAGTAAAAAGAATTAAGTTTCTAGCTTTAAAAATTGTAGGCATCCACTTTAACCAAGTGATCAAGTTAGAATAACTAGTTATGATACATGTCAGTAATATGAACCTCAGACTTGATGCAATGAATAGAACATGATATTCCTTTTGTGGTCATATCATAAAAGGAAAGAATAAGGAAATAATTATAGATTGGAGGAGACTAAGGGGGAAAACAGCTAAATGCAATGTGGGTTTCTGGATAGGATTCTAGGACAGAAAAGGGACATTAGTGGAAAAACTAATAAAATTTGAGTAAGTTCTGTTGTTTAGTTAGTATTATATGAATGTCAACATCCTGGATTTGGTAATTGTACTATGTGTATGTAAGATGTTTACATTAGGGGAAACTAGGTGAGGGTATATGGAAGTTCTTGTACTATTTTTGCAACTTGTTATTAAAGGCCAAAATTAGTTATAATTAGTTAAAAAAGCCTTATACCTGTATAAATTCCATCCAAAGACATACTGGAAATGCAGATTTATTATCATTATTATTTATTTTTTAAAGTTTGATAGTTTTATTAAATTTGTCCATCTACAGAAATAAGACACATTATTTTTTATTTTTTGGGGGGGTGGTGGGGGCGTGTCTAAATAGTCTTTTTTTTTTTTTTAAGTTTTATTTAAATTCCAGCTAGTTAACATACAGTGTAAATTAGTTCCAGGTGTACAATGTAATGACTCAACATTTCTATACAACACTGGTGCTCATCACGAGTACACTCCTTAATCCCCATCACCTATTTCACCCATCCCTCCACAAACCTTCCCTCTGGGAACCATTAGTTTTTTCTCTGTTTCTGGGTTTGTCTCTCTCTTTTTCCTCCCCTTTGCTCTTTTGTTTCTCAAATTCCACATACGAGTGAAATCATATGGTATTTGTCTTTCTCTGACTGCCTAACTTCACTTAACATTATACACTCTAGATCCATCGATCTCTTTTCAAATGGCAAGATTTCATTTTTTTAATGGCTGAGTAATATTCCAGTGTGTGTGTGTGTGTGTGTGTGTGTACACACAACACATCTTTATCCATTCATCAGTTTATGGATGCTTGGACTGTTTCTATAATTTGGTTATCGTACATAATGCTGTTTTTAACATTGGGGTGTATGTATCCCTTTGAATTAGTATTTCTGTATTCTTTGGGTAAATACTTAGTAGTGGAATTGTTGGATTGTAGAGTAGTTCTATCTTTAACTTTTTGAGGAAGCTCCATACTGTTTTCCAGAGTGGCGGAACCAGTTTGCATTCCCACCAACAGTTCAAGAGGGTTCCCCTTTCTCTATACCCTTGCCAATACCCGTTATTTCTTATGCTGTTGCTTTCAGCCTTTCTGACAAGTTTGAGGTGGTATCTCATTGCAGTTTTGATTTGTATTTCCTAGATGACCAAGGATATTGAACATCTTTTTATGTGTCTGTTAGCCATCTATAATGTCACTTAGGGAAAAATGTCTATTCATGTCTTCTACTCTATTTTTAAATTCGATTATTCATTTTTGGGGGTCCTGAGTTTTATAGGTTTTTAAAAAAATATTTTAGATATTAACCCTTTATCAGATATGTCATTTGCAAATACCTTCTCCCATTCTGTAGGTTATCTTTTAGTTTTGTTGATTGTTTTCTTTACTGTGCAGAGATTTATATTTTGATTATGTCCCAAAAGTTTATTTTTCCTTTTGTTTCCCTTGCCTCAGGAGACACATCTAGAAAGAAGTTGCTATTGCCAATGTCAAAGAAGTTACTTCTGTTCTCCTCTAGGATTTTTGTGGTTTCAGGTCTTCCATTTTATCTTTGTGTGTGGTGTAAGAAAGTGATTTAGTTTCATTCTTTTTCATGTTGCTGTCCAGTTTTTATAACACCATTAGTTGGAAAGTCTGCCTTTTTCCCATTGGATATTTTTTCTTTTTTTATTGAAGATTAATTGACCCTAGTTGTGGGTTCATTTCTGGGTTTTCTGTTCTGTTCTTTTGATCTAGGTGTCTGTTTTTGTGGCAGGACTATACTGTTTTGATTACTACAGCTTTGTAATATAACTTGAAGTATGGAATTGTGATGCGTCCAGCTTTGCTTTTCTTATTCAGGATTGCTTTGGTTATTCAGTGTCTTATGTGGTTTCACACAAATTTTAGGGTTGGTTTTTCAAGCTCTGTGAAAAATGCTAATGGTATTTTGGTAAGGATTGCATTAAATGTGTAGACTGTTTTGGATAGCATAGACATTTTAACAATATTTGTTCTTCTAAGCCATGATCATGGAATGTCTTTCCATTTCTTTGTGTCTTCAGTTTCTTTCACCAGTATTTTATAGTTTTGAGAGTATCTTTCACTTCTTTGGTTAGGTTTATTCCTAGGTGTCTTACTGTTTTGGGTGCAACTATAAATGGGATTGATTCCTTAATATCTCTTTCTGCTGCTTCGTTATTGGTGTATAGAAATGTGACAGATTTTTGTATGTTGATTTTGTATCCTGTAAGTTAGCTGAATTTATTTATCAGTTCTAGCAATTTTTATAAGGCTTTTATTTATTTGAGAGAGAGAGAGTTGGGGAAGCAGCAGGGGAGGAGCAACACACAGACTCTGTGCTGACTGCAGAGCCCAATGTAGGGCTTCATCCCACGACCCTGAGATCATGACCTGAGCTGAAATCAAGAGACAGAGCCTTAACCAATGAACCACCCAGGCACCCTGGTTCTAACAATTTTTTGGTGGAGTCGTTCATATTTCTATATATAGTATCATATCATCTGAAAATAGTGAAAGTTTTACCTCTTCCTGCTGATATGGATACCCGTTATTTCTTTTTGTTGTTAATTGCTATGGCTAGGGCCTCCAGTACTATGTTTAACATAATAGTATTGAGAGTGTCTTGTTCCTGACCATAAGGAAAAACTCTCAATTTTGCCCATTGAAGATGATATTAGCTGTCAGTTTTTCACAAATGGCCTTTCTTATGTTGAGGTATGTTCCTTCCAAACCTGCTTTGCTGATGATTTTTATCATGAATAGATGCTGTTACTTTGTTAAATGCTTTATCTTCCTCTATTGAAATGATCATATAGTTCTTATCCTTTTTTTTTCTTAATGTGGTGTATCATGTTGATTGATTTGTGAATATTGAATCACACTTGCAACCCAGGATAAATCCCACTTGATTAGGTGAATGTTTTTTGTTTTTTGCTTTGTTTTTTCTTTTTTAATGTATTGTTGGATTCAGTTTGCTACCATTTTATTGGGAATTTTTGCATCCACGTTCTTTGGGGATATTGGCCTATAATTCTCTTTCTTGCTTTATTTTTGTGGAGTCTATCTCATATTGATATCACAGTGATACTGGCCTCATAGAATGATTTTGGAAAATTTCCTTCCTTTTCTATTTTTTGGGAACAGTTTGAGAAGAATAGGTATTAACTCTTTTTTAAATGTTTTGTAGAATTCACCTGTGTAGCTATCTGTCCTTGGACTTTTGTTTTTGGGAGTTTTTTGATTGCTGATTAAATTTCTTTCTTGGTTATTGGTCTTTTCAAGTTTTCCACTTCTTCCTATTTCATTGGTAATTTATATGTTTCTAGGAATTATCCATTTCTTCTAGGTTGTCCAATTTGCTGGTATATAGTTTTTCATAATATTCTCTTATAATCGTTTATTTCTGTGGTGTTGGTTGTTATTTCTCCTCTTTCATTTGTGATTTTATTTATTTTGGGTCTTTTATTTTTTTCTTTTTGTTAAGTCTGGCTAGAAGTTTATCAGTTTCATTAATTTTTTCAAAGAACCAGCTCCTGGTTTCATTGATCTCTTTTTTTGTTTTTGTTTGTTTGTTTCTGTATTGTTTATATCTGCTCTAATCTTTATATTTCCTTCTTTCTGCTGGCTTTAGGCTTTATTTGTTGTTGTTGTTTTCTAATCCCTTCAGGTGTAAGGGAGATTTATTATTTAGAGTATTACTAACAGTGTGAGTGTTTGTCAGTCATTTTAAGCTTAGAGATCTTTGTATGTATGAATACTGATACTATTAAATTTGAAAGATTTTTTAAAAAAATGAAATTTCATGTATTCATGTATTTTCAAAACTATTTTTTTGGAATGGGTTTTGGTTGGAGTTCCGATTTTTTAAGCTATACTTTGTGAATGTGGTCCTAAGTATTGATACTATGTTTGTAGTGGACTTAGTACAAATAGTATTATATTATACTACAGTACAAATAGTATTGTGGTACAAATAAAAATTGTTTACCCTCCTTTTTTAGCCACCAAACTCTTTTTCTGTATTTCTGTATTTTCTACTGCCCTCTAGGGGTGGAATGGAGAAAACTGGAGTCCTGAACCTCTGAATATGTAGATTAGAGGAAAAAATTAAAAGATATTTTGAAATTTCTGAATTTGGTGGAGATAAATATGACTTCCTCAGATACATATTTTTATCAGATATTACAGTCCAAATATTTATCTAGAATTGCCAGCATGTTGTTTTGAGATCCAGTATTTGTTTCAGGGTATGGAAGCCACCACGTACCCTTGTGTCTGTAGAGTACTTGGGGCATAGTAGATACTCTATTCACCAAGGAAATGCTATCAGTGGAAGGTTTTGGCATCAGTCTCTCCTATGTGATCTTTTCTTCTTTATTATACACAGCCCCTTAGATACCTCAAACTCTTTGTTCCTCTTTCTAATAAAACCTGCTCTGTTACCCTCCTTTTCAGAAATAAATGATTCTTCAACTTCATCTGTTTCTACTTTGGAGGAAAAATTAACACACCTGTCGTAGTAATAATGTATTTATCATCAATCAGTTGTATATTTCTTCATCTCTGCACTCTCCTCTGGAGTTCCAGATATTAGAGTTAGTGGCATCATATTTGCACAGAATATTTTCATTTGTTAATTTAGAAAACCCTCAGTTGTCTTTTGCCCCACCCCTTTTCTAACATAGCACTTTTATTAGCGTGAGAATTTATCTGCTAGAAGTAGGGGCTAAAATGAAATTTAAGTCCTATCAATAAGGTAGATATTTTAATTCTTGACTGAAACAAAAGTTTATTTATTAATTTATTAATTAATTTATTTAGTTACATTTCTTCAGTGTTCCAGCATTCATTGTTTATGCACCACACCGAGTGCTCCATGCAATCCATGCCCTCTATAATACCCACCACCAGGTTCACCCAATCCCCCATCCCCATCCCCTCCAAAACCCTCAGTTTGTTTTTCAGAGTCCACAGTCTCTCATGGATTCTGAAATATATTAATTTATAAATACACACAAGAAATGCACATGGGTTATGGAGTTTGGAATTGATGACATTTTTTAGACTGGAAGTTAACTGAGGCTAACTAGACTTGCTAATTAGTTGACTATATTATTTTTCAGTAGAGAATTACAATATTATTTCAAATTTATTAATATTATTATCATTATTGTTTTCCTGTGTGCATCACAAAACCCACCCCAATGGGGAGCAGGATGGTTTCAATAGCTAATGACTGAACTTTTCACCTCAGGCTTTAGTTTGCATTAAGCTGTGATTTTAAGTGATTGACAGCCATTTTATAGTAACCTGCAATGAATTGGGGGTCAAAATCATCCAAATGATGGAGAGAAAATGTCCCCATTAGAAAAAAATAAAGACAGACATAAACTAACCAGTGTAGTTGAAACTAATTGGCCTCCTTATTGGCAAAGGATTGAACCGGCACAGGGACTGAATTAATCTCTTGAATTTGGTGGCAGATCCTTGCAGGTTGAAATTGTGAATTGGCAGGTTAACATAAGGGGAGGCTATATCCCCCTCACATGTGATACTTCTGTTCTGTGAATTTCCATTTTGTGGAGCTGTCAATCTGAGGCTTTTGTGAGATTAAACTTTCTTTAGAAACAGCACCACCACCACCACCACCACCAAAAAAAAAAAAAAAAAAAAAAGAATGACCCTCACCTCCTAAACTACCACATAAATCAGCTTGATTAGTAATCTCCATTAAGAGACACTGAGTTTTGAATAGGCTGGGTATTGTAGGTCCAGAATGAGGGACTTGGCAGTGCCAAATAGGGAAGTTTGAACAACATCTGCCCTACCCCTTCCTTGCACTTCTCCAAGTTTTAAGCCTATTCACAAATGGCCTAAATTATAAAAGTGCAAATTGTAGTTCCCCACAAGCAGTTCTTCAAATAATGTCAAGAGGTAATATATATAACATTAGTATTTATTAGAGTATAGAAATCCCACAACATATTTTAAGAAGAAAGCTAACAGTAACAGACCTTTATATATGAGACTATTAATACTGGCTTTCTATTAGCATTCTTCTTTTCCTTAACAAGTGAAGTTTGATCTTGAATTTTTATTCAAAGCTCTGTGAACCAAAGCCACAGATGGGGTATTGCTGTGTCATTTCCATGGCCTTATACAGAATGTATGCAGCTGTCCCATACTCCCTTAATAGACCTTCAGCTTTTCAATACATCTTCCACTGATGGTGTTTCTGTGGATAAACATCATTTCAAAATGAAACGTGCCAGATGTCCTGCAGTGCACTTAGGTACAACAAGACACTTTAAAAAAAATCGCGCCTATATTATTTACTCATTTAGAGGGATGTGACTTCTGGGATATACATTGGAAATCCAAAATTTGCTGAATGAGAGAGGAAATACTATAAACAGGTTCCAACTCACTGTACCTTACAATTCCCCCACACAAATTTTTTTTTCAGACCATAAAGAAATCAGTATTTTATATCCAGGTTTCTCATAATTTCTCCCTCTAGGAGGCATAACTCAATCAAAATCTCTGGATACTACTGAGTAGAAATAGTCTTTTTTATTGAGGTTAAAAATTGCTAGATCAGGGATTTGGAATATAGATATTTTTATTTTTCCTTTAGTATAACTAGTTTTAAGAATCTTTCTTCCCAAACATACTTGAGTTTTATATCCTCATCACAAAGCAAATATTATTTTCATTTTTTTTTTCTGCTAAAGGATTAGAATGGGTGATCTAAATGAAAATAAAACACTGGTGAGAAGTGGTTATCCAGAATCATTCCCATACCAACATGTGATTCTGTCATATCAAGTACAGCTATATCATATGCTCAAAGTCTTGGTAGACTTTTTACTTGTGTCATTTAAATATTTTGGCATATATACCACTGTCTTTGAAGACTGTAAAATCCTTGATAGTATTAAAATCCTTGAAAGGATCATACCTCCAATACAAGAGATATATAGTATTAGTATTTATTAAAGGCCAACCAAAATATTTTACATTAAGAAGAAAGGTAATGGTGACAGGCCTTTATATATATGAGCCCATTAATACCAGCTTTCTTTTAGCATCCTGAGCACAATGGGAGGGAGCTCTTACTCAATGCCTGTTGATTTGATGACTACATTTATGTCAAACTGGAACAGGGAGATAATGTGTTACATTTGACTGTGAGATATTTTGGCTCACCTAAAAGTGCTTATATGTTAAATAGAATGTAAAAGAGTATAGATTTTGCTTAACTTAATTTTGATGTTGCAAATTATGATAGCTTTATTATTCTTTAAAGTTTTTTTGCCTGCATTGTCTCATTTTTTTAAAGTAGTTTATAGTGGCAGACCAAGTGATAGGTGACGAAGCTGACACACGAACCTTTAGATAACTCAGTTAAAAGAGATTTTACTAGGTGATATTTTGAAGTTTCTTATGACTCTTAGGAGTCATTTAAAAAAGGAATGTCCTTCAATATTACATAAACTAATTACTGATGAAGTAGTTATCCTAAACAAAAAATTAAAAAAACAAATAAAGGAAAATGTCACTTCGAGAACATTGGTAATTATTTAAAATCCCACTATGTATTTAATTAAAAAGATGTGTTTCTTGAGGCTGTATTCTTTCCTATGTGTGCATTGTAAGAAAACTAGCTGAGACTTTTAATGATTTTTAAAAATCAATGAATAGGGGCATCTGGTGGCTCAGTTGATTGTCTGCCTTCGGCTCAGGTCATGATCCCAGGATCCTGGGATCGAACCCCAAATCGGGCTCCCTGCTCAGTGGGAAGTCTTTTTATCCCTCTCCCTCTGTGTGCACATGTACTCTCTCTTTCTCAAGTAAATAAATAAATCTTTAAAAAAATAAAATCATTGAATAATTTTGTATATTTTCAATTCACATTCTCCTCCTAACAGCAATAATCTTCTTAACACAAAATATATTGCTTTTATAAAATGGAGACATGTTTATAGTTTACCTTGCTAGCAACTTTTAAAAAATATATAGATCAATGCTTTAGTTCTGTCTCTGATGGCTGTGTGGTTAATTTTTCTATAACGTGGTATGTAGCTGTCTCTTTTGGGGCTGCTGTATGTTTGCAGCCATGCTGTCAACATCCACCAGAGAGCAGAGCGGCTCCAACACCCACATCTTTCATGCTAGAAATAGATGGAGACAGTAACACAGTCAGATCCGTGGCCAAACAACGCGGATTGCAGTTCATTTCAAAGGTCAGCGCATATTTAAGCTTGCTTCATTACTGCCACCTTTATGCCTGAGATTTTCATTTAAAAAAAAAAAATCAGTTTACCTAGGTTCCTTTAGAGACAGAAAAATGAAAGTGCTGAGTCCTATTTTCATTTGGGGATATCAAGCTTTTTATCAAATTATAGAGGTGGCGTTTCAGAATATTTCATATCTGATCAAGAGGAAAATCCAAAAATAATTTTCTTTTTATTCAGGAGTCTTTCAGGCAGGAGGACTGCTTTATTTTTTACTTAATATTGTGCTCAAGTCAATCATCTTGAATTCAGAGAGAAAATAAACATTTAAAAGCAATCTATAATAAAAAATTTTTGGAGTTCAATATTTTTATTTACATTTCCTAATGTAAATACAATTTGTACTCTTTTGATATATTTTTATCTATCACCTAGTAAAATAAGTTTACACATATTAATTTTTTATATTAAAGATAGTGAACAAGTGAGTAATCTTAAAACATTTACTTTTTAGTTAAAAAGAAGTAAATTGTTTACCTTTTAAGAATAAAGTGAAGGTGGCTTATCTTATATTTAATCAAATTTGTGCTCTTCCAAATTACTTTAAATATTCAATTTACATAGGAAGAATAGGATATGGCATATATATTACAAATATTAATATGGCCAGTGCACATTTAAGGATTCCAAATGGGTTTTGTTACATATCTTTTTAAAAAATACTAATCTTTCAATTAAAATAATTAATTTTGGAAGGGAGTTTCATATACTTATTCTCTTTGGAAAAAATAGAGCTCTAGAAAATAAAAGAAAAGCATTCTGAGATATGATATTTAAGCCACAGAGATAAGAGACTTCCAAATAGTGTTTTTACAAAGCCCTTTGACATCAAAATGTGAAAAAAAAAAAAAAAAGCCATAAATCATTGTGGTAATTGTTTGGAATTGAACTGCCTATAAGTGCAAAAAAATGATTAACATACGTAGTGAAAAGTTTTTCAAACTTAGATGTTATGACCATTTTAGATCATGGAAATTTATATTTGTCTTGTGACACATTGTAGGAACTTAATTATGGAAATATCTTAAAAAGAGTTTAAAAGGAGTGTCTTAAGACTGAATACTTTCTAAAAGAAATACATACTCAGATTATATGGCTGCAAATATGTATGTATTTTATACATATTTTATATATGTATAAAATATATATATAATTTGGTGGTAATTTTAACTAGGTTATTTTAATTTTGGCATTCATATATTTCTGTAATGAATATTTAAAATACATTATAACTGTGACTGAAAGAGGAAAAACATATTTTAAGTATAATAATTTTAGACTTATAAATAGGTCTTATAAAAATATTTTGACTCTTTCATTTCTTTATAAGCATCATTAATAATTATAACTTATTTTAAAATAATTAAGAAATAAATACAGCTAAAAATCCAGTCATCTGTTGTATTCAGACATGGACTACTTAATTCTGTAGGTTGGAATTGTTGCTTTTTCATCTGTTTTCATGAGTAATGTCCTATAGAAAGTGTATGAATGGGATCCAGAAAATACAATAATAGGCTTCAGGATAAAAATAAGAAATGTAAAAAGTAAGAAAACTGGGAAAAATAGGACCTTAAGTCCCTTAGGCTTTAGAATTCAAGTTACTATTTTTTGAAAGCTTAATAGCCCTTTACACAAGCTCTATCTTGCAGTCTGAAAGATAGGATGAACTGGTTTTTCTTCTGTTTCTGAAGATGGTGATGGTTTTATGTGACTTAAGCATAGGTTCTTCTTTCTTAAATGCTATTTAAAACAGCGAAAAGAATAGTATTCTCCATTAGAGAGTGTATCCGTATTGTAAAGGAAGGAACTTATTGATTGAGCATTATTTGCCCAGCAGTACATGGTTTCATTTAGCTTCAGCATTGCCTGGGAACTGAGTGGTGTTAGGCCCATTTTGCAGATAAGAAACTTAATCATTTCATTTCATGATTAGCTCTTACCCAGCCAGGGCTTGATCCCAGGTCATCTGACTCAAACTACATTTTTCCTCTTCGCTGTATTGTAAGCTCTGGACTAAGACAGAATCCTTAATTATAGGTTAATTTAGAGATTCCTGGATTTGGATTGGTGCAGATAAAACTTAGGAAGTGCCACATTAGCTGTGAGGGGATTCTTAGTTTTCAATTTGTGGCTTAATTCTGTAGTTAGTTATCTCTATTAAAAAATAAGCACTCCTTCCCCTCACGTAGACTGATTTGCTAATTATCAGTATTTATCTCAACACCATCATTACTAATATAGAATATTTAAACTTATTTTAGTATACATTTCTAGTAAATTGGTTGTAAAAATGTGGGCTTTTACATATGAAAAATTAACACAGGCCATTGTTGGTTAAATAAGGACAGACAATTGTAATATTTAAGACTGATTTTTAATTATGTCATGACAGTTTTAAGGGTAGTAATATAACTTAGATGGGCTTTTTTTTCAACTTGAATTTAAGATGTTTAGTGTATGCAAATGGTATAGAATAACCTTGTTACTTTTTTCAAAGACCCTAGCCGCAAATACCAGGGGCTAAGAAAGTCAGATAAGTCAGTTTTTTCATTCTTCATCATGACTTCTACCTCCCTACTCCCTAAATTTTTCATGGCCCTGATTTGAAATAATGAATTCAATAACAGTATTTCAAAAAGTCTTTTTTCGTACAAATGAGAAATGTTTCTAGCGATGGTTTATAGCTAGAAGTGATCTTTTTTAGCCTTTTCTTAGAATTTGAGTTAGGTTTACATGGAAAGGTAAGTGACCTTTGCCTTCCTTTAGAATTCAAGTTACTATTTTTTGAAAGCTTAATAGCCCTTTACACAAGCTCTATATTTGCTGCAATATAGCAACCAAATGATACTTTAACTGCTGCTGTGGACAGCTTCTTTTCATTATATGCATTTGCTTATTAATATGAAGGTGCTTAACAGCACAGTAGGAAAATTTAAACTAAGGCCATTTATGTGATTGTGTTAAAATATATATTTTTTTTTTCCTAAATGATCTGCAAACTTGCTATTCTTCTATCCTCAGAAGTTTAAAAATAAACCTCTTAAGCTTCAAGCAGAATAATTACCTAATACATAAATAAAGATGAATGGAATTTTTTCTTACAATATGACCATTGTCTTTCACTGAGTCCTAAGGATGTTAGTATTAAAGTTCTTACAACTGAACCACTCTTTTTAAACTCCATGATGGGAACCTGGACTCCTCTGTGGAAAGCTCTTAAGGAATCTGACACAACCGAGAGATTTTTTTTAAAACTTGTGGGGGTTTTTTGGAAGCTGTGCATATTAAAGAGCTTGCACATTACAATGTAAATATTAGGAGGCATATTTTAAAAGAGCTTGTATATTTAAAGAAATTTATATGTTCTGGGTTGACTCTATCTGAATTTTTAAGTAGACACAAAAGCAGGATCTGACCTATCATTATTAGGTCAGAGAATAACAGCCTTTTGCAAAGATTTAGATGAAAAATTTGGTAACATCAAATTCTTAAAATGTAAACTGAAAATGAAGGGCCAGTGTTCAGAGGCTTCAGGAGTTTTACTCAATAAGCCACTAGGAAAAGAAAACAAGATATTTTTAAAGAGGAACATGAGAATGTATTGGCTCCATTTAGATTTTAATTTGTTTTTAGTGATTTAGACCTTTATATTTCTACAGAATTAGTATTAGCTGTTTCAGTGTTTTTTTTCTCAGAGTTCTTATTTTGTTTTAAAATAAAAAGTGCATGTTATGTTAAAATCACAAATACTGCAGTTTATATATCCTGTCTTTTAGTATTCATTTCAAAGTGGCATTGTTTTTAGCTAGATATCCTCATGTTGCTCTTTTTATATTTAGAATTATGGATGATGTACTTTAATTCATTTCTTTAACATATCCCTGAATATTTTAATAAAGGAGCTTGTATATGATCCAAATTTATTTTATGAGGGTAGCTTCACACTTTGTAGTACATTATTAATCTGCTGGGCTCAAAATGTAAGCCAGTCTATGAGGCTTCAGAGACATTCTAAAAAAACCCAAAATACTAGCATGATTTTAGGAGGAAAATTTTCTGAATTGTTTGTGGTTCATATAAATATATTTTGAGAGAAGTTCTTATACCAAAGTTCAAGGTCCTGATATTTACATAGTTCCTTTACATAGTGCACCACGTTGATTTGTAAGGAAATGAAGGGAATTTAAATTAAAATTTTAGACCATGAATGTAAAATTGCTGGATATTTGCACATAGTACAGGTTTGGGGGAAGTTTTTTTTTTTTTTTTTAAGTTATCCATATGGCAGCAGAACTTTTAATAAACAATAGTTCTAACACAGAATCTTTATGGAAACAGAAAATGGGATTTATGAGGTGACATTTTGGTATATGAAGAAAAATGAAATAAGATTAGCCTTATTTTCCTATTTCCCCCCAGCCTTGCGAAGGTTTAGTGGCTGAATTACCACTTATAATTTGTTTTTTCATTCCATGCATGCATTTCATTAACCTATTCCTGGCTCTGCAGCCAGCCTGCAGAGGAAATTCAGCAGGATTTCTGAGCAGATTTGCCACAACACGCTATAGGACATATTTCAGTATCCAAGGACAATTTGATAACTTTTACTATGCTTTATATTAATAACGTGAAAGGTTTCATTTTGTTTATGTGGTTTCTTAGAGAATTAATGTCATTTACAGTTATTTAATAATATTTAAGGAAAACTTTATGAGATCTCTCCAGACGCTCAAAATTTAACGAATAGCTCCCTGAAATGATTCTGACTGCTACAGACCTAGGATTAAATAGATTAGTATTGAAGTCCAGTTCCGGGATTTTGCCACTTACTCAAAGAACTATTGGAATAATAGCAAAAGTTTTTGTAATATAATTGATATTTTTCTGAAACAGTTATGAACCTCATGCAATGAAGACTGGGAGATATTACAAACAGATGCAATTCAATTGTACAATTCTTCAAATATAATCAAATGCCTCTTTTCATTTCTTTTTCTTTTTTTCTTTTGATTTTAGAGAAAGCTCAATTATGTATGTTAATGCAATGGCACAATTGGGCATACGTTATTAAAATTGGTGTTGAAATGCATAAAATTATTTTTCATGTCACAATTACCTTTAAAATTGTATTTATTTTGCTTGGACTTTAACTTTATACACTTGTATTTCCCAACAGTGCTCAGAATGACTCCGAGTGCCCCAGGTGAAAGGACCAGATGAATCTCAGACTTAAAAATGACATAGTGACTCTGAAAAGAAAAATGTTATTATTGTTATTTTTTTAAGATTTTATTTATTTACTTGACAGAGATCACAAGTAGGCAGAGACGCAGGCAGAGAGAGAGGGGGAAGCAAGCTCCACACTGAGCAGAGAGCCTGATGTGGGGCCCAGTCCCAGGACCCTGAGATCATGACCTGAGCTCAAGGCAGAGGCTTAACCCACTGAGCCACCCAGACAGCCCTGAAAAGAAAAATTTTAAAGTTAGAAGGCACTTCGGTTCAACTTTCTGTCCAGTAATTCTTTAATCCTCTCTAAAATCCCATATTCTCTGATACTATTTTATAGCTTATTGTCTCTTTTAGCTAATGATAGTACCCTTACTACCTCTCTGCAAAAAGGCAACCTCCTCTTATTTTCTTGCTTATTTTGAGCTCAGACCTGTCCTACAGTAATTTCTGTTCGCTGGTTGTCTTTTATGGTAAAAAGCTACCAGAATGCCACTCCTTCTCTACATAAAAGACCATTAAAATTCACTGTTGCTCCATTTATCTGCTCTATCTTATAGCTAAACAGAAAAGAGTCAGTTCAGTGTAACAGATATTTATGGAGCATCTGGCACTATATTAGGCTCTTAAACCATAAACAAACAAATAAACAAAACAAAATGAAGATCCCTGCCTTAAGGAATATTCTATTCTAGTTGAGATAAGAAAACACAGTCAATGTACTAAATGACTTAAAGACACCATTGGCTCTACTTGATTTCCTTCCCTTTTTTCCCTTCCATCTCCATCAGGCTTTTGTCCCTGCCATTCTTTTGAACCACTCCTAGTTAGAAAATGAGTGTCTCATTCTCCTTTCTTTTTTTCATTCTCAACCTTCATTGTCTTTTCTTTATTTTTTTTCTCAGCTATTTCTGACAGAACAGATCTCTTCTTCCCTGCTTTTTGAAATAATTTGATGATTTTCAAGACACTGCTAGCTGTTAACTCTTATTCCCGATTCACTGGGCACCCTTTTAATTCTCCTTTGCCAGCCTCTCTTATTCTTCCAGGTCTATAAATGTCCTTGTGTTCTGTCTCCAGGGTTCATTTTTCCATCTTTCCTCCCCATTACTTCCTCTTTTACTTACTTACTGAGTGATCTCACAGTGTCATGGCTTTAATGCCTTCTATATTCTGATGTCTTTCAAGTATTCTATAATTCAAAGGATTGAAGATTCTATTGATTATGAGATGTATTATTTTATATACTACTAAGAAAGAAAAAAAATGTCAATTCTCGTCACAACATTGATTGTAAAATACACCTCAATTTCAAAGATATTAACATATGAAAAGGTATATCATAGAATTAGTAAAATGTGACATATGTCCTGACCACACCTCTGAGATCCACATCCAGCTGTATACATGGGATCTCCACTGGGTTGTCTATCAAGTGTCTTAAGGTAGCATTTCTTTCTTTCCTTTTCTTTCTTTCTTTGATTTATTTATTTGTTTTTTTGGGTTGGGGCCTGAGGGAGAAGGAGAGAGTCTTAAGCAGACTCGGCTCTGAGAGCAGAGCCTAATGCAGAGCTTGATCTCATGACCCCGATATCATGACCTGAGCTGAAACAAGGAGCTGGATGCTTAACCAATTGAGCCACTGAGGCACCCACTAAGGTTGCATTTCTTAAAGAGAGTTCTTGATTTTCACTCATTTCCAAACTTGATTTTCTAGTGTCCACCTCAATAAATGGCACCCCTATTCATCCAGTTGCTTTGCTCAAAACCCTAAACATAATCTTTGAATCTGAATTTCAGCCTTGACACAAACTATATAATCAGCAAGTTTTTTACCTTCAAATAAATTCCCAAATTTGATCTCGGTTTACTACCTCCACTATCACTCTTGTCCAAGACATCTTTATCTTCTGCCTATGTTATTGAAATAACCTCCTAACTGGCCTCCAGAATTTTCGCTCCTATGCAGTTATATTTCACATATAGCCAGAGTGAATATTTAAAAACAAATATCAAATCACATCACTCCCAACTCAAAATGTTCCAGAGGCTTCTCTTTATACTCAAGATAACATTCTAACCTTTCTCTTGGCTTTGCATGTTCATCTACCTCCCTCTCTTTCTCTTTATTTCCTATCTCTCTTTGGTGGGTTCCGACATTTCCAGCTACCCAGTTGTTTTTGCCATTCCTCCAAGGCACCACACTAGTTTTCCCATTCCCAGAACATTAGAAAATTGTATAATTTGAAGCCCTGCTATATGGTTATAATTTTAGCAAACATATATGATACCTTTACAGCATATATAACTTTTAGCTTTGCTCTTTTAAAGGGAATTATACTTTATGTGTTCTTATGTGACTGGTTCTTTCCATTTAATAGTATGATGTGATATCTATATCTATATTTGTACTTTTTCCCTCTGCTGTAGAGTATTTCATTATATTGACAAACGAAATTCATTTTTTTAAGCTTTTATTTATTTGTCAGAATGAGAGAGTGAGAGAGTACACTCAAGAAGGCGGAGTGGCAAGCAGAGGGAGAAGCAGGCTCCCCACTGATCAAGGAGCCTGAAGCAGGACTTGATCCCAGAACCCTGGGGTCATGACTTGAGCTAAAGGCAGATGCTTAACTGACTGAACCACCCGGGCATCCTCAAATTCATTTTTCATACATTTAACTATCAATGGATTTTTTGGGGGGGGGGGATATATTAACAGTTGCTGCTATGAATATTCACATGTATATTTCAAGATGTAATTGTTGAACTATTTCACTGAAAGTATATTTTGGATCATAAGGAATGTATGTTTTAACTTTACTAGGCAATATCAATAATTTTTCAGAGTAGCTCTACCTTCCAGCAACATATGAAACTACCTATATAAATCAACAACTTCATGAAACTTGCTAATGTGCATAAAATCATATTGCATTATTTTAATTTATATTTACTGGCTAATTTTTGTATCTACATATGAAATAACATGTTTTTGAATAATACCATTATTATTTGTTTTTCTGTTATATTGATATTTGTGCCTTTGCCAGTTTTTCTATGAGATTTTAAAATTATTTAAATTTTATTCAAAGGAATAAAGGAGATTTTTCCTTTGGGCCAGTATTTTGTGGGTTAAATATTCCACAAGTATTTCCCATTAATTGTTGCTCAACATTCTTCTCTCTTTACAGTAATTTTTGATGAGTAGTAGTTCTTGATTTTACCACTGAGGATTATTATTTCTTTTATGAATTGTGCTTTTTGGTATTGTATAAGAAATTATTCCCTATTCTGAGATTTTATAAATGTTATATATTTTCTTTGAAATGGTTTAAAATTTTGTCTTTTTCATTTAAAGATTTAATTCAACTAGAATTGATTTTTGTGTTTAGTGATGGGTAACAAATTTCTTTCTTTCTTTCCTTTTATTTTTTCCCCATTTCATATGTAAAACCAACCATTCCAGCATCATTTATTCAAGTGATCATCTTGTGAAGCCAGGTCTATCCCAAATCACACTTCCTTATATGTTGAGACTCTTTCTGGGCTCTTTATTCTTATCCATTATTGATTAACTTGTCTGTTTCTGTGCCAGTACACTGTATTAATTGCCATAGGTTTAAAGTAATTCTACATAACTGGTAAAACAGTTTTCCTGACCTTGTTCTTCTTTTTCTGGAATGTTTAGGTTAGTCTTGGCTCTTTGATATTCTATATAACTTTTAGAATCAGATTTTCCATTCAGTGAAAAAATCTATATAGACTTTGATTGGAATTTTATTGAATCTATAGGTAAATTTCTTGAGAAGCTTGGCCATGACCAGCTTCTGATTAAATCCCTTGGCACTTAGTCTCTAATAAGGTTCTCTAGTAGAAAACATTTCACAAATTCTGTTACAATTCATTGTGTTGGGAATTAAGCATGCCCTATGTGACTCCACTGCGGGAGGATTCTTGGAAGCTTATGTATTTGGCTTTCTCTGGACTTCCCTTTGCTGATTTTGCTTTGTGTCTGTTTAATGTAATAAATCCTAGCCATGACTATGAGTATGCGTTGAGTCCTGAGTCCTTCAAGCTAATTTTACAGATTCCCCAAATACCTGTTGTATTTTTCAATTACATGTACATTCAGCTTTTTTATGACTTTGTTTAGTGTGTCTTTTGAGATATCAGTACAGCTAGATTTTTTTTTTTAAGATTTTATTTATTTATTTGAGAGAGAGACAAAGATAGTGACAGAAAATACAAGTGAGATGGATGACCACAAGCAGGGAAGAGAGGGAGAAACAGGCTCACTGCTAAGCAGGGATCCTGATGTGGGGCTTGATCCTAGGACCCTGGGATCTTGTTCTGAGCTGAAGAAAGACAATTAACAGACTGAGCCACCCAGGTGCCCTTGTCTTTGTTTTTGATCCTATTTAAATATTGTGGTCTTTTATCTAGACAGTTTACTAATTATTATTAATAATGACTAATGATTACAATTCATTTTTCCATTTTATTTTATGTTGTCTATTTATTTTGCTTTTTTTTATACTTCTTTTTATTTCTCTCTCTTTTTTCCATTCCTTTTGAATAACAAAACTTTTTATGTCATTCAGAATGTCCCCCTTGACTAGTTTGGCAGTCAAAAATTCTATTCTTTTAATGATTTCCCTAGTAATAAGGAAGAGGTATTTAATTTAAGTCTAAATTTAAATAGTATGTTTGCCTTCTTTATGTAATACCCAAGGGAAAATTTACTATCATTATCCCTCCCATTATAGGCATTTTAATTAGAATGCTTTTTAATAATGAAAATTAGGTATCTTTATTATTGTTTCTGGTAGTCCTTAAA
Organism: Mustela putorius furo; assembly: GCF_011764305.1. Lineage (NCBI taxonomy): Eukaryota > Metazoa > Chordata > Mammalia > Carnivora > Mustelidae > Mustela > Mustela putorius. Next base: position 6,887,462 of record NW_025421467.1, read on the forward strand.
TTTCTATTTGTCCAAATTTGAATTTTCTTTAGTTATCATTCCTTCTTGTATCCCAGATCTTTTATCTGTACTTATTTTTCTTCTGCCCCATGAATGTCCTTTATAATTTGCTTTAGTGTGAGTCAGCAGATGGTAAATTCTCACATCTTAATTTCTCTAAAATTGTTTTTCTTTTGCTTTTTTTTATTTTAAAAGATTTTTTTTTCTGGGCATATAATTCTAAATTGAAGTTATTTTCTCTACACACCTTGAAAATATTATCTGCTGTTTTCTGGCTTCCATTATGCTAGTGAGAAGTTGATATCTTTTAAAATTTATCTGACTTTCTCTTTGGCTGCTGTTAGGATCTTTTCTTTATCTTTGGTGTTCTGTGCTTTCACTATATCTGTGTAGGTAATAATTTCCTTTTATTTATTTTTCTTAAAATTCAGTAGGCAGATTAAAACAATATAATCCTTATTTTGAATAGTTTTAGATTTTTGGAAAAGTTACATTCATTTTTCCTTATTGTTAACATTTATTACATTAATATGGTACATTTGTCAAACTAATGAACTAATAGTGATGTATTAACTTCATACTTTATTTCTTTTTGTTGTTGTTGTTGTTGTTGTTGTGTTTATCTAATGTCCTTTTTCTGTTCCAGGATCCCATCTAGGATAGATACCACAATACATTCAGTTGTTATGTGTCAAGCTTCTCTAGACTGTGACAGTTTCTCTGATATTTCTTTGTTTTTGATGACCTTTACAGTTTTGAATAGTACTGGTTTGGTATTTTATAGACTATCCCTCCATTGGAATTTGTCAGATGTTTTTCTCATGATTAAACTGGGGTAATGAGTTTTTGAGATTGTGATCATAAAAATAAGTAAGTATAAAGATCCTTCTTACCATACATGTTAGGTGTATATGCTCTCAATATGACCTAGCATAGCTAATATTAACATCTGTTACCTGGCTGAGGCAGGTGTTTGTCAGATTTCTCCATTTTCAAGTTACTCCTTTACTTCCCTCTTTACATTGTTCCCTTTATAAGGAAGTTTCTTTTTTCCTGGGAAGAATAGGCAGCAGTAGCTCTTTGTGTTCTCCATTTTTTATCGTAAGAGGTAAAACAATAATAAAATGATGGGTTTTCCTACCTTTTTTCCTCCCTGGCTCTTTAACACCCTAATATTTAACATAAGAATATTTAGGGAAGTCTTTGAGTTCTTTATTTGTACCTGTTCATGTGGTCCTGGTTATTGAACTTGGCATTAGTTTTAGCCCATATAGTTCTGTTTATGAATGAGCAAGACATGAATCCCAGGCTCTGGGGCTTAGAAAAAACAATTATGAAGGCTTTGGAATGGAAGGATAAAACAGGGTCTTTATTCAATTCTGAGGACTTGAATAGTTAGGATTTTAGAATAATGAAAGAAGTTATAGGTTCAGTCAACTTAGGGAATAGACTTGTACTTCAAATTCGGTTCTGCAGAAGAAATACCATTCCACTGGAATTTTCAGAAAATTCTTGGACTGCAACAACTAAATTTTCAATTATCTGATATGATATTGGATAATTTAAGTGAGCCTATCCTTGCAAGATTCCTTGTCAGGAAGATTTTATAGAAGAAAAAGGGAAGCAGGTTAGCTAGTCCATTAACTTTTAGCGTAGACTGGGAACATTTGTTACATGGTATATATCACCTGTTATGCTAGGCTCTTTGTTATTTTATTTTATACTTGAGAAAACTCTGTGAAGTTAACATTTTAAAAATCTCTCTTCACAGATAAACAAAAACTTGCTCTGTTTATAATGCATACCAACCTCTAATTCTGTAGATTATATACAGAATCAGTTTTAGAGGAAATAAGTGCCATGTACGTCACCAAGACAGAAATTTGGTCAGAAGAAGAACTGTACTAGTTAATGTAGTTCTCGAGGTGTTTCGTTACAATACTTCAAATTCCTCCATCTCAACTCAGTATTGGCCTCTAGTCTCTAAAGACTGGAACAAAGCTGAACCCAATGGTGAAGATCAGGTAGATTCTGTGAGACTTAGAGCCTGGCAGAAGCAACAGTAGCACAAGCATATGAATATGGAGAGGATTCTCAAGAAATGGCGGATCAAAGTGAGAAAGAATTAATAAGGGAAGAGGTTTGAAGAGAAAGCATTTGGGAGTGTCTAACAAATGTTTATCAAATGACTCCTTTGCATATGATACCTTGCTTCAGGGCAAATGAAACAAAGATGGGAATGGTACCTTCTCTGCCCTCAGAGAATTTATGTTACACAAATTACCTTAATAAGGTAGTATGGAATAATTACCAAATGGAGGAACATATGATCTATGGAATCATAGAGCAATTACATGAGTGGAGCATTAGTGGAAGTCTTAACAAAAGAGAGGACATATAAACAAGCTACTGAAAGATAAGTAAAACTTTTTCAAGCATCATAGTAGACAAATTTCATGAGAAAATATTGTGAAGAACAGCAGAAATGTGAGCAGTCCAAGGAGATAAATGAGACAAATGAGTGAATTCTACTTGGGGAAATGACACAGACATGATAAGATAAATATACTGTTTTTACCCACTGGGTAACCTGTTCTGTTTTCTTATGATTACAAGAATAAACATGTTTTACTCTGGAGAACCCCCAGTCCCCTATCTGTCAGTCCTGATGGTTTCAATGTAACTGCTGACTTTCTTTTCACAAAGTTAAGGATAAACATGTGATCCTGGTCTAGCCAATTAGCATATTTCTCTCCTGACCATGATTTTTGTTTCAAAGATGGGCATGTGACCTGTCAGTCTAATAAGATTCAACCCTGTTGTTTTGATTGGAATTAGTGGAGAAAAATAAGAATTCTTTCTGCTGAAGTTGCTAGACTGTGAGGATGTGCTCTCAGAGCAGTCAGAAATCACCATAAATAGAAAGTCTGCTTGAAAATGAAATATCCAGAGAGGAAATCAAAGCCAATAGTCACAGCCAGTGTCCTGAAGTTGCCCTGAATTTTCAGTTGTGTGAGCCCCTTACCATGGCCCTCCACTATTTTTGTTTGTTTGTTTGTTTGTTTTTTGTTTTATTTTGTTTGTGTGTGTATGTGGTCTTTTTCTTTGTTTGTTTTTGTTTTGCTTGAGTTTATCTGAATTGGTGTAAATAGTTCACAATGAAAAGGATCTCTTGGCTAATATATAGGGTCTGGAGACCCCATTTTGGAAACTGTAAGCAAAGTAGAATAAGTGGTTGAATTAATGGAAGCAGTTGGGCCATGTTAAAACTGCTGAGAAATAAGACTGGAGAAGTATGATAATGCAAATTGGCACAGAGCCAAGGAGAGGATTAATACATTAACAAATAGGATTCATTCCAGGGTTTTTTGAGCAGGACACTGAAGCAGTGAAGATGATAATCTTTCTCTTTCTTTCTTTTTTTCTTTCTTTCTTTCTTTTCTTTTTTCCAGATTTTATTTATTTATTTGAAATATGACAGAGAGAGAAAGAGAGAGTGCACAAGTAGAGAGAGTGGCAGGCAGAGAGAGAAATAGTGTCCTGGGTGGGCAAGGAGCGTGATGCAGGGCTCAATCCCAGGACCCTGGGATTATGACCTGAGCTGAAAGCAGATACTTAACTGACTGAGCCACCCAGGTGCCCCTCTTTATTTCTTTCTTCTGAGTAATTTTGTAGTTTTCTACTTTCTAACCATACTCTGGCATTGATTTTATTTACAGCAATGCTGGTTTTTTTTTTTTTTTTTTAAATGGGTGTCTTCTATTGTACAATCTAGGACTTAAATTGATCAAGACCCCAGATCTCAGTTATTGTGCATCTCTAAAAAGAGACAAGGAGAATTCCCTAGAGGTGATATACAGCAAGCCTAGTCTCACTAGCTACCTCTCACTTAGATTTCATCTTTTCCTCTTCTGAATCCATATACCACTGAATTAGTATTTCTCTATGGCAATAAACCCGTTGTGACTTGATCTATTGTTATGTGGGCACTTGTCTTCAAACTATCTAACCCCTCTCTCTCTATACCAGATTGTAACCTCCTTGGTGGGCAAGTGCTAAATATTGTGCATACTTTAGAAGAAATTTTTCACAGTGCCAGTCCATTCTCTTGAATACAATAGGTAGTCAAATGCTTGCAAAGAAAAATTTCCTTTGAATAGAACAACTATTACATTCTTATTAAAGCTGGTATTAGCATCTAGGCTTACAGAATGGTTACTTCTTAGAAAATTTGGTTATTCTTTGAACAATTAAAGAAAGAAATAACTTCCAGAAGAGACTGTTTTGACATCTTGAATGTGCACATATATTTATCGTAAGAATAGGAGATGCTATTGTCTCCACAGGTCACAGAAAAGCCTTGGATGTTTCTGGGAGCATAATTCTCACTTCTTATGTCTCCTATTCTCTTGTTATGCTACATTCAATTTTCTTTTTCAAAAAATTATTACCTATGTGCGGATACTTCCCTCTGAAAGAGGTGGAGCTTAGTTCTTCCCCCTTTGCCTCAAACACTCTTTCCCATTGAGAGTGAACTAGACTTAGTGACTTGTTTCCAAGAATAGAGCAAGGAAAGGGAGGACAGATAACTTTACAGTAGAGAATCCTGGCAAGCACCACAATAACCAAATGATGAAAATCAACATCAACAATGATGTCATGTGGATAACATGTACCCTTGATATGATGTGATGTGATGAAAAGGGCACTTCACTTCTCTTGTTTCCTTTCCAAACATCTGTAACCTCAATCTAAACATAAGAGAAACAACAGAAAATGGCCAGTAGGAGACATTTATGGATATTTATCTGGTACTGCTTTATACTGTGAAAATCATGAAAAACAAGGAAAGACTAAGAAACTATTACAGACCAGAAAAGACTGGGGAGACATAACAAGTAAATACAATGTGGTCCCCTACTTTGGATCCTGGAGCAGAAATAAGATATTTATAGAAAATACAGTGAAAGTCAATTGAAGCCTGGAGTTTGGCTAGTAGTAATGCGCCAGTGTTAACATTTTTGTTTTGACAAGTGTATCATACTAATAAAAGGTGAAGGTGTTAACTAATATAAGATAGGGAACACTGGGTGAAGAGCATATCGGAACTCTCTGTGCTATGTCTGCAAGTTTTTCATACATCTTAAATTATTCCAAAATCAAAAGTTTATTTAAATATTATTATGAAGTACTTCAGTAATTAAAAAAGGTTAAGAATGTAATTCACGCCATGTACCCATAACTCAACTTAAGAAAGAAAAATTGCAAATATAAAGTTTTCTATGTATGCCCCCACAATCCTGATGTCCTTTTCTTGATTCTATTCTAAAATTTGTCTATTCTAAATTTCTTAATCATATTTGTGTTTATCTTTTTTTCTATATACACATGAATCTATAGAATATATTTAATATTGTGTTATATATTTTAAACTTGAACTAGTGATGCCATGTGCTGTGTATATTCTTTTAGGTTTGCCTCATTCATCCAGTAATATGGTTTTGAATTTCATCTATGAGGTTAAAGAAACTTACTCCAGTTATTCATTGTACAACTATTTATTGTGCTTCAATTATTCTAGCCAGGCAGAGTACTAGGTGCTAGAGATTCAGCAGTGAATCAAATATTCTGGAATTGTGCTCAAAGATAGATATATAGAAAGTGTTATTGATAAGGCCACAGTCAGATTAGGGAGCTTTCACAGTATGAGACTGTGGTATGGATATTTGCTTCTAACTTCACTGTTGTCTGTGAATGCTCCCGGTGTTAGAGATTATATCATTATGGCCTATAGACATATTTTGTTTGGTCAATTCAGTGCCTTTTAAAATTCTGCATTTGTTCTCAATAGCATTTAAAAATTAATAGCTTTCTTATAGTAATTTGGATTTTCAGTTTTCCTGAAAAACCTGGCCCCATGGGGCTGATTCCCACCTGATTAGCCCTGGGAGGAGAAGAGGAGCTGCTGCTCTCCAAATCTTCACTGCACACTTTGCTCTTTACATAACTGTCCTATTTATCACATAGCTTGGGAGGCTTGTGATGTTTGACTGTGCAATAGGCATGTGTGTGTTCCTCATTATCCATGTATAGTCCCTTAAATGTTGTCACTGATGGTGTTAATAAACACTGAGGAGTGAAAAAAAGTGTGTTTAACTGCACTGTGCTTGAGATTTTCAAACTTGTAAGTGCTTTGGCAATCCTTTTTTTTTTTTTCTCCCTAGAAGAGGGATATTCTTTCTTATTGTCACACAATCCTTTTTTCCCACAAATTGGTGCAGTTTTCTAAATTTCACGTTTTTACAGCAGTTTATTCCACTGTTTCTTGAGGGCCTAGTATGTGCAGAACATGGTTCTAACTGCTCAAGTGATTTAGAGAAATAGGTAGCTAGTGCTTGCCTTCAAGGAACTTGTTAGGCTGGTAAAACACATCAACATTTAACTTCATAATTCAACATATTTATGGAATACCTGCTGTGAGCTGGGAATGTGGAAAGGGAACTTTTATATGCAAAGAGAACTGTATGGATAGATAAAAGTCTTGACTTCAGGTCTTTTATTATTATCTTGGGCAATGGTCCTTAGAGTTGCATGTGTGGACATGGAGATTCCTGAGTATACACACATAAGATCTGAGTTAGGGATTTTGGAAAGTTCTGGGCATCTCCATTTTTAACAATTATCTCAGACAGGGGCAGTTCACTGTGAAGCTTACAGGGCTTAATTGACAGGGCTTCTCACTTCACTGGTTCTGTGAATTCTGGAAGTTGCTAGAAGTTATAGAGTATTCTGGGTGGAGTTGGGGAGCCAGGTTTTTACCAGGAACTGTTTTTATATAAGCACTTTAGGTAAATTTCCTAAAGTGACTCTCAGTTTTCAAGGCTTCAGTAATTTGTTTGATTTTTTTATGCTAAATATTCACATTTGTTTCTTTGATTTGTAATCTTGTTTTATTTTCTTTCTTTTTTTTTCCTTTCTTTTTTCTTTTCTTTTTTTTTTTTTTTTCCTAAAATGGGTCCACTGAACTGTATAAACCTCAGCTGTGAGCCTCAGGGGATTCTGATACATGTTGTCCCTGAACCAATTTTTTGACAAATGCTGATTCAGGGTTTATGGAACAGAGTGAGATAGAATATCGGTAACTACAGATAATGCCTATGATATATCATGAGGATTGTCCTTACAGAGTCAAAGACAATACTAGAGGTAAACATGGAAGTTTACAAAATTTAATTTTTGACTGGGAATTTTCAGCTTTATGCCTGTCAAGTATGTGACCACTTGATGCCAGTCTGCTATACAGTGGCAGTTTGAATAATTTCACTCATTTGCTAAATATAGTCCTTCCACAGGGGTTTGTTAGAGGGCTGTCTAATTGTGGGTATCTATTTTTTTTAATTATTTGAATATTGTTAAATTGGTGGGAATGTTCTTTTATAGTCCACCCCCCAATTATTCTGCCTTTGTTCTCCTTACCATCTGTAGCTTTTCAAAGTTGAGTTCACTGTTTTCCATACTCCATACTCCCCTACCACCTGCAGGCTCTGTCTCTCTCTTTCAGAGGCAGTCATCACTGAGGCAGAAAGTATTTGAACAGTCTCAGCTCTATGCGCTACAGTATAAATTAGTCTTTCAATTAGATCCATAGCCTGGAATTGGTGGTCACCTAGGATTGTTTAATTCTACATCTTTGCCATTTTTCAAGCTTTTGTCAAAGCAGATCTGGGGTCCAGGAGGCATATTTGCATGTGCTCTACTTCCATTCCTCTCACTGCTCTTAACCCCCAGAAAAATCTCACCCTGAGCTCTGGCACACCATTGTCTATGATTTGGCATAGTCCAAATTGAACTTCCTAGAGTTACAGTTCCTACTGATTGTCAGCTTATGACAAGTAATGAACAAGATTTGCTAATAGTCATGTTGTGGATGGTGTGAGTTATTTTCTAAAGTAGTATAGAAACATTTGGCCATGCTCCCTCTTCTTTTTCTTTGCTGATAATGACTACAGTGAAACTCTTAAGAGAAAAGGCTCTAATCAGGATTGTGTTAAAAACTGAGCTGAAGGAGTAATTCCTCATTCTCCTGAAGATAAATAGGTACCCTGGTTTCTAGTTATTGTTGTATAATAACCTATTACAACTAGCAAAGATTGGGGTAAGAATGAATGAATGATTAGATGAATTGTGAGTCCTGATAACTACATATCATCTAGCATTTTTGAGCACCTTTTACATGCTGGGCACTTTAATGAATGCTTTACATATGTTATCTTAATCTATTATGTAGGTGTTAGCGAAGTCATGTGACAAAACTGAGATTTGATGAGAGTTTATATCTTGCTCAAAGCCATAGCAATAAAGAGAGCTGAAATTTGAACTCAGATTTTAGGGACTCCAAATTCATTGTCTTTTAGAAATCAGTGGTTATTTGTCTTAATGACATTTAAGATATACTCCTCATAGGTTTATATAGTTTGTATCTACGCACAATTTGTACACAAATTTCCAGATCAGTAAAGAATTAGAATTAATCAGAACCCTGTGTAGCCCAGGAAAAAGGATCCTCAGTAATGGGTGACTTCTACAAGTGTGGGAGATTAGGTGGGTATTTGAGAGAACCCAAAATGAAGGCAACAGGATTTTATCATAGATGTTCTGCGGATCTTTAAGACTGTGTTCTATTGACCAGAAAGAAAGAAGTTTAGTACAAGTAGACACATGGAAACATTATTTCTATTAAATAGGCAGACTCTAAGCTATCAAGACCATATTTGGACACATCCTAATTCATGTGTAAAATAAAATAACAGAGTGGCCAGGGGTACCACTTCCTAGGGTTGTTATAAAGCATTTTGTTAGTTGATTATCTAAATGGTGGTCCTGTTTCTGCATTTGGTAAAAAAATTGCCATGACATCACTTGACTTACCTGCTAAAATGACCACCTCATGAGAGGTTGGGGCTACTGCAATATAAATGCCCAAGGAACTATAAACTCTGCTCCTCATCAATACTCTTAATGTGGAGTTGTTGGCTGTGATGACTGGCTTGGCAGTGCCAGGGGAAAGCAATAGATTCATTTCTGGTGCAATGGAGATGTCATCAAAGACTGAAGAGATCTTTGGAAACAATGCCACTGGCTGTACTTTCAAAGCTATGAAACCTGGGAGTATACATTCCCACAGCGTGGCAGTGCTGATTCTATCCAGTGGCTATGCCTATAGACCCCGATCATACGTCTTGCTCAGTAACTATTTCTCTTATCTCACAGACTTCTGGTGTGGCATAAGTAGCAATGGGCCTGCCTTTTTCTCCAGTCACCCTTTGAAAGAAGGTATTTTATTTTTCTTTGTATAACTTAAGATAACTCCACTAAATAGCAGTTGTCTTTAAGACTGCCAAGACAGATAATGTTTGGCTTATTTTTCTAGCCCTTTCTCCTGGGGAAAAAAATAGTGAAATCTCAGGAAAGGTTACTGAGGTATGCTGTATGTTTCTCAACAGCACTGCTGCCTCTGAAGAAATAAAATGAATACTATCCAAGGCCAAATGTCCTTTGAGAATGTGGATATGTATCATTCCTTTCTAGACTGCTGCATAACTATGTTCAATTTTTAATTTTCTGTTTGGAATTTGAAAAGAAAATATTTACCTGTCGAAGGCTTTGAAATCCCTTGGTTTCAAACCAGAAAGGATTTGTGGGTGCCCTGGGGGATAGGGATTTCAACTTCCTTTTTTCAGGGTCCTGCACAGTCCCTGGTATGCAGTAGGCTTAGTGGAGGTGAATCATACTGGAAGGCACCTAGGGTGTTTCATGGTCACTTCCCTATGCCAGTAGACACTTCCTTTTGATACTGAATGAGATTTGCATCAAGGCATATGCACATTTATATTTACCCTTCTTTCAGGGACAGTGCAGCTCCAAGTGCCCTCTGCACGTGTGATTAAATATTAATTAGGCTTCTAATATGAGCAAGTGAGTTCACAGGCCCAAGTGTCACATGAATAATTTATAAGGTACCCGAAGGCTCAGCCTGGAAAGCTGATTGGCCACCTTGGATTTGTATAATTACAAAGTTTCATTATTAACAGTGGAAGTAGTGGAGAGATTTGCCTAGCTTGAGGGACTTTGAAAGCATAAGCTGTCTCATTAGGGTAAAAGGGAATAAGGCAAAATATGCAAACTTGTTAGCAGAAAAGAATGGGGGGGGGTGAGATTTAAACTTTGCCTTCAAACATAACTATGTTTGTCTGCATTTAAAAATACATAGTAAAATTGGTATTCTGATTGATAAGAATGTTTGCTTTAAATTTTTAGTCTATGGAGCAGTGCTTCAAAGCTTTTGTTTTAAATTGAAGGCCAAAATCTTTAATATTTTACTAAAAAAGCCACAGGTAGCCTAATGGGCCCTGTGGAGTGAGGTTTGGAGGTAAAAGAATGAAGACAGTCTAGGGCTCTTGCTGGAATGTGTGTTGTGCATGCAATTAAATCTCAAGGTCAAACAATTTACAGACAATTACTTTTCTAACATCTCCAGAAATGCCTGCTTACACGTCTTTAATTTTAAATGATACTGATATTCCAATTCTCCCCAAAGGTTAATGCTGACTAAATCCAGCTGTGACCTGACACGATGCGACAGCACAGTGCCTAATTATCCTCTGGATAGTCATTTACTTGAAACCATTAAAGGAATAGGCTGAGAGGAAGATTTAGGACCCTGAAAAAATGTTAGCCTGACTTCTTTCTTCTTGAAGATGGGATGGGCTGAAAAATAAAAATAAAATCCTGCTAAATGTTAGCCATTTGCTTTGATGGCAGAAAATTGTTCATCCCACTCTGTTTTTTTACAGGTTAAATTGCTAACTAGTTCATTTTATCCATTGCCTACGGCTGGCGCTAAATGTCAGTGACAAATTTTGTACTTGTCTTGAAGAATGAATTAAGTTATGCACAAAAGCTATAGTGCTCTTTTAAGATGAGTGAATTGCAGAAGGAAAAAAGTTGCTCTTTTGAAAAAGGATTATTTTGATTAAAGGCCTTTTCTATTGTAGCTGAAGACAGGTAGTGGTTTAAGATAATTCCGACAGTTACCTCCCACAGAGGCTGCAGTCCTTTACCAGAAATTTCGTTAAGAGCACTTGTGTCAGATTATATACTATAATTATTATCATAAGAGTATTAGCGACAGTTAAAGAAATTACTAAAAAAATAAAAATTAAAAAAGAAACCTCCTAGTTTTTATTAATTAGAATAAAAATAATGGTTTTCTGTTGTGGGATCAGCATTCCATCACTGTTAAAAAACCTTTTACAGTGAGATGCAATGAAAATGAAAGAGGGACACCTATGCTTGCCAAAATGTTCCAGAAACCAAAGCCTAGATTCTTCAGTGACATACAATAGGAAAAAATGACGGTAGCTGGTAGAGACTTTCATCCCTCTTGTTTTTAGTTATGTGGCACTTGAGTTCTGACTCATCATCTCTCAATAAAACTAGCAATCAGAAGTTATTGATATTCCATTGTAAACTGGTTTATTATCACTAACTTATGTAAAAGGGAATTTGCATCAGCTTTTTTTCTGGTTTTCATTTTTCTTTTCAAGGAATACTTTTGCTTATTTAATACACAGTTTATAATAGTAATTTGTCATAATCCTGAATTATTCTAGCTAAATTTTAGCACTCTTAAAATGAGTAAAATAAAAATGAAATTTTTAAATATAGTATTAGTTTGAACAAAGCAAAGTTTTGGATTCTTGAAAGGGGTATTTCACTTCTAGTTCAAATTGATGGGCATTTGTTTGGGTAGGAATAAGATTTACTAGAATGAACTCCAAGAATGTGACCATTATTGGTATATTTCTGTTCTGCTAGTCTAAAGTGTTTACCTGAAGGAGCAAAGATATATTGGTAGTGTCGTTGTGAAGTAGTAAGAATACAAAGTGTTTTAGTTAGAATTGTCCTTTCATCATTAAAGGACAAGTTTAGCCACACTTTGTTATAACATACCATTTTAGTGTACTGTGAAATGATTATAGGAAAGTTGATTAAAAAAAAGAAAACCTGTAGTGATTAGTTTTAAAAACTTACTTAAATAATTACTTATTTGGGATCAGCTGTTTTGAATTGCAAGTGATAGATAAATGTAGGCATTTGAACCTCCGTTAAGACCCAGTATTGAGCCTTGGTGAGGAATGGCTTTTGTGATTTATGACCCAATGGTTTTCTCCTTTACCTCCTAACTCCCCTCTCACCACCCCCATCCCCACCAATTCTGTAACCATTGTGATCCTGTTCTATAATTATGAATGGTATGAATGGCCTCTCAGTTGGAGTTGTCATTATTTTCATCTTTCCCAGCAAGAGTTTCAGTCTGATGATGTAGAGCAAGATTCTGAGGAAAGAGCCCAGGCCTCAGTATAAGGGAAAAGAAGTTTCTGAGAATGTTGTTTAGCATAAGTTTTCTTATCTTACAGAATAAGTATGTGTCTGTGTCTGTGTCTTTGTGTGGTATGGGATTGTGTATGGGATGATTGGGAGGAAAGAGCTAGCTGAAATGGAACATAATCCAAAAAAGCTGATTCTTCATACCTTCCTGGGTTTGGGCTCATACCGTTTCTTTGACTAATTCTGTAGTTACTAGATGTTCTTTCAGCAGGGAGTATATGCCTGTGTTTTCAGGACTGAAGTCTCAAGAACTTAGGCAGTACCTAATGGAGGTCAGGTGGCATAGTCACTCCTCTTTGGAGTAGAGTGAACTAATGTAGTAGTGTTGATTTCTCTTGGCTTCCTTCTCTCCTTTTTAAAAGTTTTATCGTTCATATGATTATGATGTTAACCTTTTAAACTTAAATAAAATGTTATTTGGTTTTTAATAAATACCCCATAAAGAACTATGCACCTGTAAAGTACTTTAAAGTCTTCCCTCCTTTGTATTAACTGCTAGTCATGGGTTTCCATACTTTTAAATTTTTATTTAAAAATAATAACAAAGATAAAATCAGAAAGCTCAGTTCTTTTCTGCTGAGTTCAGTGGTGGGTGTTTGCTAGGTGGGTTTTCTCTTCAAATTGTTCCCACTGTGACTTGTTGGCATTAATGAGGTTATTTGGTAGGGTTGGAGGGAGGAGCAGGGAGCATTCTTTTCCCCAGTGAAAATCATCTGTTATCTCCATATATGTGGCTGAGAACATAGACCTACTACTACTGGGAAGTATTCAATATTGCAGGAGGTATGTAGTGAAGTCTAGAATATATTTTGGCATTTTGCTTCTACATACATCTTCTTGTATAATCAATCCCACTGTGTTTAGAGGTGAACACTTATTATGCCTTTTTTTCTTTTCATGAAAACAGTAGGATTGGTTGGGAAACTAGAAATTTGAAGAGTAAAGTCTTTTGCCAAAATGTAGACTGAGAGCCAAAGCAGTTAAATTTGTGTATGATTTGGAAATATAGTAGCAAACTATCTTTTTGTGTTTTAGCTGTGGATTCTGTCCAGTTATTGTTGTCATCAATCAACATTTCTAAAAAGAGTGCTTTTTTTAGTAACAGTTTGAGCTTAAATATTGGAAAAATTTCAGTACAGTATTAACAAATGCCCATTTGCAAAATAATTTTACCATCTCTACTTATTTGGCAGGGACTATAAAATGTAAATTCTCTTTCAATATGACTTTTAGTTCACCTCTTTCTCTTGAAAATATAAAGCGTATCAGTGCAATTCAAGTAAGTGAATATTTTTGTTTCTATTTTATTTCATGCTGACATTGCTGTCTTGTATCTAACATTCTATGTAGTCACATGTGCAGCAATTACAAGTTCAATAAGAGGAACAGAGTACTGTCAGAGGACTGAGTATCTATCCGTAGGACATTTTGCCTTTATTTTAAGGTTCTTATTTTTATATAACTTGTCTCCTTCAACCTCATGTACTTTTCTGAGAGAGATCTCTTTCTCTTTTATTGCTCAGACTATTTTTCAATGATTTCATTTTGATCTTATATTGCTAAATATTGCACTAAACATTCTCTCTTGAGAATTATGTACTGTATTTTCAATTGTTAAATTTTAAATCCTGTTTTTATCCCCGTTACTTATTTTTAAGCCTACTAAGTTTAAATTGTCCCTTTCCCCTCTCCCCATGGGCTTTCAGATCACAAAGCTTTTCATAACTAACTTAGGGCACATAAAGAATGAGTCCAAAATATCAAAAAATGACTTCACTTATGTAACCATAAGATAGACTTTAATTTCACACAAACTCCATAAATCATCACCGGCCTTCCACTGACTTGAACATTCTAATTGCCACATGTCATGGTTGTGGTATACTATTATTCATAATGAAATAATCAAGGGAAATTAGTACTTTTTCTTACCTAAATTTTGGCTAACTGATTTTCTTCTTCCTAGTTGAGAATGCCCCAGCAACTGTCCAAAAATGGGGAAATCATAGCCAAGTTTGTCCAACTTAGATTTCCTCAGTTCAATTTAGGTCTATTCTTTTTCCTTGAGTGTGTCATTCTCTGTTTTGGCAGGAGTTGGGTCTTACAAAGTCATAGTCAGGCAGTTTGTCAGGGTATACCAATTGAGAAACCAGAAATAAGTATATAGATCTTTAATGTCCACTTAACATTTATTTTATTATTGCTCTGTGGGAAATTGGAAATAACTTGGAGTATGGATGTATTGCTTCAAGCAGACCCAATAGATGAAACATTATTTTATAGAATAAATGAGCTATTATTTATTTGTTTTATAATACTACTGATATACTTTTTGAACACTTACTGTATGTTAAACATATATTAAGGATTTCATAAGTTACTCTTATATAATCTCCACATTTGCTACTCTGCAAGATAGTTTAAGCTCTATTTTATAGGTGAGAAAACTGCCATTCACTGCTCTGCAATTATGTATAGAAAATCTAATACATCATAGTCCCTATTTTCTTGCATTCATTTCGGTTTCATCTGTGTTTAAATAGAAATACTCTATAACTAAAAAAAAAAAGTGTAAATTATTTGGAGTGAAAGTTTATATGTATATTTTTCTTAGAAGATTCAAGTTATGGCTTTGGCTTTTAGCTTTCACCTCTACCTCCTTGGAATATTTTGCTATGCACTTGGTACAGGCATGTGTCTATCAGACTATTTGTGATCTTCAAACCAAGGAAGGTGACTAAGACCTGGAGAAGTATAATTTAGTGTTGATTTTATTTGGCACAGGTGACTTAGAAATAGCCAGTATGTTAAGTTTTTTTTTTTTTTTTTTTTTTTAAGTAAATAATGCCTTAGTAAGTACAAGAGAAAATTCAGATTACTTCATTTTAGATGTTGTCTGTTAAACCCTTCCTGGGATCTGATTTATGCTGACATTGTGGGCACTATATAAACAGTATGTTACAGTGCGCCTTCTCTCCTTGCTCCCCCACTTCCCTCTCCATCCCAGTAATTCCTTTGAAGGTTTTATTATTCAGGGGTGGGAAGATTGGAGTGAAAGCTACGGAATGATTTAACACTGTGGGAACTTAATCAATAAGAGTGTTGCCCAGAGCTCCCAGGATAGGGTGTTGTTTTCCATCCAGATGATAATGAGGCCGAGTAGCAGCAACCTCTGGAGGAGGAGTGCTGGGGCAGCGATTCTTTGGTGGTGCTTTTGCTGGTTGCTAATTAATAGTTTTGAGGCCAGTGGGGCACCTTTTGGCCTCTCTGACATTTGCAAGCTTTTCTGTGGCTTGTCCCACATGTCTTTCCACCATCAGGGGTCACTCTCAACTGGATTGGAGTCTGACAAGTCTAATTGGCTCAAATCTATGCAGATTTAAACATCTAGCCCACATGCCAAAAATCTGATGTTTTCTCATGCTGCTTCTGAGTTCCTGGCATTATGGGATCGGTGCATGCCTGAATTATTATGTACCAGCTTATCCTTCTGTTAGCATGTTAAAGAGCAATTAGCTGGATGTGGTGTAAGAAATAGGGGAAAGAACTTCAATGCAGTTCAGTTGTAAATGCCTTTTATACTTAAAAAAACTGTCAGACCATTGAGCATTACTGGTTGGAAAGAGGATTGAATCGTATAGTCAATTTTTTTAAAGGGTGAATAATTTTCCGAGCGTTGGTTAAAACAAAAAGATCCTTGCTGGGCAAACATACAACGATGGTATAATGTAAATCACCCAAACATTCTTGATTTACTTACGTTGTCCCACTTCCTTTCCTCAATTTTACACTTCTGTCACATTCTCAACTTTTATTATTTAAAAAAAAAAAATCACCTTCCTTGTAACTGGTTAGTGGCTAACTGGCTAGATGTATTTTCTTGTGGATTATAGTTTTTCATCACTGCCAGTTTATAGGATTCTGAATTAATGGCAGGATGCTGGGCTAGATGCACTCACACTCAACCTAAGTCATTTGGATAAGATAATAAATTCCTGTTTTCTTGGCAATAATTTATTTTAATAGACTATTAAGACATACATGGAATAATATCATAGCTATGCTGATATATTGCTTCACATTTTATAAAATATTTGTTTAATCTTTGTAATAATCTTGAGAAGACAGTATGTCATGGTAAGTTAATATCCTTAATTTTATAAATAAATATATTGATTTACAGAAAAATTGGGTGACTTGCCCACTGTGTCTCTGCCACTGAGAGGCAGAGATGATTTTATCCCAACCTACTTCTTCACAACAAAATTTATGACGGAAATACTTTGTTCGTAGTTTGTTTTAGAAATACAGACCATAGAATATGTACTATTTTTTAATGTGTTGGCTTAGTCTTAGCACTAACCAATGAATTTATGAAAGATAGCAAAAAGTGATGTCTAACTTTACCTATGTGTCATTAAAAATTTCTTTAGCATCAAAATACTGTAAGGACTGAGCTTTCATTTAATTTCTGTTTTCTGAGAACTTGTGTCATCTTTGGTAACTTACTGGGTGACATAAACTTTGCCTTATTACATATGGGAAATATAAAATTAATCCTTAAAAGCCTTACTTTCTATAAAAATCTGTATAAAAATCTGTTTAATATTAATAATTTAAAATATCAGTTTAATGCTATTTTTAGCTTTTGTCTCAGACATTTGAGAAATCTGAGAATATCTTTTATTTTTTTCTTCCTTTTTTTAGAACATAAAATGCTTTTTTTTTTTTGACAACTCTGGTATGTCGAAATATTACAAGATAAAAAGAAATGTATGTGCATGCATGAGTGTGTGTAGTATAGTATAGCATGGTGATTTCACAATAATTTAGAATTTTTTGGTCTTCAGTAGAATTGATTACATGGAGTATGGTGAACTACATTTGTTTCTTGCTTTTGGTTTCTGTTTGTATAGTATTAGACACTTTTAGAGTCATAGATTCAGACGTTCAGAGATTCAACTTGTAGAGAATGTGGATATCATTAGTTCTGCTCCTCATTACACATTATGAAGAAAATTTTGTTTGTTTTTCTGTTTAATAAAGCAAATAATTTGGGACCCATTGATATAAGAAGAAATAGGATGAGAAGTACTTTAATATGTCATCTGTGGAAATAATTATGACATTCTCTGACATTTCCATTGGGAAATAAACATTAATTTTAACAAATTTTAGCATTTGGCTAAACAGTTTTAATGAACACTACTCTAATCTTACTATTCCAGAGAAGAATGAGACCACATCTGTTTCTTAAAGGGGAAAGGTATGAATACTTTTAAAATAACCACTATTTATTAGGTTGGGTGGCCAGAGATCCTAGTTTGCATGGGACAGTCTGGTTGACAGTCTTCTGGCCTAGTTATTAATAGTGCTTCCCTTTATCCTCAAACCATATGAAATATAATAATTGAACCTATGCCTTCTGTCTCCTTTGTCTGAACACTCCTAATGGAATTAAGTGATCGGAAAATGTGGCTTTCGAGTTTAGGTTTGCCTTTAGCTAATTGTGTAATTTAAATCAAATTATTTACCTCTTTGTGAAACTGGTTTCTCCTTAGCAAAATAGGGATGACATACCTTTCCCGTATAATAATAATGATTTGCCAGAACATCTATGGCTAGTTCTCTTAGAATGTATTCAGAGAGACCTTACTATTATCAGATAAATTATTTTAAGGTGATGTCAAACATTCGAAGCTTTATAATGGCTGTACTTACACAGAACTTTGATTCAAATCATGGCTCAGCATCTGACCAAATATGACTTATTGGAAAATTTCATCTGGGCTGTGGTAGTGTTTTTTTTTTTTTTTTTGTTACTGTTGTTTGTTTGTTTTGGGGTGGTGTTTTGTTTTTCATCTGAAAATAAAAAGAAAAGTTAATACTCCATACCTTGCTGGCATAGACTTGGTAAATGATAGGTACTCAATATATGTTACTTTTTCCTTCTCATGGTTTTATGAAAATCATTGGACTAACAAGCTTAGAATCATGCACATGTGGCTTACCATTGTTGTTATATAATAATGATAAAATATTGTATTCCATTTGATTTGCTCACTCATTTAAATCACTGTAGTAATATCACTTTGATCATTATAGTTAATCAAGGATAAAGGATTAAAAATAACTCTATATTGAATATAGATTTTATACTAGTCAAGGGAATTGAGTAGATCTAAGGAAAAATATTGGCCAGAGAACCCAAGGGGATGTGGCTTTGGTGGACTTTAATTCTAGAGGAAAGGATGAGAGGAGGAGTTAGGCAAACTGTCCCGAAATTAAGGAGAAAGAACCTAGGCAGAAGACCAAGCTAAGATGGAACAGAGTGGGGTGAGTTGTGATTTGGGGACTGTATGTATCCATTGGCTTTTTAGGTCTAGTCTGGAGTAAAGATCAACCTTGTGTTGCTATGTAGGAGAAGAGATTGAGGGGAGCAGTAAATAAAGTTGGGGAAATTTTGGTATGGGCTTCAAGCTAGATGTCATGGGGAGGCCCAAGGTTTTGGTTGAAATCATTGGTAAGTCTACCTATTAAAAGCTAAGAAATAAAGATGTGGATGAATCAAGAGCTGTTGTTCTGGCTGCCTTCTTTTAGGCAAATTTGTTATTAATAGTTTTTCCACACCAAATGCTAATTAAGAATTGAGTATATGAGATTTTCTTTTGTGCCTGGATGCAATGAGTAGATAATCAGAATCATATACTAACAGAGGGCTAGAGCTCTATTTCAGGTGACTTTTATTCACCAATTTCCTCTGGACTCTAAAGATAACAAATGGTTAAGCAATTATTAAAAGTTTTTATATTTATTTTCCCCTTAAAATTCTACTGAAGTACATGCTTAAAAATGTATCTCAAATGTCTATTTATTGTATGTTACATTTTTTCCATTTTTTTTTTTTTTTTTACCGAGAAGGATCAGTCTCTCAAGCCCACAATCAGTTGTGACTACATCTATGAAACTAACAGTGAATGTACATTTTCAAAATTGAAAGTCATTATAAAACAATGTAGGCCACTGTAAATCATAGCTAAAAAGTCATAATGGAAATCTTTTATCTACGTCTGATCCACTAACATGTCGTTATTCTGAGAACTAATAACTTTTTCTTGGAGATAGGGCCCCAAATTCAATTTTATAGCTCACAGTCCCAGTAAATAGAAAAAGTCTGCCAAATCTGCCTTTATAAATCCTAGTGATTTCATGTTTTTACCATATGTATTGAACTAAAAAATAAATGGGAAGTAAGGTTTGATGGTTTCTTACTTGGCCAAGAAGCTCTAGTACCTTTGTACATGAAGTTTTGTCATTAATATTTTTATATTATTTCAGAAGTATTAACTAGCATTAATTATTTAAGTAAAACCCAAAAATAGTTGGGAGAAATATTTGCTCCTCTCTCATATCATAATTCAGCCTCAACTATTTGAATAGACCATCAATCCTTATTTTCTACTCATCGAGCAGCTGAGGTACAATAGTTGACTCTCACTGTACTGCTATCAGGAGAAAGGTGTACACTGCTCACTTACTCACAGTGGGACTCATTGATGCTTCCTAGTTCCAGAGGAGAAACTTACTAAATAAAACACAGTGCTCTGAGGAAAGAAAAACTTAAGGGAACAGTCTGCTTCTGAAAACCGAGAAACTGACTTCTCATGAAGAGGTTCAGATTGCAATGTTGCTGTTAGCTTCTAACATTGTTTAGAAATATTTTCAAAGACTTACTTCACTTTTGCTTAATCAGTTTTTATTTTTATCAGATTTGTTATTTAAAAGTTAAATAATACTTTTCATTAATCAAAGATGTTTTTAGTTGTGCATGAAGAAATCCCGCTGGCTAACTTAAAGCAGAAAAGGAATTTGTTAAAAGGATATTGAGTATTATCTAATTATTAAAAAGATATAAAAGGAATCTCTGGAAAAATCCCAGAGATTCAAGTTTGTATTGTATATTACACAGAAACAAATCTCTAAGTTAATTTGCAGAAGGAATGATTTATTGGAGGCAGATACTGAATTTTGCACCCCTCACAATGCCCACACTGTAACTGAGTGCTGCTACTAGAACCACTTCTCTGGAATCTGGATATAGTTGTTGCTACTACTGCCCCTGTCCTCACTAGAGTAGATTCTGGGTGTTCATTGTCATAGGATAGTGTTCTGTTACTTTGCTAAGCTGAACGTTTTACCATTCCAGAGACTAACTCAGAGGTTTAAATACCGAAAACTGTACAAAAATGCAGTGGTTTGTCTATTAAGATTGTGATCTTCTGTTCACTGAAAAAGTTCAAGTAGAAATAAGATGAAAAGTTAATAAGGTTATTTCAAGGGGACTTCCTCATTGCTAGGGTTTGAAGTCAGTCTTGTTAAATCATAGTTTAAATTTGGGAAAAGTTTATGATATATTTATTCTCCCATTTATCATGTTCTTTATTTTCTTTCTATTGATCTGCAAGGGCATCCACTGGAAGAGCACTCTGTGAATGTCCCTTTCCTGGTGCTATTTCAGGCAAATAAACGTTCGCTATAGATTTATGTATAAGAAGCTTTGTCCTATCAGTTTTATACTTCAAACAATGACTTCTTCTCATTTAATAAACCCAGACATAAAGACAAAGTACTGTTGATGTTCTGGACTTTCAGTTTAACATGTTGGATTGAACATAAATATTAACTGATTAATAAGTATATAAACATAATATGGACCAAAAGAATAAGTATATAAACATAATATAGACAAAAATATTAACTGATTAATAACTATATAAACATAATATAGAGAAGAGAAAAAAGTAGATGAGAGGGGTTTCCAATTTTGGAAGATAGAAAGAAGATGTAAAAGTGGTACCTGAGTAACTCATACAGCTCAGTAGCAACAAACAAGAAACCTAGTTAAAAAAAAAAGGCAAAGGGCAGGTTTTATGACATACTACAAAGCTCTAGTAATTAAAACAGTATGATACTGGCACAAAAGTAAATGCATAAATCAATGAAAGAGAGTAGACAGCCCAGAAATAAATCCACACCTATATGGTCAATTAGTCTATTGCAAAGGAAGCATGAATAGACAATAGAAAAAAGATAGTCTTTTCAGTATTGGTAATGGTAATGGTATTTGGAAAACTGGACAACCCCATGCAAAAGAATG
This sequence comes from Mustela putorius furo, assembly GCF_011764305.1. Lineage (NCBI taxonomy): Eukaryota > Metazoa > Chordata > Mammalia > Carnivora > Mustelidae > Mustela > Mustela putorius. Next base: position 6,909,069 of record NW_025421467.1, read on the forward strand.
AAATGACCACTTTATTATACCATACACAAAAGTAAGCTTAAAATGGAATAAAGACATAAATGTGACATGTTTAAAACTCCTAAAAGAATACATAGGTGGTAATTTCTTGGTTGCCCTTAACAGCATATTTGTGGATATGTCTCTTTAGTCAAGGAGAACAAAACCAAAAATGAACTATTAAGACTACACCAAATTAAAAAGCTTTTGCACAGCAAAGGAAACCATCAACAACACAAATAGGCAACTCAGTGAGTGGGTGAAGATATTTACAAATGATTTATCTGATAAGCAGTTAATAGCAGGATATATAAAGAACTTATACTGCTCAACACTATAAACCAAACAATTTGATTAAAATGGGCAGAGAATCTGAATAAGCATTTTTCCAAAGAAGACATACAAATTGTTGACAAATACATGAAAAGATGCTCATCAGGGAAATGCAAATCAAAACCATGAGATATTGTCTCACATTTGTCAGAAGGGCTAGTACCAAGAAGTTAGGAAATAACAAGTTGGTGAGGATGTATAGAAAATGGAACCCTCATGCACTGTTGGTGGGAATGTAAATTTGTGTAAATACTATGAAAATCTATATAAAGTTTCCTCAAAAAATAAAAAATAGAAATGCTGTAAGATTCAGTAATTCTACACTGGGTTATTTACCCGAAGAAAGTGAAAACAATAATTAAAAAAGATATATGCAAACCTATGTTAATTACAGCATTATTTATAGTAGCCAAGATATGGAAACAACCCAAGTATTTATCCATAAAGAACGAATAAAGAATATGTGTATACAATGAATGTATATACAATGGAACAAAGATGTATATACAATGAACATTACTCAGCCATAAAAAATGAAATCTTGTCATTTGCAATATAGATGGACCTAGACGGTATTATGCTAAATGATATAAGTCAAACAGAGAAAGGCAAATACCAGATGACTTCACTTAAATATGTTGAAGCTAATAAATCAGAAATGAATAAGCAGAGAAACAACCCGACAAGAAAAGTCTTGATATAACATTCTGTGTTAATTATCTTTCAATAAAAAGTGGGCAAGTAATTGAATAGACATTTTTCCAAAGAAGACATATAAATGGCCGTTAGGTACATGAAAAAAAATGCTCATATCACTAATCATCAGGGAAATGCAAGTCAAAACCATAGTAAAATATCACCTCACACCTATTAGAATGACCTTTGTCAAAGAGACACTAAGTATTGGTGAGACTGTGGAGAAAAGGGAACCCTTGTGGATTGTTGGTGGGAATGTAAACTGGCACCCTGACCATAGAAAACAATATGGAATTTCCTAAAAAAAAAAACAAAAAACAAAAAACACATTATATGATCCAGCAATTCCACTTCTGGGTATATATCCAAAGGAAATTAAAACACCGTTTTGAAGAGTTATCTGCATATTTATGTTCATTGTAGTATTATTCACAATAGCCAAGATATGGAAACAACTTAAGTGCCTATCAACAGCTAAATGGATAAAGAAAAGGTGGTATAATATATACAGTGGAGTATTATTTAGCCATAAAAAGAATAAAATCCTGCAGTTTGTGACAGTGTGGATGGACCTTAAGGACATTATGCTAAATGAAATAAATCAGGCAGAGAAAAAGATCCTGTACATTCTCACATTCATATGGAATCTAAAAAAATTTTGAACCTGTAGAAATAGAACATATAATTGTTGTTGCCAGGGGCTGGGAGTTGGAGGAAATGGGGAGATGTTGCTCAAAGGGTACAAACTCCCTGCTATAAGGTGAATAAGTTCTGGGGAATCAAATATATATATATTTATAGTTAACAGTACTATATTATATACCTGAATGTTGTTAAGAGAGTAGGCTTTTTTTTTTTAAAGATTTATTTCAAAGGAGGGGAGAGACAGAGGGAGAAAGACTGGAAGCAGACTCCCCATTGAGCTCAGAGCCTGATGTGGGACTCTATCTCCCGACCTAGAGATCATGACCTGAGCTGAAAGCAACACGGTTCCCATCCAGTTGGTGTTTAACCAAAGGAGCAATCTAGATATCCCAAGAGAGTAGATCTTAAATGTTATCATCAGATAATTTTGAAGTCAGTGGTGTGATATTGGAATAAAAACAGAAGGAATTGTTTTTAAATGGTAAATAGTAATTGAGATCTAAGGGAAAATGGAAACAAGTGACACAAATCTTGAAAAAGAAAACTTTTATTTTAATCTTAGGCTCAGAGAGTGAGAATGACCATAAAAGATAAGGAGGAAAAAAAATCACATCTTGTTAATAGTTGACTGACCATTCATGAAGAAAAATTCATGTTTCAGATTTTTCAAATATGTGTATGCTGTGCCAAGTCTTCATGCCTCTAGGAAGTTTGAAAAAAATATTCTAGATATTTTAGCAAAGCTTTTGAATTAGTGCTGTTTCTGTTGAACATTCATTCATCCATTTGTACATTCATCCAATAATTATATATTCTCCTACAATATAATCAGAGGCTGGGAATCAGCGGTAAACAAGATAGGCACTATCTCTATCTTCATGAAGTTTACAAGCTTGAAATGAAGACTAAATTTAGTGTTCTTATATAGCATGTGCTTCTTAGAGGGAAATAGGAATATGCCTCATAATGTGGTAGGTGTTTCATATTTAATCTCATAGAAACTTCATGAGGCTTCGTTTTTCATCTGTATTAATAACAGCTATTGTTTTGGATCTGTGTGAGGATTAAATAAGTTAATGTACATCCTTGGTTTAGTGCCTGCCATTAAATAATCATTCAACAGTTGTTTGATATACTTAATCTTTTTTTTTTATTTTTGTGATTATGTTGTATGCTTTAGGACTCTATCTTATAGATGAGGGAAGTAAAATTTAACATGTTCAGTGTCTCTTGGCTATTAAGTGGTAGAATCAAAGTTTGAATATAAGTCTATCTCTCTCAAAACTGCTCTCTCTATAATAAAAAATTCTTACAGATCATTATATAAAATCTATCTTTTTAGGTTGTCTTACTATTGGATAGTGTTTTTGAAATAATCTCCATAGAAAAATATGATCATATTTTCAAATAAGTGACTTACAATTGAGCTGTTGGAATATAATCTGTTTGTAAATGGTGGTTTATTTAGCTGTTGAGGAATCAAATGGATCCCTAATAATTTGGGAAATTTTAGTGTCACAAATTTTCAAAACTAGTAAAGGGATTAAAACATAGTTGATGTTCTGATCTTCCAGTTTTGTAATGTCCAAGTAATGTGTTTGAAGGAACTCTTTATACTGTAGGAAGAATTCTAGGTAGGAAGACCGCGCTATTTATTTACTTATATTTTTTTACATTCTTTCTTTTTTATTATGCTATGTTAGTCAACATACAGTTTGTCATTAGTTTTTGATGTAGTATTCCAAGATTCATTGTTTACATATAACACCCAGTGCTCTTTGCAATACAGGCCCTCCTTAATACCCATCACCAGGCCATTGCATCCCTCTACCCCTCCCTACCAAGGTTCCTTTTTTTAAAAAATTTATTTTATTTTTTTAAAGATTTTATATATTTATTTGACAGATCACAAGTAGGCAGTGAGGCAGGCAAAGAGAGAGGAGGAAGCAGGCTCCCCACTGAACAGAGAGCCTGATGTGGGGCTCGATCCCAAGACCCTGAGATCATGACCTGAGCCGAAGGCAGAGGCTTTAACCCACTGAGCCACCCAGGTGTTCCCCAAGGTTCCTTTTTAAAAATCATTTCTGATATGATCTGAATGTTTGTATCCCCTTAAAATTCATATGTCGAAATCTTCCCCTTGCAAGATGATGGTATTAGGAAGTGGGGCCTTTGGGAGCTGATCAGATCATAATGGTAGAACTCTCATGATTAGTGCTCTTATATATGAGACCTCAGAGGTCTAACTTGTTCCTTCCACCATGTGAAGATAAATAAGAAGTTGGCTGTCTGCAACCCTGAAGAAGGTCTTCCCTGGAATGAATCCAACCATGCTAGTACCCTGATAATTGGACTTTCTGCCTCCAAATTGGTGAGCTATAAATTTTTGCTGTTTATAAGCCATCCAGTCTATGGTATTTTTGTATAGCACCTGAAATAGACTAAGAACATTTCCAAAGGTATATTTCGATGAAATTCAGAGCAGATTCATGGGTCCTCGTGGCACTTGATGATCAAGATGTGGTGACTAGGACTTCTGAAGGCTGGAAGGCAGACAGGCAAGGTGGGGTAGTAGAGTTAGGAAGAATGGGACGGTAACCCTACTAAGGAATGGAAGAAAATACAGAACAGAGGAAGGTAAAAACATTTCTGTGACTATCATGTGAGAGATAAAAACGAATCCAATTGGTTATAAGTAATTCATGTCTCTTTCTTTGACTTGTTTATAGTATTATTAGGAAGCCCAGAATCACTCATGATAAGTTCACCTAACGTGAGATAGTGAGAGACTTTTGGATGACCTTATTGGTAGAGTGTCTACCAATAAATAGAGCTAAAGAAGAGCTATAGAAGAGGTAGAAAGGCATTGAAGGGGAAATCCGAGGCTTTACTCAGTTCTATTAGTAACTTGGTGTGAGAAGAGGTATTTAATTTCATTGAGCTTATTTTACTCATTTACATATTAGAGCTATAGTCTAAATTTCTTTTTACTTGTGAAAGTGTTATGAAAATGAATCAAAGTAAGGCACATGAAAATCCCTTGAAAAGTCAAGCACCATACAAATGAGCCATATTGCTAGTGGTAGGGGACTCTTAACACCTTCCACCTTACCACCCATGAAGTCAAATACCTAAATACCTTGATTTATTGTATACTTTTTCTTTAAGAAAACCATCTTTTTTTGGCTCTGAAAAGCCATTTTCTTTAGCTTTGAGGAAAGTAGCAAAAAAAAAAAAAAAAAAGCTATGGATGTGAAGTACCAGCAAGAGTGCATACTGAGTGTCAGCACTGTGTGTTAAAGTGATATATTTTCAAGAAAATAATAGTAGGGGATTCTATTTATTGGAAGTTTTATATATAAGTAGATATTATAATAAATAATTTATACAGATTAACACATTTAATTCTCACAGAAATCCTATGAGATAAGTATCTTACCTGTGGAGAGATAGACATTGAGAGATTAAGCTTTCCAGGTCACAAAACTACTAAGGTACCTAATCTGGTTTAGAACTCAGATATTCTGTCTTTAGACTGCACTACTAACCACTGCAACATTCAAGCTTTAGTATTGAGACTATGAACTCTTATCACTGATTTGCGTAAGCTCCTTGATAGGTGTACAGTTCCTTGTAGATAAACTTTTTAATAATTTTTATTTTGGGATATTTTTAGATGTATGGAAGAGTTGGAAAGATATTGCAACATTCCTATATACTCCTCACTTAGTTGCTCCTGATACTAATATTTTAATATTATAATTATGGTTAATTTAATAAAACCAAGAAATTAATATTGCTACCCTACTCTCAGCTAATCTACACACTTTATTTTGATTTTACCAGTTTTTCTCTGTTCTTCCCCAGCCCCCACCCAGGATTCCATCTAGGATATTACATTACATTTCATTGCATGTCTCCATAATCTCCTTTGCTTGGTGATAGTCTCTTAGTTTTTCCTTTTTTTATGACCATGACAGTTTTGAAGACTTCTTGTCAGGTATTATGTAGACTATTTTTCAATTTGAGTTTGTCTGGTATTTTTCTCTTGGTTAGACTGGGTTTATGTTTATTGGGAGGGGATGATTACCAAGAGGTTAAATGCCTTTCTTATCTCATTGTATCAGAAGGTACCTGATATCAACATGACATGTTGCTAGTGCTATTAATCTTGACCACTTGGTTAAGTTAGTCTTGCCCAGATTTCTCTACTGTAAAGTTCCTATTTTTTTGTTTTCTTTTCTATACTCTGTTCTTTGAAAGTAAGTCACTAAATCCAGCTTATACTCAAATGGAGAGGAAAAGTAAGCTCCAGTTTCTGAGGGTAACGTGTATCTGTCTGCCTGCCTGCCTGCCTATCTATCTATCCATCTATCTATGTATTTGTCTGACATATAATTTGGATATCTTTAGAATGGACTATTGGTCTCTTCTCTCTCCTTTATTTTTTTATATTTAAATATTTGTATCAGTAGGAACTTATATACTTATTTTATGTATTTAATTATGATGTAATACTATGTTATTTATTTTGTTGTTTATAATTTTTTTTACTTATTTAAAGATTTATTTATTTGCTTTAGAGAGAGAGAGAGAGATAGAGAGCACGCATGAGTGGAAGGGGTAGAGGGAGCGGGAGAGAGAATCTTCAAGCATACTCCCTGATAAATGTGGAGCCTGACATGGGGCTTGATCTCTTGACCCTGAGATCATGACTTGAGCCAAAACCAAAGTCAGACGCTTAACCAACTATGCCACTCTGGTGCTCCTTTTGTTTATAATTTTTAAAAATCCCTTTATTCCTGACTTTAAATCATGATTCAGACTATTTCATAGCTTGCCATCTGAAATCTATTTTGAGTGTAAATGGACTCTGGTTATTTCCTAATATTAGGTGAACTTCATTTTCTTAGCACAAATAAAATATGTTATAATGAGCTTTATCATATCATATTCCATCTTATCTAATCTTGGTAAAGCACAGAACATAAGTTTACCCTCTTAACAATTTTTAAGTGTACATTATGGTAATATCAACTATATGTGCGATGTTGTATAACACATCTCTAGAACTCTTCAATCTTACATGACTAAAATTCTACACATACAACATCCTGTCTCCCTCTTTCCCCAGCCTCTGAAAACCATGATTCTACTTTTTGTTTCTGTGAGTTTGATTATTCTAGATACCTCATAGACATGGAATAATGCGGTATTTATCTTTTTGTGACTGACCTCCAGCATAATATATTCAAGGTTCATTCATTTTATAGCATATGCCATGATTTCCTTCTTCTCAAAGACTGGATAATATTCCACTGTGTGTGTGCGCGCGTGCACACGCGCTTGAGTTTGTACATGTGTGTATGCACATGCATGCTACATTTTCTTTATCCATTAACCAGTTGGTGGACATTTAGGTTGCTTCCATCTCTTGGCTATTGTGAATAATGCTGAAATGAAGATGGATGTACACATAATCTCTTTGAGATCCTGGTCTCAAATATATACACAGAGGATGGATTGCTGGGTCATATGGTAATTGTATTCTAAATTTTTTGAAAGAAAACTATTTTCATAGTAGTTGCACCATTTTACAATTCTACCAACAGTATGCAAGGTTTCCAGTTTTTGCACATACTCACCAACACTTTATTTGCTTTTTAAAAAAATAGTGGCTATCCTAACAGGTGTGAGATGATGACTCATTATGATTTTTATTTGTATTTCCCTGATTATTAGTGATCTTGAAAATCTTTTTCATATTTGTCTTTGGCCATTTGTATACCTTCTTTGGAGAAATGTGTCTTCAGTCCCATTGCCCATTTTTTAATTGGGTTTTTGTTGTTATAGAGTCATAGTTCTTTATATTTTCTAGATAGTAACCTTTTATCTCATATATAGGTTGCAAATATTTTCCCCATTATTTAGGTTTTCTTTTACTCTGTTAATTGATTTTTTGCTGTGCAGGACTTTTAAGTTTGATGTAGTTCCATTTGCCTGTTTTTGCTTTTGTTACCTATGCTTTTGGTATTGCATCCAAGAAATCATTGCGCTGTCTAATGTCAGGAAACTTTCTTCTTGTGTTGTCTTGTAGGAGTTTTATAATAAATTTCAGGTTTTATATTTAGATCATCAGTCCATTTTGAGTTAATTTTTATATTAAAGTATAAGATAAGATTTCATCTTAATTCTTTTACATGCAGATATCCAGTTTTCCTAGAGTCACATGTTGGAGAGATTATCTACCTATTGTGTATTCTTGACACCTTTGTTGAAGGTCATTTGACTATATATGTGAGGGTTTTCTGGGCTGTCTATTTTGATGCCATACTGTTTTGATAACTATATAATAGCCATGAAATTAGGAAGTACGAGACCTCCAGCTTTGATTTTCTTTCTCTTTGGCTATTTGAGGACCTTAGAAAGTCCACATAAATTTGATGGATTTTGGGAGCACCTGGTTGACTCAGTCAGTGAAATATGTGGCTCTTGATCTTGGGGTTGTGTATTTGAGCCCCACATTGGGTGTAGATTACTTAATAAAAGAAAACCTTACAGAAAATTTTTTTGAGGATCTTTTTCCATTTCTGCAAAAAATGAAAAAAAGCTACTAGGATTTTTGTTTGTTTGTTTGTTTGTTTTTTTCAGCATAACCGTAATTATTGTTTTTGCACCACAGCCAGTGCTCCATGCAATACGTGCCCTCCCCAATACCCACCACCTGGCTCCCCCAACCTCCCATCCCCACCCCTTCAAAACACTCAGGTTGTTTTTCAGTGTTCACAGTCTCTCATGGTTCACCTCCCCTTCCAATTTCCCTCAACTCCCTTCTCCTCTCCATCTCCCAATGTCCTCCATGTTATTTGTTATGCTCCACAAATAAGTGAAACCATATGATAAGTGGCTCTCTCTGCTTGACTTATTTCACTCAGCATAATCCCTTCCAGTCCCATCCATGTTGCTACAAAACTTGAGTATTCATCCTTTCTGACGGACGCATAATACTCCATAGTGTATATGGACCACATCTTCCTTATCCATTCATCCATTGAAGGGCATCTTGGTTCTTTCCACAGTTTGGCAACCGTGGCCATTGCTGTTATAAACATTGGGGTACAGATGGCCCTTCTTTCCACTACATCTGTATCTTTGGGGTAAATACCCAGTAGTGCAATTGCAGGGTCATAGGGAAGCTCTATTTTTAATTTCTTGAGGAATCTCCACACTGTTCTCCAAAGTGGCTGCACCAACTTGCATTCCCACCAACAGTGTAAGAGGGATCTCCTTTCTCCACGTCCTCTCCAACACACGCTGTTTCCTGTCTTGCTAATTTTGGCCATTCTAACTGGTGTAAGGTGGTATCTCAATGTGGTTTCAATTTGAATCTCCCTGATGGCTAGTGATGATGAACATTTTCACATGCGTCAATGTATGTCTTCATTGGAGAAGTGTCTGTTCATATCTTCTGCCCATTTTTTGATATGATTATCAGTTTTGTGTGTGTTGAGTTTGAGAACTTCTTTATAGATACTGGATATCAACCTTTTGTCTGTACTGTCATTTGCAAATACCTTCTCCCATTCCATGAGTTTCCTCTTTGTTTTGTTGACTGTTTCCTTTGCTCTGCAGAAGCTTTTGATCTTGATGAAGTCCCAAAAGTTCATTTTCACTTTTGTTTCCTTTGCCTTTGGAGACATATCTTGAAAGAAGTTGCTGTGGCTGATATTGAAGAGGTTACTGCCTATGTTCTCCTCTAGGATTCTGATGGATTCCTGTCTCACATTGAGGCCTTTTATCCATTTCGAGTTTATCTTTGTGTACAGTGTAAGAGAATGGTCGAGTTTCATTCTTCTACATATAGCTGTCCAATTTTCCCAACACCATTTATTGAAGAGACTGTCTTTTTTCCACTGTATATTTTTTCTTGCTTTGTCGAAGATTATTTGACCATAGAGTTGAGGGTCAATATCTGGACTCTCTAATCTGGTCCACTGGTCTATGTGTCTATTTTTATGCCAGTACCATGCTGTCTTGGTGATTACAGCTTTTGTAGTAAAGCTTGAACTCAGGTAACGTGTTGCCGCCAGTTTTGGTTTTGTTTTTCAACATTTCCTTAGCGATTTGGGGTCTCTTCTGATTCCATACAAATTGTAGGATTATTTGCTCCAGCTCATTGAAAAATACCGGTGGAATTTTGATCAGAATGGCATTAAAAGTATAGATCGCTCTAGGCAGTGTAGACATTTTAACCATGTTTATTCTTCTGATCCAAGAGCATGGGATAGTCTTCCATCTTTTTGTGTCTTCTTCAATTTCTTTCATGAGTGTTCTGCAGTTCCTTGAGTACAGATCCTTTACCTCTTTGGTTAGGTTTATTTCCAGGTATCTTATGGTTCTTGGTGCTATGGTAAATGGAATCGATTCTTTAATTTCCCTTTCTGTATTTTCATTGTTAGTGTATAAGAAAGCCACTGATTTCTGTACATTGACTTTGTATCCTGCCACGCTACTGAATTGCTGTATGAGTTCTCGAAGTTTGCCCAAAAAAAAAAAAAGCTACTAGGATTTTGATAGGGTTTTCATTGACTCCATAGATCATTTTGGGTAGTATGGTTGTTTAATAATATTAAGTCTTCCAATTTATGAACGCAAATGTCCTTCCATTTATTTGCAGTATCTTTAATTTCTTTTAGCAGTATTTTGGAGTTTTCAGTATAAAAGTCTTTTACCTCTTTGGTTAAGTTTATTCCTAAGTTTATTCTTTTGGATGTTACTTTGAATGGGATTGTTTTCTTCATTTTCTTCTCAGATTGTTCCTTGCCAATGTATAGAAAGGCAATTTATCTTTGAGCATTGACTTTATATCTTGAAACTGCTGAATTTGTTTATTAGTTCTAATTCTGTGTGTGTGTATGTATGAATGTAATTGTTGTTTTTTTTTTTTTTTTTACATATACCAAATGCTATCTGTAAAGAGAGATAACATTTTTTTTTTTTCCAGTTTGGATGTATTTTAATTTCTTTTCTTACTTAAATGCTCTGGTGAGGACTACTATTTTGAATAGAAGTGGCAAGAGTGGGCATCATTTTCTTGTTACTGGTAGTAAAGGAAAAACTTTCAGTATTTCACTGTTGAATATGATGTTTGCGCTGGGCTTTACATACATGGCCTGCCTATATCTTGGTAGTTTTCTTTTATTTGCTGAATTTTTTTTTCTTTATTATCAATGGGTGTTGAATTTTGTCGAATACTTTTTCTACATCGATTGGTATAATCAAGATGACAATTTTCTGTCAACTGAAATGATTTTTGACTTTTGATCTATTAATATGTTTTATTACATTTATTGATTTGCATATATTGAACCATCCTTGCATCCCAAGAATAAATCCTACCTGGTCATAGTATATAATCCTTTTAATGTGCTATTGAGTTCAGTTTGCTGGTATTTTGTTGAGGATTTTTGGATTAATATCCATTAGGATTCCCCCCCCTCCCTTTTCTCATTATTTTCCTCCCTCCTTACTAATTCCTTCCTTCCTACCTTCCTTCCTTTTCCCTGTGATATCTTTAGCTTTGGTATAAGAATAATGCTGGTCTGATACAGTGGGTTTGGAAGTGTTTCTTCCTTTTCAATTTTTTGAAGAGTTTGAGAAGGATCTACATTAATGCTTCTTCAAATGTTTGGTAGAATTCTATAGTAAAGCCAACTGGTCCTGGACTTTTCTTTGTTTAGAGGTTTTTGATTACTGATTCAGTTACCTTATAGTTAAGGTCTGTTCAGATTTTCTATTTCTTCATGATTTAATCTTGGCAGGTTTATGTTCCTATTTATCCATTTCTACTAAATTATTCAACTTGTTGACAAAACTGTTCATAGTAGTCTCTTCTACTCCTTTTTATTTCTGTAGAATCAGTTTTAATATTTCCTTTTTTATTCATGATTTTATTTATATGAGTCTTCTCTCCTTTTATTCTCCCCATATTTAATCTTGCTAAATTTTAGTCAATCTTTTTAAAATACTAGCTCTTATTTTTGTTGATCTTTTTATATTGTTTTTCTTATTCTTGGTTTTGTTTATTTCTATTATAATTTTTATTATTTTCTTTTGTTAACTTTGGATTTAGCTTGTTCTTTTTCTTATTCCTTGATATGTAAGTTTAGGTTGCTGATTTGAGATCTTTCTTCTTTCAACTATACCTTATGGTACTATCTTTTAAATCTATACCAGGATTGATTGTTTTATGCACCATCATTATAATAATACAGTATTTTGCACTTGTTTATATATTTACCACTTTCATCTTGCTTTCTAGTGCCCATTTGACACAGCTTGGAGTTCCCTTTAGCATTTCATGTAAGGCAGATCAAGGGGTGATTAATTCCCTCACATTTATTTATCTGGAAAGTATTTCTTTTTCGTTATTCAAGGACAGTTTTGCTGGGTATAGTATTTTTGGTTGGCAGTTAATTTCTTTTGCCACTTTGAAAATATCCCACTCCCTTCTGATCTGTAAAGAGACATCTGCTGATAATATTATAGGAGCGCCCTTTTACATGACAAGTTCCTTTTCTCTTACTCCTTGCAAGGGTTTCTCTTGCCTTTGACTTTTGACAATTTGATTATAGTGTGTCTCTCTGGGCCTAACCTGGTTATAATATTTTGAGTTTCTTGAATTTGAATATTCATCTTTTCCCTTAGATTTGGAAAGTTTTCAGTTATTATTTCTTCAAAGGAACTATATGTCTTTTTCTCTCTTTTTTTCCCTGTAATTCTCATAATGCATATGTTGATTTGTTTTATGGTATCCCATAAATACCTTATGCTTTCCTCATTTTTGTTTGTTATTTCCTTTTTCAACTGATTTGTCTTTGTGTTCATTCAGACTTTCTTCTGCTTGATCAAGTCTTATGTTGACCTCTCTAGTGAATTTTTCTATCTAGTTATTTTATTCTTTACCTGCAGAATTTTTTTTTCCATAGTTGCTACCTTTTTGTTGATATTCTTATTTTGTTCATGCATTATTTTTCTGATTTCATTTAGTTGTCTGTGTTTTCTTGTAGATAACAAAACTTCTTTGAGGCAATTATTTTGAATTCTCTGTCAAGTAATTCATAGATATCTTTATCTAGGGTTAGATTCTGGGGATTTATTTTTTTCCTTTGATTCAGCCACATTTTCTTATTTCTTTGTGTAAGTTATGATTTGTTGCTGAAGTTTATACATCTGTGCAAACAACCATCTCCCCTAGTTTGTATGGACTGGATTTGTGCAGAGAAAGGCCTTCACCAATCAGCCCAACAGTAGATTCTTGGGGCCTCTAAAACCTTTGTGGGGGATGTCACTATTTTGGTATTGTGTGTATAATTCCCAAATAAGGAGCATCTGACTGTTTTTCTCCTTTCTTTATCATCTCTTGTTCCTTCCGGTGTCTTTTGTGGTATTGCAGGTTCTCTGGTGCTACAGTCACAAGCTCTCCCACTCTTCTTTTTCTTAGCAGCCCACAGGCATCCAAATCATGACTGTCCTCATCAGCTCCCCAAAAACAGACAAGACAGCTAACAGTCCCTTGGCAACAATCTGAAAAGTTGGAATTCAGGATGCACAGTTGAATCTTTTTCCTGCAGCTCATGGGAAACTCACAAGTTCCACACCTTCTGTTTGTGCTGAGCTGTGATGGCCTTAGCTGCAGAATTGCAGGTCCTCTGGTACAGCAGCAAGCCACTCCCCTCCACTTTTTCACTTTCAGCAGCCCCCAGGCATCTCAGCAAGTGGAAATCAGTCCTTCATGCAGCCCTCCAAAAAAATGGATCACTGAATATAGGTTCCACTTTTCTCTTTTCTTGAAGGGAAAACTGTGAGCCAATCTGAGCCATGCTTGTTTAGGGCAAGGGCCATCACATATAAGGAGAAATGGCTCTTGTACCTGTTTTAATGTGTTCCTTCTCAGCTTTGTACTGAGGCTTCTTAATTGGTTTCTAAAATTCTCATGAAAGTATTTTGATTCATGTATTGTTAATTCAGTATCTTTGTGGGAAAGGCTGGTGTTTTCTGTTTTTCCATCTTGCTGATGTCACTACAGTTATAATGAGCTTTGTATCTTAAAGTTTATGGTGGGTTTCACAAAATATTTGATTCAAAGAAACTCCTAAATTTACCATTTATACTGAAATTAGGGGAACTAATCCTTTTATGATCCACAGCTTTTATTTAATAATGATTGCTATTTAGTTTTATACAGATAGAAAATCTAGTTAGAATTTCTTTAAACTTGATTATTCTAGTGGTATTTGACTTTGAACTTTAATAAAATGAACACTTTAGAGTTATCTATGGAAGATTATCAGTTTTAAGATTTATTGCTTTTAGATAACAGAATGAAAAAAGAAACAAGATCATTGTCCAAATATAAAGGAGCTGTTCATCAGCTAGATGGAAAAAAGATCTTGATTTAGGATTTGAAAGACTACTAATTGCTAGAGTTTAACCACTATTGAGATATATTCAAGAGAATGAGGGATTTTATACTAGTGATAGGAAAGAGAAAAGAAAATTTTTAAAAATCCAAAGATGTACGTTGTCTTACAATATGCACTTATTCTTAAAAGAGTGAATATTTATATTCAGTCAATGTTTATAGTCTGTTGTTGGAAAAGTTTTACAGTGGTAGAGAAACAGACTAGGTGGTTTGACCAATATATTTTATCTTTAATTTACATCCTGTTATGCACATGTGCCCAATTATAAGGTCAGTATTTCATTGCTTTTGTTAAAGGTCATTTAAGGATCTGCAGAGAAGAAAGTAAAGTATTATGGATATAAGATTATTTTCAGGTATGTACAACAAAGTTACATTTTAGCATAGCATTCAGGATAAAAATTAAACTGATAACATTATGCTTATCTGTAATTATTAAATAAATGTTGATTCTAATTTTAAAGCACCTCTCAAACTCAGAGATAGTCTAAATTATAATCAGAGATTTTCTAGGGAGTAATTTACTCACTTCTTCAGGTATTTCTAAGGTGGTTTCTATGTAAAAATCTGTAAGAACATTCTGGCCTTCATCCAGGCACATTGAGTATGTTAACAGGTTATTAAAAAAAGCCTTCCAAAGTGAGTTGTGCAAGATAATATATTTTGATTTGAGAAGATATTAGAACTTCCTCAAGATACTTTTGACTTCATTATTTTTAAAACTTTGTGTGTGTGTGCACACAATTAAAAGATGTGTGCATACAATTAAAAGATTTTTTATTATTATAGTATATTTCTAATCTAGTACATAATCTAATCTAGTACATTAAAACAGAATTATTTAAAAAATTAATAGGTGTATTGGAAAACATTTTGTAATAAAAATGTGTATTAAATTCAGGTCTGTTGAACTACAAATATTTGGACTTTTGGATTCTGTCATGGCAATGATTTTTTTAAAGCAGTTTATCAAGGTATAATTTACATACCATAAATTTACTCTTTGTAAACATAGAATTAAATGATTTTTAGTAAAGTTATTGACTTATACAATGATTACAATAAATCATATTTAGAACACTTTCCTCAGACCCAAATTTCTCTGATGTCTAATTTCAGTCGATCCTTATTCCCTCCATTTTCTGCCTCTATAAATTTGCCTTTTTTTGGACATGCATATAAATTGAGTCATATAGCATTTTGTATCTGGCTTCTTTTACTTAATATAATGTTTTTGAGGTTCACCCATATGTTGGTATATATAATTGATGGACATTTTAATTGTTTCTGGTTTGAGGCTACAGTAAATAATATTGCTATGAATATTTGCCTAGAAGCTTTTATATGAATGTGTTTTTTATATTCATTGTTAGACCTCCATGTGTGGAATTGCTGGATATATGTTAAAATCTCTTTTTAACTATCTGACAGTTGCAGTGTTTTCATGTTTTTACTAACACTTTATATTATCTATCTTAAGGATCATAAGCTATTATAGTGGGTAAATAGAAATATCTTAACTGAGGTTTTGATTTAAGTTTCCCCAAATGACTATTTTGTTGAACATATTTTTATGTACTTATTAGCTATTCTGTATTTTTCTCAAAATATCTATTTAAATACTTCATCAATTTTTTAATTGAGTTTTTTTAAAACTCTAAGCATTTTTAATATATTGTGGCTAAAATTTTTTACAGAAATATAATCTGAATATATTTTCTCCAAGTCTGTCGCCTATTTTCTTATATTAATGGTGTGTTTTGAAGCTGAAAAAATTAATTTTAAGTAAGGTCAGTTTACCAACGATTCATTTTATGCATGTGCTTTTGTTTTCATATCTAAAAAAAAATATTTCCCTAACTCAATGTACAAAGATTTTATTCTATGTTTATTTTTTTCCTAGAAGTTTAATAAGATTAGCTCTTAGTAAGAGCTTATGGGTTATGATCCATTTGAGATCATTTTGGGTATATCTAAGTTGATTTTCTGACATACGAATATTCAAGTATCTAAGTTGATTTTCTGACATACGAATATTCAAGTCCCCCAGTACTACATGTTGAAAGACTTGCCTTTTCCTATTGAAATGTCTTGGTACTTTCATTGAAAATCAGTTGGTCATAAATTGAATATTTCTGGATCTCAGTGTTATTCCGTTCATCTGAACATCTATTCTGACACTGATATGACACTCTTGTTATCATAGCTTTGTGGTAAGTTTTGAAATCAGATAATCTAAATCTATTTTTATATAAAAAGGTTTTGTCTACTCCAGGTCTTTCATTTATATAAATTTATGGATTAGCTTATAAGTCTATAAAACAGTTTCCTTCAATTTCAATAACAGTTGGGTTGAATCTATAGATCATTGTGAGGAGGATTGCCATTTTATTAATAGTATGTTTTTCAATATTGAGTTTTTCTGTAAACATGGAATAGCTCTCTATTTATTTAGATCTTTAATTTCTTTCAACAGTGCTTAGTAGTCTTTTTTTCTTATAATAGATTTTTTTAGGAGGTTTTAGATTCACAGCAAAATTGAATAGAAGGTATAGAGATACTTCTATCAACATAGATGCATATCATCTCATACTATTAGCATCCTGTAGCAGAGTGGTACATTTGCTCTTTGTTTTGGCCATACTATGTTGTCTTGATTACTTAGGCTTTATAGTAAGTCTTGAAGTCAGCTTGCATTCCTCCTCCCACTTTGTTCTTCAATTTTGGATTAGCTATTCTGAGGTTTTGCCACTTAATGTAAACTTTAGGATCAGTTTGTTGATAAACACAAAATAACTTGCTGGTATGTTTCTTGGGATTGCAATGAAACTATAGGTCAAGTTGGGAAGAATTGACATCTTGACACTATTGTGTCTTCCTATCTATGAAACAGAATATCTATCTATTTATTTATTTTTATTTCTTTCAACAGAATTTTATAGATATAGATCTTGTTCATATTTTCTTGGATTTATATCTAAGTGTTTCAGTTTTGGAGATGCTGATGTAAATGGTATTGCATTTTTATTTTATTTATTTTTTTAAGTAGGCTCCATGCCTCATGTGGAGCTTGAACTTACAACCCTGAGATCAAGAGTCATATGCTCTACTGACTGAGCCAGTCAGGTGCCCTAGGTATTTTGTTTTTAATTTCAAATTGACATGTTCACTTCTTGTATATAGGAGAGCAGTTGATTTTTGTATATTAATGTTATGTTCTGTCATCTTGCTCTATTTGCTTATCGATTCCAGGAGCTTTTAACTGATTCTTTTTGGATTTTCTATGCTTTATAGTTTTTGATATACAAGCCTTGTACTTCTTTTAATAAATACATTTGTAAGTATTTTATTCATCTTGATTCTTTTGATGATGGAATTATTTTAATTTACTTTTGGTATTCTTTGCTAGTATATAAAAATAGAATTTGTTTTTTGAATATTGACTTTGTGTCCTATGATCTTGCTGAATTTGTTAAGTAGATTTGTTTTTGTTTTTGTTTTCATTTTTGAGCCCTTGGAATTTTTTTTTTTTTTTAACATGCAAGATTATGTCATCTGTCAACACAGGTAGTTTTACCTCTTCTTTTTCAATAAAGATGCCTTCTCTCTCTCTCTCCTTTCTCTCTCTCTCTCTTAATTGCACTGAATAGAACTTCAATAAAATGTTGGATAACAGTGGTGAGTTTATATATTTGTGCCTTTTTCCCAACCTTGAGGAGGAAGGAGTTCACTCTTACATCTTAGAAGGACAGTGTTAGCTCTATGTTTTCTGTAGATGCCCTTTATCAAGTTGAAGAGATTCCCTTCTGTTTATTTTTATTATGAATGGTTATTGAAATTTGCCAAATAATTTTATCAATTTGTTATAGTCTTTTATCTTTTATTCTACTATGGTATGTCACATTAAATCATTTTCATATGTTAAACCCACATTGTATTCCTGGGATAAATTCCATTTGGTCATGGTGTACCATCCCTTTTATATGTTACTGGGTTCACCTTGTTAATATTTTGTTAAGGATTTTTGCTTTTATGTTCATGAGGAATAATGATCTTTATTTTATTTTCTTGTGATATCTTTATCTGTTTTTGTCATATGAATAATTGAATAGGTTGGAAAGTTTCTTCTCCTCCTGAGTGCTGTGAAGGATTGGTTTCTTCATAATTATGTTAAAAATAATTAGCGAAGTGACTTTTAATTTTAAAAAATTAAATCCTTGCTTATTTCCCAGTAATGGCTTCACTTTAAATGTAGAATAGATCTCCAGTTCCTTTCCATGGTCTATAGGCCCAAGATATAGGGACCTTGTCTAACATCTGATCTCACCTTATACCTTATACTCTTTTACTTGTATGCTGTGCTATAACTACATGGGCCTTTTTTATGTACCTTGAACTCTCTAGTTTTACTGCCTTTTCACTTTAAGTTCTTTCTACTGCTCTCTTCTTTCTTATCAACTATATCATAGCTCAAAAGTAATTGCCTCATACAATTCTTCTCAGTCCATTTGCCTTCATTGCTGTCCCAGTGGCCCTCTAGCTTCTTGCTCTGTTTAATTTTTTGCCCCAGCACTGTTTACTGTTTGAAATTGTTATTTACTTATTTGTACATCTAACATTTATTTTCTCTACTTCTCCTTCAACATTAGCTCTATAAAGGCAGATATCTGGCCATTCTTTTTTACTGCTATATGTCTTGCATCTAGAACAATGTCTTCCACTTAGTGAAACCTCAGACATTATTTGTATAATAAATAAAATGAATTATCTCAGGGTCTTGCTTGAATTTTAGAAATATAATTAAAGTCTCCTTTCCAGATATCTCTTCATTAAAAACATTAAAAGTACATAAAAATAACTTGACAAGTAGAAACCATTAGAGATCTATTTTTGTTGGTAAATAGCATTTACAAAAGGATAATTTCACTGTTGTCAATACTCTGTTGGTCATATGAGGAATCATAAAATTGTTTGGGTTTCTCAGACTCAATCCCTTCCTTTCACAATGAAACTCATTAAAACTTTAATTCCCTGTGCTCGTTTTAAAGATCTCAAGAGATAATATTCCTTAATATCCTTCTGTAGCCTGTAGTAACTGTAGGTACCTTGAACCTAGGTTTTCTTACTCATTTTCTTCACTTGTTGAAAAAATGAGCCTCCAATAGAAGATACAGAGCAATTCTCGTCTTTGTAATGAGAAGATCCCTTCAAAAGAAGGTTATGGCTGACTTTAAATTTTAAACTTCTAGGAATGTAGATGAAATCGTTATGATATCTTATAAATTTAGGTGTGTTTTGCTATTAAAGCATTAATTATTAAATATTGTTTTTTTCCATTTTATACCTACCATGGAATTACTGTATTCAAATTTATCTCAGTTATCTACCACTTTAGTGTTTTTATTAACACTTCAACCTATTTTTTGAGTCATCTAATACTACTTTCCATCTATCTAATAGGTTTCTAAATAATATTGTCTTACCTTTAGTATAGCTTAATATAGAGAAATTTTGTAATTCAGCATATGATACTATCTCTAAAATTCTATTTCAAGCTACTAGTAATTATTTTATAATAGTATAAAAGTTTTTATGTGTATTTACTGTTTTTAAATATATATTTGTTAATAAATCACTTTGTATAAGTAAGTGTTGCATTTGTTTTTGTAACTTAATCTTTCCTTGGCCATATATTTGTTCAAATTGTGAGATCCTTTTCCAGGGTAATTTCTGAATTTGTATTTGACTTTTGTTGTTGTTTTTGCTTGTTTAATCAATCCCATGAGTTGACATATTTAACATGCCAAACTAGCATAGATTATAGGCTAATGTACCTTTCCCAAGCTGTACTTGTTTGCTTAAAATAGATATTAAAATGTCATTAATATCAAAGATTTTGAAAGCCCTCAAATATTTTGCAACTATCTTTTTTTATATGAGATTGTTTGGGGAAAAAAATCATGGTTTGAATTTGGCCAGATAAGGATTTTATTTATTTGTTTGTTATTTATTTATATTTTTAAAGTAGGCTCTGCATCTATGTGGTGCTTGAACTCATCACCCTGTGATCAAGTCATGCTCTACCTACTGAGCCAGCCTGGTGCCCGGCCAGATAAGGTTTTCAAAGAATTTTTTCTTGTCTCCCAGTTTTCAGACTTCTGGGGATATAACAGACTTTTTAGTCCAGTTTAGTGAAGATTTTTCTCTTTCATCTGCTTTTGAAATTTGTGCTTTTGAAATAATCATTTTATTTTATCTGATTATTTTTCTGTTAACCACCAGTATAAAGAAAGATTTCTAATTGGTGATATGTTTTTGAAGTGAATTTCAACACTATGTGCTTTGTGAGAATGTAAGATCTGTAAGAGTTGATTTATTTTAAAGTTTCAATAAGAGCGGGTCAGTGACTTATTTTAAGTATAAAAATGTATTTGACCTATTATGGTTAGTTTTGCATTTTTTTTAAAGATTATATTTATTTGACAGACAGAGATCACAAGCAGGCAGAGAGGCAGGCAGAGAGAGAGGAGGAAGCAGGCTCCCCATTGAGCAGAGAGCCCAATGAGGGGCTTGATCACAGGACATTGAGATCATGACCTGAGCTGAAGGCAGAGGCTTTAACCTACTGAGCCACCCAGGCGCCCCTAGTTTTGCATTTTTGCACGTATAACTCAAATTTTATTTTATGTTATTTTATTATTCTTTTTTAAAGATTTTATTTTATTTGACAGAGATCACAAGTAGGCAGAGAGGCAGGCAGAGAAAGAGGGGGAAACAGGCCCTCCACTGAGCAGAGAGCCCAATGTAGGGCTCAATCCCAGGACCCTGGGACCATGACCTGAGCTGAAGGCAGAGGCTTTAACCCACTGAGCCACTCAGGCACCTGTCAAATTTTAGTTTAAGGAAGATATTTTAACATGTGTCAGAATTTCTTTCATTTCTAAGGCTGAATAATGTTCCATTGTGTGTGTATGTGTATGTGTGTGTGTGTGTGTGTGTGTGCCTACATACCACATTTTGTTTATCCATTTATCCATCAGTGGACATTTTTGCTGTTTGCACTTTTAGCTAATGTGATTGGTACTGCTATGTATACAAGTATCTGTTTGAGTTCCTACTTTGAACTTTGAATTTGTTTGGGTATATACCTAGGTACAGGGAACATTTTATCATCAGGGATAAAATTTGGGGAACCAAAAGAAAGCTTCTAACTTCTAGGAGTTCTCATCCTTCGGTTCATGGGTAGAATTTGGGGTATCTATAAACGTGGGTGTGAAATAAAAGGACACTTTATGATCACCAGCCTATGACTGAATGACTGAAAGGTAGCATTTCCTTCAGTGATAATGGTAGGCAATGCCGCATAGCATTAGCAGGACCTATGACTTGATCACCAGGAGAAATCACACGTGTTTTCATATCCCATTCTGGTCATTGTGGATTTCTTAGAATATCATTGTATTTGTCACTACTCCAAAGTTTGGTAGTTATCAGAACTACAGCTAGATCTTGTTATTTAATGCAGTGAAATAGTCATCTTTAACTCTATCACAGATTTTAAGAAATATTTTGATAACTGTATTTCAGTGTTTTCAGTTCCCTTTGCAATCCTGTGAATTTATTTTACACATTTAAAAAGACTACACTAAGAATGCATCCAGATTCTTCACCAGATAGCCAGGGCTCCAAGGCAAAACTAACTAACTAACTAACTAACTAAAGCAAGCTACTGCTTTTGAAAGTAACAATTGGCTGAGATTGATCTGAACTATGTTTTCTCTTTTGCAGATTCATGATTTTCAATGCTGTCTTCTGCCCTCTAAGCTGCGTGACACATTATTGCACTTGCTAAACACCTCATTTCTAATTGCTAAATGTCTCTATGACTTATTATTTGAAATTGGAACTTGGTAAAATACTTTTAATCATTTGAAAGTTTGTTTTTTTTTTTTACGGATTTTAGCTTTTCAAGGAAAATGCTGTGAAATTAAACCTTCAATTGTTTTCTTGTGCTTCCTAAGCAAATTGCTTAATGTTTCATATATCATTTTGGAACAACAGTTCTTAGGTGCTTGCTCCAACTTTCTTTATTTGAGTTTCAGG
This sequence comes from Mustela putorius furo, assembly GCF_011764305.1. Lineage (NCBI taxonomy): Eukaryota > Metazoa > Chordata > Mammalia > Carnivora > Mustelidae > Mustela > Mustela putorius. The sequence continues at coordinate 6,931,327 of NW_025421467.1, forward strand.
TAGTTTAGAGTGGCACTTCTCAGACTTGTCAGCTGGGCGTCTTACTCAAATGTAGATTCTGAATCAGGAGGTTTGTGGGCCTGAGGTTCTGCATATCTGCTCCCAGGTTTTGCCACTCCTGCTCATTTTAGACTACCATAAAAAAACATACCATGCAGTATTTAGTAATATGCATCAGAAGATTAAGCTACTTTGGAGCACCCTTGCTTGACCATTGCTTGGAATCTGTACTGATTATTTGCTGGCTTCTGCATTTAAATTCGTTAGGTGAGTTTAATTCACAATCGATTGATTGTAATTCTAGCCTCATAGGAGATTTGGAGCTATGTTAATGGTAGCTGGATTTGAAACTGTGTGCACTTGTATATGTTCTTTAACTATTTATTTATTTATTTATTTAAAGACCGAGAGCTGGGGGTGGGGGGAGGGGCAGAAGGAGAGGAAGAAACAGTCTTTTTAAAAATTTTATTAAAAAAATTTTTTTTAAAAGATTTTTACTTATTTATTTTGAGAGAGCGAGAGGGAGACAGAGTGAGAGAGAGCACGAGAGGGGAGGTCAGAGGGAGAAGCAGATTCCCCATGGAGCTGAAAGCCCGATGTGGGACTCGATCCCAGGACTCTGGGACCATGACCTGAGCCGAAGGCAGTTGCTTAACCAACTGAGCCACCCAGGCGCCTAGGGAGAAACACTCTTAAGCAGACTCCAAGTTGAATGTGGAGCCTGATGTGGGGTTTGATCTCATGATACTGAGATCAGGACTTGAGCCAAAACCAAGAGTCAGACATGTAACCAACTGTGCCACCCCGGTGCTCCACTAATGTATTTTCTTTAGAAAACCTTGTCCCTGGTGTATCAAGGAGTCCATATTCAGGTACTATTGTGAAATTTTTATTTTGAGCTAGTTAGTGTACATACAGTTTCAAAGTTCTAAATGGTAAATTAAATATTTGGGAAAAATTAATTTTGATCTTGGGTTTTAGAAGCTCCATTTCTCCTCCGAATCCAATCAAGTAGATAGAACAATTAAGATACAGTGGTATACTGTGCAATTGAATACCAGTGCTTTGGCAATTTTAAAGGTATTTTAAAATGTCTATATTAGGCTGTTTGTTTTTTTTTCTTTTTTCTGCCATCCTTTTTCTACTCTATTTTAGGCTGTACTTCTGAGATAGTTTTCTATAGTAGAGGGAGAGAAAACAAACTGTATGCAGGAAGATAAAGGGCCAGTCCTTGAAAGAACACTTGTTAATTTTAGGAATTTTTTTTTTTTTAAGTGAAAAATTCCATCAATAGTTCTAAGAAAGACTCCATAGAGGTGTAGCTACACTGTGGAAATAAATAAAGAGACTACCCAAGTGAGACCAAATAAAGGTTATTTATTCCAAACTTGCTGTGACAAGGGAGCCAGCCACCATCACTTGCATTCAGCAGGGATTCAAAGCCATGTGGGGCTTAGGGAAGCTTTATTGTGAAAAAAAAAATGGAAGATGTCAGGTATGTCTGATTGGAGATTGTTGGCACGAGGAAACTGGAGGTGGCTAACTGGAAGCTGGGCATCTGGGTGGTTGGTTTGGAGGGCATATGTGACTTTTTCTACTTGATCCTGATTTGGAATGGTGACAAAAAAACAGTAAAATGGAAGTGATTGAATGAGTCTGGATCATTCTGGGCCAACTGCTGCAGAGGTTTGGTTTCTCGTGATGGTTGCTCCAGAGGTTATGGGTCAGCATTCTGTCGTCCAATATTATATTATATCTGGCCATTAACTCAACACTTTCCCAGATTTCTCCTAATGTTAACACTTTTGCCAAACTAGGATAATATATCACAATATTGACATTGCTACAATCTACTAATCTTATTCAGATCGCTCCAGTTTTATTTGTCCTCGTTTGTGTGTGTGCATGTGTAGATTTATGTATACCACCACAGAAAAGATACTGAACAGGACAATTCCGTGAATACAAGGATCTCTGGTGTTGCCCTTTTATAATGACATCATCCTCTCTCCCATCTTTAAACCCCTGCAACCACTGATCAGTTCTCCATTTGTAAAATTTTGTCATTTCAGAAGTGTATAATATAAATGGAATTATACAGTATGTGACCCTTGGGATTTTTTTTTTTCCACTCAGCTTAATCTTCTGGAGTTTATTTGTTTACTTTTAAAACCATTTTAATTAGTCAGCTAATACATGAATAAATTCTCCTTGTGAACCATTAAAATAGAAAAAAATCAGGTTAAAGCTTCCTTTAACTAAAAACACTCTCAGTCTTCATCTCCTCCCTTAAAGTAATGAAGTATTTATTCAGTCATTCTTTTATTGAAATCCATTTTTAAAATATATAGATATACATATATGTATATGTGCATATATACACATCTGTGTGGTTTTTTTTTCCCCACAATTCTGTTGCTGTCAGAAAGCTTCAGAGGATATCCTTGTACATGCTTCCTTTTGCATTTGCCAGTTTGTCTGTTTTCCATTTAAGAGTGATACCATTGGGTAATAGGAAATATAGAGTATAGATATTGCCAAATTTCCCTTCAAATTGGCAGTACTTATTTATATGCCTGATTGTACCCCAAATGAGCATTCCCTCAGATTGTCCAATGTCTAATAGATTTAGAACTTAATATTTTTCTGCCAATTGTCTAAGTGAAGAATGGTCTCATTATTGTTATAATTTATATTTCCCTGTTTAATAATGAGGGTATCTTGAAAAGTATTTATTATCATTATTTGCCCTATTTATAATTCCTGCTTTGTAGTATTCTTTTCATGTTCTTTTTCTCTATTGGTTAATTGTCTTATTGTCTTCTACTTTCTGTTGGTTAGTTGTCTTATTTTTCTTCTTGATTTAGATTTTAAAAACTTATTCTGGATTCTAATTCATTGTTTATTGGACATGTATATTCTGTAACTAATCCCTTAGCATGTTAACTTTTGTAGTTTTAAATTTGATGTTCAATTTATCATTCTTTTTTTGTACCTTTTTAAAGAAAATCTTCCTCCCTTTCATTTTTAAACCTTACATTTTCTCAAAGTGACAGGGTATTTTGTTTCACAGGTGATGGGACAGGTTTTCCCATGTACATGTTCTGATTCAAACCTGCTGTGGTTTCTGTGTTAGTTCTGCCTTCTTGATCTTTTCAGCTGAAATATCTTGTCTTTTGACCACTTCGAAGAAGTTGAAAATATTGGTTGTCGAAAATATTGGTTGTCGAGAAGAGCAAGTCCCCTTATATTCCAGTCCAGTCTCATTTCTTTGTGATTCATGTGGACATCTCTACCTTCAGAAAAGCCTGGTAACACTGAAAGTACATACAATTCCAAAGACAGAATTTTAAAGATGTTGGATATGTGAATAATAAATTCCAGAGGAATGTCAACTCCTAAACATCCAGATAGATTTTAATTCCTCTCAAGACAGATCAATAAAGACAAATTTGATGATTCTAGGTATAGCTGATTTTGAGCTATCCCCTTAAACCAACTTGCTATCTATTTTCTGTAGAAATGAAAAATTGCCTGACTTTTACAGTAAACATTACTTAAAGAAAAATTTGCCCTATGGTTCTTGGCCAAATATCGGGGGTCAGATGCAAACCTTTGGAAGCTAACAACTTTGGCAGACCCCCAGAGTTTAATAGTATTAATGTTTTAGTTTTCTAATAAAAGTTTAAATTTATTTAAATTCTCAAATAGATTATGTCATTTGAAGAGATAGGATAATGGCAAAAGGAATATAATAACCTTGAGATTTTTAAATATTGATTTTGGAAACACTTCACACTAAAATCATGTAATATAATAATTAGTTGATCCAGTTTTTCCTCTCATTGTATTTATAATTCTTTTTTTTTTTAAATTTTTTATTTGATGAATGGATCAAGAAGATGTGGTATATATACACAATGGAATACTATAATTCTTTTTTTTAAAATATTTTATTTATTTATCAGAGAGAGAGAGGGGGATAGAGTGAGCACAGGCAGACAGAATGGCAGGCAGAGGCAGAGGGAGAAGCAGGCTCCCCACTGAGCAAGGAGCCCGATGTGGGACTCAATCCCAGGACGCTGGGATCCTGACCTGAGCCGAAGGCAGCTGCTTAACCAACTGAGCCACCCAGGTGTCCCTGTATTTATAATTCTTATGAAAGTATTTTAAAGCATAATAGATTGCCAGCAGGAGTTTAAGTAGTAAAAATAAAGAATCAATGTCATTATAATAGTTTTTGGGGCGGGGAGGAATTTCCTCCAACTCTATTTCTATATTCAACAAGTGTTTATTTGTGCACTTATAGTTATATTCATCACCATGCCTTTTATCTAAATTTCTTTACTGTCTACAGACTCAAGTATAACTGGCTGCTAACATGTTTTCACTGAGAGATAACAAATTTGTTATTTCTGTCATTTTTTTTCCTTCAGCATTCCCTAATTTGGTCAGTGGTGTCACCATCCATTATTTATTTAAGAAACCTTTTAGTTATATTTGGATTCTCTTCCTCATCTCCCATGTCTAGTCAGCTTCCAAGACCCTTTGATTTCTGCTTTCTAATTTCCAAAATTTTCTTTTCTCCATCTCTGTTAGTACTTACAGTTTTCAAGCTAGCCTTCTACCTTGTGTTCTCACTTACAACCCTCACTTGACTCAGCTGTCTTCTATTTCTTTTTAGTCTAGGTTTTCCCCTAAACCAGATCCTGAGACCAGGGCTCTTGTGCAGGTGGTTTACTTTGGGAAGTGATCCTAAGGAAAAGGGTGAGTAGCGAGAAGAATGAAATAAGAAGGGAATGTCTATCTAGGGATGTGTTACTGAGCTGAGTTTCACCGTGTTTATTTAGGGTTCCATCCTGCCAAGTGAATCCTTAGGAGCCCTGTAGAACATTCCCCAGAATTATATACCCAAAGGATGACAGAGGGGAGTATTTATCTACCAGTTTCCATCTTCCATTGCTCAAGAGCTGCTGAAGAGGTGTTAATTTGTGTATTTGCAGTTTAGTTGAACAGGGGGCACTGCAGAGAAGTTTGATTGCAGAAAGCAAGAGAACAGGGCTGACTTCATGGGTGTATTATCTGTTAGTAATCTGTGTAGTCACAAGGGACCACACTTTGAAGGTCCTAATGCTTTGTTTAATGATGTGCTCTTATTGTTTTGAAATGTATAATTATTTATGAACAAGAGTCCTTACATTTTCATTTTCTACTGGGACCTAGAAATTATCCAGCTATTTTTGCTAGAGACACACACAGTGACCATGAGATAAAAGGCTGCCTGTAGTGAAAAGGTTAGCCAAGAGAATGTGATGTAAGGCCAAACACGTGTCTAATACATATTCTGTGTAGTGTATCCATATCTGGGTTTCTACTTAGGAATGTACTAAGCAGTGATGATCTAGCAAAGACCAGTATGCATCCTGCAGAGGAGAGTACAAAGTTTGTTCTTCCAAATCTATGCAGAGCATGTAAGCCTAGGTCTCTCTTTTAGAGCAGTTCCTGAGTGCAACCCCATGGGCTGTGACTCAGGCCTGAGGACCAGTGTGCTGGTCATTCAGATTAAATGTAAGAATGAGGTTTATAAGCATTTTCTGATAAGTCATCTTTCCCTGGCACTCACTAATTTTGACTTGAAGGGCCCATCTTCAGATTCAGCTGGGAAGAGAGCCCACCAGTGTAGGGAAGGAGGTTTAGACTATTACTCTGGGAAGAATACCAGTTTTGCTTGCCTTTCTTTCTTTTCCACTGTGGTGACTCTGCTGCTTCAACCCTAGCTTTGAGGGAAGAAGGGAAGTGCAATCATCAAGAAGTGATATAAGTTATTTCCTTGTAAGTATGTCCTTCCTATGACATCTCTCTCTTACCTCCCATAGCGTTATAAGGAATCTAAAAGAAAAGGCAAAAAAAGTCTTTGTGTGAGTGTATAATCTTGAAGTTCTGTATCCTCTGTCCTGTAAAATTTTTACTGTATATGTATATACAGATATATCTGTATATATACGTATACATATATATATATACGTATACATATATATATATTCATATTCTTTTTGCTTTGTGCTTTCTAGTCTTTCTAGTCTTTGTATATATATATATACAGATATATCTGTATATACATATATATTCATATTCTTTTTGCTTTGTGTTTTCTAGTATATATACATATATATACAGATATATCTGTATATATATATAGATATATGTATATATGTGTATATATATGTATATATATATCTGTATATATATGTGTGTGTATATATATATATGTAGAATTGACCTACAAGTTAGGGAGATGTCAAATGCATTTGTTTTATGGTTGTAAAAACCATACTGTAAAGCAGAGAGGGTTACTAACTCCTCAGTTAGATCTAGCATGCTAAATACAAACAGGAACCCAGTTTGGTTTTTTGCTTATTGAGTTGGCAGTATTGTTTTTGGAATGTCAATTGTACTAGAAATTTAGGAAATATCTGTTCCTTACCACCCCCCCCCACTTTTTTTTTGAGTGTGTAGCCATAAAGAAATGGGAATGACAAATGATAATTGTTTAGTCCTAAAGAACAATGGATGCCACAAATTTCTTTTTCAATCAAAAGAGCAATAATAACTACTTTTGCTCATATTATGGAAGTAGTTGTTATTTAAGTGTTTGTTCTTTCTTTCTTTCTTCTTTCTTTTATATGAGTGTCTCTAGTTGTTTACACATATTTAGGTTACAAGTAAATCATTGAAGAGAAAGGTCAAAGGATTTAATAAGATTTTGTTCATGTTAATATGTACAAACCATGTGTTTAGATTCCTTCCCAGTGCACAAACACAAATGCTACTATGTGTATAGACATATACATAAAAATAGAAATGATTCAAGCACTTGGATATGAGAAATTATTATTTCTTTGGTGTTTTTGTTGTTCCTTCTCTAAAGAGGCAGACAGCTACACTCAGCTGAACACTGGATTTTTCTTTGTGTCACTGTTGTAAATTAACTTATTGTGATGATCTCCATGAAAACTGATGACAAATTATTTTTCAAAAATGTAGATACATTCATCATCATCAGCTGTGATCAGCTGCATTAAAGATGTCCTTTGAAAATGAAGTGTTCTAAATTAAGATGCTTAAAAAGTACAAATAACAAAAACCAAGTCAGAGAAACCCTAAGCTTTTCAAACTTGGTATGTGAATGTGTCCATTTTAAATGGAGAAAATGAGGCCAGCATCAGTTGGGGACTTTCCGAAGAACACATTGTATGTACTGTATCAGTCAGTGACTCTATTCTTAGGAGGCCGCAGTGACACGGTCCTTCATCCTGCTGCCAGGTGGCGCTGTGCGGTAGTAGGTGCAGTCTTACACAAGCCATAAAATGTCTGCTCCTGCCCTAATTGTACTGCTGACCCTGATAACTGATTCTATTAGAAGTGTGAAAATAAACTTATTTTAAAAATTTCTAAATCATTTCTATACAACTATACTTAAAGAGGTCTTAATCTTTACATTTAGTGAGAATCTTCTGTGTTTAGTGAATGCATCTTAAAGAGTGAATAAAAGACTCATGATTTCCAGAATGCACTAACATCTTTCATTATAACTGGTGCCTCATGCCTTATAAATACTCTGCTTTGAATATAAATAAAGCAGTATTAAAAATAAAACTCTTTTGTTGCCAATACAGTGCTTTTTTACTGTGGAACAGTCATACTAGAAGGAGTTTGCCGGCAATGAATAGACGAAATATCTTACAACATTAGTTTACCATGTGTTAACATACACTTAAAATATTTTTTTTTTTTAAGAAAAGCCTTCTGTATATATTTTTTTCTTACAAGTGAGTATATGTTTGCCCATTTTCTTCCCCCAAGGATGATTACAATCATTCTTAAAATGGTCAACTTTCTGGTTGGTTTTTTTTTTCTTCTCCCTCTTGCAGAGGGATGTAATTTGATGGTCTTTTTCTTTGTTATTATAACGACCTGTCTTTACAGTTACTCTCAAATTAACCCTCAGACGGGAAGTTTCCAAGACCAGTGCAGGTGGCATACGTCAGCTGAAAAATTATTTTAAATGTTGGATTTCTTCTTTTAACGTTACAAATGTAAATCTCCAATCTGTGTGAATGTGTAAGGTAAATGGGATTTGGAATGTGAAACCCCTATTAGAAATATGACTCAGTGTTAGTGTTATGCGTTTTTAAGAGATAGCATCTAAAAGATGTGAGCATTTTTGCAATCTTTATGAACAAGGACAATTTTTCTGGTTGCCAACATTCTTATCTTTTCATGTTAGTTATCTAGGCACTACAGTGAACTAAACAATTTAATTTATGGATGGCTCTTGATTGTATTGCTATTAATGAAGATCTCTAGTTTATAGAGGAATATTTTAGTAGTAATTATTAAATTTCCCATGCAAAATTTATTATGACTACATGAAGAAATCATACTGGTATGAATCCCAGATTGTGAATTAGTTTTATAGTGTTTGCAAAAGGAAATGTTTATATTGAATATTAATTGATAGGAACATATTTCTTAGAGATATTTTCTTCAAATATTCACACTATGTTTCCAATAAAATCAAATAGAGATTGGACAAAAGCTGTGGCTTCAAGGAATTTTTGGTTTAACAAATGCCAGCAAATTTCAAAAGGAATTCACAGAATTAGAGGAAAGTTATTGCAAAGTTACTGAGAATAGTATGAATGTTTTAGAGGAGGAGTTAAAGTGCTGATGAATCCCTCTGATATGCCACTTAAAAATTATGTTTCAAGAATATGTAGTGGTATGGACAAATGTTTACTATTAATAATAGTGATAAAATAGTAGGTTATAAAATAGTAAATAATAGTTATATCTCTATAACATATGATGAACCTAATTTTATGTGAAATAATTATAAAATATATATTTAAAATATTTCAAAGACTTTTCACCAAGATTTTAACAGCAGTTATTTCTGGATAGTAGGATGATGAATGATTTTTTTTCTTTTTTTACACTGTGGACATTTTCTTCACTACATGTTTTATTTTCATAATATGAAAAATGCATTTTATTTTATTAATTTTTAAAATATTTTATTTACTTTTTTGAGACAAAGACAGAGAGAGTACAAACATGTGGGAAGGATCAAAGGGAGAGGAAGAAGCAGGTTCCCTGATGAGCCAGCAGCCAGAAGCAGAGCTCCCTGGATTCCATGAACCTGGGAGCATGACCTGAACCCAAGACAGACGCTTAGCCGACTGAGGCACTCCACATTTCATTTTAAAACAGAAACATACATAAATTCCATATAATAATATTAATTTATGTTAAATGTCTGTACAAACATCTTATTGTCAATATATTTTAGGAAATTAAAGGAAAGTCAAGTTCTTTTCAATGTTCCTGATTACCTTCTGATTCCCCCCAAACCCAGGACAATATCTAAACGGTTCTATTTTCTATAATCAGATTTTTAAAAAAAATCTTTAGTTGTAATATGTTTTTATTGGTTTGATAAATGAATATATTGTATCTAGTTTTAGATGGCACTGATTTATAATACAATTGACCCTTGAAAAACACAGGTTTGAACTGCATAGGTCCACTTCTATGTGGGTTTTTTCCCATAAGTATTTAGAGTGAAGTACTATAAATATATTTTCTCTTCTCTTCCTTTCTTAATAACTTTTAACTTAATAACTTAATAACTTTCTTAATACCATTTCCTTTTCTCTAGCTTACTTTAAGAACATAGTATATAATTCACATAGCATACAAAATATGTGTAAATTGGCTGTTTATGTTATAGGTAAGGCTTCTGGTTGACAATAGGCTATTAGTAGTTAAGTTTTTAGGGACTCAAAAGCTTTATGTGCATTTTTGACTGTATGGGGTGTGGGTGCCCCTAACAGCCATGTTTTTCAAAGGACAACTCTATATAGGTGAAGGAGTGATGATAGGTGGCGTGAATATATGTGGCTAAAGTAATTCCCTTACACAGTGGTTTCTAGGTTTAGTTTTGTGACTAACTCATATCATATCGTTTACTGAGCACTTGTGCTGAGCATTGTGATAGTAGCATTTTAAATAGTTTACCTTGATTCCTATAGCAAACCCATAGGCTCCATATTGTTATTTCCATTTTACAGACGAGGAGCTAAAGCTCAGAAACTTAATGATTTACTCCAGGTCACAGGACTAGTTAACTACAGAGGAAGGCTCTGAGAGTAGGTCTTTTAGACTTAAAATCTATTCTCCTCTAATTATAAATTAGTTGTTTGACCATATAGGCAAATTGCTCTCTGGGTTTCAACAATTTTCTTTCAAATATTTAAATGAAAGGACTTAGACAAGGTGAAGGGGATTTAAATTTTTCTTAATGAAGAGCTACTTTTATTATTTTTAAAATCTTGTATTTATTTTTGGGACATAACAAGAAAGGGTCCAAGTTGCAGAGGATAGAAACAGCTTGGAAATTAATGAGATAAACCTTTTAAATTGCTGGTAGATAGGAATTGATTGTGGGATTTCTGGGTCCTCCAAGGGACTATAAGACAATAATAATTTGTGATTCTAAATATACATTTTTCTGGCTAAAATATATGATAATTAGCCTTATAATTAAAAATATATAGGTGAAGTCAGTTCTAAAGAGAGTCTATAACAAGGTATAGCAGTAGTGTGAGGAATTTATTGTAATTGAGTAAGGGCAGAATTAATTGTTACAAAAACACCAATAACATTTAAAGGAAACAGTTGTCAGGTTTGAAAACAATTCATCATAGTGAAATAAAGTAATGAAATGAAAGGAGAAATAATAGAATCTCATGATGGGAGCATGGACTCTATATTTGAAAATATTTTGCTGAGAGCACTTTGATAGCAGGAACAGATGAAGTGAGTGACCTCACGGGGCTTTTCTAATTTCTGCGATTCTGTAACAGAGCACTCTGAAAGTACCTTGCTTATGACACTTCTGGATTTACATTTTACCACATAATGAACTGCCGAATGATTTTGGTCGAAACAGTTTCCCTATTATTGCACGAGTCATCTCATTATTGAATGGAACAACCCCTGTGTGCTCCACAAAGCTCAAAACCGGAACTTGATTGTAATGATTTTCTAAGTTCATTCCATAATCAGTGGTGCAATGCTTCATATTCATATCGATAAATATGAGAAGTCCTGGTGACTCCACATGTGACCAATATTATATGCCATTGAAATTATGCAATTTATTTTTGTAAAATACAAAAAATGACCAGAATGATATGGAAACCATAGAGTGCAGATTTTCTTTTTATTAACACTCCTCCTGCCTCCATCTCATACAGCACCCAATTTAGGACAAAGACAAAACGAAAGTGTATCTTGAATATGCATCACAGGTTCCAAAAATGAAAAGAAATTGGATTTGGATAGCACTTACTCAATAGACAGATATGATACATGGTAAGAAGGTACACTGTCTGCCCTGTGATAGATTAAACTACTTTGTAGGAAAATTACTGTGAGCCAGTCACCACCACCACCGTGGCTAAATCTTTAATAAAATTCTCTTCCATATTCAGGAGTGAGGTATGAAGTACACAATAAGCAGAGTGAAGTAGAGTGCCATTTATCAAACACCGGCCAGGTCTGTAATCTTCTGCTTTATCCCTTCTTTGTACTTTATTTGTCTTTATTGTTGCAAGGAGGGATATTTACCCAGAGCAGTGGGCATGAAGCCCATAAACCTCCTCCTTCCCCTCTTTCTTTCTTATTCCCCCTTGTCAGCCTTGTCAGTATAATTTGTTTGTTTCCTTCTAGGTGGTCCTTTGCTTGTTTGGCGTTCTTTTCTCTCTTCCCTTTCTCTTCCTTTCTCTGCAATGTGCATTTATGCTATGGGAAATGACACCAAAGCTACTGGAATATGCAATGGGAATGCTAACAGCTACCATGAAGGACTGTCCGGGATGCATTCGGTAATGACTTTGAATGCCTCTTGGCAAGATAGCAGCGTTAAAATGTTGTAGACAGCCCCTGGGTGGCAGTGCACAGCCAGTCCTGATGCCAACAAAAACATTTTCAGAGTAAAGATTTTATGTGTGTGTGTGTGTGTCTTTATGATATACAGGATGTATGTGTTTATATGCATGCACGTACACATGACATGTATACATGATATGTGTGTATGTGTTTGTATGCTATAGATATATAACATATAGGTATATATGTCTACATGGGATATGTGTGTATATAATGCATATATGTATGTATGATATATGTATATATGTCTATGATATGTGTGTGCATTGTGTATGTGCATATATGCATTACATATCTATACATCTGCCCCAAATTACTTAACTAAAAACTAGCTTTCTCTTTGAAAGATATAAACTTTCACTAATTTAGCCCATGTTTCTTAAGTACACTAATAATATTGCTAAAAATAACTTGTATTTTTTTAATATAATGCTAAAAAGGTTCTAGATATCCCAGGTATATAGTGACATCTAAATTATCTTTAAAATCATGCGGATATGGGTTCAAATGCAGTAGAAGAGTTCAGAGGATAGAGTATGGCTGGAGGTGTTTTGGACCCTCAGTCTGCACACTGCCAGTTTCTGCAACAGCCTTGGGGGTAAATTATTTTTAGTACTATTATAACCCCCTTTTTTTATTATTTGAATAGCAGTTTTATGACAAAACATTTATATTCAGGCTGCCTTTGTACTTGACTGAAAGAGAGCAATCATGGAGAGTGATAAGGCAACAATGGTAATGATAACTGCATTTATAAAGACGTACAGAATTTAAATGGGAGTGCTAAAATAGACTGACAGTAGTTCTCTACCTGAACCTGGAGCAGAGATGGGCAAGGTTCTTGTGGCAGAGATGCCTTTGCTATTTGGGGGCAGATGACAATGTGTAAGTGTATGTTTGTGAGTGTGTGTGTGTTTGTGTGTGTGTGTGTGTGTTCCTATGTCATTGTTTCTTCCTTTTATTTAAATGTACTTAATATGTAGATGAAGAGGTAGCAATAGCAACATAGGGACATTCTGTATTCAAATTGACTATTATCATAATTTTGTCAGAATATGATACAATGCAGCTGCATTTCTGGATAAACTAATTCAACTCAAGTATTAGTTCTTAGAAGAATTGTGATTTTTTTTTTTTTTGCTCTTATCTATCATAGGTCTGTTTCTCTGTCTCCTGAGGATCTATCTCTTATGAAAAATTGACAGTATACTCTGTGAAAGATAGAATATGGGAATAGCAAGGGACCCTGTATCTTTAAACATAATTCAGCAATAAGAGGTCATTCTGTTTACCTGGTACCAATATTTTCCATATATTTTTATGGTTTCATTAATTTTCCTTATTCTTAATGTTCTGACCATAAGTAAAAGCTAAGCTTCTTCTGGTCCAGTTATATTCCTTTGTTTCTTATTTCTAAATATGTTGTAAGTATTAACATAATTGATGTAACATAATAAAAAGGGTTGGCTTTGTACAGTTGCCTTGTGCTGTACATAAAACTAAAACTATACAATGTGGGATATAAATAGTATCTCTTCTTCACAAGATATCCCCAAGGTCTCTTAAAATCAGCCATACATTGCCGAAGTCTATATTTTGTCTTCCTTTGCTTCTTCCTTTCTTCAGCAATGTTAATAACTTCTACATGAAGGTAAAAAAAAAAATCAATTTATTTACATTCCACCTTGATTTAAAAAGAACTTTAGTTGACTTACAAAGATACATAACATAAATTTAAAACTATGAGAGGGAAATGAAGTCCAGGGAGCCAGAGAAAGGAAGGGCGGAGCTTCCGTAACTATTGAATCAAATGCCTACTCTGAAGCCCTGTATACTGGCTACATGGGAGCCACAGGTTTAGTCCTCAGCTCTCTAAAAGCCAACATAGAGAAGGAAATAATCCCAAAATGCACAGAAGAGAAGAAACGGATTCTTCGGGAGATGTGCAACTATTCCAAGTACAGGGCTCATGGGAAACTTGACTCCTGGGTCTTCAAAGAACATTGTGTAATTCAGGGAAATAAGTTTCTTAACTGTAACCTAAAGTCAACACATGGTAGTATATGAGAGCTATTTATGTGTTATAGAGCATCTTGGTAAAGGAAGTCAGTGAAAGCAAGTCTAGGGTTGTTCATTTATTCAATAGTTATGTATTGAGTGTCTCCTATGTGTTATATAGCACTAAAACAGGTGTGGAATGGTAATGGAAGAGATGTAGCCCCTGTCCTCATCAAATTTACAATCTTTCCTTGACAATTGACATTGACAAATTAGTTATATGTGTGCAATGAAAAGTCCTGCAGGTGGCCAGTGGGAGAAGTTTCAAAATATGCCTGGTGGTCAAACCTAACCCAGGGGCAGATATCATAAAGGCTAAAGAAATACAGGGGCTTCATAAAATTTAGTCAGCTCTGTACAAGTGACAATTCTATGAATCCAGGTTTTAATTTGTATCAAATAGTGAGTTCAAGATTGTATCTTCTGATAAGAATCTGAAAAAGTGATTTTATTCTCTGTTGGCAGTTGGGTGCAAAGCCACCATGACTTAGGAATCCATTGACCTGTGACTAGGAAGACAATAAAAATAGAATTTTATATTTAGTCATATTCTCTTCACCCATATGGAGGAAAAGAGAAAGAGATGTTTATATATACATTTTGATTGCTTAATTCTTCCATTATGAGTTCCTTATCTTTTGCCATGTTTTTAGTATTTAAGTTTTTTTAAGACTTTAACTCACATACTAACCTGTGTCTTTAGAATTTTTAAACACAGTTGCTATCAGCAGTCACTGTTAACAGCATGTTTCAGAAAAGAAATTGTTTAGAAGGATAGTGATATACCAGGAAAATGCATATTCTATTTAGAGAGCAGCATTTTATGACACCAAGGAAATTATTTCTCATCAATAATCTAATTAGATGGCAAATGGTTCTGTTACATTTTATTTAACTTGTTATTAATAGTATTCAGTATAGTTTCACTTTCAAGTATAGAGGTATAACATTTCAAACAATCTATCTTTTTTGATTCTGTGTCCTTAAGAATGGGCATGTTTGTTTTTCCAAATCTATGGTTATCTCCCTTCACATGACTTACTGGTTCCTCTTTTGGACCTAGTTGTGAAAATGGTTGGGGGGAGGAGACTGATGTCTGATAAAAGGATTGTGAATCCAAGGATGATAAAAGGATGGGAAAAAACCAGAAACCCTAGAAGATTCTGACTTCATGGTAAGATAGAAAGAATACCTAGTTATTTGTAACAGTTTTTAGATAATGGGCCACACAACTTATCGGGAAGATAATTGCTATTTAGCATGAATTTCTTTATAAACATTGAAGGGATATGGGCAACTTCACCCAGAAAAGTAATTTCCAAGTCTAACTATTTTGGTTTGCAACCTTCCTTTCTTGCCTCACTTACACATTAAGTGCCCACCCAATTTTGTTGTTACATTCTTCCTTTTTGCTCCAAAGTAATAGAATAAAGAAATTATTACTACTGACTTGAGTTAGAGGTTTAGAAGAGCTCTGTGTGTAGTAACAGAATGTATCTCCCACACATTCCCATATTAAAGGAAGCAGAGTTTCTTAAAAGTGGATATGTCTGTAAGAAATGGAATAGGAGATAGGAAACAGTTTCATCTATTTTCTGGATAATCTAGAAATATAGTTCCATGTATTTTTGGATAATCCAGACATCTTTTAACCTTTTGAATATTCCTGGCATCTTCATGCTGCTCTCCATTTCCCCCCATCGCCCCCTTCCTCAACCTCATCCCATGATCATCAAATTAAAGTTATATAGGAAACAAAGAGAATGTGCCTCTTTTTGTTCCTCTCAAAGAAATATAAGCCACAGATATATTAACATTCTTTTCCACACTTTTACAGGCTGATTCTGGGAAAGCCAGCTAATTTGGTTCTCCCTGCCCCTTGAGAAACAAGCAAAAATGATATTCCTCCCCCCCCTTAGCCATTTTAGTTAATGTTTATTGTTAAATTTATGTCTTTCTTGGGGCTTAAAAACAGTGGTAAAGAAGTGCATCCAAAACATTTTTTGAAGTACATTTAGATGAAATAGAGATGAATTTGCAGAATATTAAGCAAAAACCTGAAGCTTCCCCTATAGTTGCCTAACATCTGTTGGATGTAGCCATTATTAATTCTTCATTGGCCTTTGGTTTCTTAGCTTACAAAAAAATACTATGTGCAATGGGTAAATGGACTCTACAGGTACCTGAAGCCTGTATCAATTCTTAAAAATGAAAGATGACTCTACTCTGTGGCATAATACAGTTTCTTTGAACATTAGGGATTCTGGTCTAAACTCATGCATAATTAGTTATACTGTAAAACTAAATAGATTTTCTTCTAGGTAGCAGGTTCCTTTCAGGCACATAATGACAGAAAAATAGATTTGTTTCTTCTGAACCTTTTGTTTCCTCTTTAGCTTCCTTAGCAAAAGCTTTTTAAAGCATAATGGAATGCATTCCTACTAGACTTCACTGGGGAAGACTTAAATGTTAACCATACTAGGACACTGAGAAACAATAAACATAAGTTAGGTATAAGGAAAGAGAAAAATGATATGCAAAATAAAAAGAAAGATAAAGGGACTAAGAAAGTAGCAAGAAAGCAAAGAAGAGAAAGGAGAAATTGTTCCCAATTCATTTAAAAAGCAAAAGTCTCAATATGGCACTGTGTTTCCAGAAAGATTTCCAGAAAGAAAAAATAAATATTTCCCCGGACAAAGATTTCAATTTTTAAGAAAGGAGATTATATTAGAAACTTTGAAAAATCTGTCTTCAGGTAAGAAGTGTTACTCTGTGAAATGGGGTTTAGTAACTTTTTATTCAAAATAAGATGTTCATAGAATAAGAAATGATTGGGAATAGTGTTGCTGAAACAGGGACAAACTGTCTTTTTTTTTTTTTGAGAAGTAGTAATAATTGCTATATTTTAGACATCCTTTTCTTTCCTGAAGAATTATAATTGTGAAGATGTTGTGGATCAGTTGCATTGGCAGAGTTAAAGGGTACATGAATTTCAAGGTTAAGAATCTCTTCCTCTCCTTGCCCTACTTTTTTGTTTGTTTGTTTGCTCATTTGTTTTGGAGAAAGATGGCAGAAGTTTCACTTTTTGGCTTGAAAGGTAGGTCTTAAATGTCTAACCCAGTTGATAACCAAAAACAATGTTTCAAGGTCAGTCAGGTAAATTTCTTAAAGGGATGGGGAATTACCAAGTAGCAGGTAAGTATCAACCTTAAATACATCAAATTCTCTTGCTTCCGTTTTTTCTTTGTACTATATACACTTTTTGTGTACATATGGAGTATGCTGTCAGATCCAAGAGATGGTACTGTAGTAGGTAACATGGCAGCATGCTGTTTGGTCTTCAGGAGTACCCGTGCTTATATCCTATATCCCTAAATACCACATTGAAAATTTTAACCCCAATAGTTTTGCAAGATTAATTTGTCCGCTGCTTATAATTCACAAACCACGCTAATTCTTTGTAGCTGTCTAGTGGGAATTAATAATGACAGCACTTTTGTGTGGTTTTTCAAAAAAGTCACACTATTCAGCAAAGTTTATACACAGTAAGCTTTTTACCTCCTTCGATGTATGAGGTTTAGGTAGAAGTACTAGTGGGTATGGAAAGATAGGCAAAATTTAGTAATATACACTCACAGATATTTAACCCCAATAGAATTCTAATTGTAGAATCTTAGAACTGGTAGTGTTCTTAAAGGTCATGGACCCTCATCTCCATGTTGTAGGGATGAAAAAATGAGGCTTAAAATGGAATTCCTAAGACCCCAAGTTATTAGAAGAATAAATAGTAGAAATTATGTCTTGAAAATTAACTTTGCTGCTTCTCCCCCCCAACCCCAAGGCTTTGGGCTCCTCAGTGATATGATTTCACCCCTACTTCTGTATTACTTTATTGAATTTAGGCTAAGTAAAAACATAAAAGTTGTGATTCCCTTATACACAGAATTATTCTCTGACTACGTAAATGGTTAACTCTGAGTATTTGGGCTTATGTATAACATTTCTCAGGAGGCAATTCCTAAAAATATACTTTTGTTTATTTTGCCTATTTTAGATTAATAGAATTGTAGAGATGAAAGTAAGTCTCTAATATATTAGCTTAGTTTAATCTATTTTATAAATGAGGAAATTGAGACCCAGATTTTGTGACTTTTCTCTAGGTTTATAACCTTGAATGATCAAGCAGGTACTAAAATGCTAGGTCCCAGGACTCAGTCCATTGCCCTTCCTACTCTAATGCATTACATTCATTCCATTTGGATTTAAAAATTAAATTATAAAATACTTCAAGCATGAAGAAAAATATGAATAAAAGAGAAAAGAGAATAATACAACTAATACCCATGAATACTAGGGTCTTTAAAATCATGTTTTGTTCTATTTGCTTCAGACCATTTGCCTCTTCATTTTCAAGAATAAAGCAGATACAATTTAGACCTCTGAGTACACCTCTCACATTCCCTCTTTATCTTTTTATTTTAATATGTAATTTTCCAACTTTTGTTTAGAAAAATTTCAAAAATATAGAAAAGTTTAAAAAGTCTTACAGTGATCACCTTGTAACTATCATTTAGGTGTATCTTTCTACAATTTACTATATGGCTTTGTCCCACATCTCTTCATGTAGTTTTTTCTACAATTTTTAAATGCATCTATGTTTTTGATGCATTTCAAATGAAAGTGTAGACCTCAGTACACTTTCCTCTAACAGCTAACATGAGTGTTTTGTTTGCTTACATTTTTTGGTGTAAAACTTACACACAATGAAATAGATGATTCTTAAGTGTACTTACGTTGAGTTTTGACAGTTGCATGTACCTGTATACCATCCCCAGGATCATGCTGTGGAACACTATTATCACCAAGAAAATTCTTTCATGCCCCTTCTTAGTCAACCCCTGTCCCAGACCACTGAAAAACAGCTACCTTTCTGATATTTTCCATTGCAGATTAACTTTATCTGTTTTAGGGAGGAATATAAATGGAATCATACAATATTTTCAGTTTTGTGCAAAACTTTTTTCACTTAGCATGTTTTAGAGATACATAAATACTCGGGTATATCAGCAGTAAGTTCTTTTGTGTGGTTTTTCAAAAAAGTCACACTATTCAGCAAAGTTTATACACAGTAAGCTTTTTACCTCCTTCGATGTATGAGGTTTAGGTAGAAGTACTAGTGGGTATGGAAAGATAGGCAAACAATACTTGTTTATTGCCAACTAGTATTTCACTACATGGTTGAATTGTGGTTTGTTTAACCACTCTGCTTACATTAGAATGTAGGCTTTCTAGTTTTGTCTGTTATAAATAAAGCTGCTATTAATAACCACTCCAGCCTTGTACTTACTATTTCAATGGTATGTCTTTTTGTGTCCATTTGATTTTAAACGCTGTGTCTCAGTATTTAAAATTCATCTCATATACACAACATAGACTTGGGCCTTGTTTTTTAAAAACTGCACTCTGATAATCTCTGATTTTTAATCAGAATTATTAATCTACTTACATTTAATGTAATATTGATATTGTTGGGTTTAGGTCACCATTTAAAAATGTGCTTCCTGTTTTGACCCCTCTGTTTTTTATGTTTTTATTTTGCTGTCTTATTTTATACTGTAGAAATGTTTTTAGAATTTTTAGAATTTCATTTATATATATGTAATGGTTATTCTAGGGATTACATTGTACATTAGTATTTTTTTCAAGTTTAATTAGCATTAATATTGTTGGACTTTAAAATGTAGAAACTTTGCAATTGTACAGCCTATTTTCTACTTCCCAGTATATATGTGTAAAATTTGTGCATTGTTTTTGCTTTATACTATTCAATTGCTACAGCAGAAAACATTCAATGCAAAATCAGTTTTGAAAGTTCTTAATTTTGTTTAAAGAAAGAAAATGGAAACTAAGAAGAAATTATGAATGAAGTAGTATAAGAATTAAAACTATGAATTAGCATGAAATCTTAACTCATGGCAATAATATAATAAGTAATCTGTAATAACTCAAAGAGAAGAGAATAAACAATTATGGATGAGATTGGAGACAAAAACCTTTTCAAGGTTATATCCTTAATTCTAATGTTTAAATGCAGAAGATACATGACATAGTCTTTTTTGACTGATTTGTTGAAAAGATGATCAGATATCAAAAGAGGGGCACCTGGGTATCTCAGCTGGTTAAGTGTCTGCCTGTGGCTCAGGACATGATTTCAGGGACAGGGGTCAGACCCCGCATCAGGCTCCCTGATCACCAGAGAGTCTGTTTCTCCTTCTCCCTCTGGCCCTCCTGCCAGCTTATGCTCTCCCTCTGTGTCTCAAGTACGTAAATAAAATCTTAAAAAAAAAAAAAAGATATCAAGAGAAAGTTTCCAGAAGCTGTATTAAGATTCTTTTTTTCCAGCATGTAGGGCTGAGGCAGGGTGGGGGAAAGAATCAAGCAGGTCAAGCAATTATTTGGCCAATGGTTTTATAACTTTGTAGTGGGGTAGGAACACAAGAGGGTCTGCGTCTCTTGGGGACCCAGGACTGATGATGGCTATCCTATGATCAGGTCAGTTAGTAGGACTAAAATAACTGGGCAGTGGTACTTATGTAGGTAGGGAAACAGCAGTGGGTTTAGCCACTTTATTCAACTCCTTTTGTGAAGTCAGAAGTTGACTGGCCTTGTGTGGAAAAATCAATAAGGCATTTATAAACCTTCATGGAAAAAAAAAAAGATTTTTGAAAGGGGAATATGTCGGTTACATGGAGAGATGACCCTGTGTGAAGGTGGGAAGGGTTAGAGTAAGCGGATTAAGCTGCAGCGACTACAGGGAACACATGCCAGTATTTTTGATTTATGTTAGCGTTCATGTAGTGAGCACTATCTGGAGAATAGCAGCGCTTTTCAGACCCTGTTGATGAAGCTCGGTACACACATTGCAGCACTGGGAAGTTGCAGGAGTGTACTATGCTGAAGGATTCCGATGGAGGTAGCTGATGATCCTCTTATTTCTTGAGGGATGCCTGGTCTAATCCTTATAGCTTGG
Organism: Mustela putorius furo; assembly: GCF_011764305.1. Taxonomy (NCBI): domain Eukaryota; kingdom Metazoa; phylum Chordata; class Mammalia; order Carnivora; family Mustelidae; genus Mustela; species Mustela putorius. The sequence continues at coordinate 6,952,430 of NW_025421467.1, forward strand.
ATGGATGATTTTTGGTTCAAGCTTCCTGCTCACACGTAAGGTGATCAGTGATCTTTTAAAAATTCCTGCATGGCCAAATTCACTGTTGTCCAACATTTAGATTTGAATGTTTGACACTCTTCTTCTCTTTTTCCTTACTGCTCTCACATCTGCATGATTATTAAGGGCGAGTCTAGTTGTCATGGACATGTTACATTATCAAATATATGACACCCATCTATTTTAATTTTGATCAAAATTTTAACTGGTTTGCAGTTAAAAATTTCAGTGCCCTGAAATTTTGTTTTCTTAAGTATGAAAGGACATTAATTCCAATAGAATAAAATTATTACTGGATTCAGAAACATAAAACAGTAGAAAGAAATATAGAGCTATACCTGCTTTATGAATGTATGCCTTTCTATTGAAGAATGTTAAGCATTAGAGGAACCGAGTATATTTTGTCAAAGTACAAACATGTTGGTATGAGACGCTGCACAAGTGGACGGGCCTTGAGGCTAAGTCTGCCTGTATGCCCCTCGAAGCTTTCTTGTTATATCTCATATGATTTTCTCTGCTGAAGCTGCTTTTGAATTTGTAAATGTGAAATGGGCTGGACCAAAGTCTTAGAAGATTCAAGGAATCTTATCCAATTTGATGTAGAGCAAAACACAATTTAAAATCTAAATAATTCCCAAACTCAAGAAGTTGCTTTCTGATCAACCGTCTTTTCCAGTCATCATAAAGTGAGACTCCTGCTGTAATTTTCTTTTCCCAAGATAGGCAACTCTTCTGTACATCTCTCTGGCAACCTTAAAAAAAAAATTACCCTTGCACTGGTTCATTTGATTTAGTGGTCTGGAAGTTTGAAAATGAGGTTGTCTGTTAAAGGTGACTCCCTGCAGTGGCTTTGGCAGCATGGGGTGTTCCAGAGCAGGGAGCAACAATGGCAGGAAGCCCCCTGAAATAGCAGTGATGCTGACATGATTAGGCAGAACAGTAAAGGCTGATTTCCTTACACTGAAGCTCTCCTGCCCCAGGCGTCTTCCTCTCACTGTCACCCCATTAATGCACAGCCATTGCTAGACAGTCTCCAAGTCATCACCTTCTGAAAAACAACAGATGGGTTAACTGGCTTGAGGTCACTCAATGAGTCAGGAGCAGAGCTGGGGTTAAGTCCCCAGTCTCCTCATACCCAACCTGGTACAGGATCAAATGTGTAGGCTGTGGCTCCATCAGCATTTCTAATGCCTGGGGAACAAGCTCATTAAAATGGCTCTAAACTGATTAAACTAGGTTTATACGCACTTTCTTTTTTTTTTTCCTCTTTCTTTTTAAAAAATATTTTATTTATTTATTTGACAGAGAGAGACCGCAAGTAGGCAGAGAGGCAGGCAGAGAGAGAGGAGGAAGCAGGCTCCCTGCAGAGCAGCGAGCCTGATGTGGGGCTCGATCCCAGGACACTGGGACCATGATCTGAGCCGAAGGCAGAGACTTTAAGCCACTGAGCCACCCAGGCACCCCTATACCCACTTTCTTTTTCTTTTTTTCTTCCTCCCTCCTTCCTCCCACTCTTATTCCCTCCCTCTTCCCTTCCAAAAAATATCCTCACTTAATTATGTGGCACTTACTATACGTATTTGCAAGGATGCTTCCTAATTATACTGTCTGCCTCTCTTTGTAGTCTCCTTTTCTTGAATAATATTCTGATATCTCATCACATATTAAAAATACAAGATTTGAAATTAAAACATTACAAAGTTTACCCTGATTTTTTAAAAAAAGATTTTATTTATTTATTTGAGAGAGAGAGAGCACAAGTAGGCAGAGAGAGAGGGTGAAGCAGGCTCCTCTCTGAACAGAGAGCCTGGTGCAGGGCTCGATCCCAGGACCATGAAATCATGAGTACTGAAGGCAGAGGCTTAACCCACTGAGCCACCCAGGTGCCCCTACCCTGATTTTTAGGAGAGGAAATTTTTTTTCCCTAAGTGACTGTTCTGATTCCGTATGTGAGTTGCCACATTTAAGTAGCAGCTATGCTTTTATGTGTGGGGCAGAAAGGAGATCACATCTAGTTAATACCTGCACACAAGAGAAAAGTGGCTTTAGTTAACAAATTCAAACTGTTGAATTTACAACCAAGCTTTTCTCCAGAAGCACTTGAAAATATCAAGATTAGCCACTGAGTTAAAGTACTTCTGACCAGTTGCAAAAGTGAATCAAGGGCATAAGAAACAGAGAGATGGTGGGAGTAGGGGAGAAAAAGGCAGAGAACGGGGTGAAAGAATAAAGTTGAAAAAAAAAGAATTAATTTTATAAACAGATTGGAAAGATGGATAATAGACTTGATTGTGAATGACAGCCTCTTGAATCAGTGGTTTGTAATATTTTTAAAAATTTTATTCAAATTTTTTAAATTCAAAGTTGAATAACGTTATGAGCTCTCTCCCCAGAAACAAACATATATTTTCATTATACACCATATTTTAGATACAGTTCTAGGCATTAATTCCCTAAAGCCCATTCAAGGCTGTAAGTTAAAATATCTTATTAAAACAAACAGAAAAAAAAATTTTTAGGAAAAATCCTCTCAAAAATAAAATATTTCTGAATAATATGGGATTTAAACTGAGGACCTCTAACTCACTTTCTTTTTTTTTTTTTAAACATATATTTTTATCCCCAGGGGTACTCACTTTCTAATATATCACCTTATTGGGGTGTCTGGGTGGCTCAGTTCTTAAGCAGCTGCCTTCAGCTCAGATCTTGATCGTGGGGTCCTGGGATTGAGCCCTGTATCAGGCTCCCTGCTTGGTGGGAAACCTGCTTCTCCCTCTCCCACTCCCCCTGCTTGTGTTCCCTCTCTTGCTGTGTCTCTCTCTGTCAAATAAATAAATAAAATCTTAAAAAAAAAATCACCTTACTCACTATTAAAGCTACCAACACTTGCTTTTGAAATTCTCAGTCCTCTTATGCTATTGCTCTATGAACAGTGCTCTCAATTAATTAGTATCATCATAGAATTAAGCAGTGAAAAGAATTCAAAGAACTTATTTGAATTTATAATACAACCGTTGGCCATTTAGATTCGGACAAACCTAACCCATTCTAAAAAGTGAAATTACTATTAAAAAATTTCCAAAGAATATTCTACAGCTATTCTCAATAGTTAATATCTAATACTTTCCTGTAAGGAAAAGAATTTTTTCTTTATATCTGACCTAAATTCTTCGTACTTCAGATTAAATAGTTATTTTTTTATCATCACTGGGAATTGAACACAGCTGGTCAACAACTTCTGTGTAGTACTGCTCAGAGCGGTATCTTATTTTTTTAATCAACTAAAATATGTAGATAATAGGTTGTTTTGATTGTATATTTAGTCTTGATCAGCTCCTAAAAGATTTTGCTGTGATTTAAACTCCTTGAATTTCAGCTTACGAACCAGAGTTTCTTTGGAACAAGCAAAACATGTTAAAATAGCAATTACTCTTGTAATTGCAAATAGCTGAAAGTTCCTGGATTTTTTGATGCTCTTATTCTAGGTTTGATTTTCAATATGTTTTTGATTGCTTCCCTCAAATTTCTTTGCATTTTCTTGTAGTTTTTTTTTTTTTTTTTAAATCATGTTTATAGTTTCAAGCTCATCAGGAAAAAAAAAATGGAAGTCAGTTGGGGGATGAAATTGGAAAGAAGCAAAAGAAAAATTTTCCAGTCTCTTTAGATGCTATATTTTTTTAAAGAACTACATTCAAATAAGAGTATTTCCCTGGTTACTTCATGTTCATTTTCAATTAATATTTTCGTTAAACTTGCTTGCTTGCATCCTTTGCAAACTCAACCAGAATTATAGTTAAAGGTTCTAAGTTTCATCAATGAAAGGAATCAGTTTGGTTTTTGTTCCCCACTCCACCTCTTTCTTTCCTAAAAGCAGCTGGAATAAGTTTTTCTTATTTCCGTGATATCCTTGTTACTAAGTCATTGATCCTTTCAAGTGTAATACACAGTACAGTGTTCCTCAGTGGGAGATTTGTCTTCAGTATCTCTCTGTAGGTTAATCAGAATGGCATATGCTCTGTTCAAAGGGTCTCTTTCAATACTTTTCTGTTTCCTAATCATGACCTTATATATTGACTTTGTGTCCTTAACTACAACTTCCCTTGCTTGAGACAGTGTTTTTAACTTAAGGAGACCTTTAAAATTGCTTTAGCAAGATATTAATTAAAAATAGAAATTCTCTGAATCATTTTTGTGCATTTCTTTTCTCATAAATTATTTTAACATCTCATACTCAGTTGCAGCAGATGACACAAGATCACAGTCTCACAATCACACATGATAAACGTAATGCAACAATATTAGAAATCAATAGTATGTGTTTTATTGTATACTGTACTGAAAATATACAATAGGGTGACTTACATAAATCATTTATTCCCAGTCATGATTGATGACCTCATAACTCACGAGTGACGGGGCAAAGCAGAGCCCCAAACGAGTTATGAAATGTCATCAATAACAAGTGGAAACAAATGATTTATCCAGTGTCACAGCCCATTGTATGTTCAGTTTATGCAAGAGCAGTTAATGATAAAAACACCCCAAATGGGTGCAGCTTTTATTTTATCCATCATATATGCACATACTCTTTCTACACTATTTTACACTAGGTTAGTGCTTATTGTCCATGAAGAAAATGATCAAGGTTGAAATAGGAAAGTGAGTTGATAGAGAAGATATTATATATATATATGTATATATATATATTTATATTTATATTTATATATATATAAATCCTTTTGGAATCTCTTTCCTCTTGACTAGTTTTCCCCCTTCTTTTTTTTTTTTTTTTTAAATCTATTCCCTTTCTAGCAAGGAAAACATAGAAAAGAATATCTGTAGCTGTGCAATTCAACTTGTTTCTTTTTCCTTTGACATTCTAGAAGAGAAAAAAGTTAGCATGATTTTTAAAGTTAAAGGATGTTATATGACTTATTTTATCAATTTTTTCCAATTTGGTATTTTTTTCTGATGATATAGGTTAGGACCAAGGAATTTTATATCTCCATATTCAGAGGCAGTAAGGACCTGACTATTAAACTGTTTTATTTGCAACCTTATCCTATGTATTCTAGTATATTTGGAAGTCCTGCATGTTTCACATGGAAATCTTATTTGCAACATTAAAGTGCATTTATATTCTCATTGAAAATTTAGAGATAGTTTCAGTGACGTTAGGGGTATTGGTGGTTGCCAGAAGCTTGTATTTGAGGTTAATTTTATGAGGTTCCAATTCCAGTTCCTCAAAACTGGTATTAACTTTTGGGAAAGAATGCCATTTAAAGAGAATGTCAGGTTCTTTTGAACTGAATTAAAAGTCTGTCCCTTTGACACTCTCCTTCAATATTTATAAAACTGACTCACTAAGCAAAAACAAACAAACAAACAAACAAACAAACAAACAAAAAAACTGACTCACTAAGAACCCCAGAATCTTGTTAGGTAGAACTTTATCATGTGAATTTAAGAGACTGTAATATGAGTATCGTGCTCCTCTGGTTGTTGCACAAAGATAAACAAGTCTAGATTTTACTTCAACAATTAGACAAAAGGTAAAGGGGCATGAGACATAAAGATATCTTTGTGAGTCTTGGGAGTTATGGAAAGCACATAATGTCTGTAGGTATTGTGTGAAAGCAACTTTGTGTCAAGCTCTACACCTCCCTTTTGATTCCTCTGGAATATATTTCTTAAATATGCCCTGAATCTGTCTATGTTTTCAAATATCCACTGTCATCATTGTAGTCTCAGCAAATATCTTTTTTTTTTTTCTCTAAACTGTCTTCTGTGGAAGTTTGCAAACTTGATAGTCTATTTCCTCTTGTCTCCCATCAACAACATACTCTGCATATAGCAGCCCTGAGTGATCTAAAACTGCAGCACTCCCTGCAGTAGCTCTTCAATGTCTGTGCAATACATTTAGAATAAATCTAAACCCCTCTAACTGAATCTTTAAGTGGTCCCTGTATAACTCTCCAGCCTCATCATAATCCATTTTCCCTCTCATTTTAGCCACATGTTCTTTTTTCATTTACCCAAAGGGGCCGGCTAAGCTCCTTACTGCTTTGGCATCTTTTCCTGTCCGATTCCCTTTGCTTGGAATTTGTCCTTTTGCCTGGCTAGTACCTGCTTATCATTCAGATCTCTCGTAACGTGGATTTTTCAGAGGAGTCCAACTTGAATTTTGTTCTAAATCAAGTCCCCACTGTAATCTGTCAATCTACTTTTCCTTCACAATGTCTATCACAACTTTATCTCCATTTTATTTTGTTCCTTTTTTCTGAAGATGACCATCACAATTTTAATTTTAATTGCATATTTATCTCCCCATCTACGCTTTTAGCTCTATAAAGGAGGGACATGGATTTCATTCATAGCTTCTCCTCAGTACTAACACAGTGCTTGATACCTTAATAAATATATATTTCTTGAAAAAAAGGAGGTTTGAAAATAACACAGTAGAAAAAATTAGTAATTTCCTTTGAATAATTTCTCATTCATTATCATCTACTATAGGAAGACTATAAAACCTAATACTGTGGAGGTTTACTAAAGGATTTGAAAAATAGTTTTTTATTCTTGGAAAACTTATACTAAATATGAGCACCTAAAATCAATTCAAGTGTTTATTGAATATATATGAGTAGAGGAAATGCAGAATTAATCTTGGAAGTTTACTTGATGCTCAATTTAAAAATATGAGGAAAAGATTAGCAAGTGGGAACAGAATGAACATTGTTATTTTCCATACTGGACTGTGCATATAATCGTGATAGCATAAATACCTAAAAAGTTTCTACTTTGCTGCTGTGGATGGATTTTTTCAAAATTCATACATTGAAGTCATGAGTCATGAGTATGATAGTATTTAGAGATGGGGTTTTAGGGAGGTAATTGGGTTTAGAGGAGATCAGAATGAGGTCCTCATTATAGAGTTAGTGCTCTTAAAAGAAGACTCTTGAGAACTTGCTCTTTCTTTCTACACATGCACTCAGAGAAAGAGCTATGTGAATGAACGTACAGCAAGAAAGCAGCTATCGACTGCCAAGAAGCCAAGAAGAGAACTCTCATTTGGATTTGACCATGCTGGCACCCTGATTTCAGATTTCCATCCTCCAGAACTGTGGGAAAATAAATTTGCATTGCTTAAGAAGCACCCAGACTATGGTACTTTGTTATGAGTCTAAGCTGCTAGGACATTTACCCAAGGATGTACTTTTCCAGATTAGAAGAATCTTGATTTGAAAAAATCTAAACCTGAAATGCAGACTTAATCTAAGCTGAGAGGCTATAAAAATGGGTGTGATTACTTATCAGCTATGTGCCTTGGTATAACTGTCCATTGGCATGGGCATAAGAAGCTAGTAAGATGGCATTAATTTTTATTCACTAGCTTTCATAAATGAACTGTCCTGCATAACATTCCCTCAGCAATCTCTGTTGAAGTTGTTAAATGAATATAGCTTACTGTGTTACCTTCCCACAAGGTGTCTTCTTTGATTAGCAACCTGCAATCCCTTGAAACAAATGGATGTATTAAGAATTTGAGCTGTGTCAAACCAGGGAAGGTCTGTCAAAATGGGATCCCAGTTTTATAGAGGGTGTGTAGTAGATTAGGGCACTGAGCATCTTAGAAAGGCAGTATTATGTGGGAAAGGGTTTGGAAAAACACACAGAACTAAACTCTTAGGCCTCTTGCTTAAAGCACTCCTTGCTTTCATCACACTTAGTTATTAGGGAACTCTTTCTTTTCCATGTCTCTTGCCTGAACTTCTGATTAGAGATTGCTTAATTCCATTAAATTTTATAATATTTGGTGATGGAATTGGGTGATTCCCTTTTATATTAGATTAGAAGTCAGGGGCGCCTGGGTGGCTCAGTGGGTTGAGGCCTCTGCCTTCAGCTCGGGTCATGGTCCCAGGGTCCTGGGATCGAGCCCCGCATCAGGCTCTCTACCTGCAGGGATCCTGCTTCCTCCCCCCCGCCTCTGCCTCCTTCTCTGCCTACTTGTGATCTCTCTCTCTGTCAAATAGATAAAATTTGAAGAAAGAAAAAAAAAAAAAGAAGTCACTGGTGTTCGTACTTGCAATAGGATATTTGTAGATCAGCACCCAAATGTAGGTTTCCCAGATGTTAGCTTATTGATCCTGTCATATATTATAAGAATTTGAGATTGAGTGGCTGTCCCAAGAATGAAGCAATTTGTGACAGCTGACTCTTTTCTTGTGGTTGGAAAACTTTGCATGAAGACAGCCTGGCAGAGAAGAGAGGATTGCCAGATACAGAGAGACAACTGAATCCCAAACCTAAGGCACTAATTTGCTAGTCAGAACAAAGAAATGCCATTCTCTGTTTTCATCTCTCTAATAGTCATCCAAGTTGCCCATGTATAATCTCTGTCCTTTAAAGTCATACCTTAGCTTAATTTTGTCCTGATTTCACCCAAATAAAGGTGGCCGGAGAATGGGAGGAAGAAGAAACAGAAAATACAGTGAAATTTCCTGTGTTATCCTATACATGGCTCTAGGCACTTCCTTTTACACATTAAAGTGATTTAGTGATCTATTTCTTTATGATTGATTTCTTGCCTTTTTTTGACTCTTATTTAAGATAACCTAAGAAATAATGTTACAAAAACTATAAGAATTGGGACCAGGTGAAATATACATCAGTGTGGAATAGTGATTCAATATCCTAGTTATAAACCCAAACACCTTTTATTTTGTTTTTATTGCAAATAGCCAACTCTCACCCCACATCTTTTACCAGAATCTTAGGAATCTGAGTCAGAGTCATGTATAATTTAAAAGGTGGTAGATTTGATGTGTAGCTAGAGTTGAGAAAAGATTTATTAGGTCGGGAATTCAACTAAGTGGTTCTGGCTCAAGGTCTGTCCTGCAGTTAGGAAATCAACAGGTCCACTTCCATGATGGCTCACTCAAATGGCTCAGTTCCTTGCCACATGAGCCTCTCCATAGGCTGTTTGGGTTTCCTCATAACATGGCAGGTGGTTCCTCTAGAACAAGTGATATAAGAGAAGAAAGGTCAGAGCCAAGAAAGAATATCAGAGCCAATTTCAAAAATTGTTGGAATTTTGCCAGCTGTCAAGAATGTCTATTTCTACTGTAACACTCTGTAAGTGGAAATAACTAAAGAATGAGTTTTCAGGCACACCAACCTGTGTGAGATGTGGGCTCAGACCAAAACTTGGTTTATTACAGGACTACCATAAGCCTTTTCTCTGATTAGTAGATCACAGTGGGTCCCCACTAATTGATTTTAGCCCAGAGCCCCTGTTGTAAATGTTTAAAAGGTCTGAGTATTTCTCCTTGCTAAGTGTATAGTCACTGCAATAAATGGCTGTGGTTACTTTGGGAAGACTGAGAGGTGATATCATCATAGGTTTTTCCATGTCACTACCTTGCCTTCTAAGTGAGAAGCTGTGATTTTTCTATCAGGGTGACTAGTCAAGCCTCTGTTTACTGGATCTGGAGGTTTTCATTATACAGATTAAATAAGGCTATTCATTTATTTAGTTATAAGGACCCTATTGTCAGTTAGTCATTATAAATTTCATTCTGATGGTCCTTCTAGCCCTAATACCTATTATGGTAAAAGTATTCTCCTTGACTCTTGTAATTAAGTCTCTGCTACCCTTAGATCTTATCCTGCCTGCTGAAGTCAAGGAATTCATTCTGGTGGCAACATGAAATGGCTCCTTCCTCCCTCCCTTTAGATGACAGTTGACAGTGTTTTCTGAGGAGACTGGTGCTCCTTTGACAATCCAGGTGTTAATGTCTTTGTGAAGGTAGTGTGCTTTGGACTGGAAAAAATAAGAGGTGGTTGCATGTGATTAACTCACTCCAATATTTTTCTTTTTCTAAGTCTTGAATTCCCCTTCCATATATTACAAGACTTTTTCAGCATTCTCTACCAGATTATTTTAGGTCACAAATGATTTTAGGTTTCACTAAAATTTAGTCATACTGATGGCATGCTGACATTTGATTTAGATCTGGAAGAAAGTAGTGTGTGGCATGTGAAAAATCAGCATCCCTTTAAAAGTTAGCATCCTCAAGTCAGGCCATTTCCAGTTCTTTGTGCAGAGTCAAATTGGCCTCATCAGTCAGGGTAGGAGGTCTCTGTTGACTCAAAGGTTTGTTAGGATCTGGGGGTGCTGTGTATTCAAAGATATCTGAAAAATCCCAATTATCATCTTAATCAATTGTCACCAAATTCTCAAGTTTCTACTCTTTTTTAAGCAAGTTTCTAGTTTTCAGTAAAAAATATAGGACTTTTTTGAAATTCAGCAACTAAAGTGTCAATTCTCCTTTTGATTTAGCTAATCAGTTCTGTGACAGTAGAGAGAAGAGATTCAATCTTATAAGGCAAGGAAATTTTCTTTTTTCTGCTTATGGCTAAACAAAGACTTTATGTTAGAGCCTGTTATTTTTCTTCCTTTGTATCTGTAGTGCAGTTATAGACAACTAATCTACCTGACCATCCTTGCATCAGTATGCTCATCATAGTCTTTAGGAAATTGCTACCATTTCATTATAGTTGTACCTTCCATAGGCACTACATTCCAGGTGACCATAGGTGGTAAGTGAAGTATCTGTTTAACTACTAGAGACCATGGTCTACCAATATATAACATTTTTGGAGCCAGGTTCTCACTTATTTTAAGAAGGCTCAGTAATTAATCTTTGAGTATTTCATCTACAGTTATTTCCAATAAACTGTAGTAGTCAAGATCCAGTTGCAACAATAGAAACCACTTCACCTATTTTTAAGCAAAAAGAAAAATACAAGGAATTATGTGCTTAGAAAATGTTGGACTTCTGGGAGGATTGGGAGTTTGATTGGACCTCTAAGGAGACTTCAAGAATGATGTTACAGAATAGTTCTGACAAGAAAATTTAAAAAGTACTAAAATTAGCAGGCTGGGAAATCAAGACTCTTTTAGACTGCAGAGCCACACCACAGTTCCTAGACCTGACCCAGGAAAAAATGGTTGTCATGTGCATCAAGTCTCTGTTTAACTTAAATAAGTACTGTATTTGTGTCATGTCGTCTAATTGCTAATATCTCAGTTGCATCTGGAATTCTAGATACAAGGGAATGTGGGTAATGAGAGCTTTCTAGCCTTTATAATAAATAATTTATTTAAAGTATTTATAGTTCTTAACAATTTATGGTAAATTCTTGAAGAACATTAATTATTTTTATTGTTACTAAGAAAGTATATCATGTTATTTGTGTGTACTGTACTGTTTAGGGTGGACTTGCATTTTGTGGTCTCTTTATTCATGGTCCTTGTTGGCAGAGTGGTTGTTATACTTATAGATTTTATTCCCAGTTGCCCTATTGGCAGATGTCTTCAGATTTTTGTACCTATTACATTCACCACACTACACTCTTATGTGGCTTCCTATAGTGAACAGCTGAGCAACTGTTTGAGTTTTCATTTCACAGGTTCTTATGATAAATTGCACAATTCTTGTGCATCTTCCATTTGTTAAACCTATCTCAGTATTCTTAAAATAAATAGAAGAGCATAAGAATATACTGAATAAGAAAAATTTATTGTGCTTTGAAGTCCAAAGAAGAGGATGCTTATAACATATTCAAAGTATCTTTCATTTGATATCTGTCTCTGGTTAGTAGCACCTTCTTAAGTTTTTCTTGGTCTCATAAAGATTGCTTTGTTTGTTATTAAAGTATGTGAGAGAATAAAAAGTGTCAGGATTCAGAGATGTGTAGCTAAATAATAATGAAAATTCACATATTGATTGTAAATGCTAAACACAAACCATAATTCTTATATAATAGCCTAAATATTGACAAAACTGTACAGATATGAAAGAAAAAATAGTTCTGAAAATATTGACATTTCACAGAAGGTTAGGGCTGGAGGGGTTCTTAAAGATCATCTGGTCTTACCTTCTCTTTTCATACCCTGGGATCCTGAAAAACAGAGCTGAAGTAAATTATCCAGAATCATGAAGGTGGTTCATTGTAAGGCCCCAAATAGAAGTCAATCCCCTTTGAAGTTCCATCTCGTCTAGGGTTCTAGCCACTATAAAATACCTTTTCCTTTTAATATTCTTAGTATTCATTATCTAGCTTGGTCCATGTTTCTTTTAAAGTACCAATGAAATCAAACTGTTTAAATCAGTTTCACTGTTAAAATGCATTCATGTAGAGATATATTTATAATCTTTTTCCACTGTTTAAACTGAAGATTTTGAAGATGACTTGGAAATTTTTCCAGAATAGTCTGCCCTCTAAAAGTGGTATATCAACACTTTCTTTTCTTAGAGAATTTTTTGTTGTTGTTGTTGTCCAATAACTGCTTTTTCATATTCAGTGGAGTGGAGCAGCAGTGGCATCTGATGATTAATTAGTGCAAAAAGTGTTAGTTCCCCAAGGATAGCCTGTTAGATACTTTCCAGGTCATTTAAAAAAAAGAAATCTATTGCTCATGTTTACAGGTGGTGGCACACTGAATTTAGATTGGCTAAAAGGCACACAATGAATTTACTACTTCTGCAGTTCCCATCACTAATCCTGTTATAGTAATCCTGAGCAAAAATCCAAGTTTACATTTGACAACAGAAGGATGAGTATTGCCTCTTTGATTCTATATTACATTAAATATTCCTTACACTTTCTTTTTAGATTCTTGTGATAGTCTGCATAATTTGACCTAAACATGTTTTAGCTTAAAGTTCCTAGGGAATTAATTCACTTCTTAATTCTGAATGATTTTGTTAAACCAATTGGGTGAATTCTCTAAATGACTGGTAGTTGTCCTGTATAGGACTATGGACACCAACACATCAAAGTCACCATGTAATTTAATTCCTGAAATTGTCTCCCACAATGTTGGCATTGGATCACATAATCAAGTATGTAATGTTCTTTAAAAAATATTATTTTGGTCTTTTTCATGTTTTAAAATTACTACTTGGTCTTGGTTCTAAAATGGTAGCTTAAACACACTCAGTGAAGCTGAGATTCTTAGCAGAAACCTTGATAGAAAGATAGAGAATGTTTTTGTATGAATTTAATCAGAGCCTCAGGTGAAGATTATTATCAGATAACATAACAGATTTGGACTTTTCTAGGTTTTAGAGCCATTAAAACCTATGGGCAAAGTTTTACTTGCCTCAGTATAGGAGGAGAAAGTGTTGGGTCTCATTATTAAGAAACACTGATATAGATGCTAAAAGCCCTACCTTATAGGGTGCAATAGTCAAGATAGATAACACATTTATCCATAAGTACCTGCCATATGCCTAATGTTGTGTAGGTTGCTCCAGAGAACGAAGAGAAGCAGAAATGGACACAAGGCCATGTTGGCCTGCCAGGGAAAAACAAATAGTAGACCCTCTTAATTTAACTTCTTATTCACCATTTTTCCTCAGCTATAGGAAAGAGTGAATTTGAAGTGCTGACCTGTAAGATACACTCCAATTACAAAAGTTAATGGCTTGGTTCTTGAGGGCTCAGAATATGGTTATCAGTGAAAGCAAAATTAGACCTTCATTTTTTTTTTCTCTTCTCTTTCTTTTTTTTCTATCTAAAAGAGACCTCATGGGCTGAATGTCACTTTTAGTCCTCTTCTGTGTCTATTATGCATTTATTGAGCTTCTTTAATTATAATCTTGAAAGTGCCAAGTAAATAGATTAAAGATTGCCAATATTAATTTTTAAGTGTATTTAAAATCTTTGAGAACTTTTCTTTCCTCCTCCTTGGAAAACAAAGGCAATGGCTCAGAGCTTTAATTTGGTTTTATTTTTTCGTTTTAACTCTGGCTGATTGTTATAAATGTTGTGCAAATTAATTTCACAGAAAATCTACTTTTGTATTGAAAAATGAACAGAAAATCTGTTGAAATGTTCTCTTATTTTTATCTATATATAACTGGTCTTGATAGTTAATGCTTGCATTTCTAGGCTGAGAAAGTTTACAAAATTTATCCAAAAAATAACAATTTTTCCCCTCATTACTCACAGTCATAATCATTACCATAGGCTGTTTGAAAAATCATCAATCTGCATTCAGCTCTGTGCTGTGAACTTAAACTGTTCATTTACTGACTTGTATATTAATACTGCCTTTTTTCTCCTAGAAGAAAACTATTTTGTGTTGTAAAACTTAAAATGAATTAATCACCCTACGATTCTTTATGAGGTAGAATATTTTATTAACTCCGCTATCATTTCTCTTCTCTTTCAGTTAAGGTGGGCAGATTTTACCAGGAGACCAAGCAAACTCCCCCAGTATTGGCTGGCCTTCTGTTCTCAGGTGCAGGCTGTCATTATCCTTGTCTTCTATTCCTGACAGTCTCAGGATTTCACCTAGAATCCTCAATCCACCAAAGTCCTTAAGCCATGCTGCAGAACTATTCTTTTGTCCTTGGAGTAGCCAAAATAACCAGTTCTAGAACGTCAAGTTTATCCTAGCTCCTCAATGGCCAGGGTACCGTGATAGATATTTAACTGCTTATGACTAGGGTTTGTGCTTCTAAGGTGTTATCCTGTGCCAGGTTAAATGACAAAGAAGTTCCTCATGAGTCTAAGAGGGTGCTCTTGTGGGAGGCTCGTTCATATACTGTCTTTTGAAGTACTCTGAAGACGTCCAGGCATTTCAGTTGTTGACTCCACATCTTTCAAGAGGTGTTACATTTCCTCGAAGTTAATTGATAAACGTTTATTAAATTAGTAATTTTGGTAAATTTGGTGAATTGGCTGCTTGGCAAGTGTATCCTCAGGTGAGTTGCCCCAGAAAATTGGTTTCAGATGAACTGATTTTCAGCATATTAATGTAGAGTCAGGCTAAGCCAAGACACTTGCTGACTTCTTGGCTGAATACACACCAGACTGATATTCCTAAAAACATCAGAAGTGCTACTCTTCTCGTAAACCCTTTAATCACTTCTCATTGATTTTAGGATGATTCTACCTGCTTTAGCCTGTGTTGACCCCTTCAGCTCACTGGTTACTGGCTCCTAGCCCTCCTGCACTCCTATGCGCCAGTTACTCTGTTCCTCTCAAATCCCTCCTTTCTTAGTGCCTAAAGTCTCCTTCCCCGCTGTTCCCTGGCTTTCTCATCCTCTTGATCTCAGGACCTTCTCTAATCCCTGAACTAGGTTAAGTTTCTTGATTAGAGGTTCTATAGGCATTTTTAGTTTTTTTTCATGGCATGTGTCAGTACTACTATACAATTATTTGAATAATTGCTGTCTGTCTCCCACACTAAAATGCAAACTCCAGGAAGATAGATATCAACAACTATCTGGTTCAGTCCTATCAAATAGTATTTCTGAAATGATGGAAACGTTCTGTTTTGCACTATTTGGTATGGTAACTATGAACCATATGTAGCTATTGAGTCCCTATAATGTGGTTAATGTGACTTAGGACTTTAATTTTTTAGTTTTATTTAATTCTAATTAATTAAATATTAAATTTAAATAACCATGTATAGTGACTACTATATTGGACAGTAGAGGTTTGGCTCACTGTCATATCTGAAATTCCAAGCATAGCAACTGACATAAGGTGTTCGATTAATATTTGTTAAATGAATGATTTAGTGGGGTTTGTAGTATAAATCTTATTTTTGGATAATGAAACTGAAGGACAAAGAGAATGTGACCATCATTGACAACTGCATATATACATTCATTCATATTTTATAATGCTTGATTTATATTTTTAAGCCTCAAGGTTCCAAGTCTCAGTTTCCTCATCTGTCAAGCAGGGAACATAATAGTAACTATCCTTTAATGTTAAAAATATTTTTTCTAAAATGAGGTAAAATTGTATTATAATATATAAGATTCAGGTATAAAACATTTTAATTTGACATCTGTATACACTACAAAGTGAGTACCACCAAAAGTCTGGTTACCAACCATCACCATGATTCCCGTCACCCATTTCTGCCTATCCCAAACCCCCTTCCTCTCTGGCAATCGTCAATCTGTTCTCTGTATCTGTAAGTTTTTGTATGGTTTTGTTTGTTTAGATTCTACGTATGAATGAAATCATGCAATGTTTGTCTTTCTTCATCTGACTTACTTTGCTTAGCATAATACCCTCAAAGTCCATCTATGTTTTCACAAATGGCAAAATTTCATTCTTTATGGATGAGTAATACATTGAATATACCACATCCTTTTTATCCATTCAACCATTGTTAGAAACTTAAATTGTTTCCGTATCTTGACTAATGTAAATACTGTTGCAGTAAACATAAGGGTGCATATATCTTTTCAGTGATTTTGTGTTCTTTGGATAAATACACAGAATGGAATTTCTAGATCATATGGCAGATCTAGTCTTAATTTTTTGAGGAATCTTTGTACTGTTTTCCATAGTGTCTGCACCAATTTACATTTCCACCAAGAGTTTATGAGGGTTATATTTTTTCTGCATCTTTTGCAACACTTATTTCTTTACTTTTTGATAATAGCCATGCTAACAAATGTGGGGTGATAGCTCACTGTGGTTTGGTTTGTATTTCCCTGATCATAAGTGATGTTGAATATCTTTTCTTATGCCTGTTGACCAACTGTATGTCTTCTTTGGAAAAAAAAATACTTGTTCAGATCCTTGCCTATTTAAAAAAATTTTTTTATTGTTGAGTTGTATGAGTTCTTTATATATTCAATATTAATCCTTTATTGGACATGATATGTTATGAAAATATTCTACCACTTATTAGATTGCTTTTCCTTTTTCTTCCTTCTCAATTTCATCTAAATTGTAAACAGTTTATTTTTTATTAGCATATAATGTATTATTAGCACCAGGGGTACAGGTCTGTGAATCATCAGGCTTTCACATTTCATAGCACTCACCATAGCAGATGCCCTCCCCTATGTTCATAACCCATATACCCTATCTCTTCCCTGCCCAACCCCAGCAACCCTGTTTCTTTCCTGAGATTAAGGGTCTCATGATTTGTCTCTCTCCCAATCTCATCTTGTTTCATTTTTTTTCCTTCTCTACCTCCCACAGCTCCCTGCCCTGCCTCTCAAATTCCTGATAGCAGAGAGATCGTATGATAATTGTCTTTCTCTGATTGACTTATTTTGCTCAGCATAATACCCTCTAGTTCCATTCACAACATTGCAAATGGCAAGATTTCATTTCTTTTGATGGCTGCATAGTGTGTGTGTATATATATATATACACATACACACATACACACACATATACCACTTCTTCTTTATCCATTCATCTGTTGATGGACATCTAGATTCTTTCCATAGTTTGGCTATTGTGGACATTTCTGCTGTGAACATTCAGGTGCATGTGCCCCTTCAGATCACTACATTTGTGTCTTGATGGTGAATACCCAGTAGTACAATTGCTGGGTCATAGGGTAGCTCTATTTTCAACTTTTTAAGGAACCTCCATACAGTTTTCCAGAGTGGCTGCACCAGCTTGCCTTCCCATCAACAATGTAAGAGGGTTCCCCTTTCTCCCCATTCTTGCCACATGTGTCATTTCCTGACTTGTTAATTTTAGCCATTCTGACTGGTGTGAGGTGGTATCTCACTGTGATTTTGATTTGTATTTCCCTGATGCTGAATGATGTTGAGAACTTTTTCATTATATTTTGGCCATTTGGATGTCTTCTTTGCAGAAATGTCTGTTTATGTCTTCTGCCCATTTCTCGATTGGATTATTTGCTCTTTGGGTGTTGAGTTTGATAAGTTCTTTATAGATTTTGGATACTAACCCTTTATCTGATCTGTCATTTGTGAATATCTTCTCCCATTATGTCAGTTATCTTTTGGTTTTGTTGACTGTTTCCTTTACTGTGCAAAAGCTTTTGATCTTGATGGAGTCCCAATAGTTCATTTTTGCCCTTGCTTCCCTTGCCTTTGGCAATATTTCTAGGAAGAAGTTGCTGCAGCTGAGGTCAAAGAGGTTGCTGCCTGTGTCCTTTTTAAGTATTTTGATGGATTCCTGTCTCACATTGAGGTCTTTCATCCATTTTGAGCCTATTTTTGTGTGTGATGTAAGGAAATGGGCTAGTCTCATTCTTGTGCATGTGGCTGTCCAGTTTTCCCAACACCATTTGTTGAAGAGACTTTTTTCCATTGGACATTCTTTCCTGCTTAGTCAAAGATTAGTTGACCATAGAGTTGAGGGTGCATTCCTGGGCTCTCTATTCTGTTCCATTGATCAATGTGTCTGTTTTTGTGCCAGTACCATACTGTCTTGATGATTTCAGCTTTGTAATAGAGTTTGAAGTCTGGAATTGTGGTGCCACCAACTTTGAGTTTCTTTTTCAACATTCCTCTGGCTATTCAGGGTCTTTTCTGATTCCAGATAAATTTTAGGATTATTTGTTCTATGAACAATGTTCATAGATGAACTATGTTCTTTGGAAAAGGCTGATGGTATTTTGATAGGGATTGCATTAAATGTGTAGATTGCCTTAGGTAGCATAGACATTTTCACAATATTTGTTCTTCTAATCCATGAGCATGGAACATTTTTCCATTTTGTTGTGTCTTCCTCAATTTCTTTCATGAGTACTTTATAGTTTTCTGAATACAGATTCTTTGCCTCTTTGGTTAGGTTTATTCCTGGGTATCTGATGATTTTGGGTACAATTGTAAATGGGATTGATTCCTTAATTTCTCTTTCTTCTGTCTTGCTTTTTTGATCTCAACTTGGTTAGGTTTTAGTTCTTTTATTTCTCCAGAAAGGGGTTTTCTAATATCTTACATGCTTTTTTTGAGCCCATCTAGCTCCTTGATAATCATCATTCTGAACTCTAGTTCTGATATATTACTAATGTCCGTATTGATTAGGTCCCTAGCTACTTGTTCTTTTGTGATGAGTTTTTCCCACCTTGTCATTTTATCCAGGTAAGAATATATGAATGAGAGAACAAAATACTAAAACAGTGGGAAAGACCACAGAAAAATATATGCTAACCAAATCAGAAGAGACCCAAATCTGGGGAAGAAGAAAAGAGGGAGAAAAATTAAAAAAAAAAAAAAATATATATATATATATATATATATATATATATATATACAGGTGAATAGAACAGAGCCACCCATTTGATTTTAGGTGTATTCTGGTCTCTTAGAAGAAACTAACTCCCAAAATTTTAAGGAATGAAAAACTTACATGTATATACAAAAACAAGGGTAAACATGATGAAGAGATGGGATATGATTTTAAGTTGAAAAATTAAAAAGATTCTAAAAATGGAAACAATGAGTTGGTTGGAAAAGAAAAAATATAAAGAGGAGAGAATGTTTTCAGGCTGGACACTAGAACAAATCCATTTGCTAGATTTAGGGTATATTTTGATCTATTAGAAGAAATTGTATCCCAAAATTTTAAAGAAAATAAACCTATATGTATACAAAAAATAAGGTTAAATACAATGAAGAGATAACTATATGACTATAGTTTTATATATATATATATATATAGTTTTATATGACTATAAAAATGAAAATTTAGAAAGATTTTTAAAAAATGGTGTTGATAAGATAAATGGTTTAAAAAACTGTTAAAAAGGGAAGGGGAAAAGTTAAAATATAGAATAAGAAAAAGTTAAATTTTAAAAAATCAACTTTGAAAGACTAAAGGATCATGGAAAAAAAGCTATAAATTCTATGTATTGCTTTCCCTTAGCTCTGGAGTTCCACAGTTCTCATTGATTGGTGAACTTGGTCTTGGCTGGATGTTCTTGCTGATCTTCGGTGGGGGGGGTGCCTCTTGCAGTAATTTTCAGATGCCTTTGCCTGAGGTGGAATTGCACTGCCCTTTCCAGGGGCCAGGCTAAGTAATCTGCTTGGGTTTACTCTCGGTAGCTTTTTTTCCTTGAATGATTTTCATACAGCTTTGGAAGAGAGGAATGAAAATAGTGGTCTCCCAATCTCTGGCCCCATAGGAGCCAAAAACTCAGGGCCCCACTCTTCAATGTGCCCTCAGATAAAAGCAGTCAATCCCTCCCATCTCTCAGGTCTCTGGCTGCACTCTGTGCTCACCCACCCTGTGACCAATCATTTCTATCTCTGACACATGGCCCCATTTGGAGTCTCCAAATGCAACAGATTCCTGCCATTCACTCCCACACTGTTCCTCCTGTAGGGGGAAGGAAGGGGTCTTTCCAGATCTGCCACTTGTGGGGTCCCTGATCGAAGAGCAGTGGCCTGAAGGTGCCTCAGATTACAGTTTAAGGTAACCCCAAGCTGAAAGTGCACTCCTCAGCTCTGTTTCTGTAGCCAGCTTTTCTGCTCTGATACCTGGGAGTTCTGCCACACTCAAATACCCCTGGTTTTTCTGTCACCCCGCAGTTCCTGAGACCACACTTCCCGTGAGGTCTCCACCTCCCACTTAGCCTCTGGAGTCATGTCCCTCAGTGGAGCAGATTTCTGAAAGTTCTGATTTTGTGCTCTCTGGCTCTTTCACTTGCTGGGAGCGGGTCCCTCCCCCCACGGTCTATCTTCCTGTCACTTTGGATTCATTTCTCTGCATGTTCTACCTTCCGGGAAGTGGTTGATTTTCCCTTCCTAGAATTACTGCTCTTCTCTTCAATCTCCTGTTGAGTTTGCAGGTGTTCAGAATGGTTTGATAACTCTCTAGCTGAAATCCTGGGATCTGATGTTATTTCAGTCTCTGACTCCTCCACCATCTTACTTCCTTCCCCGTTTTTTCTTTTTGACAATGGTTTCCCTCACTGTAAAGAAGATTTTTAGTTTGTGTTGTCCCAACAGTTCTTTTTTGTTTTAGCTTCCCTTGCCTTTGGCATCAGATCCACAAATATATCATTAAGATTGATGTCAAGGAGTTTGTCATCTATGTTTTCTTCTGGGAATTTAGTGGTTTCAGATCTTACATTTGAATATTTATTCTATTTTGAGTTAATTTTTGTGTATGGTGCAAGATAATGGTCCAGTTTCATTCTTTTGTCTGTGGCTATTCAGTTTCCCCACCCACTTATTGAAGAGACTATCATTTCTCCATTGTATGTTCTTTGCTTTGTCATAAATTGGAACCATGGTGTGGCTTAACTTCCGGGCTCTCATTTCTATTCCTTTGATTTGCATGTCTATTTTTATGCCCAAACCAAACTTTTTATTGCTATAGGTTTGTATTATAGAGATCAGGGAATGTGATACTTACAGCTTTGTGCTTTCTCAAGGAGATTTCTTTGGTTGTTTGGGGTCTTTTGCAGTTCCATACAAATTTTAGGATTATGCTTCTAGCTCTATGAAAAATGACATTGGAATTTTCATTGGGATTGCCTTGCATCTGTAGATTGCTTTGGGTAGCATGGAATTTTAACAATATTAATTCTTCTATTCCATGAGCACTGTATATCTTTCTATTTATTTGTGTCTTCAGTTTTCTTTGTCAGTGTCTTAAAGTTTTCAGTATACAGGTGTTTCACATCCTTGTTAAGTCTATTTTTATGTGTTTTATTTATTTATTTATTTATATATCATTTTTTGATGCAGTAGTAAATGGGATTACTTTCTTAATTTTACCTACCGTCCTTCCTTCCCTTCTCTTTCTTTTCTTTTCTTTTCTTTCTTTCTTTCTTTCTTTCTTTCTTTCTTCCTTCCTTCCTTCCTTCCTTCCTTCCTTCCTTCCTTTCTTTCTTTCTTCTTTTTCTTTCTCTCTCCACTGAGAATGTAACCTAATATTGGGAGGAACTCACAACACTGAGATCAAGACCTAAGCTGACATCAAGAGTCATTTAACTTGGGGCGCCTGGGTGGCTCAGTGGGTTAAAGCCTCTGCCTTCCACTCAGGTCATGATCCCAGGGTCCTGGGATCAAGCCCCTCATTGGGGTCTCTGCTCAGCAGAGAGCCTGCTTCCTCCTCTCTCTCTGCTTGCCTCTCTGCCTACCTGTGATCTCTGTCTGTCAGATGGGTGAATGGAATCCTAAAAAAAAAAAGAAAAAAAGAAGAGTTAGATAATTTAACTGACAGCTATCTAGGCACCACACTTAATTTCTTTTTCTGATAGTTCATTACTAGTATATAAAAACACCACAGAGGGGTGCCTGGGTGTCTCAGTCATTCAGCAGCTGCATTTGGTTCAGGTCATGACCTGGAATCCTGGGATCAAGACCCACATTGGGCTCCCTGCTCAGCAGGAAGCCTGCTTCTCCCTCTCCTTCTCCCCCTGCTTATGTCCCCTCTCTTGCTATGTCTGTCTCTGTTGAATGAATAAACAAAGTCTTAAAAAAATCCACAGAATTCTGTATATTGGTTTTGTATTCTGCTACTTTACTGGATTTATTATTTCCAACGGTTGTGCATTTTTTGTTTTTTGGGTTTTTTTTGTAGATACTTAAGTATTTTCTATATATATTGTATTATATCATCTGCAAATAGTGACAATTTTACTTCTTCCTTTCTAATTTAGAGGACTTTAATTCTTTCTTGTCTTATTGTTGTAGTTAGGATTTTTAACACTATGTTGAATAAAAATGGGGAGTGTGGTCATCCTTGTTCTGTACCTGATGTTAGAGGAAAAGTTTTCAGCTTTTCACTATTAAGTATGATATTAACTGTGGGCTTGTCATATATGGCCTTTATTATTTTGAGGTATTTTCCCTCTATGCCAATTTTGTTGAGCTTTTATTATACATAAATAAATTATAAATAAATGTTGTATTTTATCAAATGCTTTTTCTGCATCTATTAAAATGATCATACGATTGTTATTCTTCATTTTGTTAATGTTGTCTATCATGTTGATTGATTTGCAGGTGTTGAACCATCCTTGCAACTCTAGTTTAAATTCCACTTGATCATGGTGTATAATCATGGTCTTCCATTTAATGTATTTTTGAATATAGCTTGACAATATTTTGTTGAGGATATTTGCATCTGTATTCATCAAGAATATTGCCCTGTAAATTTTATTTTTCTTTTTGGTGGTGTTGTCTGGTTTTGGTATCAAGGTAATGCTGGCCTCATAAAATGAGTTTGGAAACATTCCTTCTTCTTTATTTTGTTTTTGTTTGTTTTGGAAAAGTTCAAGCAGGATAGGTATTAAATCTTCGAATATGTTTGTTCTTGGACTTCTGTTCCTTGGGAGGTTTTTGATTACTGTTTCAATGTCCTTCATAGAAATTGGTCCATTTACATTTTCTATTTCTTTATGATTCAGTGTTAGAAGACTATTTATAGGAATTTATACATTTATTCTAGGTTGGTCAATTTGCCGATGTATAATTTTCTGTTGTAGTTTCTCATGATCTTTTGTATATCTCTGATATCAGTTGTAACTTCTCTTTCATTTCTGATTTATTTATTTGAGTCCCCCATCTTTGTGTGTGTGTGTGTGTGTGTGTGTGTCTAGCTAAAGATTTGTCAATTTTATCTTTTCAAAGAACTAGCTATTTTATTAATATTTTCTATTGCCTTCTTTGTTTCTATTTCATCTATTTCCATTATGATCTTTATTATTTCTTTTCTTCTGCTAACTTTGGGCTTCATTTATTCTTCTTTTCCTATTTCTTTTAGATGTACAGCTGATTTTTTTATTTGAGATTTTTCTTGAGGCAGACATTTATTGCTATAAATTTTTTATAACTACCTTTGCTGCATCCCATAGATGTTGTATTTCTGTTTTCATTTTTATCAAAGTGTTTTTAGATTTCTCCTTCGATTTCTTTGATGACCTCTTGATTTTTCAGTAACACGTTGTTTAATCTTCACATTTTGTGATTTTTCTAGTTTTCTTCTTGTAATTTATTTTTAATTTCTTACCGCTGTAGTCAGAAAAGATGCTTGATGATTCAGTCTTTGTGAATTTATTTAGACTTCTTTTGTGACTTAACATGTGGTCTATCCAGAATAGTGTTTCATGTGCACTTGAGAAAAATTGGCATTTTATTTCTTTTGCATGTAATGTTCTGTATATATGTATTAAGTTTTTCTGGTCTTATGTAATGTTTAAGGCCAGTGTATTCTTACTGACTTTCTATATTGATGATCAATCCAGTGATGTATGTGGGATTTGAAGTCCTCTAATATTATTGTATTGCTGTCAGTTTCTCCATTTAGGTCCATTAGTATTATGTTTTCTGGTGTTCCTATGTTGGATACATATGTACCTATAAATGTTATATATTCTTGCCAGATTTACCCCTTTATAATTATGTAATACCCTTCCTTATCTTTATTATAGTCTTTGTTTTAAAGTATCTTTTGTCTGATAGGACTATATCTACATCACTTTTCTGTTTCCATTTACACAGAGTATCTTTCTCCATTCCTTCACATTCAGTATATGTGTATCCTTACATCTGAAGTAAGTCTCTTGCAGGTAGTACAGAGATGGGTCTTGTTTTCTTATCCATTCAGACACTCTGTGTGTTCTCATTGGAAAACTTGGTTTATTTACATTTTTAATATTTTAAAAAAATTTTTAAAGATTTTATTTATTTATTTGATAGAAGTAGGCAGAGAGGCAGGCGGGTGATGGGGAGGAAGCAGGCTCCCTTCTGAGCAGAGAGCCTGATGATGCCATGTGGGGCTCAATCCCAGAACTCTGAGATCATGACCTGAGCTGAAGGCAGAGGCTTAAACCACTGAAGCACCCAGACGCCCTGGTTTATTTGCATTTAAACTGTTTTTGATAGTGTATACCTTTGCCATCTTGGTAACTGTTTTCTGGCTATTTTTGTAGTTTATCTCTATTTCTTTTTTCTTCTGTTTCATTTCTCCCTTCTCTTCTGGCTTGATAGGGTTTTTTTAGTGTAATATTTAGATTCATTTATCATTTTCTTTTGTGTGTTTACTCTTACTGCAAGGTTTGCATATAACACTATATATATAAAATGCATATAACATTATATATATATATATATATATATATATGTTAGCTTTAAATTGATAGGAACTTAACTTTGAACTTAACTTTGAAAACATTCTCAAATTTTACCTTTTTACTTCCCCATCCCATATGATGTCATATTTTATATCTTCCTTATTTTATGTTTCCCTTAACTAATTACAGTTTTAGTTAATTTTAATTTTGTTACTTGTTTTTTTTTTAACTTTTATTCTTGCTTTATAAGTGACTGATTCACTGTCTTTACTGTGGCTTCACCTGTTTTTAATGAAATTCTTACTTTTTTGTGTTTTCTTGTTATTAATTATTGCCTTTGTTTTCAACAAAAGAAGTCCCTTTAACATTTATTATAAGACTGGTTTAGTGGTGATGGGCTCCTTTGGTTTTTGATTATCAGGAAATACTTTTAGTCTTTCCTTTGCTTCTTTGTGTGTGTGTGTGTGTGTGTGTGTGTGTGTACTAATTTATTTATTTATTTTTCCTATTTTTTTTTTCTTGTGTTATGTTGGTCACCATACAGTACATCATTTGTTTTTGATGTGGTATTCCATGATTCATTGTTTGCATGTAATACCTAGTGCTTCATGCAATCTGTGCTCTCCTTTAATACCTGTTATCAGGCTCACCCATCATCCCCTTTAATTCTTGCTGGGTAAAGGATTCTTGTTTGGAAGTTTTTTCCTTTTAGCACTTCGACTGTATCATGCTACTTACTCCTGGTCTGAAAGTTTCTGAAAGGTCTGCTAATAGCATTATTGGGTTTCCCTTTAGTGAAAGAAGTAGTTTCCTTTGCTTATTTTTAAGATTCTCTTTTTATCTTTAACTGTTACTCTTTTAATTATGTGTCTTGGTATGGACCTCTTTGCGTTCATCTTATTTAGAACGCTGGTCTTCCTGGATCTGGATGTCCATTTCCTTTGCCAGGTAAATGAAGTTTTCTGCCTTTATTTCTTCAAATAAGTTTTCTGGCCCTGTCTCTCTCTCTTTTACTTCTGTAACTCCTCTAGTGCAAATATTATTTTGCCTGATTTTGTTGGAAATGTTCTTTTAGGTATGTTTACTTTTAAGTTCTTCTTCTTCTTTTCTCTTTTTGCTGTTTGTTTGGGTGTGTTCATTTTTTTTTTTTCTCTAGCTCACTGATCTATTTTGCTTCATCCAGTCTACTTTTGAACCTCTGTAATATATTTTTCATTTAAGTTATTGCATTCTTCAGCTCAATAAATTCTGTTTGGTTCTTTCTTATAGATTCTGTCTCTTTACTGGAGTTCTCACTGTGTTCATTAATTTTTCTCATGAAATTAGTGAACATCTTCATTAATTTGAACTTTTTATCAGGTAAATTGCTTATCTCTGTTTCCTTAAAGTCTTTTTCCAAGGTTTTGTTTTGTTCTGTTTGGAACACATTTCTGTGTCTCCTTATTTTGTGACTCTGTTTCTGTGAATTAGGCAAGTCAGTTATTTTTCCCAGTCTTGAAGGAATAGCCTTGTGTAGGAGATGTCCCATGGACTCAGTAGTGCTATGACCCCTGGCCACCAGAGACAGGCACTCAAGAGGCCAACCCTGTTTGAGCTGTGCATGCCCACCTGCTGTGACAGCTGTCACTGTGTGTGGTGGAAAGTGGGGCCCTCAGCAGGGCATATCCTCCAGTGCTAACAAATTAGAGAGAATTACTAAATGATACCAGTGCTGATATTAGCAAATTAGAATGAGATTTTAAAAATGATAATGACTAGTGTCTCTGTCTCTGTCCCAATAAGTTCCTCTCCTTCTATCATTTGCTTGAAGGTTAGTAAGTGGTTCTCCTTCACATATGGTCTAAGTTTTTTTTTTTTTTTTTTTTTTTTTTAAGATTCTATCCATTCATTTGACACAGAGAGAGATCACAAGTAGGCAGAGAGGCAGGCAGAGAGAGAGGGAGAAGCAGGCTTCCCACCGAGCAGAGAGCCCAACCTGGGGCTCAATCCCAGGACCCTGAGATCATGACCTGAACCGAAAGCAGAGGCTTAACCCACTGAGCCACCCAGGTGCCCTGGTCTAGGTGTTTTTTAAACATGTTTTTATTCTTGGTCCCGGGGTGAGTGAGTCTGTGCATAAGCCTTTTAGGAGCTGTTTCTACATTCCCTTCAGTTTTATGGTTTTCCTGGATATAATCCCTATTGGTTTTCAAAGCCATTGTTTTATGGGCTCTTCTGTCTTTTGCAAGATTTAAAGATTGGGCTACCTGATATGGAGCACAATTTCATTTATTTATTTATTTATTTATCAGGGAAAAATTTTATATATATATTTTTTTATTTTTAATTTTTTATTTTTGATAAACATATATTTTTATCCCCAGGGGTACAGGTCTGTGAATCACCAGGTTTACACACTTCACAGCACTCACCAAATCACATACCCTCCCCAATGTCCATAATCCCACCCCCTTCTCCCAAACCCCCTCCCCCCTCAGTTTGTTTTGTGAGATTAAGAGTCACTTATGTTTTTTATATCCCTTCTGGTTGTGGATTGCAACACTTGGGATGTTTTTTGTTTATTTGTTTGTTTTGTTTTGGTGAGAGTAGGTCTATGACTTTTACCTGTTTTGATGCTGTTTTTTAATTTTTTTTATTGTCAAGGTCCTGTTCTTCTAGTTTTCTAGGTCTTTTTCAGAGGAAATTATTCTGTATGTCGTTGTAAATTTGTTTTGTCTTTGAGAGGTGGTGAATATTCTTAAGGAAAGATTCTGAGAAAAACTTGACATAAGTGCATGTTTTACAGCATATTAACAGTAATATCTGATATAATTATTTAAAAGCTATTAGTATTTGAAAATCTTCAATCTATAGTTGTCAAAATCAGGGAATACATTTATAGTTAAGGAAGTTAGTAGTATGGCTATGGTGTTGGTACATATGTAATTTCAGTTTTATTTATTTAGTTTGTTAGTTATGAAAAGGATATAAATTAATTTCATGCTCTTTCTCAAATAGTTTGAAACTCTTGGAAAATGCCATCATGCCAGCCAAATTGTAGCCAAATGTAGCCAAATCTATCTCTAACACCAGTAGACACGATAAGTTCAGAACTTAGACATTCAAGTTGTACTTCAAAAGATTTTTTTTTCTGTGAAGTTCCCCAGATTTAAATGTCTCTTTACTATTTAATGGGTTTCTCAAGAAGACTAGTACAGGAAAACTAGTACATTTCTCTTACTATTCAGAATGCAGTCAAAAGAAATAAGGTATATGCAAAATTCATGTGTGGAACTGGTCTTAGACTATGCAGTATTTCTCATGAATTTGAAATAGTACACTCAGTTTCTACATGAAGGTTTAAGAAATGCACCATTATTTAGCTAAAACACAATTTATATATTTGTTTATTTATGAACATTTTTTATTTTTACTTATTTTTAAGTTTATTTAAGTAATCTCCACACTAATAGAGTTTACACAGTAAAGTATCATTTAATTTTTTTAACTAAAAAAAAACTTTTATTATAATTTAATTACTTTAAAATCACATTCAAAACATAGAAATTTAAAAATTTAAATTCTACCAATTTACAGATGGAGAAGTCTATTTATAAATGATCTCATCCCTGAGAATAATTAACTTAATGGAAATTACTGTGTAAGTGACTTTCAAAATAAAATATGAAAAACAATGACAGTGATTTCACATTTGATTGCTTTTAGGTAGCACAATACATTTCCTAATTGTTTATTTCAATGCTGTATTCAGAAGGAATCTAACTTCTTCCTTTGTATATGACATATTTTTCAAGTGTTGATCTGTTTGCATAATAGGAATTAGAAAATGCATTGAATCTATAGGCTTATTTACAAACTAACATTGTTTAACGTTAAGGAAAATAATACATTTAAATTACATATTACAATGCCTTCTTGCTATGAAGGCAGTACCTAGAACAACAGTAAAGTCCAGATAATTGACAGAAATTCTTAATACTGTACATGAATAAATTAGAACATGGTTTCTTGTAAATATCCTTAAATTTTGGGAGCTGTAGAGAGAACTTGAGTTGTAATACAGAAGATAGAGCATGGAAAGAACTGTCTTTTGAGAGCAAAGATATTCAGGTTCCTGTCCAAGCAATAAACTAAGTGATCTTGGAGAAATCGCTGGCCTCTCCGGGGCTTCACTTTCTCATCTGTAAACTGAAAAAGTTCTGACTAAATGAGCTCTAAGTTGTTGGTGGGTTTTTTTTTTTTTTTCATCTTAAGTATTAAAAGCCTAAGAGTAGAAAAAAGAACAACTTTAAGTGTAAGAGTTATATGCATTGATTCCATGTGACATTCTGTATTGTTTTTATTCATAAAAGGTTCTATGCTTTATTATACTCTTTACTTATAGGTGAATTGGGCTTTCGTATCATACCCATATTTATACAATTTCTCCCACATAGATTTCTCTTTTGTTTTGGAGCCATATAGTGGGCTATTTTGAGCTCTGTGTTAATATTGAGTGTAAAATCTTTCTTTGTCCTTATCCAATGTAGGATAATAGCACTGGACAGAATGAATTAGGGTTACTTTCTTGCACAGGATGCCAAACTTGACCAGGATGAACATAAAATTTATTATCCAAATTGGCTTGCTTCTGAGATTGAAAAGGAGCACTGCTAACAATTATATGTTGCCAACCACAATTAACCAAGATTGTGAGGGAAGTTTATAAGATGTGCAAAGGGAATGATTTTAATGTGTTCTATATAACTTTGCATGCTCTTCTTATTTTCTACTCTTCTTGAGGCAGAAGGAGAAAAATACTTAAGTTGAATAAAGGTAACATTTTGATTCAAATAGGTAAATTGCAGGTTTTGCTTTTTATATGTAAAACACCATGAATTACCAAATAGGAAGGCTCAAATTTGGCCAGAAATTCTGAGAAAGACAATTATACAAAACCAACAAACTTAGTGAAATATGCAGTTCAGTACTTCATTTTGCTTACCTCTCCATGAAAGGCCAAAAGTACCTCCTTCTGTGATGTGCCTGCAATCCCTGAAAGATTGATTAAATTTCTCTATAATACAGAATTGCTGAATCTAGTGAACCATGACTTATGTAATTTGTATTATACTCTATCAGTCATATTTTAAAAGTGTTTAGAATGAAACTAAACATACCCTTTTGGGCAATGGAAACCTCAGAAATACTTGTTTTCTTTATAGTGAATTTTGTAGTTTGTTTGACTTTATTATACCAAGAATGGTGTGGATTTCTTAAAAGGATTTAAATGTAAACATTGACTTAATTTAAGTCTTTAACTTATCAAAGAGAAACGTCTAAGAATAAAGAAGGTAGATTTTATATTACATGGAAAAGAAAGAGAAAAAATAATCTTTTTACATATAGTGAAAGAGTGGCTAGAGAGATATTTGAAAACTTTCCTTGCTAATTCTTAATTCAAAAGGTAAGACATAGCATAAGTTATAGAAACCCATCTACTCTTGGAAAATTTTATAGTATCTTGGGTTCCTCTTAAATTCTTTTTAGCAGGAGAGTTGAGAGTTTAAAGACCAAGCATATTCCACTTCTAGACCTATAGAGTTTCCTTTTTCTTCTCTGCCCATGTCCCTTCCCATCACCCTCCCTCAATTCCTTATTCTCAACTCATTTTAAAGCTTGACCTGGGAAAGACTCAAGGAATATATGAACTCCAAAGAAGTCTAGGAGATAGGCCATCTCACATTCCACTGGATGGACTTGGGCAGGAGCCCCATGTCCGTGAGTAACAAGAGTTTATGTCAGAGCTCCTTGAAAGCTGTAGAGTTGTCCCTAGAGAACTCTAGGATGGAAATCTACAGTAAAAGAGCTGAACTCTGAGAACATCAGGGGAGCTATTAACAACACTCTGATCACTGGAAATAAAATCTAAACTCCTTCACATGCCTTCAAAGCCCTGAATCATTCACCCTAATTCCTCCCCAACCCCATTTATATAATATTTTCCCCTTATTTTCCACCATAGCTGTTTTTATACCTTTGGTGTTTGCCTTCCTTCTTTATTCCTAAGCATTTTAAACATTTTAAACCTACATCCTGCACTTCTGATTTCCCCCACCTTCATTCAGCAGTCTCCCCCTGGTTAAATCTTATTCATTTCTTACCAGTTCAAATATCTCTTCCCAAGGGAAGTCTTTTCTGACTAGGTCAGCTCCATATTTTCTGATTGTATTAGTGTTCTATTGCTGTAAAAGAAGTCACCACAAATTTAACTACTTAAAAGCAGGCAAGCTTAGGGGTACTTTGATGGCTCAGTCAGTTAAGCATCTGCTTTCAGCACGGGTCATGATTCCAGGGTTCTTGAGCAGCTCCCTGCTCAGCGGGGAGCCTGCTTCTCTCTGTTCTCCCTACTTATGCTCTTTTTCACTATTTCTGTCTCTCTCAAATTAATTAATTAACTAATTGATTAATTTTAAAAAAGAACACAGTTTTCTTGGTTAGGAGTGCACATATGGTTTAGGTAGATACTCCTGTTCCTGTCTAATCTGCAATCAAGGGATTGCCTGGGCTGCTATTCTTATTTGAGCAGTTGGTGGCCAGCCTGGAAGAAGGAAATGAGAATTTAATTATCGCAATGAGAGTCCAAGGGTAATTGTCTAGCTCTTGGAGGAGTGAAGAGATAATATTAGGGCATATTCCTAGAGGAGTTTTCTACTCAAGCATATTCATAGTTATGTAACAATGGAGTGAGAAGGTACTGGATGGGAAGAGAAGGGGCATTGTGAGACACAGACCGAGGCAATAGAACTGATTCTTGCAAGGACCTTGGGCCAAAATAATTGAGGAAGTGAATTTACTATGCCTGATGTCCAAAACACAGCAAAATCAGCAGTAGGTTAACAGCGCTGAGTTGCTAGTCCAATTTTACACAAATTCTTTCTATGTGGAAGAGACTGAGGCTTAGATGCTGAACTGGTTGTACCTCTGTCAGTGTCATTACAGCTGTACAATGAATTTTAGCTGTGGCCAGGCACATTATATTCAGCCAATCAGAGACATATTGCCCCACCCTCTTGGATGCATTCTGAGGTGTCCAGGGGTGATGGAGATACTTCCCTGTTTGTAAAAATGTTCCTAGCAGGAATGCCAGAACCCAAGGGCTGCACAGACCAGTGAAACATGGAGTTACAGTGCTGAAAGTCTAAGGTCAACAAGATATTTTGGTCAGCCTGGTTCAGTCACAGAGGAATTGCTCCCATGGGACTTTCTAGGTTCCTTTTTGACTTTCCAGACCTTAAACCTACCCTCTGTTTCTTTCCCACATTCATTAGTTTGATTTACTTTTTCCTGATTCTGTAGAATGCCTTGTTTTCAATCACCCAGCTGAAAGTTCTTTTTAACAGATGATAAATGACCTCTGAAAGTTGGCAAAGATAATTACAGTAAAAAAGTGACTTTTTTACCACTTGAAATTTGAATAAACTCAAGCCTGTAGAAAGTTTAGAAGAACAGTACAATAATTACCTTGCAGTTTTGTCTAGATTCACTACTTATTAATATTTTCCCATATTTGATGTGTTTATTTATATGTATATATTTGTGTATTTTAGTGAAAAACTTGAAAAGTAGTTGCAGATTTTTCACCCCTAAGTGTTGTAGCCTCTATTTTGTAGACATACATTCTCCTACTTTAACCATGGCACCATTACCATGCCCAAAATATTTTATACTAATATTATACTTTATACTAAATAAAATATTTTATACTAATATTATATTTTATACTAATATTATATTTTATACTAATGCAATAGTATTACTCTATATATAGTCTATATTCAAAATCCCATCACCTCAATAATGTCCTTTATAGATTAAAAACATTAATTGCAGTATAGTTAACACAGTGTTATATTAGTGTCAGGTGTTCAATGTAATACTTCAACAAGACTATACATTACTCAGTGCTCACTGTGTAAGTGTATTCTTAATCTCCTTCACTTCTTTCACCTATCCCTCCACCCATCTCCCCTCTGGTAACTATTAATTTTTTCTCTATAGTTAAGAATTTGTTTTTTGATTTGTCTCTTTTTTTTCTTTGCTCTTTGTTTCTTAAATTCCACATATGAATGAAATCATTTAGTATTTGTCTGAATTATTTCACTTAGCATTATTCTCTCTAGGTCCACCCATGTTGTTGCAAATTGCAAGATTTCATTTTTTATGGCTGAGTTATAGTCCATTGTATGTATATACCACTTCTTTATCCATTCATCTATTGATGGACTGCTTCTATAATTTGGCTGTTATAACTAATGCTGCAGTAAACTTAGGAGTGTATTTATCTTTTCAAATCAGTGTTTTCATATTCTTTGGGTAAATACCTAGTAGTGGAATTACAGGATCATAAGGTAGTTCTATTTTTAATTTTTTGAGGAACCTCCATGTTGTTTTCCACAGTGGCTGTATCAGTTTGCTTTCTCACCAGCAGTGTACAAGGGTTCTTTTTTTTCCCACATCCTTGCCAATGCTTGTTGTTTCTTATATTTTTATTCTAGCCATTCTGATAATTGTGAGGTAATACTGTGGTTTTGATTTGTATTTCTTCAATGAATGATCTTAAGCATATTTTCATGTGTCTATTGGCCATCTGTATGTCTTCTTTGGAGAAATGTCTATTTATGCCTTCTGCCCATTTTTTCTTAAATTGGATAACTTTTTTTTTTTTTTTTTGGTGTTGAGTTGTGTAAGTTCTATATATATTTTGGATACTAACCCTTTATCAGATATGTCATTTGCAAATATCTTCTCCCATCCAGTAGGTTGTCTTTTAGATTTGTTGGTTGTTTCCTTTCTGTGAAGCTTTTTTAATTTAATTTTTTTAAATGTAGTCCCAATAGTTTATTTTTGCTTTTGTTTCCTTTGCCTCAGGAGACCTAGTTAGAAAAATGTTGTTATGGCCAAGGTCAGATAAATTACTGCCTGTGTTCTCTTCTAGGATTTTTATGGTTTCAGGTCTTACATTTAGGTCTTAAATGTGAGTTTATTTTTGTGTATGGTATAAGCAAGTGGTCCAGTTTTATTCTTTCCCATGTAGCTTTCCAATTTTCCCAACAGCATTTGTTGAAGACACTGTCTTTCCCATTGCATATTTTTTCCCATTTTGTCGAGGATTACTTGACCATATAATCCTGGGTTTATTTCTGGGCTCTTAATTCTGTTCTATTGATCTATGTATCTTTTTTCATGTCAGTACTATACTGTTTTGATTACTAGAACTTTGTAATATATCTTGAAATCTGGGATTGTGATACTTGCGGTTTTGTTTTTCTTTTTCAAGATTGCTTTTCTATTTGGGTCTTTTGAAGTTTCATATAAATCTAGGAGCTATTTGTTCTAGTTCTGTGAACAATGCTGTTGATATTTAGATAAGAATTACATTAAGTGTGTAGATTCGATTGAGTGATGTGGACATTTTAACAGTGTTTATTTTCTCAGTCCATGATAATGAAATATCTTTCCATTTGTTGGTGTCATCTTCAATTTCTTTCATCAATGTTTTATAGTTTTCAGGTTATAAGTAATTCTTTCACCTCCTTTGTTAAGTTTATTCATAAGTATTTTATTCTTTTTGGTACAATTGTAAATGGGATTGTTTCCTTAAATTATCTTTCTGCTATTTCATTATCAGTATATAGAAATGCAACAGATTTCTGTATATTGATTTTGTAACCTGTGATCTTACTGAATTCATTTATCAGTCCTAATAGTTGTTTTTTTTTTTTGAGGCTTTAGAGTGTTCTATATATAGTATCGTGTCATTTTCAGATAATGAAATTCTCATTTCTTCCTTACCAATTTGGATGCCTTTTTATTTCTTTTTCTTGTCTTATTGCTGAGGCTAAGACTTCCAGTACTATGTTGAATAAAAGTGGTGAAAGTTGTCTTCCTTGTTTCATTTCTGATCTTAGGGGAAAAGCTCTCAGTTTGTCACCATTGAGTATGATGTTACCTGTGGGTATTCATAGATGCTCTTTATTATGTTAAGGTATAGTCCCTCTAGCCCTATTTTGTTGAAGGTTTTTTTTCATCATGAATAGATATTGTACTTCGTCAGATGCTTTTCCTGCATCTATTGAAATGCTTGTATGATTTTTATCCTTGCTCATTGATATGATGTTGTTGTTTGATTTGTGAATTTTGAAGTACCCTTGCATCCTAGGAATAAATCCCACTTGACCATGGTGAATCATTTTTTTAATGTATTGTTGGATTCAGATTGCTAATATTTTCTTGAGTATTTTTGCATCTTTGTTCATCACAGTTATTGGCTTGTAGTTCTCTTTTTTTTTGTAGAGTTTCTGTCTGGTTTGGTATCAGGGTAATGCTGACCTCAGAGAATGAATTTTGAAGCTTTCCTTCTTTTATTATTTTGAGACCAACAGGAATTAACTCTTCTTTGGTGTTTGAGAGAATTCACCTGTGAAGCCATCTGGTCCTAGACTTTTTTTTTTGGAAGTTTTTTGATTACTGATTCAATTTCATTCCTGGTATTTGGTCTGTTCAAATCCTGCATTTTCTTCCTGATTCAGCTTTATGCAGTTATATATTTCTAGGAATTAATCCTTTTCTTCTAGGTTGTTCAATTTGTTGACATATAATTTTTTTAATAATAATATTCTCTTATAATCCTTTGGTGTTGGTTATTTCTCCTCTTTCTCTCGGATTTTGCTTATTTGAGTTCTCTCTGTATTTTTCTCTCTCTTTTTATGAGTCTAGATAAAGTTTTGTCAATTTTGTTGATCTTTTCAAAGAAACAGCTCCTGGTTCCAATGATCCATTCTATTGTCTTTATAGTTTCTCTTTCAATTATTTCTGCTTTAATCTTTATTATTGCCTTCCTTTTACTGGTTTGTGGTTTTGTTTGTTCTTTTTTTTCTTATTGCTTTTTAAAAAAATTATTTATGTATTTGAGAGAGAGAAATAGAGTACAAGCTGGGGAGGAAGGCAGAGAGGGTGAGAGAGAAGCAGGCTCCCCACTGAGCAGGGAACCTGCCATCTGGCTTAATCCCCGAACACTGGGATTATAATCCGAGTCAAAGGCAAATCCTTAAAAAATGAGCCACCCAGGTATCCCTGTTCTTTTTCTAACTCCTTAGGTATAAGGTTAGGATGTTTATTTGAGGTTTTCTTGCTTCTTGAAATAAGCCTATATTGCTTATATAAACTCTCTTAGAACACCTTTTGCTGCATCCCAAAGATTTTGGACATTGTGTTTTCATTTTCATTTGTCTCCACATATATTATGATTTCCTCTTTGATTTCTTGGTTGACACATTCATTGTTTATTTGCATATTATTTAAATCCATGTATTTGTGCTCTTTCCAGATTTTTTTCTTGTTCTTGATTTCTAGTTTTCAAGCACTGTGGTCAGAATAGATGCATGGGAGGACTTTAATCATTTTGAACTTCTTGAGACTGGTTTTATGGCCTAGTATGTGATCTGTTCTGGAGCATGTTCCATGTACCCTTGAAAAGAATGTGTATTCCACTGTTTTAGGATGGAATGTCTGAACATTTCTGTTTGATCCATCTGGTCCTATGTATCATTCAAAGCCATTATTTTCTTGTTGATTTTCTGTTTGAATGATCTATCCATTTATGTCAGTGGGGTGTTAAAGTCCCCTACTATATTTGTATTACTGTCAGTTACATCTTTATTTTGTTATTAGCTGCTTTGTGTGTTTGGGTGTTCCCATTTTGGTTGCGTAAGTATTTACAATTGTTATATGTTCTTGTTGCACTGTTTCCTTTATAAATATGCAGTGTCTTTCTTTATCTCTTGTTACCATCTTTGTTTTACAAGTCTGTTTTCTCTGATATAAATATTGCTACCATGGCTTTCTTTTCATGTCCTTTTGCATAAATTGATAAATACTTTTCCATCCCTTCACATTCAGTCTGCATGTGTTTAGGTTGGAAATTAATGTTTTGTGGGTGGCATTCTGTGGATTTTGCTTTTTTATCCAATCCATCACCCTCTGTCTTTTGATTGGAGTATTTAGTCCATTAACATTCAGAGTAATTATTGATAGGCATGTATTTATTGCCATTCTGTTACTTGCTTTATGGTTGTTTTTGTAGTTCTTCTTTGTTCTGCTCTTCTCTTGATCTGTTCTCTCAGTTTGCTGGCTTTCTTTAGTGACTAGTTGGATTCTTTTCTCTTTATTTTTTGCATATCTATTACCAGTTGATTTATAGTTACCATTAGGTTTACAAATAACATTGTATGCATATTGTATTCTATATTAACTTGATGGTCTCTTAAGTTTGAACTCATTCTTTATTTCCCTCTTGCCCCCACATTTTAGGAAATGGTGTCCTACTTTACATCCTTTTATTTTGTAAATCCCTTGACCACTTTATTAGATATACTTAATTTTATTGCTTTTTGCTTCTTACTTTTTTACTTCTACTTATGATCTTTCCTTTCCACTCAGAGTCTCCTTTAACATTTCTTGTAGGGCCAGGTTAGTGGTGATGAATTTCTTTAACTTTTGTTTGTCTGGAAAACTCCTTATCTCTTCTATTCTGAAAGATAGACTTGTTGGATAGTATAGTCTTGGGTACAGGTTTTTCCCCTTTCAGTGCTCTGAATAGATCTTGCCACTCTCTTCTAGCCTATAAAGTTTCTGCTGAAAAATCAGTTGATAGCCTTATGGGGTTTTCCCTTGTATGTAACTGTTTTCTCTCACTGCTTTAAAAATTTTCTTTTTATCACTACTTTGCCATTTTAATTATATATGTCTTAGTGTGGACTTCCTTGGGGTGATTTTGTTGGGGACTCTTTATGCATCCTGGATCTGGATTTCTGTTTCTTTCCCCAGATTCAGGAAGTTTTCAAGTATTATTTCTTCAAATAAAATTTCTGCCTTTTTTCTTTCTCTTCTCCTTCTGGGATCCCTATGATGTTAATGTTGTTATGCTTGATATCATTATGCTTGGTGTCAATGAGTTTCCTAAGTCTGTTTTCATTTTTTTCTTTCTCCTGTTCAACTCAATTGCTTTCTATTGCTTTATTATCCAGGTAACTGACACATTCTTCTTCCTCTCTTCTACTATTTATTCCACCTCACGTCTTTTAATTTTAGTTATTGAAGTCTTCATCTATGATTAGTCTTTTATATGTTTTTATCTCTTTTTTAAGTGACTCATTGAGGACTTCCAATCTTTTGTCAAGTCCTATGGGTATTTTTATAAACATTACTTTAAATTCTCTGTTAGCACATTATTTATCTTTGTTTAGCTCTCTTGGCATGATTTTTTTTGTTCTTTCATTTTAGACATATTTCTCTCTCTCATTTTGTGTTTGTGTTTCCTGTGTTAGGAAAGTCAGCTATGTCTCTTGTTTTGGAAATTAATGGCCTTATGAAGAAGACATACTGTGGTGCCTTGCAAGGCAATGTCCCTTGTTCACCAGAATCTGGCACTCCAAGGATGTCTCCTATGTCTGTTGTGTACCCTACTTTTGTGACTGACCACTTTTGCCTTCAGTCTAGTCATTTGTAATGGCTCCCGTTGCTAGTTATGGACAGAGTTCAGTTCCTGTGTTGTTAGTGGGTCAATCTGGGGCTGTCTTCATCAGCCCAAGAATTTTTCAGAGATGCAGTAGCACTCTACTGTAGGGTACTTTCCCTGTGTTGTCACCTGAGAAGCTGACCTGTGGTCAGACCAGATGTCTGCCTGCAGCTCACTGCTGGAGCTGCAGTTGTACCGGTCTGTGTGGTTATCTTCTCCTTTTTCTAGGGGAAGGGTAACCTTGGAGTGATGCTGACTCTTGTAAGGGCAGTGTGAACACTGTCAGGCTTGTGTCACTGCTTTGGTTGGGCACTGAGTAAAGGTATATTGGAGGGGGCAGGTCTACAGAAGAATGTGAGATGGATAATGGGGGAAAAACTCATACCCAGGCTTAGATGGAGGGAGCATTTCTACTGTAGAATGCTGGGTTGGAATGTGTTCTTAATAAACTTGGTGGAGAGTATTGTACCCAGCTGGCTCCTGAAGGTGTCTGTGTGTCTAGGCTAGGGATTGGAGGGTAACAGTGTCTGCCAACTTGTGGTTTGTTGTTGTTGTTGTACTTGGCAAAGTTTTCTAAGGATCCTTGTCCTCCAGTCATGTTCTGAGATTAGTAAATAAACCTTCCACATACCCCATAGATTTTTCAATCTGCTGCTTCTTTGCTGTATCTTCATGGGGCTGTATCTTCATAGGGCTCCTGGTTCTCACAGAGCTGAGCTGGCAGATTTTTAAAGTTGCGAGTGTTGAGCCTTGTTGATTGTAAGAGCTCAAAAAATTATGCTTCTCTGGTTTTCAAAGCCAAATGTTATGGGAAGTAATCTCCCCCATCTGGTTTCCCCATATGTGCTTGTATGAGGGTTTGTTTCTTTTCCCTCTCTGTACCTGTGTGGTCCCTTCCTCCCTTGGACAGTCCCATCAATCTCTTTAGTTCCTGAATGAATCTCCACCCTTCATACTCTCTTCAATGTGGTCTCTTCTCTACATTTAGCTGTGGAGAGTCCGTTTTGCTTGGTTCAGTTCATTTTCTGGTTATTTACACTAATGTATATGTTATCTCATCTTATCCTTGGGACATGGTGAGCTTAGGATCCTCCTCCTACCCCATCAATTTCCCCAGAAGTCGAAGGTGTCTCAATTTTGTTTTCTATAGATGTTTGTTATGGTAACTTTTAAAATATCCATTTTTGTGGAACACTGAGAAATAAATATAGGCACATAAGATTTCCGATGGGAAAGCACAACTATCAGTCAGGAATATGTGAAGAGGTCTGGATACATAGTAATGGCTTTTACTTAATGGAGTTAAAAGTGCGTATTTGCTTATTGGATGCTAGCTTTCATATTTAAATTGCATTCATACTTGATCTTTTGGCCAAAGCAGCAAGAGGCAAGTTAAAAAAATCTATTCCTCTTAATTTAAAGGCAGCGATTAAAGGAGATTCAGAGCTTTGAAACTGTTGTGAGTATTCTACTTAAGAAAATAAACACTAATTGAAAGGACTAATCAAAAGCTCATCATCCTGAAGGGCACTTGGATAGTTCACAAGTGTGCAGCTTAGGTAGACAAGGTGCTCTTATGAGGACCTCGTCACTCTAAGTACAGAGACCTTAAGCTATGCATTATCTGATTTCCCCATGAGAAGTGCCTATTTATGATGTGAAATTATATCTTACCCTTTAACTTCCTTCATAATTTTACACATAGTTTATAGAAGTGAATCATCCTTAATCAGTAATAAAAATCTTACTTACATATTATAACATTTTCTTCAAGAAAGTCTTCCTTTTGCCAATCTGTAGTCTATGTGCATTTAATTCTATCAAATAGTCTTTACAAATATTTGGGCAAATAAGTTATCATTGCCAATAAAGTTGTGTTCTTTAAACATACATGAATAGTTAAACACAGCCCCCTTTATTGTACCACAAGGAGTTTTTCCTGTTCTAGTAGTGCAGCCTCCTTGGGTTAAACCCTTACCTATGGGCTTAACAAAAATATATAAATGAAAAAAGCCATTTGAAGATTTTTTTTTCAAATAATTCTAGATGATTCAAACAATTTCCTAAACAATATATTTCCTGTAAATGGAATTTTCCCCTTGCCAGATGATAAATCAATACTTGTTGGCTTTAATGATGAATTGGTGATAAAGAAAATCTAACAACTGTTATCTGATGAGAAGATCACTGTTGTGTTGATAGTAGGGAATGGAGGTTTACTGATTATCTGGGAAGCTTGTTGAGGCTGCTGCTGTCAGTGGAATTTTGTTGGTCATTACAAGTGCACATGTGCAAAATTGGGTAAAGTGAGAAGGAAATGCAGTTGAGCTACATAGTCCAAGCAATCTGATATGAGTGTTTAGAAAGTATCATGAAAAAAATTATAATCAGTGTGCCTATAAGTATTGCAAAATTTGGTAGCAGGAGGAATTTAGTTTCCTTCACTGATTGCTAAATGATCCATTTATGGCCTTTTGGTTGGCACTCACATTTGCCTTTTCACTATTATCATATCGAATTCAATATAAGGATACAACTTTCTTTTCAAATTTAAATATACAAATATTTCAAGTTCAAATTCTCAAATATGTAAGCCATTAAATCTTTAAAAGGTATTGCTATAGTCTGACGCTTGGTGGAAAAGGAGTCCAAAGAGAGGGAATTCATCTTCAAACCTCATTATGGTGAACTTTCAAGAAGGTGTAATCAAATTCTTTCATTTTTATCAAATCCTTCATAGTGAATTCTAAGCTGGGAATGGAATTGCTGCCATCATGTATCCCATGGAAATATATCTCATATGGTTTTGTGACCATTAATTTCAATTTTCCCCATCTATCTGCAGGGTGGTGGATACCATCTAGGTCTCTGCCACTAGTTCTTGATGTTCGTTTATGCCGCCCTGTCCTCACACCTCTCAGTGAGCATATTGCATGAAAATGGAATTTATTAGAAAATATAGGGTTAGTTCTTTTCTGAGTGGCCATCTTCAGAAACCCAAATAGGACACCAGAGTTACTTAAATAGAGCTTTAGAAGACCCTTCTAAGATTGCTGTGAGGTTATTAAAATTATAATCATCTACTAAGTTGGGTCATATAAGGGTACTACTTGACAGATAAAAAGAATACTTTATTATCCAATTGGCACACATTCGAGAGTGAAAGAATAAACTCTTAATAATTAAGGTAATAAGTATAACTGATATTGTCCAGACAAAACAGAGTATGCTCACCCAGTAATAATAGTACCTACCATGCAGGGTTCTTGTGAAGATTCAGTGGCAAAGTGTATGGAAGACACTTAGCTGTCCTGTGGGAAACACTCAGTAATGGTAGCTGTTCATATTGGTGTTATTTTTCATGCCTCCTACTTTGGGCAACAAAGCAATGAACTCCTAGTGACTTGTTTATTCTCTTTCTTTTAGAAATGTTGCTAGGGGCACCTGGGTGGCTCAGTGGGTTAAGCCGCTGCCTTTGGCTCAGGTCATGATCTCAGGGTCCTGGGATCAAGTCCCGCATCGGGCTCTCTGCTCTGCAGGGAGCCTGCTTCCTCCTCTCTCTCTCTGTCTGCCTCTCTGCCTACTTGTGATCTCTCTCTGTCAAGTAAATAAATAAAATATTTAAAAAAATAAAAGAAATGATGCTAGTTCTAGCAATGAGGTAATGAGAGTTTAATTATATAATCATACAAAAGATCTTTGAGAGGGAAAGCAACTTTTTAACTATTTAATTATGTCTTCTATGGTGATTCTCCACTAAAAGAAGGGAAATCTCTTTTTAAAATATAAAAATACTAGACACTATATCCTGTCTTCTCTACATACCCAGCTTCCTAACTTCCTAGTTACTTCCACAAAAAGCTATATCTACTGACTAAATTGTGTCATAGCTCTTGGGTTTCCTGGGACAGAAAAAAATGGAGAGTAACTGGTTTATTAGATTAATAGTTTCTTGAAAGCAGTGATTTTTCTATTACTTATTTCCTATGTTTATCATAATACCCAGCACATAGTAGGAACTACTAATGTCAATATCAATATTAATATATGTTATATAATATCAGTATTTGTTAAAATAATGAAAGA
Organism: Mustela putorius furo; assembly: GCF_011764305.1. Classification (NCBI taxonomy): domain Eukaryota; kingdom Metazoa; phylum Chordata; class Mammalia; order Carnivora; family Mustelidae; genus Mustela; species Mustela putorius. The sequence continues at coordinate 6,994,960 of NW_025421467.1, forward strand.
ATGACTTTGGAATGTAAAGTGGACTTTAGCAGCTAAAAATCAGTATTCTGCTGCAGTGGCCTATAGTATTATTATATAACCAATGTTCTACCATGATAGGGAACTTCCCTGACTTCAGCTAGAACTTGTAGAGTCATAGAATCAAGGAATTTAGGGATTTCATAACTGCAGGTAGTGCCAAGTTTGGAGCTGTTGGCTAGTTAGATTTGTCTCCTGTTTTAACTGACTGTAAAAGGAAAAAAAAAAAAACAATAAAGTTAATCTCCAAAATTCTCAGTTAGGCTTTCTACTATACCCTACAAATTTCGAACTTGGGAGTTTCATGTACACGCTTAAGTACTATATGAGATACCAGTTGCTTATTGTCTGTTAGGGTTTAGCATATTCGTTGATGTACTGAGAATTGTGTATAATTTTTTTATCTATGAAAATGGAAAATATCAATTTTATATATCACTTCCATAGTACAGCATTTTAAAGGCCTCATCTTAACCCAGTCATCTGCATTTGCTATATGCTTGGAGTTGGACTTGGGACACTATGCAAGTACATTTCCCTTTTCCTATCATCCCTCATGTTATTTATAGTTGGTGCAAGTTATTTAAAGTGGACTTGCAGGTAGCCTTGGTTAATTGGATTAATACTTTTAATGTCAGGGGAAATATGTGTTGCATCCTTTGCAAAACCTCTTCAGGTGTGTTGTTTTACTCTGTAGAGATTAGCGCATAGGTGTTTCTCTTGTTTTTACTTCTGATTTTTGCTCCCGAATCTTAGGGTCAGCAGCCCTATGCCTGAGGGTGGAGAAAGAGTTGGTAGAGAGCACCGCTTTAACACAATGTTCAGCCCAGAGGGTCTCTTCTTCGCTCCACCTAATTTGGCTCCATCCCAATGGATAGACCTGTTTCTCCTGTGTGAGGGTCCGAGTTGTTGTCAGTGAAAGATGGAGGTTGATAGAAGTCTCTGTCTGTGTGTGACGGATGGGATCTAGAGGAGGTTGTTCAAAAGATTCACGGGTGGGCACCTTTGGCACCTGGGTCACAGAACTGTATGGCACGGAGGATGTTAACATGTTATCATGTTAACATCTATCAACATTTATATAATAAAAAATGTGAATTTCCAGTTTCTCTTTCCTCTAAGAATGAAAAAAATGGTAGGTTTTATAGGACAATGTGAGAGGAAGGAAGGAAGGAAGGAAGGACTTGTTTCTTTGGCTCAGGGAGGCAGTACCAATACCGTATTGGTCTCTGTTCTGACCAGAGGTTAGGAGTGGGAAAGGCCAAAAACTCAACATTCCCCACTGGAATGATGGAAATTCACATTTTTTATTATATAAATGTTGATAGATGTTAACATGATAACATATTCTACAACTAGAGCTTCTTGTGTAAAGAAACCAAGTTAACAAAATCAATTGAAAAAATGCTTCTGTTATTTTAAAATTATGACATTCATGTATATGCTGTGAAAGTGGTATATCATAGGAATACACAAGTGGTTAAAATGTCATAAGCATATCCATAGAAGGGCTACTGGGCATGAATAGAAACCAATAATACTCTGGAACTGATAAAATTTAGCAAGACTTAAGGTTAGTTAGTGAGTCTATGCCTGGTAAAAGCAATTCCCTTCTGGGGGTATGGATGGATATCACAAATGAATGATCAAGATTTGCATATTTCTTTCTAGTGTGGACCATCCTTTCCCAAGTGCTGGGGAGTTCAGAGCTGTCTTGTTGAGTTGGCATAAGACACCAAACTCATTTTACAGTGCAAATTTTTGCTTAGGCAGAACTAGGAATAATATTACCTATCAAAGAATCAATCATTTGCAATAGTTTATATTTTTAAAGGCAGTTTAGCATATAAGTCACCAGAGTTACAAAGCCTATACTATGTATTATATACTGTTACTAATTCCTCTGCTCGAGTTAGGGAACCAAACAAAGAAATACCTGTAAAGCAGTGGGTTCTAATTTCTCCCTCAGCTCCTTGCATTCTTTGACACTAGGCATTTTATTTCTCTCCATTTCATTGCCCACATCCTAAGATTAGGAAACAATATTGGATAATTCCAAAGCAAACATAAATGATTACATTCATGTTAAATCATCTTTTAGAAGTGTGTGAACAAGATTAATACTAATTTAAACATTTGATCAATAAAAAACGATGGATGCTGTTTTCTATTGTTTTGTGTATTGTTACAAGTAAAGGGCAATTGCATGCCTAGAATAGTAGAAAAAATATGACCGTGTTAGATATATTCCTGGCTTGAGCGGTGAGATTTCTTATTAAGGGATGATATTAGAATGCTTTATGAAGTTTATGAACTTGTAATTTGCTCCTATAATTAGATGAGACTCTGTCAGACCCATCCTTCTACAATTTCATAATTGAGGGGCTCCTGCCTACAATAGAGTGTTGAATCAGATATACATATGCTTAATGGACTAACTATTTTAAAGATTGGCCATGGCTTATGCAAAATAAGAACAATCCTTAGAACATTTTAAAGGCTTCCTGGCACAAATTGCTTTTGCAATTTTCATTTCATTTTTAACTATAAAGTTAAGGCATCCTTAGTTATTTTTATTTTAAATTGCTCCTGCTGTTGTTCTCCTTCTAGGAAGTAGCCGCTATTCTTTTTCCTTTCTCCTGGCCATTGTAATCTTTCTTACATGAATAAAAACAAAGTGGTTTATTTTTTTAAAAGAGTTTTTAAATCCTCCCTTGCAGTTGCAAGGAAAATGCCTTACCATTATCAAACTGAAAAAGGGATAATGTACTGCAGTTACAAGTGAGTTTTATCAATGAGTGTTTTCCTTGGTGTTCTTGTTTTCCAGAAACTCTTTTTGTTGCATCCTTTAACATCTGTGTCTGCAAAAGTTAATTCTGAAAACAAAGTAGATGTGAAAAGGCAGGTGATTGATCAAGGCAAAAATTAAAATTGGGTACCAGTGGCACAATCTCCTACTTTTTGGCCCACAGGAGTCCTGATACAAATTAATTGTTTCTGTGATTCTTAGACCTTCATCAATCAGATGTAAATTACACCATGCATGATTGGCTGCCTTTCCATTCTCCAGTTCCCCATAGAGAGCTGCTGGCCGCCAACTGCTATAGAGACTCAGTAGAGCAGCAGCCTGTCCGTGGCCGCTCTGGGACCACAAACAGAGCACTATAGCTGACTTGCAACCACAATAGCATGCCTGAGGATGCAGTCAGCACCCTTCCAGAGTAATTTTTGTTTCGGGCACAAGAGACATTTTTTCAAACCAGGTATAATGTTACCAAACCTTGTGTGGCCAAGGTTTGATTTTTAAACATGGTTTCAGATCAATCTAAAAAGGATGTTAGAGCACAGAGCACCTAGCAGACAGCAGGATTGAACATGAAATTAATCTCAAGATTGATTAGGGAAAAACAAATATAGACACTCTCAAAAACAGGTTTCCTAAGATACTTTATGTACCTTTAGAGGCAGCAGAAATAATAATAGCCAAAACTTAATTAAAGTAACATAAAAGACCCCAGCAAGGAGACCTTGTGACCACATTTGTAGCTGAGTACTGAATTTAGCCCCAAGAAATATGAGATCTACTTTTCATCTCACAGCAATTTACCATTTCAAAAAAACTCATATAAAGGACGTGATTAGAAGCTACAGAGTTGCCTTACTTCATATGCAAGGAAAGAAGGTTTGAAAATGTGGAAGGGTACCTTTTCAAAGAAACATCACAATTAAAATTTAAACAAATATTGGGAAATGAGAAAATTAGAATGACCTGGATACATGAAATGTAGATATTTTTATCTGAAAGCATTCATTCAGATCTTCTTGGACTTGTCTTCACTGTAAATTATTTGTGTTTTTGGATTGCATACTTTAAAAAAATACCTGATAAATGCTATTTGAAGAAAGTAGATTGGCTCTTAGGGCTGCAGTTAGGGACTAAGATTGCCTGGATTCAAATCTTGGCTAAGCTACTGTGTGACTTTGATGAATTACTTAACTTGTCCAGTATTTGGTTTCCTTATCTAAAAAGTAGACATAATAATAGTTCATATTTTAGCAAACTTTGCAGCATAAATGAGGTAATTCATTTCCAACAGTGCCTGATGCTCAGCAAATGTCAAATACATGTTAATTATCACTATTATTTTATATGTATTATCTGTAACTCATTTAAACCATTATAAAAAGTGAAAATTTTCCTTTTAAGAAATCATTTCTCAATTGAAACATGAACAAGTTCTTAGATGGGAAATCCCTATAGGTTTCTAGGGACACATATATCTATAAAATAAATTTTCTGGCTCTGTAGCTTATACTCTCTTGCCATGAAGGGGGGTTCCTTTGTGATTATATTGTGAACTCTCATTACTGGGTGATAATGTTTATTTCACAGTGTTTGAGGGTTATAGAAATAAATAATTGAATGAGATGACATTTGCGAAAGTGCTAAGCAGGGTCTGGCTCACAGTAGGTTCTAAATAAATATTAGCCTTTTAAATACACATTTAGCTTTTGTATAGCAAAGGGGAACTACAGTTAGTGTTCCAAACAAAAAGCTGTTTTTCACTGTACCATTGAAGCTTGAGATATTCCTATGAACACGACAATTTTTTTTTTTAACTTCTTCTTTATTCCCAGGGCAAATCTCTTCCAACTATTCTGAGGCCATAACTTGAAGGTCCCTGAGTGGTGGTATCTGTTGTAATCTAACGATACTGGGACCTTATAATGTCAGTGGAACTGGACTCTAAGAAAGACAATGAAGCATATAAAGTGCATCCTGGGGGGCTTTGGAAATCTTTCTCTTATGGGCTGGCTGTAGGTAAGCAAGCACTCATTTTGAAAAACCTCACTGGTGGCAGCTGCCAGTTGACAGCCTGCAAAAAACTGAAACTCTCCCTCCTACAGCTGCAAGGAACTGAATGCTGCTAAAAATCTTTTGATCAGGAAAGCAAGATCCTTCCCCAGTCTACATTCCAGATGAGAACCCAGACAAGACCAGTATCTGGATAGACTGAGCAGAGAACTCAGTTAAGCCATTTCTAGATTTCTGACCTACTGAGATTGCGAGATAATAAATGTGTCTTTCTTTTTAGGCCACTGAATTTGTGGTAATTTGTTAGGCAGGAGAAGAAACTAACACAGGTTTTTGTTTTGTTTTGTTTTTATTTTTGTTTTTGTTCTCTCATTTAATCTTAACACAGAGTCCTTTCTTCATAGGAAAGTGGCTTTTAATTTAGGCATCAGTGACTTCTTGGATTGGAATTTAGCAAGGTATACCAGGCATATACATAGCTAAAAAGCCCTTACCTTCTTCTCTGTTATCTATACCTAAAAAGATAAGTTTGAATCCTCACTCTGCCACTATTTGGTAGATAAATTCTCTCTGAGCTTCAGTGTCATCAGCTGTAAAATAGAAATAATACTTCCTAGTTTTTAGGATTATTCTAAGGATTGCCTGAGATAGCCAACAAAAAATGATTATTATTATGAGATATCAATAAATTTGATCTTCACTATAGCTCCAAAATAAGCATTTAAAAAAATCTTTATATGTTGTTTTTCTTTGTATTGTCATAAAACTAATTAAAGATCCTTTCTTGTAGAAAATTAGATGAAATAATATTTTAATCATACCAGCCAATAAAATGTCTTTCTCCTCATAGTACAAAGTTAATATAACAGATGGTCAATAAATTATAATTATTTTTTAAATAATATCTGAAACTACTCTGTATTCTGAGGTTTAGTACAATGCCAATGCATGTAGGGAATTAAGAGGTAGATATGAAAGAAAGCATTAACCATTGAATATATTCTTACAATAATTTTTGATCATGAAGACTTCCTTTTTTATGATAGAGATTTGATTCCTTGATGTTTAATAGAATGAGGTATCATGTGATTATTTGAAAAGTTGTTTGTTAAAACACACACTCACACACACACACGGAGAGAAAGTAATATTTGGTAAGGAAAGTTTGCCATGTGAAAGTCAAAATCCTGAATTAGGAGGGAAACAATGTAAGCCTTCTTTGCATCTATTTACATTATCCATTTAAAACCTAACATTGTTTTGAAGAGCTTTTCTACTCTCCCTTCTATGCGAAACACTGTTTCAGATCAGCAGAGAAAGTATTACAAGGAATTCTGACTTTTTCTTTCACAATTAATGCAGCATCACTTTTGTACATTGTACTTTATGAGATATCAATAAATTTGATCTTCACTATAGCTCCAAAATAAGCATTTAAAAAAATCTTTATATGTTGTTTTTCTTTGTATTGTCATAAAACTAATTAAAGATCCTTTCTTGTAGAAAATTAGATGAAATAATATTTTAATCATACCAGCCAATAAAATGTCTTTCTCCTCATCTATTCAGTTCTTAGTTAATTTCTCATCACTATTGTTTGAGTATCTAACTCATGCCATGTACTATCCCAGGTACTAGGAATAGGGCGATAAACTATAAAATGCCCTGAACCACAACTTGTACCAGTGTCCTAGGATATAAGACTTTGATTTCAAGCTTTGATTTTAATAGTAGTTCAGACAAAATGAAGAGCCTTTGAGCAGCTTACAAGAAGTGTTAAGATGTGGCATTCAGCATTACAAAGCAAGAAGCAAATTTGATTATTGGTTTTATTTACTTCTTTTTCCTGAAAGTCAAAGATATGCAGAATAGTATAGTAAAATGTAAACAAATGGTGGCATACAAATAAATACATGCATACATTTTTTAAAAGATTTTATTTATTTATTTGACAGAGAGAGATCACAAGTAGGCAGAGAGGCAGGCAGAGAGAGAGGGGGAAGCAGGCTCCCCGCTGAACAGAGAGCCCGATGCGGGGCTCGATCCCAGGATCCTGAGATCATGTCCTGAGCTGAAGGCAGAGAATTTAACCCACTGAGCCACCCAGGCGCCCCTGAATACATGTTTAATTGAGGCTAATGACTGAATTTTATTAATCGAAGTTTTACTATATAAACTCTGGGTTCTTCCCTATCCCCAAATAGTTGGAAAGCAAATAAATATTAGACATCCATGCATGAAGACTGATAATTAGTCTTTTAAATTCTGCTTATTTTTGGCCTTTAGGCATATGAACCTAATAAGCCTACAATAAAAATATAATTCAATACCTAGCAGATGAGCAGTTATTTACTCCATAGTGCTATGTAAGTATGTGTGAGTGGAAACATAGATGTATCATAGACATTTTTGCACAACAGATGGCCACAGGGGTAATGGGATTCAAAGAAGACTAGAAGACATTGTGGTAGATTGGGCATTCTAAAATATTATTTGTTGCCTTTTCCTGCTGGCCACTCCCTGCTAGAGAATGATACTTTTCCACCCTGCTGATGTCAGCCTTGGCATGGGATTTGCTTTGGTTAGTGTAATGTGTACTACTTCCTAACTAAAGCTTTAAGAGCCATCATGTAGTTCCATATTACTTTTCCCTCTGTAATAGACCACAAGTTTCAGTGAGCAGTTGCTCTTTCACCATGGCTATTTCATTGAACAGGATATTGAATTAGAGTGGTAGCTAATCCACAAACGATAAGTAATGTGAGCAAGAAATAAACATGTTTTTAAGTTATTAAAATTTTTCTTGTTGCTTCAGCATAGCTTAGCTTACGTTGGAGGACCAAACAATATAATAGCTAATATTGAGTAGTTTCTGTGGGCCAGTAATGTTTGTCCATTTCACACTTGACTCATGTCATCTTCACAATAACTCCATGAGTTAAAAATGATCACTTCCCCATTTCACAGCTGAGAAAACTGCAGCTCATCAAATTTGTGTAGGGTCGACAAGCTAAAAAGATATATGAAATATAAATAGGAACATAGATCTGGCTGATTTCTAAATTTCACTCAGAGTCCTGCCTTATGGAACTTTAGAATTAGACTATCGTTCTCCACCCGCGAGAACAACACGTAGCTTGGTATCTTGTTAATGTTGCTTCTTCTTTATTATCATACCACACTTGCTTATATGCAGTAGGGCACCCTATCAGAAGACAGAAATTCTCAAGACATCCAATCACAGACCTGCTGCTAAGCTTCCCCTAGTTAGTCTATCCAATGTCTGCTTTTCCTCCCCCACATGGGCCGTGGCTGATATCAACTTGTTTACGTGGAGGTTTGTTTTGGCACCTGGCCAGGCGCCATCTTGTAATGGCGGGGACTTCCTTGGCCACAGGCGGTCCCCGACATTAGACATCATATAGTGCAATATGTTTGTTCATTTTGCAAAAAGGTAACCTCAGGTCCTCAATTGTCATATGTAGTTCCATTGGCTAGATACAAAGCTGATACTTAAAACATTCATTTCCTGAACTAGAATTCAAACCTGTAATCTTGTGGTCATGCGCATGTGGGTACATGTGTGTATCTACATAGACATAAGTAAAATTATACCTTTGTAAATACAGAATATATAGGACACATATGTCATATTTATATGTCTTTTTGATATTAGAACAATAAACTTCGAGAATTAGCTTATTGTAACATGTATTTTACCAATATAATAGTGTAGTACCTAGACAGTGAAAACGTTTTAATTATGATTTCATATCCTATACTAACAGAGTTTTTTGATTTATATGTTATGAACTCTTGATTATTAGATAGTGTTGTTTATCATGATTTCCTTTCTTCTTACAGTATAACAATATAGATAGGATTATCCTATTTCTTAAAGATGACTTGAAATTTGGGATGTTATATTTCTTGCTTATCTTGTTAAAATAAGAATTGTTTGAATACAATTAAAATGTAGTTATATATTATTTAGAGAGATACTTTAGCTTTAATAAATGAAGTATACAAATCCACTTTTTCTTGTTAGAAATATCTATTTAAAAAGAAGAGAAAAGTTAAAAAATTCCTTTTATACAATCTTGCATTACTAAACCACGTAAATATATAAATGTGCCATAAAGCCTATTAATAGGCATTTTGTTTACATATTTTTATCTCAATTATCTATGCCCATAGGACTCATTCAATCAATTTTTCACTAAGTAGTTTTCAAAATATAATTACTCTTATGGGTAGGTCTATGAACAGCAGTGTCATTTACACTATAGTTCACTAATTGCACTTTGAAGCCATTATAATGAATTATACCAGTACATTCTTCAAGAAGATCAGTTAATGCTAATCATTTGTATCGCATATATCACTTAGAAGAAATCCATCCATAAAAATCTTTCATTTACAGCCTCATTTCTTTTTAATTCTCTTGTAATGCAAGTTATAGCTGTAAATACATACAGCATGTTCTTTTGTTACCTGGTAACCTGGTGGACTTTGATTTTGAATTAACTATTCAAATCTGAGACAAATAATATTCTATAGTAGGAGCAAAATTATTTGCTTTGAGATCCTGTATAATAATTATTCTTGCATAATTAGATCATTGTTATATATAATAATCTATATCTGGATCAGATTTTAAGAACTTAAATAAAATCTCATTTTCGCTACATTTTTTTTATCATCCCCCTCAGTGACCCTAGCCCATATTTTTGCATTTCTTTTCATGCTCAGGAGAACTGACATTTAATATGTCTCTCACTTAAAGTTAAGAGACAGGAAGGTTTATGTTTCTAATCCTATACATATGACGTGAAGATTTTATAGATAATAAAAACATGTAATAGATAATAAACATATTTTTATGATAAAACAATCTTGTACACACAGTATCATGACAGAAGATGACATAAATGCACTGACAAAAATATTGAAGTCTCCCTTAAAATATTACTTATTTGTAAAAAAAAAACCCAAACAACTTATTTGTAAAATGTGCCTCTGAAGTGGTTGTACCTACAATTGTTATAGAAATTGAGAAAGATTCTTATGAGAATCCTTTTTGTTATTGTCACATATATGAAAAGGCAAGTACGATTTGTGCATTGTAGAAGCTGATTCATTGTGAAGAATTGATTTTCTATTCAAAACAATAATTTTTTTATAAATAATATATTCTTTTTTTTAAGGAAAGGAAGCTCATATTGTCTGTAATCATAATTAGAATTTCTGACCTCATCTTATGAAACCAGGCATAGAAGGGAAAAGAAGGTGGCTTTCATGAGTTTTTATGAGGTGCAGTGAAAGCTGACAATATATGACTGATTGTGTATAGAGTTCAGATTCTACACAATATCATATTTAATCCATCCCTAAAAAATACTTTTGTCCCTATTTTATAGATATAATACTGAGACTCAGAGCAACTTGACCAGTATTACACAGTTATGAGATAGCAGTGGGCTTTAAAGTCATTATTTCTACCCCGGAATTAAAACTAATGTGTTACACTGAATTTTGGTGTGTGATTGAATATTAAGATGTGGCTATAGCAGGTTATAGTATAAAGCATACTTGTAAAACTCCATTTTACTGCACAGGGAATGACCAATATGCAAAATTACATGTTTGTGTTTGCTTATTATTTGTTACACTTATGCAGGTGAAAAATAAACCAGTCCTCTTCATCCTTATGAACACCCAGACTAAGAAAACATTTAGCTGTGTTGTCTCTAGGTTTCTTATCTTGTCCTTGAAAGAAAAATGAACACCTTAAAGTTACTTTCCAATTGATATGCTTAATCATATAGTAATATCTCATTTTAAAATATATTAAACATGGATTTAAACCAAATTAATTTTCCCCAAACACCTTATAACAAAAGCCCAAGATTAGTAGTTCTATCTCCTAACACCAGCATCATATTTCACTCCCTTGCTACCTTATTTTAAAAATATATATGTTGGGTATATATGTTGGGTTATCTTGGTTCTCTGTTTTGGTTTGATTTTGGTAGAAATTCAAAGAAGAGCTATGATATTCAGCATTCACATGGAATGCTGGACATGGAAGTCAGGATTTCATTTTCCAAGGATGCTATGGCAGGGACTAGATTTATCCTTTCACTTTTACTTAAAAACTGGACAAATTATGAAACAATGGTTTTCAGAACTTATGCAAAAATCCATACAGGTCAATGATTCCAGAGAGGAGAGAAACATCAAGAAGAACCCTATGGTCACCATAGCATATTGACTGGAAAGCATTTGCTGGGTGCAACCTAGGTAAGGGCAATCTGAACAGTCTGCTGGTCTTGCTGAGTTAAGGAGGCAGAAATTTAGGGGTGGGGAGTTCAAGACCACTAGAAATAGTGTGGAAAAATGTGACAGAGGGAGACACAGAAAGAGAATTCTGGAGATGTACTGAGGGGTCTCTTTGAGCCTTTGGCTGAATACTGGTGTATAATAAATAGGTGAGGGTACTACTTGAGGCCTGGAAAGAACCAGTATGAAAGATCAGGCAGAACAATCCTGGAAGCTCATATAAGGATAAGAATAGTTTGTGTTCCTTCCAGCCAGAATGGAAAGAACTCATAGCATATGAGACATTGTAGAGAGCCCAGAATGGCATTGCCTTAATAGTGGGTCTAAATTGGCCCTAAACTACTGGCTTCCTAGTACCCATGCTAACAAAACTGAAAAGGAAGACTCAAAGAGTCAAACTGATTCTAAATAATTTAATTATGCCATAGAACAAACCTCAATTATATTTAATGCAATACAGTAAAATCTGGCACCCAGAAAAGTAAAATTTTAAATGTCTACTTCCAATGAAAAATATCAGACATACAAAGAAATAGGAAATACGACTCATGACTGGAGAAGTTTAATCAACAAAAATAGACCCAGAAATGATAGAGATGATAGAATTAGCAGACAAGAATTTTAAAATAGCTATTATAAATAACATTTACTTTGTTTAAGAAGGTAGAGGAAAGGATGATATAAAAAAAAGACCCAAATTTCTAGATGAAACATAGAATATCTGAAATGAAAAATATTCTGGCTGGAATTAATAGCAAATTAGGCACTGCAGAAGAGGATCAGTTAAACTGAAAATACAGCAATGGAAACCATCTGAAATGAAACATAGAGAAGAAAAAGACTGGAAAAAAGGGAGAGTATGAATGATATATGGTACAATACCATGTAGTCTAATATGGATGTTATTAGACTCCCAAAAGGTCAGAAATGAGAAGGTTCAAAAATATTTAAGAAATAATTTAAAAAATTATAAAATGATAATATCTCAGTTCTGAGATGCTCAATGAAGTGCAAACAGAATAAACATAAAATACACACAAATAGTCATTGTAATAATTTCTAATCTCTTTATTCTAAAGATTATTGAGATTATATTCCCATTCTATAAGTGAGGGAGCTGAAGACCAGAGTATTGGTTTGCCCATAGTCCATGGTTTGTCTATCAGGTCTTGGTGGTCAGAGGGCTTCCCTTCTTATCCTGAACTCAGCCCCATGCGTTTTTAGGATGCTGGCTGGTGGACCACAGCTGCATTTTGATATGGTACCCATGGACTCCAGAAATCAAGAATGTTTAGCTCCACATAGTCTATGTAAATACCACATGTATATTTCCACATGCTTTTTGCATGGTGAACTGATGCTGTGCATACAAGATGTTGAGTGTTAATTAACAGCTAGGAATTGGGGGAGAAAACTGTTCGCAAGCAATGTTTGATTTGGGAGACTATTTTAACTTGTGAAGAAAATAATAGAATTTGTAGATGAGGAAGAAAACTAGGATGATTGTTTATTATGAATGATAAGAAAGCAATTTAAGAGAAATCATAGAGAAATGAATAATTGAGGAATAAGATTAAAAACTACAAAAGTGAAAGATAACAGTATACAAATATAAACTGGTAAATCAAATTCTTTGTAACTAAGATCCAAAAATTAAAAGATGATGACTTTAGGCAGTTGTTTTCATAGAGGTGTCTCCCCTCCTTTTATTATTTAGTTTCCTAACATCTCCTGACTAAACTGCATAGCATTATCGCTTCTCTATTCTAATCTCTCTCTTGCTGCTTAAAATTATCACTCTTTTATTTCAAAATGTGGCTTCTTATCCTTTGATCCACTAATTGGGTTTATTACCTTCAAATCCTTCTTCCCTTCTCTATGTGATGCCTGATGATTTTTTTCTTGTAAAAAAATCAGCAATTTCCAATATTTCACACTCCTCCCTCCCAGTTCTTTCCCTTTCCTCTGGATATTTAGAGACCTGGAATGCAAAGACTCTAGGAGAAATTTCAATTGTTTCAAACACCGAAAACTCCTTATTAGGCTTGAATATATAAAGTGAATTTTGGAACATAGACGTTATGCCATGAAACATTAAGAGTTTGGGGCATATAAGAATCCTATTCTTTTATGGGTCAGTCTCCTGGGACTTAAATAAAACCTCCAGAACTTTTTTTTTTTTTCCAGACACCTTATCACACTTCGTGATCACACTTTATCACACTATCCAACTTTTTTTAGAATCAGGATTTTTAAAATCTGGGGTTTGCAAGAGGTATGTGGGTACATTCAGAGAGCAAAAATTACGTCTATATTCTCATTAACCTGTAATAAAACTTAACACTTCCTTTATTTATGAAAGTAAGCAACAAACTGCAGTGGTATTAGCAGTACTTGTGGTTTTAGTACTAATAGAAATCATTGATATTTTAGTATCGCACTACAATTATTATAGATATTTCAAAAATTATTTACCCTCATCCCTATTTTAAGTTAATATCATTAGAAATATTGCTATATATTCTTATTTAATAAAATCATAGATAATAATAATTTCTCTTTTCATGGATAAGCTTATGGCATTGATAGTGATGATAATTTCATGGATATATACTTATCTCCAAACCTGAATATCTATAGATTTTTATGTCAATCATGCCCTCATAAAGCAGTTAAAAAACTATTTTCATATTGAAATTTCAGTGTACTTTCTTTTTTACATATTATTTGCTTTCACGAAATTGAAAACACTATCTGAGAAGAGGGGTGTGGCACAAAGACAATCTAGAACGCCTGTGTTAGATAATATTGCAGTATGGCTCTGAAGGAAGGCCCGTGTTGGTTTACCTGAGGCACTGCACAAGTTTTCTCAGTTTGATATTCTTACTCACTGGAGGAAGACTACAAAATCAGCTTTCTGTTTATCATGATTTAATGATAGAGATAATTAGTAAAAATGGTAATAACATGTGCTGCCCATGGTGAGAGGTCCTGTCCCTTAGAGGACAAAGACCCAGATTGGGAGACAGAAGTCCAGGATGTAAGTCTGGAATCAGACGATGGGTAGGTTCTCTCTCTCATATGTAGAATAGAGGAATTGTAATTGGCATCATTTAAGGTGTTTTTCTTTTTGGGTATTTTTGGATCTTCCTATGAATGTTATTGCTCATAGCTCCACCAAGCATGTAGAGAATCTCCTTCATAGTCAGAATGACTCTACCCAGATTGATCCATCCCATTCTGTTCCTCCCACCTCTTGACCAACATACTTATAGTTGTCTGTTGGTCAGGAGGCTGTCATATAGTCTCTGTGTGACTGTAGATTAAGTGGCTTTATTTCATCTGAGATTCCAATTTTTTTATTAGATGATAATATTATGATAATCACTGAGAACAGTATATATTAAATAATATATCAATGATACCAAAATATCTAGGTAGAATGGGATCTGGCACACAAGCTGGGGTTTAATCCATCTTACACCTCAGTTCTTCATAGAACAAAGGGAAACTAAATATCTTACTGAAGGGACGCCTGGGTGGCTCAGTTGGTTAAGCAGCTGCCTTGGGCTCAGGTCATGATCCCGGTGTCCTGGGATTGAGTCCCACCCACATCGGGCTCCTTGCTCCGCAGGGAGCCTGCTTCTCCCTCTGCCTGCCATTCTGTCCGCCTGTGCTCGCTCTCTCTCCCTCTCTCTCTGATAAAAAAAAAAAAAAAAATCTTACTGAAGACTATATCCCAATATTTTGAGACTTCAGTACTGTTCTCTTGGAGATTGAGCTAATAGGCCTTAGTAAGTGGATGATGTGGTGGGTGTATGAATATTTGTGCAGCCAGAGTGGGACTCAGAGCTATCTCTTAGTAATTTATTAAAAATAATCATTAACTTCTTTTCCTTTCCCCTCTTCTCTATTTTCTTTTTCTAACTCTTCCATTTGGGTTAAAAATGCTTATGTGGAGTGAAATAAGTCAATCAGAGAAAGACAATTATGATCTTTCTGATAATGAGGAATTTGAGAGGCAGGAATGGAGGGTGGAGGGGGGAAGGGAGGGAAAAAATGAAACAAGGTGGAATCGGGAGGAAGACAAACCATTAGACTCTTAATCTCATGAAACAAACAGGGTTGCTGGGGAGAAGGTGGGTAGGGATACGATGGTTGGGTTATGGAAATTGGGGACGGTATGTGCTATGGTGAGTGCTGTGAAATGTGTAAGCCTGATGATTCACAGACCTGTACCCCTGGTGCAAATAATACACTATATGTTAATTTAAAAAAAGTTCAAAATTTAAAAAAAGGAAACAAATGCTATTACCATTTTTTTTTGCAATGTCTTAAAATTTTTTCAAATGATAGCTCTTGATGGCTGTCATTCATTATGATGAACAAAAATGGTATGGTTATCATCTCAAAGAGAATTGTTTTTGTTTTTTCTTTGGTGGCAATGGAGTGTATATTAGTCTAAAAATGTGAAAATGCCTGCAGAAAATGTGAGTATATACTGAATTCCTTTACTTTACTGTTTCTCAAACTATATCCTTTATTTATTTATCCTTTATATTAGATGATGTAATCTAATTATATGAACCTAGAAATATATAGGATTTTATTTTAATGTTAAAAAGGTCAGTACCTTTGAAGCTTAAAATCTTTCCTGTCTTTTCTCTGCTGTAAACTCATCACTAAAGGATTACACGATATCTTTAACAAAAAAGTAGAATTTTATAAACTTAAATTTACTCATTTCCATATACAGTTAAGGTCTTTTGATGACTACTCCCTAAGTATATGGCAAAGCAATATATACTTTATTGAGTGAGAAGTAAAATTTACAGTTTCTATATTTGATATGGACATAAGATTTCTTTTGAGGCAATTTTGTGAACTCTGCTATGGAGAATGATATCTTTTTATCACTTTCAACTTTATTCTAATATTTTATTGCTTTACTTCAATTTGAAAATGTTTCAAGATCTTGAATAGTATTATACTAACTTCAGAATGAAACTTATTTTCTGATTCTGCTTGGATTTTTAGAATTTGTTATCAGCTGCATTTTAATTAAAACAGAAAAATTACCCATTATATTCATGATTCTGTGCTGACCATTTAAGGTAAGGTTTTTTTTTTTTTCAAGTTAATTGTTACATTTATTTAGCTTAACTTGAGAATATAAATTTATTCCAGTGGAATAAATACAACTACAAAGTAGCACATCAATGAGTTTAAAATGAGTAAAAATGTATAATTGATGTTATTAGGATTTAGGACCAAATAAGCTTTTTAGTAATAGGAAAGCTTTTCACTGAGAATTATAAGGAATCTCTCTCTCTCTCTCTTTTTTTTTTTAAATTGGAGGAAAAGGCTTAGAGGAGAATCAGGATGCTCAAGGTCACTGAGTAGCTAATGCTAGAGAGTTAAGACTATAACTCAAATGTTTTGACTCCTAGTTCAATGTCAGGTTTCCTGGGAA
Source organism: Mustela putorius furo (assembly GCF_011764305.1). Lineage (NCBI taxonomy): Eukaryota > Metazoa > Chordata > Mammalia > Carnivora > Mustelidae > Mustela > Mustela putorius. The sequence goes on from NW_025421467.1 coordinate 7,011,609, forward strand.
ATCTGTGTGAACTGGTCATATCTTTCAGTGTTGGGTCAACCCATATAAGATTTCTTGTAATATGATCATATGAAAGTGGCCAAAGCACTTTTAGCTCAGAGCAAGAAGAAATTTGAAATTTCTTTAATATAGATAGGCTTATTTAGCACTTCTGTTATAGGAGAGATTCAACAATAATAATGCCACTATTATAATGCCATTTCTGTAATAATAGCACTTCTGTTATAAAACACCATTATTACAGAAATGTTATTATAAGAAAAGCTCTGTTATTTAGAATTGCTTCTGCAATAAAAGTACTAAAAAAGTCTTCTTATATTATAGAAAATTATTGCAAATTTTTCTTGCTTTGCAGTGAAATTTTCATTCCAAATCTTATTTGATTCTCCTGTAAAATGGCTCTCAGATTTTATTCTGATGACTCTGAGGCCTGGGCCGGATTGCTGTTTAGGACAGGAAATTGTTTGACAGCCAACGTCGCTTGGTCAAATAAGTTCTCTTCCTATCTGTCAGTTTCTATGAGGTCAAGTGAATCTTTCTTCCTTGCTTTTCATTCTCAAATACTATATTTTTTATTGTCTTTCTAAAAATATTTTTATAAAGGGTTTGAATAATTTTGTTTCATTGAAACTAGTTACAATCTTGCTTTCACATTAATTCCATGAAACTAAACAAACATATGGTGTAATTGATTAGAACAAAATAATTTAATGTTTAAATTATACCTCATTTTATACTTTACATAATGGGCAGGGTGAATGTCAAAAACCTACATGTTGTAAATATGAAGTATGAACTAAAGGAAAGGCACGTTTATAAATAGAGCTTATTTGATATCTATGTCATATATCTTAATGTAGTATTGAAACACTATGTCATCATTTAAGTTAGGGCTGTCCCTTTTTAGAAAATTATCTATAGGATGTCATTAAACAAGCTAGAGTTTTCCTGTCATCAATATTAAATTACATAAAATAATAGGTTCACAAGTTTTAAAGAATTTTAATGATTATGCTAGTAGTTTATATATACACTTAAATATCAGAAAATACATTTTAAAATTGAAATTTTTCTCAGAATCTTCAACAATTAAACAGAAAAAAATGATATTTTACTAGCCCCAAATATTATATGTGTTCATGTTTATAATATTTAAAAAATATTTAGTTATTTATTTACTTGAGACAGAGAGAGACAGAGAGAGAGAATAAGCACACAGAGGGAGAAGGAGAAACAGACTCCCCACTGAGCAGGGATCCCAATACTTGTCTTGATCCCAGGACTCTGGGATCATGAACTGAGTGGAAGGCAGATGCTTGACCGACTGAGCCACCCAGGTGCCCCTATAATATTTCTTACCATAAAATCAATCATTGAGTTCGGTACAACATCATGGTCACAGCATTTGAAATTATAGGGTATGTATGTTGGTTTCTGTCCTCTGGCTGCGTCAGTTATCATTTAGTTCTGTGTTTTTTCTTGGTCACACAGTATCAGATCATCCTGAGTGATTCAGATAAGAGTTAAAAATGATAACTAGCCTATAAAAGAATGTCTTGCAATGTTTTTATCTTCTTTAATAAGCAGATATAGAAGCTTGAAAGACAGAAGGAGAGAATTTTGGTTTCATGAGTGAATTGGTAACTATAATAATAGTTTACATCCCTTACCCAGTCAGAGAATTGATACCTAAACTTCAAGACTAAAATCATCTCTAATACTATTCAAGACACACTTTACTATGTATTCATTTGTTGTCATATAATCAACTTTTGCCTGTCGGAGAGTATGTCCTATGCTTATACATCATGACAGTGTCCAGCTTAGCCGAATATGGGGCCTCGTTGTACTGGAGAAAACATCTGTCAGAATGGTACCCAAATGGAATAACTGGTGACATAGGAAAACACTGGCAAATGAATAATATTTACATTTAACACATTTCAGTGTGTTTTAAAAATTAAAGTTGTGAAAATAGAGGAACAAGTTTCTTTATTTGTACTTCATTAATTAACTTAAATTCAACCCATCCCCCTAACTGCCTCCACTCGGGCAACCACCAGTTTGTCCTCTCTATTTAACAAGCATCTGGGTTTTTTGTTGTCACAGCTTGTTTGTCTCTCTCTTTTTTCTTTGCTTTTCTATTTCTTTTGATTCTTAAATTCCACAGTGTATGAAATCATATGGTGTTTGTCTTTCTCTGACTTATTTCACTTAGTCTTATAACCTCTAGGGCCATCCATTGTTGCAAACATCAAGGTTTTATCTGTATCTATGGCTGAGTTATATTCATGTGTGTGTACATGTGCACATCTTTTTTTTTATCCATTTATCTATTAATGGACATTTGGGTTATTTCCAGATCTTGGCTGTTGTAAATAGTGATGCATTAAACATAGGGGTGCATATATTTATTTGAATTTGTTTGTTTTGGTTTTGGATAAATACTTAGTACTGGAGTTACTGGATCATGTGGCATTTCTATTTATAATTTTTTGAGGAACCACCATACTGTTTTCCACAGTAGCTGCACCAATTTGTGTTCTTATCTGTAAAGGTTTTTTTCTCCATGTCCTTGCCAACTTTGTTGTTTCTTGTGTTTCTGATTTTAGCCATTTTGACAGGTAAAAAGTAATGTCTCCATATGATTTTAATTTCCATTTCTCTGATGATTAGTTATCTTGAACATATTTTCATGTATCTGTTGGCCATCAGTATGTCTTCTTTGGAAAATGTCTATTCAGGTCCTCTGCCACTTTTAATTGGTTTATTTGGGGGTTTGGTTGTGTTGAGTTGTGTAAGTGCTTTATTTATTTTGGATATTAGCCCTTTATCAGTATATCATTTGCAACTACCTTCTCCCATAGGTTGGCTTTTTGTTTTGTTGATGGTTTCCTTTGCTATGTAAAAGCTTTTTTGATGTAGTCCTAATGGTATATTTTGCTTTTGTTTCCCTTGCCAGAGGAGACATAAGTAGAAAATTTTTCCATGGCTGAATCAATGAAATCACTGCCTATGTCTTCCTATGTTTTCTTCTAGGAATTTTGTGGTTTCAGGTCTCACATTCAGATTTTTGATCCATTTTGAATTTGTTTTTGTGTATACTGTAAGAAAATAAAATGAGTCTTTTAAAAATTAGATTTGAATGATATATACAAGGAAATCCTTAAAACACTAAGTTTTTCAGACAAGTATTTAAAATAATTAGCCAAATATAATGAACCATTCAATTTTTGAAACTCCAATATAATAGTTCCCCTAAGTAGTTATTCAGTATCCACATAAATATCCCTGCATCCTGGGACAGTCAATTCTGTCCTGTGGCATCTCTGATCCTGAGAAAATCCTTTACAGTGAGCTGAAATGTTTTCCTGAAACTACTCCTTGGGATCAGACTGAACAATCTTTTGACATTATGGTGACTCTTCAGATATTAGAAAATGATTATTTTTTTTAAGTTTTGATTTAAATTCCAGTTAGTTAAAATCCAGTATAATATTAATTTCAGGCATACAATATAGTGTTCAACACTTCCCTACATTACCCGGAGCTTATCACAACAGGTACAGGTTAATTTCCATCACATATTTCACACACTCCCCTCCCTTGTGGTAACCATCAGTTCTCTATAGTTAAGAGTCTGTTTATTGGTTTGCCTCTCTCTCTCTCTTTTTCCCTTTGCTCATTTGTTTTGTTTCTTAAATTCCACATATAAGTGAAATCATTTGGTATTAACCTTTTTCTGACTGACTTATTTCACTTAGCATAGTACTCTCTAGGTTCCATACATGTCATTGCAAATGGCAAGATTTCATTCCTTTTTTATGGCTGAGTAATATTCCACCTCTCTCTCTCTCTCTCTCTCTCTCTCTTTCACACACACACACACACACACACACACACACACATTTATTTTATAGACACACACACATACACACATTCACATGCATACATACCGCATCTTCTTTATCCATCCATCAGTTGATGGGCACTCGGGATGTTTTCATAATTTGGCCATTGTGGATAATGCTGCTAAAAAAAATCAGGGTGCATGTATCCCTTTGAATTAGTATTTTTGTAATATTCAGGTATGTATCTAGTAGTGCAATTGCTGGACCATAGGGTAATTCTATTTTTAACTTTTGAAAGTCTTTTTAATTTTTAATTTTTGAAAGTCTTTCATTTTTGAGGACACTCCATACTTTTTTCCACAGTGGCTGTACAAGAGAGTGATTCTTATATCTTACTTGATATTCTCCATCGCAATATCCTTAGTTCTTTCAATTTTTTTCCCATATAACCTGTTACAATTGCCCTCCATTATGTCCTGTTTTCCAAATGAATTTCATAAGCCTATATGCCTATTCAGGCCTGAATACTGGATATGGGTTTGGCTTTATTGAGGATCGTTACCAATTATTACCTTTCTCCTATGTATGAAGAAAACTTAAATTCCATTGAACTAAGCTTCCATTAATTATGCTATTTACTCAATTTGATATTATTGCCAAAAAGTTCAAATTTTCTCCTCAAATATGGGCATTTTGATGTTATACATCTACTTTAGACATTTGGTTTTAGGAACTAAAATGAAAGATTTTAAATTTAATTCAGATAAAAATTACTTGGACTCATTCCATTCTATCATTTTGATTTCTGGTTCTGACATCCATTATATTTCTTCATGTAACCTTGTGATCTGAAAATATGATAAATATCTCTATGTTTATTCAAGTAAGAAGCGAAGGAGAATTGTTAAAGTCATTAGTGAGAACTGTTCGAGTGTCAGTATTTCTAAAGTTTAGGTACATTGAGTCTACCATAGTTGCAAAATATTCTACTTTAATAACTGGAATTAATAAAAATTATGCTTACTGAATCCATGGCATCTCTGTAATGAACTTACAACACTATCATTCCATCCTGGAATTTTGCTCAGGATTGATGTTAAATTCACCATTCTATTTGATTGTGGGAATCTCCCAACCTTTTTCTTTTTCCTGCCTGTTGGATAATTACAACATTTTTAGATTTTTGGTACTAATAAAGTAAAAAATTGGTGGGTAGTAAATTTTGATAGTTTTGGGAAGCAGCTTACTGGTATCCACCAACAAAATGCACTGAATTTGCTTCAGTGAATTTGCCAAAATTCAGGCTCTGTTTTTCACCTTTAAGCATGGTGTGAACGGATTTGTTTCTCAGGAAGGAACTTCCATTAGCCAAACTCATTGGAGACAGATCTGCAGACAAAACTATTAGTCTATCAATTTATAATGAGACACAATTCTCATGGAGACCATAGTATTCAGTATATTGATTTACATGACACTGAAATTTTATTGAGAGGATTAGCTTGGTAGGCATTAAATTGAATCAACTATTCAATGGAATAAGGTAGCTGCAGCAGTCTCCTCAAGCTAGATACCTTAGGTTAGGAATGAACTGTTCAAATATGTGAGCTAGAACACTTAGTTTTCTTCTATTATAGACATACTAGTCTCTTTTAGGTTGATGGGTCTTTTTTTTTTTTTTTAAAGATTTTATTTATTTATTTGACAGAGAGAGATCACAAGCAGGCAGAGAGGCAGGCAGAGAGAGAGGAGGAAGCAGGCTCCCTGCTGAGCAGAGAGCCCAATGCGATGCAGGGCTCGATCCCAGGACTCTGAGATCATGACCTGAGCCGAAGGCAGCGGCTTAACCCACTGAGCCACCCAGGCGCCACCCTAGTTGATGGGTCTTTTTGAGGGGCATGTTCAGTCAAGCCTTGGTTGCCTGAAAGTCTTTCATTTTCATTAGATTGCTTTTATATCTCGGATTCATCCCGCTTTATGTCATTTTATAATTCTGAAGAAAATTTTACTTGTCTTCTTTCCAAATGGAAAAAAAAATAGCAAACATTTGTAAACCGGTGGCTGACATCTGAATCCAGCATAGGCAGAATTTTTTCATCTGATTTTTTATTTCTTTTGTGTTTAACCTGTAAATACTTTTTTAATTTGATGCTAATATAAAATATTAAAATCTAGATTTTTTAGTACTCCTGAAGAATTATAGGGCCTGCCAACTAAAGGTCATATGCCCTCATAAAAACAACTGATTGAAACTGAGTAGTGCTGCTCAGTGTAGGCAGAGCCTGTGCTCCCCATTTTAGTATGTGCCCCCACTAGTCTACCTCAGTCTTTTATACTACTTGTCTGCCCCCTAGAGGCATTTGAATTTGACAAACTTGAATATTGTCTTTAGTTCCATTTTCTTTGCGCTATCCCTCTAAGAATACCTCTAGCTTCCAACCATTTCCTTAAGTATTGTCAATTGTGGTTCAGTAATCTTGCTTGCAAGTTCTCTTACTACCCTGAGATATAATAAGTCAAGTTAAAGACATTTGTCCTCATTGGGGATGGCTAGATACATTTTGAGAGTCTCCTTAATAATGGTTTCCTTCCTTTCCATTTGTTAACCACTAACAATATATCTCCGGTATTGAGCAATTGAGCAGGGTGTCTACTCCTCATTTAATCATTTTACTTAAGTTAGTCTTCCATAACAATAGTGAAATGCTTATCTCAATGCAAAAACTTGCTATTAAGAGTAATATTTTGTACTCATTTTACACTGCATTCTCTGTGAACTTGTTAATAAATAAACATATTACTTTGTATACTTAACAAAAATACAAGGAGAAATATGACAATATTGTTAGAAATCTTATGCTACAAGCAATATAAACCAATATAGATTAAAAAACAACTGCTCTGACCAAAGGAGAAAAAAGGATTGAAATAAGCAGGGAAGGTCTACCTTGGGGTTTTTTGCTATGATTTTGCAAGGCTAGAGAGACCAGTAATGGTGAGATGCATTACGGATTACTATAAAGATGGGTTTGGCTCTCAATGAGTTGATTTCAAATGCTAACTGCTTTAACCATGAGTACTTGAGCACCTACGTGGCTCAGTGGGTTAAGTCTCTGCCTTTGGCTCAGGTCCTGATCTTAGGGTCTTGGTATCAAGCCCCTCATCTGGCTCTCTGCTCAGCAGGGAGCCTGCTTCCCCCTCTCTCTCTGCCTGCCTCTTTGCCTACTTGTAATCTCAGTCAAATTAAAAAAAAAAAGTGATAACCATGAGTACTTGAGCAAGACTCTTATGAATTGAGCCTCAGTTTTCTCAACTACAGAAATAAAATTAAGAAAGAGTTTTGTGCTTATTTTTGAAACTTCCTCTTTTTCAACCTCTTTTGGGGTTTTAGAGAAAGTGGAAAATGAGAATTCAGCTTTATAATCTCTTTGCATCCCATAGGTGTTTGCCCTTAATTTTCAAGGCATCTTGCTTAATACTTACACTTATTTATTTGCTTGTGGATTTAGGATAGTTTCTCTTGCTTGTTTCTTACTACTAACACATTTTATGAAATCTCAAAATAACTTGTTTGCAGAATATCACAATTATAAGCACAGAGATATAGGTACTACATATTTTCTTTCAATTTTGATCGACTTAGTGCAAGGAAGTTGAGAGAATAAAGGATTTCAATGCTGTTTGGTCCTGAAAAACCCAATTTGCAGAATGGTTCTATATACCCTAGCAGGGAAATTCTGGTGACAGTGTTAAATATGATAGAATTTTATTGGAGGCTTACATATAGAATGGTTAAATGCACAAAAATATTATATGTAAGATTATTAAATTATTGTGATTTTTTTCAGTAGTACAGTTTTACCAAATTTGCTCTACAAAGGCTATAATTGGATTTACTTTGAGCATTGTTGGAAATGTATTGGCTTTCTTGTCTGCTGGTGACTTACTCCGCCTTTAGCCTCTAACCTCAAATACCTTTTAATTTCTTCCTAAATCAAAGCTATAATATAACTTTTAATTTTGAAAATGCAAGGTACCTTTGGTTATACAACCCTGAGTTCAGAAGCTGAATATGGTACTTATTAACTCCTCAGTGTTGGATAATTTACTTAAAACTCATAGCCGTGGGGGCCCTGAGTGACTCAGTCAGTTAAGCAACCAACTTTTTTTTTTTTTAAGATTTTATTTATTTATTTGACAAAGAGAGACACAGTGAGAGAGGGAATACACACAGTGGGAGTGGGAGAGGGAGAGTGGGCTTTCCGCAGAGCAGAGAGCCTGATATGGGACTCAATCCCATGACCTGAGCTGAAGACAGACCCTTAACGACTGAGCCACCCAGGCGCCCAAGCATCCAACTTTTGATTTCGGTTCAGGTAACGATCTCAGGGTAGTGTGATCCACACCTTCAAGAGTCAGGCTTCACAGTTACGAAGGGAATCTGCTGCAGATTCTCTCTTTCCTTCTCTCTCTGCCCCACCCCCTTGCTCATAGTCACTCTCTCTCTCTCTGAAATAAATAAATAAATAAATCTTTAAAAACCCCCAAACCAAAAAAATGCCTCTTGGCCTTAAGTTTTGTCACCTCTAAAATAAGGAAAATAATATTTACTCTAGAATATGTTGTGAGAATTACTTGAAGTTATAAATAATGTCATTTAGAATATATTCTGTAAATGTTAGACTTCTCCTTCCTCCCTCCCTCCCTTCTTTCCTTTCCCTTCCTTCCTTTCATTTATAGGTTCTGCATTCAGTGCTTACATGATATGCATTTCTACTCTATCGTATGCATTTAAAAATTCAACCTATTATCTGTTAGGCACCTCCTCTGGGCTAAGAAACTTTGATAAGTACTGGGATTCAGAGAGGAAGGAAATGTATTCCTGTTTTTAGAGTGATAAAAACTGAAATATAAATAAACTAACAATTACAATACAGGGTGATGTGTTCCATTTTTAGCAGGAAGTACTATGATACCCACAAGTTCCTGGGTCAGTCTGGAAGGTCAGGAAAGCCATCTGTATAGGAGAATATATACTTTAGCTGTCAGATAAAAAGGAGGAATGATCTAGGTGGATGAGGAAAAGAATCAGGCTGAGCCTAAAAGGACCTGGCATGTTTAGGAACCTACAAATTAACTGATGAGACTAACATATGGGATGCAGAGACCCATGAAGGGAGCAACAAACATAATGGTAGAAACAGACACAAGATAATAAGTGGCTTTGAGTGGCTGTATAATGCACATTTATCATGGGTTCCATTGCTTGTCCCATATTCTCTCTAGATAATACTTCTTATGATTGTGGTTCTCAAACTTGGCTATACATTAGAATCACCTATGGGGGATACTTAAAAAGAAAATAAAGTCTTAGCCCACCCTAGAGATAATGATTAAATTGTTTTGATGGTCTGGGTTGGGGGATATGATATCTTTGAGTCACCATTGCCTCAAGCAATGTAATTTTTTCTATTTGGACAGTTGAGCATTTGTTCTTGTTGGGGTTTTCTCATTCATTCTTTCCTTTACATCTGTGTTAGTCTGTAAGTTACTTGAGGGATCTTCTCACAAAATCCTCTCATATGCAACAAAATTCAAACAAAATTGGGACACAGAGAAATGGACATAAGATCAGGAGGTCAAGACTAAGGGAGGGCATCAAGTGTTAGGTACACAGAAGTTGAAATGTGATAAAGTGAATAAAAATAATTCTTAATATAAATTATTGAGGAAATAGCTTTTCTTATTTAACCATAAGTGATATTTCTCATCTGGAAACTGCTTTAGACAAGAAATGCTGTAGTAGATGTCTACATTCATAAATCTTTTCATGCTTTTTGGGGTATTTCTAACAGAATTACTAGGTAGAAAGACTTATAAAACTTTCTAAAACATTGTACTGATTTATAACATCACCAGCAATCAAAGAACACCCGACTAAGTTGTAATGGTGAAACAACATGCTAATTGTAAACTTTCTCATTGGTTCAGAGTTTTGGCTAAAAGCAAAACAATATAATACACAATAGCTAAGTTAAACAGATTGGTTATCTGGGCATAAAATAGAAGAGGACAGAGATCAGATACCTAGAATTTCTTTGAAGAGAGAGTTGCATGTGTTCTTTGGCATTTCTCCTCTCACTCCCCAAAGAGGAATAGAGAGGATATTTCTACAGCTCAAGTGAAGTTGGATGAGCTCTAAGGTAACTATTTAGAGAGAGTGCCCTGTGTCTCCTGATGTTGAAGTTACACAAGAGACTGGTATTCAGCCAGCCTCTTTGGACTGAGAAGTTCAAAAGTGACAGGCTGGCTATCTAGAGAGGAGCCAGCTGCATTACAGATTGATGAAGATGTTTGGATTTTTTCTTGTCCAAATGGAGTAGGGAAAGGGAACTCAACTCTATCATCTTGAAAGGGACTCTGCCCTGGAGAGCCCAGATATCATTTTCCAGGAGAGGCAAGTCTTCTGGGTAAGGGAAGACTTTTCCAATAGACAAAGACTCAGAGACTACTAATTAAGGGAAGTTGTCTAAAACACCAGCGTATAAGAGGGCATCCTGTACTTTGAAGGAACTGAGAATTTCTCTGAAATGCTTCAGGAGAAAACAAATAGGCCCTGATGTCAAACACAGCCCCTTTCCCATAATCCACCTTTCCCAGACCCAATTCTAGAGAGAATAAAATAGCAGCTAGAAAATGATTATGAAGAGGTAAAGAAAAATTAAAGAAGGTGCTTATATTCCTTCTCGTTCTGCAGATTTATGAGGCTAGGACAGGCCAAAACTAGAGAAGAAAAGAATTTCATTAGTTTATGGTTTGGAGTTTTGATATTAGACTAAATGGAACTTAACACTTTCTGTAATTGACTACAAGCCCTTTTAAGATCTGATTAGTCAGGGACGATGGTGAGGAAGATAAGCTGGTTATTGCCTGTTTATGACTGGTCCAGTAAACTCCTTTAGTACCCTCAACCATTATATCTTTTGGACATTTTCATTGATTGGAAATCCTAAATAATTGGATTTTAAAATCTGTTCTTTTCCATTCTAATTTCTTCTATGTTCAAAGCTGAAAAAGTTATTCTTTTTAGATCTAATATTCTATACTCTTTTATTGTCATTTTCTAGCAATTGCTTTAAAAGTATTTAGCTATTTCATCTCTTTGTGGTTTACTTTGTTATATAGCAAAATGTTCATTAAATATAAATTATCCCAGATTACTACCCATATCTGAAAATTGGCACATTTTTTTCATTCACTTTGTCCTTTTATATTGTAGGCCTAAATGGTTTTTGCTCTTGAGGTAGGAAATTGGAGAGATTCTCAGACTTTTTTTAATGTAGAGTCCAAAGCTGAAACCGGCAGAAAGAATTGTTTATGTAAGGTGGGAGTAAATTTAGCATATTCCAGGCAGTATTTGGCAAAATTTGCCACTCCCTCCTTTTTAAAATTGGCTCTTCTCTTACTAGAAGCTTTAAGAGACTATTCTCATTTTATTCTACTTCTTTCCCCCTCTTTTTACCAGTTGTTTCACTTCTATCTTAACACTAAATGTGGGAATTCATCTGGATCTGGTTTCAGATATATATTCCTTTTCTATACTTTCTATACTTTCTTCCCAGGAAATTCAAATACCAACCATTTAAAACATATATTGGTGGAACATGGTGTAATTGACTGCCTCAGTCAGCGAAGTATGCAACTTTTTATCTTAGGGTTATGAGTTCAAGCCCCACATTGGTGGTAGAGATTACTTAAAAAATAAAATCTTAGGGGTGCCTGGGTGGCTCAGTTGATTAAACTGCCAACTCTTGATTTCAGTTCAGATCATGACCTTAGAGTTCTGGGATTGAGCCCCACATTGGGCTCCCCATTCAGTGGAGAGTTTGCTTCAGTATTCTTTCTCTCCCTCTGCCCTGTCCCCTACAAAATAAATAAATCTGTAAAAAAAAAAAAATGTTTTCTTTAAAACAAAAAAAAGAAAAAAGAAAATATATATTGATGGAGCTTAAATTTGAATCCCCTACCCTGACACCTTCTGTGTGCTCTAGAGTCATATATTCAGTTTTCTCCCATTGTGGGGAAAATGACTAAAGTCGTCTAGCCAGTCGCAAACTCATCCTTGACTTTTTTTTTCTTTACAGTTTCCTTCCATATCTAATTTATTAATAAAAGTAACTGATCCCAATGCCAAAATATATTTCTATATGTTTTCTTCTTTACATGCTTTGTTTTTACTGCATTATTTCTAATTGCTCTAGGCTATTTATTTATTTATTTATTGTTGTGTTATGTTAGTCACCATACTTTAGTTTTTAGTTAGTCACCATCATTAGTTTTTGATGTAGTGTTCCATGATTCATTATTTACGCATTTATGTATAACACCCAATGCTCCATGCAATCTGTGCCCTCCTTAATGTCCATCACCAGGCTCACCCATCCCCCTATACCCCCTCCCTTCTAAAACCCTCCATTTGTTTCCGAGTCCATAGTCTGTCATAGTTCATCTCCCACTCTGATTTCTCCCCCTTCATTTTTCCTTTCTCCTAATGTCCTCCATGCTATTCCTGTGTTCCACAAATAAGTGAAAGTATATGATAATTGACTTTCTCTGTTTGACTTATTTCACTTAGCATAATCTCCTCCAGTCCCATCCAAGTTGATGCAAAAGTTGGGTATTCAACCTTTCTGATGGCTGAGTAATATTCCATTGTATATTTGGACCACATCTTCTTTACCCATTCGTTTGTTGAAGGACATCTCAGCTCTTTCCACAGTTTGACAATTGTGGACATTGCTGCTATAGAACATTGGGGTGCATATAAGCCTTCTTTTCACTACATCTGTATCTTTGGGGTAAATGCCCAGCAGTGCAATTGCTGGGTAATAGGGTAGCTCTATTTCTAATTTTTTGAGGAACTTCCACACTGTTTTCCAATGTGGCTGTACCAATTTGCATTCCCACCAACGGTATAAGAGGGTTTCCCTTTCTCCACAACTTCTCCAACATTTGTTGTTTCTTGCCTTGTCAATTTTTGGCATTCTAACTGGTATAACATGTTATCTCAATGTTGTTTTGATTTGAATTTCCCTGATGGTTAATGATGATGAATGTTTTTTCATGTGTCTATTAGCCTTTTGTATGTCTTCTTTGGAGAAGACATGTCTGCTCATGTCTTTTGCCCATTTTTTGACTTAATTATCTGGTTTTTGGCAATTTATAATATCCTAAAAGACCCCTCCCCTCTACGGTATCCTCTTTCTTTCTTTCTGCCTACAGATTTCTTAATCTGTATATGGAGATTATATTAAATAATCCAAAAGGTCCTTTATAAAATTCTTTGCTTCTATTATTTTGTAGTTATTTGATCAGGTATTGATTTAGTAATTTAAAATATTTTGTTGTATCTATTTAATTCCTTTATTGAGTATGTATTTGTGTGTTTCCATACTCTTAAAGTATAGAATTCTGCATATATTATATGATCTAGTTCATTGATTAAAAAACTTTCTTTTTTGAAACCATTTTGTTGGTTCTTTAACAAAAATAATGCAGTTTTTATTTTTTAGTTGGGAGATATGTGCTGTTTGATAAAAGTTACATTGATTGGCTTCATTTCCTATAAATTAACATTTGTAGACCTATTTTATTCTCTGGCTAGAGTGTCTCTCTCTCTCTTTTTTTCTTCTTTATTTCCTTCTTTTCTTTTTTTCCTCCTTCTCCTTTTCCTTTTCTTTTCTTTTTCTTTTTCTTCTCCTCACTTCTCTTCTTTCTTTTCTTTTTTGATGTTATTTTTCATTTGGTTCTTACAGCTATCTCCACTGAATAATAGCATCTGTTTGTTTCTCACCAACAATAATCTCTTGAAAAATGTCCTAAATATTCCTTGCTTAAATTGTTGTTGTTTTTGCAATAAGGAACTATAAGACAAATTGAACTTTGCAACTGATACTATGTGTGACAATAGTTATAATCATTGTGTTTTCCTCTCACTTCTTTCTCTCTGTTATATTTTCCTGGATAGATGATACACTTTAAAATATTTTGTATGGCTTGCAGGGTGTCTTAATAATTGACTTTAAATAAAATCATTATACACCAATTATGATTGATTTCATAAATTTATTTTTAATTCAGTAATATTTATTGTTCATGTAGTGCACATCAGCCAACGGTGTTATCAGGTATTTGCTATTCATATTGGCATCAGCTAATGGGGATATCATTTTAATCACATTTTAGAAGTATTTTCACTAGTTTCATTAAGTCCAAATCATTGGGATAACTTACAGGACTCTAGTTATTTCTGTATTTAGATTTCAATTTTCTTATGATTCTTTTTTTTCCTACTACATGATCTTTCTTTGTACATATAGGTTTTCAGTTTATAGCTCTAAATTAACAGTGCTTTTTGAGTCCTGACTATGTTTTCTACACTGAGAAATAAAATGTAGCCCTTCCATTATGGAAGCCAACTGGGGAAGAAGATAATATTCTAGTAAGCAAATAAATGTGTAATTACAAATTGTGTTAAATACTTTGGAGAAAATAATATGTATTGAGAGTGAATAAAAATAATGAATTTGTTCTGTTGATCTAGCTCAATATATTCAATTCAACCTTTTGCCTGAGTTGTGGATACACATTTTTTTAAAAATTGTCTGCTGTGTATTTCCATTGTGTATGAACATATAGGATTGCAAATATAGCATCTTCTCTTCCTTCTCCCTTTCCTTTTCCTCCTCCTCTTCTCTTTTTTCTCATTTCTCATTTATTGAATGCTTACTTTCTACCATGAAATGTGATAGGAATTTTATAAATGGTGACCCTATAAATTTTAATTACAGAATGACTTGATATTACTATGCTATTTTATTGAGAAGAGAATTGGGGGTTATAAAGTGTGAAGTAACTTTCTTTTGTTCACTCATTAGCTAATGTTCAAGCAAGGATGCTAATTTCTGTTTCCAAAGTTCATGTTCTTTCTTTTCTGGATGTCATCTGCCCAGCATTTATTATATGCCTATTCTGTACTAAGATTGCATGCCTTTCTTCAAGTAATCATTACAACAACACCATGAAGTAGATATTATTATCATTTTACATGTGAGACAAGAGACTCAGAAATGTTAAATAGCTGTCACCACATAGATAGTGAGAAAGTGAAGTGAGATTTGAATCCAGAACCGTAAATATCTAAAGACCATGCTTTTTCCCACTTACCATGTACCATCATTTCCTTCTATGACATGAGAATGTATTGCTTATTTTTCTCTTGCCTGTGCAGACCATGAGGCCATTGATGAAATGTTCAGACTGCATAAGATGAACACTCAGTAATTGTCTATTAAATGGAAAGTTTTTATAGGTAGATTATTTAAGAAGTTGTCAAAATTGTGTAAAACTTGACTATAATTATTTTAGTCATTATGGAGCTAACCCCCATCCTTGTGTTTAGGCTAAAATATTTGAAACAATTTTCCCCAGCCAGGCCTATAACTCTGTAAATACTGTTATTTTGTCAAGATAAACTCCAGCTTCCTCTATGGAATTATGTTCAAATGAAAGAGATGATTTTCATATCACATGTATTCACTAATCCATTCAAAAGATATCTGAGTATCTACTGGGTATCTTGCATAATACTAGGCTCTGTGAATAAAATGACAGGGAGAAACAACATTGGTCCTACTCTATGAGCAACCTAGTGATAGAAAGAGACAATAACCAAATAATAACACACACACACACACACACACACACACACACAATTACAAATTAAGATAAATGTGATGAATTCAATACTAAGAAAGTCTATCTGTTACCAGAAGACAGGCCTAATCTGGTGGTGATAGTGAATGTAGGGAAATCTACCAAGAAGGTATCCATTTGATGGGGTGTCTGGGTGACTTAGTCATTAAGTGTCTGCCTTCAGGTCAGGTTATGATCCCAGGATCCTGGGATGGAACCCTGCATTAGGCTCCCTGCTTGGAAGGAAGATTGCTTCTTTCTCTCCCATTCCCCCTGCTTGTGTTCCTTCTCTTGCTGTGTTTTTGTCAGATAAATAAATAAAATCTTAAAAAAAAGACATCCATTTGATCTAGGGTATGAGGGATTTTTAGGGTCTTAGTTATGCCTATAATACCTGGGAAAGAGTGTAGGTATAGTAGTACATTACTAGAAAGTAATGTAACAATTAATATAATGTAGTTACATTAATTGTTTAATTTAATTAATTGTTTAATTAATTAATTACATTAATGTAATGTAATGTTTCCATTATTTGTTCATGCATATCCTTGGAATCTAGCAGATAATACAAAGTATATATTTATTCTTCCATTATGTCACTTATCAATCCACACAGAAACCTCCTATAATTGGCATGTAAGAGCCTTTTTTTTCCTTTTTCCCTACTTCTTTTTCCCTCACAGTGATGTTAGAAGTCTTCTGTCCATACACCCTCTTGCTAGGATATCAGATCTGTCCTGCAGTTCTTTTTTTTTTTTTTTTTTTTTTTTTGTCCTGCAGCTCTTATATGCCTCTGTAGCTGGGTCTATGGGAGGAAGGAGGAAATAATTCCAGGTCACTGGAACAGAATGAATAATCTTCTTGCGAGAGAGAGAACAGTGCATTCAGGAAACCAGGGAGCGAGGGAAGAGATGGCTACATGCCTGGAGCACAGGGAAAGAGTGATTTGGAAGGAGGTATAGAAAAGATAGAGGTCAGATAAGGATTTGAGCTCAAGGTTCACCAATTGTGTCAAGCTGAAAATGAGTGCAAAATATTGAGCTCATTTCTTTCTTTCCTTTTTTTATAGCTAGAAAACTCCCTCATAGAAGGGATTTTTAAAAATTTTTAAATTTATTTTTCCCCCAAAGTTTTATTTAAATTCTAGTTGGTTAACATGGAGTGTACTATTCATTTCTGGAATAAAATTTAGTGATTCATCACTGAACTATAACACCCAGTGCTCATCATAACAAGTACCCTTCTTAATACTCATCACCCATTCACCCCATCCCCCACCTACCCCCATCCATCAACTCTGTTTGTTCTCTATCATTAAGAGTCTTTTACAGTTTTCTTCTCTCTCTCTTTTTTTCCTCTTCCCATATGTTCATATGTTTTGTTTCCTAAATTCCACATATGAATGAAATCATATGGTATTTATCTTTCTCTGACTGACTTATTTTGCTTGGCATAGTGCACTTTAGATCCATCCACATAGTTGAATGTCAAGATTTCATTCTTTTTGATGGCTGAATGATAATCCATCATATATATATATATATATATATATATATATATATTTGAGATAGATATATATACATATCTCATCAGTTGAGATATGTATATATATCTATCTCATCAGTTGATATATATATATATATGTATATATATCTATCTCATCAGTTGAGATATATATTATCTATCTATCTATATATATATATCTCAACAGTTGAGATATATATATGGAACTATATATGTCCATTCATCAGTTGATGGACACTTGGGCTCTTTCCATATTTTGGCTATTGTTGGTAATACTGCTATAAATATCAGGTGCTCGTACCCCTTTGAATCTGTGTATTTGTATCCTTTGGGTAAATAACCAGTAGTGGAATTGCTGGATTGGAGGATAGTTCGATTTTAACTTTTTGAGGAACCTCCATACTGTTTTCCAGAGTGGCTTTACCAGTTTGCATTCCCACCAACAGTGTAAGAGGGCTCCCCTTTCTCTGCCTCCTCCTCTGTTGTTTCCTGTGGTGTTAATTTTAGCCATTCTGACAGGTGTGAGGTAGTATCTCATTATGGTTTTGATTTGTATTTCCCTGATTGTGAGTGATGTTGAGTATCTTTTCATCTGGATGTCTTCTTCGGAGAAATGTTTATTCATGTCTTCTGCCCATTTCCCAAGTAGATTATTTGTTTTTTAGGTGTTCAGTTTGAGAAGGTCTTTTTAGATTTTGGATTATAACCCTTTCTTAGATATGTCACTTGTAAATATCTTTTCCTATTATTTAGGTTGCATTTCAGCTTTGTTGATTGTTTCCTTCACTGTGCAGAAGTTTTTATCTTGATTAAGTCCCAGTAGTTCATTTTTACATTTGTTTCTGTTGCTTCCCACAATGAGTCTAGTGGGAAGTTGCTACAGCCAAGGTCAAAGAGGTTGTTGCCTGTGTTCTCTTCTAGGATATTTTTCTTTTTAAAGATTTTATTTATTGATTTGACAGATGGAGGTCACAAGTAGGTAGAGAAGCAGGCAGAGAGAGAGGAGGAAGCAGGCTCCCTCCTGAGCAGAGAGCTGGGTGCAGGGCTACATCCCAGCACCATGGGACCATGACCCAAGCCGAAGGCAGAGGTTTTAACCCACTGAGCCACCCAGGCACCTCTCTTCTAGGGTTTTGAAGGTTTCCTTTCTCACATTTAGGTCTTTGATTTTGAATTTATTTTTCTGGATGGTTTAAGAACGTAATCCAGTTTCATTCTTCTGCATGTTGCTTTCCAATTTTCCCAACACCATTTGTTGAAGAGACTCTTTTTTCCATTGGATATTTTTTCCCGCTTTGTTAAATAGTAGTTGAGCATACTGATGTGTGTCCATTTTTGGGTTTTCTATTCTGTTCCATTGATCTATGTGCCAGTTTTTGTGCCAGTACCATACTGTCTTGATGACTACAGCTTTGTGGTATACCTTTAAGCCTGGAGTCATGATGCCTCCAGTTTTGTCTTTCTTTTTCAGGATTACTTTGGCTATTTGGAGTCTTTTGTGGTTCCATACAAATTTTAGGATTCTTTATTCTAGCTATGTGAAAAATGCTGGTGATATTTTGATAAGGATTGCATTAAATGTGTAGACTTCTTTGGGTAGTATAGACATTTTAACAATGTTTTTTCTTCCAAATCATAAGCATGGTCCTCTTCAATTTCTTTCATAAGTGTTCTATAGTTTTCAGAGTAAAGATATTTTTACCTCTTTGATTAGGTTTATTCCTAGGTATCTTATTGCTTTAGGTGCAGTTGTAAATGGGATTGATACCTTGATTTCCTTTTCTGCTGCTTTGTGTTTGGTGTATAGAAAGGCAACAGATTTCTATACATTGATTTTATATCCTATGACTTTGCTGAATTTATATATTAGTTCTAGCTATTTTTTGGTGAATGCTTATTGATTTTCTACATAGAGTATCATGTCTGCAATAGTGAAATTTGACCTCTTCTTTGCTGATTTGAATGCCTTTTATTTCTTTTTATTGTCTGCTGAGACTAAGATTTCCTATATTATGTTAAATAGTAATCATGAGAATGAACATCCCTGTCTGATTCCTGGCCATAGAGAAAAAGCTCTCAATTTTTCCCTATTGAAGACAATATTAGCTGTGCATCTTTCATATATGGCTTTTCTGATGTTGAGGTATGTTCCTTCTTTATTTACAATGTTGAGAGTTTTTATCAAGAATGGATGCTGAATTTTGTCAAATGCTTTTTCTGCATCTATTGAGAGGATCATATGGTTCTTATCCTTTCTTTTATTAATGTGGCATATCAGGTTGGTTGATTTGTAGATATTGAACCATCCATACATAGGCTCATTTCTTTGCAGTTATTCTTTCTCCAGGATCTTATACTGTTAAGTTCTGGCTGCTTTGGTAGTCCCACACTCCAATTTTTATCTCTCCAGATCCCTTAGACTGCAGAAAGCTAGAGTATCAGAATGTCACTGTATGCATCTTTTCAGCACCTCTGTGGCCTGTGCTGCAAATTTGAAGATGTCCTAAGAGAAGTGTGAGTCAAAAATTTTGTTCACTCAAATGTCTTCAAGTCCCAGCTGCTGTTATTGCTTTTTTTTTTAAGGTTTTATTTATTTATTTGACAGACAGAGATCACAAGTAGGCAGAGAAGCAGGCAGAGAGAGAGGAGGAAGCAGGCTCCCTGCCAAGCAGAGAGCCCGATGTGGGGCTCGATCCCAGGACCCTGGGATCACGACCCGAGCCGAAGGCAGAGGCTTTAACTCACTGAGCCATCCAGGTGCTCTGTGATTGCCTGTTTATGTTTTAAAGCCGTTTTCCCCCTGTAATAGTTCTAATGAAGCATTAATTAGATTGGCATCTAGCTTCTCAACAGAAATATCAGAAGACAGAAGCACATGTCATAATATCTCTACCTTAATAGCAAAGGTTGATAAATACACTATTATAGTTGTAACCACATTATTATTCATCCTAAAGGAAATATAAATTTCATCCTGCAATATATAAAAAGGATGACATATCAGCACTAAGTAGGTTTTATTCTACGAACTCAGGGTTGATTTAACATCTGAAAATTAATTAATATAATTTACCACATTAAAAAAGAAAAATGATATGGCTACCTCAATAAAGTGAGCAAAAAAATTCAACATCTATTCATGATATACAGCCTTAGCAAACTTGGAGGAAAAGAGAATTTTCTTAATCTGATATATGGTGTTTTCAAAAAATCTACAGGAAATAATACATAGTGGTGAGATGTTAAAATTCTTTCATCTGAGATCAAGAGTAAAACAAAAATGCTACTTAGTGTTGCAATGTTTTACTTGTAATAAGGAATTAAAAAGAAAAATAAGGAAAAGGAAATAAGGCTTTAAACAAAGAAATAAAAGTTCTATTTGATATGGTTGGATACATATCAAGTAAAAAAAATCTATGGAAATATTTTTAGGATTAATACGCAAATTTAATAAGGTTGCTGGATATAAGAATAATATAAAAATCAACTGTATTTCTATATACCAGTAACAATTAGGTGAAATGCAGTTTGTAACACACCTATCAGTAACATAAAAATATGAATTAATTAAACACATAGCTAACAAAAATGTGGAAGACCTATATGTAAGATTATAAAATGTTATTTGGAGATGCAAAAGAAGACCTAAATAAATGGAGAACTATAATTGTAATATTCAGTATTATAGAGATATTAATTCTCTCCAAATTTATTTATGGATTGAGTGCAATTCAGTTCAAAAGCCCAAAAGGTAACTTTGAAGACTTGAAAGAAAAGCAAATTTTAAAATCTGCATAAAGGTACAGACTGTCAAAATAGATAAGACAGTCTTAATAATGAAGAACAGGATAGGAAGAATTGCTCTACCAGATTAACTATAAAGCTATAGGAATTAAGATTGTGTGGCTAGAATAGACAGATGGACCAATGGAGCAGAACAGAGGGCCTAGAAGCTTATTGTTTCATTATCTATTGCTGTGTAACAAATTCTCCCAAAACTTAGTGACTTAAACATCAACAACCATTTATTTTGTCTCATGATTCTATGGATACAGCAGAATGGTTCCTTTCCTCAAAATGATGTCAGCTGGAGCTTCAGTCTTCAGGAATCTTAACAAGGACAGAATTTCTTAAGTGGCTTATTCATATGTCTAGCTGTTAGTGCTGGCCTTTAGCTGAGAGGTCACTAGGTCTGTTGATTACAGCATTTCAAGTCTCCATTTGGCCTTCCTACAAGGTTTGGCCTACTCACAAGATTCTAAGGAGTTATAAGAAGGATTGTTCCAAACATACAGAAGAAGAGACTCCCCATATATTTGGGTTTAATTTAGGAATTCACATAGCATCACTTTTGCCACATTCTAATGGTCAAAGCAGGTTATAGGGTCAGCCCAGATTCAAGGGGATGGGAAGGAGCAGGAAATATTTTCTACCTCTCAATGAGAGGAGTTTCAAAGGATTTGCAGTCACCTTTAGTCAGTCACTTGATAGTCTGTATACTTGATGAGAACAAAGATGACATTATGGGTAAAGATTTGACTTTTCAATATATAGTACAGAAAGAATTGGGTGGAAAAAAGTGAAACTTGACTGTACATCATACCCTAATCAAAAGTGAATTTCAGTAGGGTAGTATACTTAAATGTCACAGCCAAAAAATATATTTCAAATAATGTTATAGAAAAATATTGTGACTTTGGGTTAGGGATTTTTAAAAAACTGCACACAAAATGCTTTAATCATGGTGAAAATATTAAACTGGACTACATTTTAACAGTTGCTGTTAGTTCTTATGTCATTCCCTTGACCCATCTCTAATTAACCATACATAGCTGGTAAAAGGATAGTTCCATGGTGACTCATACTCACCTCTCTGACAGTGTTTCATAGTTTCTATCTGGGACCTTTTCTACTACCAATGATTCTTTTAGCCAATGTGTAAACACCACTGAAAGTATTAATGGCCCTAAGCACAGTTCTAAAACAGTAGAGCAAGATCTAGGATAAATGCTTCAGTCTCCTGTCCTTCAGAAAGATAGTTCTGTAAAGGATTTGTCTAGTTCTCAGGAGGTTGTAGCAGAATTAAGCCCTCCTTAGAGTGGTGATATAAAAAACACACCTTTATATTAGCTTTCCTTTCCTCTCTAACTTTTCCTAGTCTCCTGACCTTTAATACCTAGGATCATTACCTAATTAAACTACTACATGAAAGTTCCTGTCTTGGTCTGTTTTGAGGAATTCAAACTAAAACAACATTAAAATTAAGAATCACTGTTTACCAATGGTGTTAATAAAGAGAAAGAGTAAGTCCACAGAATAGGAGTAGATATTTTCACAAAATTCAATCAAATAAAGCTTAAATCCTGAACATTTAAAAAGAAAACCTATAAATAAAAAAGAGATAATATTTTAGAAAAATAGACTTGTTTTGTATACAAGCCATTTACTTTGGGAAGAGGTACTCAACTACAAATCCAAATTAAAGCACATATGGTGCCACTATACATCCACCAGAATGGTTAAAATTCAGATAAAGACAATACCAAATGTTAACAATACAAAATTCTTTTATGCAGTGCTGTGGTCTGAAGTCCATGTCCCCCTGAAATTCAAATATTGAAATCCTAACCCCTAATGTTGATAGTAATAGAAGGTGGGGCTAGTTAAGATATGAGTTGAATAATCAATTTGAAAAACTGGCATCATCAACTAAAATTAAAGATATGCATACCCTTTGACATACTAATTCCATTCCTAAGTACACATCTAATCGGAATATATGAACTTGTCCCCATAATATTTTGTAATAACCTAAAACTGGAAAAGATCCAAATGTCTAATCATCCTAGAATGGAAAAATATATATGTTATAGTCATACAGTAAAATATAACAAGGAAAATTAATATGCTAGAGCAGTACATAAGATTATATTATATATATTATATTATGTAATAGATTAAAAATACATAAATTATGAGTTTATGGACTGTTGTTTCATCTTAATTATCCCATTATGCCTACCTACAACATGGATAATTTCTGGGCAAATCTTATATATCATTAGCTCTTCAAATGTAGAAGATTTTTACATAACTATAAGACATATCATTAAAAAACATACAATACCATTATCACACTAAGAAATTTAGTTTCTTAACATCATCCATTATCCAATCAATATTCAAATTTTCCTGGTATTCTCAATTATTTAGCAGTTCATTTGTTCAAACTAGGACCCACAAAGTGGCTAACCTCTTTTATTTGACTGCTATGCCTCTTGAGTGGTGTGACTGTATATACTAGATTCTCCAGAGTCCTATTTCAATAGTATCCCTTTTAGCTCTCTAAAATATCCTGTTTGGATGAAAAAGTATATGGTTATCCTACAATTAATTCCCTTTTCTCTATAAGCTCTCCTCTCTCTCTCTCTCTCTCTTTTTTTTTTTTTTTTGTTTTGTTGTTGTTGTTTGAAGAAACTAGGTTATTTGCCCTGTAGGTTTTTCTAGTCTTGATATTTGTTAATTGCCTCTCCCTATTGTTTAAATGTCCCTGTCTCCTGTGTTTTTTGTAAACTGGAAGTTATAATTAGAGGTTTGATTTGGTTTAGGCTCCATGAGGGTAGGGGGCAGAATACAGATAGTTTTGTTTATTCCTATTAGAAAGAATGTAGAATCCGCTTGTCTTTCTTTCAGTAAGCTTAGCAGTCACTGGTGATCATTGCCTAGATGTATTACATATTCTTTCAAAAGGAGTTTTCCAAATGGTGATATTAATGTTCTGTTTCTTGATCTAGAGGGTAATTATGTGGGGCTTTGCTTTATAATAATTCACTCAGCCACTTATAAACTTCTCTAAATATGTATTATATTTCATGTAAAAATTTTAAAAATACATATGTGTGTAACTAAAAATGTGTATGGCTATGGGAGGATAAACAGATGAAATTGGTGAGAAAAATAGTTAAATCACAATTATGAAGTTAACATGTTTTACATATTAGACAGAAATTAATTACAGAAAGTAAATTTCCTCAGTATTCTCAGTACTAAAAATAAAATTTAAATAATGTTGATGAAAGAAAGACTATTCCAATGTGTTAATTTCTTTTAGGAGAATTTCTAAACTTGCTTTCTATGTTAGACTCATGTGAGAAATGTGGTAAAAGTAGAAGGTGGTGATGGTGAACAGAAAGAAGTTGGATGTGGTTTCATGAGAATTAATGAGAAGAGGTTTATATCATTTTTAGTAAAATATATTAATTAAGATTAGTGTTTAGTGAATAATACATACACATTCTAAAAATGACAACCTGATTGTGCTTTTGACTTTTAAAAAAAACAAAAATGCTTATTCAGTTTGATGATTACAAAGTGATTCATGTGTTTATTACATTGCAATTGATTCTAGACACCATTTCCCAGGATAGACTTACCAAAGTGATAGTGCTAGATTTTAAAATATACAAAAATAATAAAGCCCCTACCAGCTTGTTGATAAGAGATGGAAAATGGAGAATCTTTTCTATTTGATAATAGAGGTGAAATCATGAATCTACCACTTTCTTGCTAAGGTGGAATTACTATCGTAGAGCAAATTTCCATGGAACTGCATTTTGAATAATATTTCCCAGGGGTACTAACCCACTGAATTTAATTACTTCTGGGGAGTAAAAAAGAAAAAAAAATAACCTCATTGGCTCCCGGGAAAATATGCCATTGTTCTCTGGGGTTCTTTGATTTATATTCAGGCTGTATTGGCCAACAAACTCCAAAAGCCATCTGTATATTAACTGATATGGGGATCTTGTAACTTGGTTCACAGTCTTCTTCACGCCGTCCTACTGATGACCTATCTATTTCCCTAGCCTGACTGTATTTGGTTTCCATTACTCTAATGACGGTTTCCATTGGAGACTACAAAGCATGGAAATTGAAGGACTGATTTGTTAAAACAGGCTGGGTTGAATCACTTCTGGCTATGTCACACTGGGAAATTTCCTTAATCTCTTTGTGCCTTATTTCTTTCACCTGTAGAATGATAACTATAATATGTCTTATCTATCTATTGTAATGATAACACATGTGATACATTTGGCACATAAGAACTCCACAGCAAATTGTAGTTATCTTCAGTACACTTTCACAGCTTATGTACTTAGTTTCATACTAAAAGATTTACCACTGCCAAACTACTGTATTCTTCAGATCTTGAACCATGAAGATATCTACTCTGATTATAACGTTCTTGCTTTGTAAATGCTATTTCTCTCATTTCCTCATGACCAAGACTTCCCATTTACTATAGTTTCTTGACCTGTTTTTATACCTTGATTCCAGTGGTTTCCAAATTTCTGTACTTCATGGCCAGAAAAAAATTGGGAGACCAATATAGGATTATTAATTTATTGCAAGTAAAGATGTTGAAATAACCAACAATATCACAGGTTGAAATTATGAAATTATTTGTGTAATTTATTTTTTAAGTTTTAATTTTTTATTGTTATATTAGTAACCATACAGTACATCATTAGTTTTTGAAGTAGTGTTCCCAGATTCATTGTTTATGTATAACATTCATCTCCATGTAATGTGTGCCCTCCTTAATACCCATCACCAGGCCAACCCATCTTCCTACAATCCTCCCTTCTAAAACCCTCAGTGTGTTTCTCAAAGTCCATGGTCTCTCATGGTTTGTGTGTCCTTCTGATTCCTTCCCCTTCATTTCCCCCTTCCCTTTCCTAATGTCCTCCATCATATGTCTTTCCCTGATAAACTATGTATTCTTTTTTTTTTTTTTAAGATTTTATTTATTTATTTGACAGAGATCACAAGTAGGCAGAGAGAGGAGGAAGCAGGCTCTCCAATGAGTAGAGATCCTGATGCGGGGCTCGATCCCTGGGATTATGACCTGAGCCAAAGGCAGAGGCTTTAACCCACTGAGCCACCCAGGCACCCCTAAACTATGTATTCTTGTGAAGTATAAACTCATCAAATATCTGCATTGATTTTTCTGAACATACAGGATTCAGTGTTTATCATGTTATACTTAAGATTCAATAAATACTTTTTTGAATGAATAAAAGATCTATATTACTTAATGAAACATATTTTAGCAAAAAATAAAAGTTCAAATTCTTAAATCAAATATATATATATATATGTGTATACATATATGAAAAATAGTGCCAAAAATAATAGCATTAAAAGATGTATTTTTATTTGTTTTATACAAATAGTGAATTTGTTGATTTGTATTCAGGAATGAAATACAAAATGAAGCTCACATATCTAACCTTTTCTGATACATTCTTCTTTAAGTTACAGTTAGTACCAAAATTCTAGATTCAGATTAAGTGTGCTGATGAAACTGTATACTATACTCTTAGGGCAGCTTTCTCTCAGTTTAAAAAATTTTGGTCAGGGCTTACCTGGGTCATGTCAATGTCTCAGAGAGACTACTATTTTTAAACACATTTCAATATTTGTTTGACAACTGTATACTAGGAGGTTTTTTTTTTTTGGTGCTGAATTATTTTTCCTAAAATTTGAATGTCTCTTAATTTAATATCTTTATTAGTTATCTGGTCCTCTTCTTTGAGTTCCCTCAAAATAAAACTCCACCAACACATGAATTTTAGAGAATAAAGTAGAATTTAGAAAAAATCAAAATAGAGGGCATATTTACACAATTTTTTTTTAAAAAAATTTATATTTTTTTCTCACCATAGCACATACCCTCCCCAACACCCATTAGAGTCTATCCCTCCCATCTTCCTCCCATCCAGCAGCCCTCAGTTTGTTTCCTGAGATTAAGAGTCTCCCTCTCTGGTTTCATCTTGTTCCATTTTTCTCTCCCTTCCCCTTTGATCCTCTGTTCTGTTTCCCAAATTTCTCATAGCAGTGAGGTCATAGGATAATTTTCTCTGATTGACTTGTTTCGCTTACCATAATACCCTCCAGTTCCATTCATGTCATTGCAAATGGTAAGATGTCTGGGGTTTATGATGGCTGCATCGTATTCCATTGCATATATATACCACTTCTTCTTTATCCATTCATCTGTTGATGGACATCTAGGCTCTTCCAATAGTTTGGCTATTGTGGGCACTTTTGCTATAAACATTCAGGTGCATGTTGTATTATTACCCTGAAGATACAAATGTACTGATCTGAAGGGGCAATGCATAACTTCTAACTCAAATGACATCTCAGGGAAGTTCCAAATTCCTCTCTTCAACCTCAAAGCTACTAAGATCTTTTCTCCCTGGTGTTCTTTAGCCTTCTTGCCCTCTTTCAGTAAAATTATATTTGATATTCCTCCCCCCCATGTATCTTTTCCTAATTCATAGTAAACAAAAGGGATATAGTTTGACTCTTTTAAGTAGGTAATATAGATACAGTTTTAAAATAAAAACTCCTGCGTTAGGCCTCCTAAATTATTGCCTTAAAGTTTTAGGGGAAATACAGAGGGTGGGTAGGAAGAAGTAAGAGAAGTCATAAAGTTCCACCTACTTACCACTTGTTATAGTTCTTTTAACTCAGAGAACAACACTAGAGCCACTAATCTTGTTAACATTTAGTGTATTTATTTTGTACAGGAATTCTGTGATGTGATGGTGTTAAACTGTGTAGAGACTGGTAGAAGTACAGGAGGGTAAGCAGAAAATCTCTGGAATTCAAATCCCACCAATTATATTTATATTACTACCATTATGCTGAGCAAATAATTCCTCTGAACTATAAATTCTTCATTTGTAAAATGGAAATAAGATAACATCCACTTCCATGATTGTTACTCACCCCAATGCCTGATACATCATAGTTCTTCTGTTAAGCACATTTCTTCTTTCCCACCACCTCTAATCTCTATAACCCTCCATGACTAGTTAAGATAAAGGGGAAACAATGAATTTAAAACCTACAGTAAATCAGTAAACAATCCAAAATGTTCATTCTGGTTACCTACTTTGTCTAGAACTTTTTTGAACAGTAGGGATTGTCTTATTCTATTTGGGTAGCTCTAACAAAAATTCTATAGACTGGGTGGCTTATATACAACAGAAATTTAATTCTCACAGTTCTGGAGTCTGAGGTCCAAGATCAAGGTGCTGGCAGATTTGGTGTCATATAGGGGCCCACTTTCTGATTTATAGATGGCTGACTTCTTGTTGTGTCTTTACATGATGGAAGAGGGAAGAGAGCTGTCTGGGGTCCTTTTTATGATAGCACTAATCCCATACATGAGGGTTCCACAATCATGTCCTAATCACTTCCCAAAGGCTCTACATCCTTATACCATAACATTTGGGATTAGATTCTCAACATATGAATTTTAGAGGAATACAAATATTCAGTCCATAATAGAGATACAAATATTCAGTCCATAATAGAGATACAAACAGGAATAAAGCAGAGTTTCTGTTGGAGGTACCTCTGGCTTAGAGCCAAGATCAAGAGGAATCTAGTGAAACTACTTCTTCAGCAGATAAGATCTGAAATGAGTAGATTGTCAGGTATTTAAGAGATGTAAAGTCTACAATAGTTTGGCTATCCCAAGAAGAATTTTGGATGGCCAACATGATGCTTTCCATTGGGTGGTATTACCTTGTTCAGTTGACCATGATCCACATTGTAATCATGTAGCCAGGGGCTCAGTCTTTGTGTAGAAGTACACATTTAACAAATCTTATAGTTATTAATGAATATCCTAGAATGTCAATTTATTATGATAAATGAACAAGATACCATTATATATACTGAAAAACTGATTTATCCATAAATAGCCTTTTCCTATGGACATATTTATATAGGAATCCAAATTAAAATAAAAAGGCTGATAAGGCAGCAAACAATTAATAAATGAAATCGATGATCTTAAGAAGCATACACTAACATAGCTTCAGGTACATTTTTTTTCTTATTATAAAGATAATTTTACCAATGAATGGCATGCTTATGTGGTAGGCAAATATGGGATAATATAAGAAAAAGTGATTAGTGTTAGAATTAATGGGAAGTATATTTTTAATAGGGTGATGACTTTTCAGTAGGAGGTTAACTACACACCTATTAGAAATGGAAAGAATGCCTGTTGTCTATTTTAATTTTCTATGTGAAGTAGGAGGACATTTTTAGGAGTACTGTCTCAATACCTGTTCCTGAAGATTTCTGACATTTTCTTTCTACCCATTGCCCAGGAAAATATCTCAGAATTAGAGGGAAAGTGAAAAATAACTATAGAATATACACGTTTTTCTTTTCTTTCCTAAATAGCCTTTAATTTCCCAGCTATTCTCTGAGCATTTATTTAAAGTGAAATCCACATGATTGCTTAATAGTTTATTTAGTTTTCTACTTAATGCTTGACACAAAAGTAGGATAATGTGGGGAAAGAATACATAATTTAGCCCTGACTTCAAGCAACTTTGAAATCTTATTGGAAAGACAAAATAAAAGTTTGAAACAAAAAATTTATCAAATAGTAATAAGTCAGTTATTTAGAATGGATTTAACAAATATTTCTAAGCTTATATTCTGAGCACAGTTCTGGACGAGGTATAGGGATGCCAAAAATAATGATTCCTGACTTTGAGGCACTCACAAGGAAATCCAACACATGACAAAGAGTTGTCTCTAATGGAGTATGTGTAGATGCCAAGGGATGCTGAGAAGAAGTGATCAAAGATCAAAGGATATAGTTGTTACCTAGATAAGATTTCCTATGCAGGCAATTTGAGAGTTGGGTCTAGAAAAGCATAAACTGGCAAATACGGTGTAGGACAGTCCAGGAGCTAGAACAGGGGACAGGGGTAGGGTTGATAGTGGTCTGTCATGTGGGTGGGTGTGATGTAGAATCATAAGCAAAATCAGTTTAGAAAAAGAACAATTTTGCTTCAAAGAAGAGTGCTATCTTTCAACTTACTTTTCCTTTGATCAATCCATTATGCCTTCTCTCTACTCTCAGTTCTTCTTGGTCTTAGTTCCTTACAGACAAGCACAACATAATGCAGGTTCCCCTGCAATGTGAAAGTAGTGTTCCTATGAAAATTTTCATAAGCTAAAATGGTGTAAAGAAATAATTACCATTAATTTATGTGAAAAATTTTTGAGCATTCCCAGACACAAAAAATAACCTCTCAGCATTTTCTGATAACCTTAGGACACATCTTGCTAAAGGATGCACAAAATAAACTGAGACCAAGAACAGATACTCACAGACTTAGTTCAAGCTATAGTAGCTTGATGCTTAGATGCTGAGTTTAGTTTCTAAGGAAGGAGCTTGGTGGGGGGCCACTCTTACTGCTGAGGGTACACACTACCTCTAAACTGCTTGCTGCAACACAATTCAAACTATTTTTGATTTTCATTTTTTTCATAAAAGTGTAAATCCCCTTGGATTCCTTTTTATTAGCAAAAACACATATTTAGATATTTCATAAAAGCAAAGTGGTGTAATGTGATCTTTCAAAAACTAGAGATATCTGTGTTGGTTATTCAGCTTTTAGGAATTTGGTTGCTAGACTATTTTCAAGTGACCAAGGACTGAAGGGGAAATTCTTTGTTCTTAGTTCATGATTAAATAAGTACAGAAAGTTCAGGACTTACCCTACTATAATAGTTCTATCTTCAACATGTTGATACAAGCTCACCTTGCTGTCCCCTAGGCAGTAGGTAGAAAAATAGAGGGTGGTGCCTTGTGCAGTCTGCTCTAGGAGCTGGAGATTAAGGTGGCATATCTACAGCACTTCCACTCATACTCCTCTGTCCATTACTCATTTACATGGCCCCCTCTAACTGCAGGGAAGGCTGGAAAATGTTGACTCCCTCTGTGTTATTCACAGAGTCTCTGGGCAAGAAGAAAAATCCACGTACTAAATAGTAGTAGGAATCCTCGTTCTGGGTATGCAAGGATGTTATCAGGGAGGTCACAAGTGGCTGATCAGGCAAAGTTAGACACTAGTTGCCCTCTTTCCACACTCTTAGAGCTAAAGGAAATTTGGATGATAGCAGTATAGTGGGTCTCTGGGATCAAAGATCCAGAATTATAACTAGAGAATGAAAACATGACTTGTGTACCTCAGTGAAGCTGAGGTATGAAAATATAGGAGTCATTAATATTAGTTTAGTAGGTGCAGCCACTCTGGAAAACAGCATGGAGGTTCCTCAAAATGTTGAAAATAGAACTGCCCTATGACCCAGCAATTGCACTATTGGGTATTTACCCTAAAGATACAAATGTAGTGATCCAAAGGGGCACATGCACCCGAATGTTTATAGCAGCAATGTCCACAATAGCCAAACTATGGAAAGAACCTAGATGTCCATCAACAGATGAATGGATCAAGAAGATGTGGTATATATACACAATGGAATACTATGCAGCCATCAAAAGAAATGAAATCTTGCCATTTGCGACAACATGGATGGAACTAGAGTGTATCATGCTTAGCGAAATAAGTCAAGCAGAGAAAGACAACTATCATATGATCTCCCTGATATGAGGAAGTGGTGATGCAACATGGAGGCTTAAGTGGGTAGAAGAAGAATAAATGAAACAAGACGGGATTGGGAGGGAGACAAACCATAAGTGACTCTTAATCTCACAAAACAAACTGAGGGTTGCCGGGGGGAGGGGGTTTGGGAGAAGGGGGTGGGATTATGGACATTGGGGAGGGTATGTGATTTGGTGAGTGCTGTGAAGTGTGTAAACCTGGTGATTCACAGACCTGTACCCCTGGGGATAAAAATATATGTTTATAAAAAATAAAAAAATTAAAAAAAAATTAGTTTAGTAGGTATCACTGTATATTTAGGGCTAGTGGGTCAGCACTCTTTATGCTTGTTCATCTCTGCCTTTTTGGTGTCCATATATGCCCTTAAGGATTTATGCATTAAGACCAATTAGACATGGAGTCAGACATCTCTCCCATTCACCTGTGTTTCCCCTGCCATACCTGGCTGTGGGTTCAGTTAATACATGATGAAATCTAAAGGAATGAATTTATGTTTATGTGAGGTATCAAATATGTCTGCACATGCAGTTACATTCATCTATTTCAATTCTGTGAGTTTGTTTTCCCTTTTAGCCTCAAGGTCTAAAAGAGCATAATTTTTGTCTTTTTATTTTTTCAGAGTTCTAGTATACAATGCACCCATAATAGATGGATAGTTAGTAATGATGATTCTACAGCCGCACATATTATACCAGTAATAAGAAGTTTTAAATGCATGTTACCCATTTTAGCCTGTACTCACTTGCTGCAGAGTCAAATATACAATGTGTTTCTTTTATGAATTAGCTTTACTCTAAGTGTAAAGCATAGATTTGTTCTTAACATCTGATGCCCTGTATTTTCAGACTGCTTTTTTTAAGACTGTTTATTAATTTTCTTTTTTTAATTAATTTTTAAAACAGAACCATCATTGAATAAAATGAGGACATTACTGATAAAGTGTGTGTGGGTCTAAGTGCGTTTGTGTTTAGTGTTGGTATTGTATGGGTGAATGTTCAGTAGTTCCTAAAATAAATAAACACAAATATTTCTTGATGTCAGTATTTTTTTCTAAGTGGTATCTATAATTTTCTTCTTGTGTGTAAACAAACAATAGCACACAAGTGCACTATGGTTTATAGCTCAATAAATTAATCTTAGTGTATGGGAGATTCATTGTGCCTTAATCGATGAATAACTATTCCTTTCTGATCTCAGTAAGATCCCATAAAAAGGGTGTTACACCTGTAGCCTTGTTCCTTTTGAGCCCAGAAACAAAACTGTAAAATTATTAAATTATTGAATTGCCTGGGTAATATATACATATATAGTACTCAGCACCTACAGTAGTTATGCATAATTCTAAAAAGGATACCATATACAGCCACGGTGTTCTTGGTAAAATGCTATGAAATAGTGACATCTTTTATTATATCTTTCAAATGCATACAGACAATGATAATTAGAAAATAATCCTGTGGTGAGTACTTATAATAAATTTATACCATCAACACATGTCTGGAATAAAGTAGCCCGTTCAACCAAAGTAAAAAGAAAAAAAGTTATACATCACACACATACTCTCACACACTCTCCCATATAAATTTTTCCTCCTCTCCCTCTATTATAGAAGGAGAGGCATAAATTGGTTTGTCTCTTATAATAAACTATTTGGGTGGATAAAAACATTGACCAAAAGGGAGCTCTAGGGACTCTTCCAGCAGGCATCCAAGGATCAAGGGTGCTTGATGTCCGTGGGAAGATCAACAACTGACTGCTGGTTTCTATAGAATCATGGCTTCTGGGAATTGAGGAAGTTAGTTCTTATTTTGCATTCTTGTGAAAAAGTTAGAGCTGACCTTTGTATTAGGCCTAGCCTTACTTTTATTTTTAAATGTACAATGACATGGAAGTTTCAAGATCATAAGAAGTGGAGAGCACTCCTTATCCTTATCCTTCCCTCTCATCCAAAGCAGTGTTACTGAAAGTTTAAATGTGACTTGTATGACATCTAGTCTTGCTAAAGGCTGGTTTCAGGCATGGGCACAGAGGAGTTTTACAACCTACAACCAAGTTTTATCCATGAATGAAAGTAATTTTCTTCCTTTTTTTCTAATTTGGACAGATTTCTTTCATGCCTAATTACCATGGCTAGAGCCTCCAGTGCAGTGTTGAATACAAATGGTGAAAATGGGCATCATCATCTTGTCAACCTTAAGGGGGAAATTTTAGGTCTTTCATTATTGACTATAATTTTGGCCATGAGTTTTTCATAAATGCCCTTTATAATGTTTATTTACCATGAAATTTCTTCTCAATTTGTTGAATGTATTTATCGTGAAAGGGTATTAGATTTCATAAAACCATTTTCCTGCATCAATTGAGATGATCATTTTTTTTATTACACTCCTTCAAAAAACGTTTTTATTTGAAATTAGTTGACATACAATGTTACATTAGTTTCAGGTGTACAGCTTGTTGATTTGACAAGTTTATGCATTATGCTATGTTCACCACAAGTATAGCTAACATATAACTGATTAAATTGCTATTACAATATTGACTGTATTCCTCATACTCTGCTTTTTATTCCAGTGACTTAGTTATTCTGTGACTGGAGACTTGTATCTTCCATTACCTTTCACATATTTTGCCCAATGCCATATTCCCCTTCCCTCTGACCAGCATCAATTTGTTCTTTCTCTTTATAGTTCTGATTTTGCTTTGTTTGTTTGTTTAAGATTCCATTTATGAGTGGAATTATATTCTTTATATATTCTTTATATTCTTTAATTATATTACATTCTTTTCTTCAGTGAGTACCTTTACAATCATTAATTTCTTTAACAGACATATTGCTTATCTTTGTTTCATTTAGTTCTTTTTCTGAGTTTTTCCCTTGTTCCTTCATTTGGAGCATATTCCTTGGTTTTTCCATTTTGCTTGACTTTCTGCGGTTGTTTCTATGGGTTAGTCCTTTAAGTTCAAACACATTCTAAAAACAACAAACAAAACCAAGAAACAACAAGAAAAAAAACACAAATAAAATTAAGAGTTCTTTTTCTTTTCCTCCTTCTCTTCTTTTTATACCCATTTCTCTACATTTTAATGTATATGTTCTCATAGTTTATATCTTTTTATTCATATTTTTCTTATTTCTAATTATGACCCCTTTTTTTCCCACTTGGGATCCCTTTAACATTTCTTGTAATTCTGGTTTAGTGGTGGTTTGTCTGGGAAACTTTATATCTCCTTCAAGTCTGAATGACAAACTTACTTGGTAGAGTATTCTTGGTTGTAGTTTTCTTCCTTTCATCACATTGAATATATCATGCTTCTCCCTTTAGAGTTATAAGAGTATAGGTCTTAAGTTTGTTCCTAGATATTTTATTATTTTAGGTGCACTTATAGGTGGATGACTTCCTAAATGTCTCTTCAACTTTGTTGTTATTATATAGAAACACTACTGATTATAATAACAGCTGCTGTTGCTATTATATAGAAATACTACTGTTATTATATAGAAACACCCTAGGTTAGGAAGTTTTCAGATATAATTTCTTCAAATAAGTTTTCTACACCCTCTATCTCTCTTCTTCTTCTGTGAATGTGTGAATGTGTGTTTACCTAATGTTTAAAAGCTCTCTTAATCAATCCTCATTTTTAAAAATTTTTTTCTCTTTGCTGTTCAGCTTGTGTACTTTCCATTAGCTAGTCTTCATGGTCTTCTGCATCCTCTATTCCTCTATTCTACTGTTGATTCTCTCTAGTGTGTTTTTTTATTTCAGTTATTGTATTCTTCAACTCTGATTGGTTCTAGTGTTTTCTATCTTTTTATTGAAGGTCCCAATGAGTTCTTCCATTCTTTTCTTCAGTGAGTATCTTTACAATCATTACTTTAATTTCTTTAACAGACATATTGCTTATCTTTGTTTCATTTAGTTCTTTTTCTGAGTTTTTCCCTTGTTCCTTCATTTGGAGCATATTCCTTGGTTTTTCCATTTTGCTTGGCTTTCTGCGGTTGTTTCTATGGGTTGGGCAAAATGGATACTTCTAAATTTGGAGAAGGGGTCTTGTGTATAGTGTCCCCTATGCAGACTATGTACGTGGTAACTTTTGTGGACTGGCTGGAGCTGTGGCTATATATGCTAGTTACTCTTTTAAACCACAGCTTTTTACAGAAAAAGTAATGAAAAAATAATGATAAAATAGTAAATTAAGAGAAAAAAATTTTAAGAAGAAAAAAGTGAAGAAGAAACAAACAAACAAAAAGAACAGGAAAAGGATAAAACCAAAGAGAAAAACAAAACCACACAAGACAAATTTTAAAAAGTAAAACAAACAAACAAACAAAACAAAATACCCCCCCCCACATATCCCCACAAAATTGTAGCTTGTTTTCTGTGTCCCAGACCACAGGCAGCTGGTACATGCTTATGAACCCTAAGCTCTCTGAAGTGGCAAACTCACTGAGAGGACTGGAGGGCCTGCCACAGTATTTAGATCCCATTCTTGTAAAGGCTTTTAAAGTAAGGTGGGAATATAAACTCATCGTTTTCCATTTCCTCTGATCTGGAGAGCTTTTTTGCAGCTCCTTTGCCACTTGGTGAAGTTGTATGTTGTCTCTTAAATGCTAATTTCTCTTTTAAGCCATGGCTATTTTTCTGTGCCCAAAGATAAAGAGCTCTGTTTCTGGTCCCTTAGTACTATTCTTTCCCACTGCAGTTGGCAGCCTAGGGATGGGGGTTCCATGAAATGGAACAGTGTCACTGGACAGGTAGAACAGACTCCTCAGCTCTGTATTGTCCTCAGTTTCTCCAAAATCAAAATCAAAGAAAATGGATATAAGTGAGTAATTTATTTGAATGTCATCCCAGAAAATATGATCAAGGGATATGGGAAGTAAAACCAGAAGAAGATTACAGTGTCTTAGTCTCTTGCCATTTTGCTATTCTTTCAATCTTTGGTTGTTTAGTAGCTGTTCAGTCAGCCCTCAGTTCTTCTTT
Organism: Mustela putorius furo; assembly: GCF_011764305.1. Classification (NCBI taxonomy): domain Eukaryota; kingdom Metazoa; phylum Chordata; class Mammalia; order Carnivora; family Mustelidae; genus Mustela; species Mustela putorius. The sequence continues at coordinate 7,048,236 of NW_025421467.1, forward strand.
AGAAGGAATTATTATATTAATTGTAATTTGGTGTGTTCTGTGAAGGGGTGAGTTCAGAGTCTTCCTATGTCACTGTGTTAAACCAGAACCTGTTTCCTCACCCCCCCCTTAGCTCTATTAATGTGATTTATTACACTGATTTTAGTATGGTCAACTCTAATACATTATTTTAAATTCTCAATACTTATTTTAACTGTGGCTGTTGCCATTAGTTGCATTCAATCTTTATTTTATTTCATGTAGATACAAATTAATAATGCCTCACTCACAAATGGTATGAGACCACCTGTAGGAAACTGTTTGGCAATCATACATGAGCAACTTGGAATTACAACGTAGGTGGCAACATTCAGAGTGCCCTTTGGGACTCTGTGGAATGGGAACCTATGGTTTAATGGCTCTCCTTTTCTTCCTTTGGGGACATGATGCTTAAGTCTGTTTCATAAGGCTTCTTAGAAGGTCTTGCTAGGTTAAGCAACCAGTAGCTTAAATTGTCACTGACTTGATTATATATCCTTGTATTTATTTGTTCTTCTTCTGGTTTTACTTCCCATATCCCTTGATCACATTTTCTGGGATGGCATTCAAATAAATTACTCACTTATATCCATTTTCTTTGATTTTGATTTTGGAGAAACTGAGGACAATACAGAGCTGAGGAGTCTGTTCTACCTGTCCAGTGACACTGTATGAGATAGAGGGAACTTCCAGGACATAGTGTGGCTCCTAGCACTTGATCTTGCTTATACTAGATGTTACAAGTGCTATATTGTTTGTTTTCTATTTGCAAGGACTCTGCTACTATTTTTGATTTTGAGTTTTGAGGTATTCCCTAAACTCATTCAAGATTCTTTGTTTTTGAGTTTTGAGGTAGTCCCTAAACTCATTGAAGTCTCTTTGTTTTTCCATTAAATCTTTCTCCTTTTCTCCTTTTGACTATAGGACAATATTCTACAATAATTGCCTTCATTAATTAAAAAGGGATACACCTGCAAAGGGAATATGAGGGGTGGTTCTTATGTATATGTGCATTTTGAGTGATTGGGGATTAGTGATTAAAATAATACATCTTATATTTTTAAAATCATATGTCAGATACTATGTCAGGTTTAATCTCTGCATCTTCATCATAAAGCGGGTGCTAGTATTCCGTTTTTATATGTAAGAAAATTGACTCCAGCTGATACCAGCTCCTCAAATCTTGCTTCTTAACCACACTACTAGACATTATAAGATGTTCTTTCTGTGAATGAGTTAAAGTTTTAATTATAAAGAGTATGATGCTTTTTTTTATTGAAATCTTGAAACATAACAGAACATAACAGGAAAATGGACTTGATTTTCTTAATGGTACACTCAGAGTTTAAAAATCTCAGATTTGCTCTTGTGTCTACACAGACGGAAACTGGAGATTTTAATTTTTTGTCATTTGTCTTCTAGATGTCCTTGGCATGTGCACCCCTGTGGAATCCAGTTCATCTCCAATCTGTCAGCAAGCATCAGAGGTAGTTTTGACTCCTTATGTCCTGAGCCTGTGCACAAAATATGTGAGTACACCGAGATAATGAAGCCAATTTTACTGTTCTCAAGGGTCTTCTAAAATGATTTTGTAATGGTTCTTGTATTGGAATTAATTTACCCTATACTTTCAGGCTGAGGAGGAAAGGACAATGTTTGGTTAAGATTAGAAAATATCTTGGAATTGTCTTATTTGTACAGGCTCATTTTTTGCCCCAGAAAGGCTTTGATGGACATGACCCTGAGTTAAATCCAGAGGGTTTACCTCAGTGAGAAACAAACAAAATTCTCCATTATATCAAGTAATTTAAAAATTAACAAATGATAGACCATAAAGTATATGAATGTATATATAGGAAACTTTCCCATTGCATACTAGCATCTTTTTCATCCAGCTTTTAAGAAGGTAACATATTAGGAATTCCTTCTCTCTGCTCTTGAGGCAGGGTAGTATCCTCTCAAAAGAAACCCAGAACTTTGAAATGTTTCCTAGTTAAGCTAGTGGTTGCATCAACAATTTAGAACTTTTGATGCTTTTAATTTTGGAATTGTTGTATATATCTGTACCATGAGAACTTTGTGCAAATGGTTATTTTTTGCTTTGGGATAGGATACTTTGGGTATATAAAATGATTATTCCTGCTGAGGAGAAGACTAGGTTTTATGTTTTTTATTTGTAGGGATTCAGACACTGATTTTAGACATAGGTTTGTGAATTTTGAGCCAATTGTTGAGTTTTCATTGTGCTGAAATGAGCATTTGCTTAGTTTGCTGGTAACTGGAAAGGGACAAAATAATAACCTAGTTAAATTTATTTAATTTTGGAAAATAGCATAATTTGACTAATTTTATGTAAAGTTAAAGAGATTGATTTTGGAAATAAGGGGTTGCTAGTTGTGTTTACTAAATAAATCTATTTTACTTTTTAGCTGGACACTGAACCTTTTGTGCATTCTTGGCCCACAATGTAACTTTTTTTTTCTCATTTTGATTTACCCAAAGCAGGCCAGTTTCCCATAACAGGCTTCCTTGCTGAAGTATGAATTTATGAGCTAGTAGGTTTGAAGAACTTTAGGAAGATTTGAGTTGAAGCTACACTGAGGTGAAGAAGAAAGTATTTCTTTTTATCCTAGCAGACTCTTCCTGTAGGAATAAAAATGTAATCAAAGGCTTTTAATTAATGAACAATCACTAAGTAGCTAAATAGGGAGGTTTCTCATGAAATTTTGTCCTATTTATATTGCTTATGTTTTATTGCACATATAGGTATTATTTATTACAGGGAAGAGGTAGCCACTCAAACTAGTCCAAGTTGAAGTTTTATTGTTAGATTTTTGAGAGACTCAGGGAACCTAGCAGTTATAGCTAGAATTTTAAGTTCTAGCCAGTTTTAATTTTAGGAGGAAGGTTAAATGTAATACTCCTTCTCTTATTTTGCTTCACAATTTCAAGATATCTATAACATTTATTTCAGTAATGAGAATCAGATATAAATGACACCTCCAATAAGCAACAATCCTTTCTACATAATCTAGCTGTCATTGAAGAAGTATGTCAGTGTATTTCAAGAGCTTTTCAAATAAATCAATTAGCAAAACTTTGTCAATAGAATTGATTTTAAATATTTCCTTTCAGAGTTTCTTGCAATCATGCTTTAAACATTAAAAAATGATGGATTTTTTTTTCTTTTAGATCAGTGGATGAACATACTGAATCACTTATTTGAATTTCCATATATTCTCCCTTTAATAATCTCTGTGTCTATTCTTTAACTATTACCCCTTTCCTCAGATACACCAAAAATTTGAAAACTTTCCTTAATTATCTTTTAGTTTTCATGTTTCTGTACAGAAACAGTATACCATTCAGATTCCAGAATCTGTGTGTTTTTTTTTTTTTTTTCCTCTTTCGTGCTAGAAGATTTCTCCACATTTGGTGATCCTTCGCTATCTTTCTATATTTAAGAGTAAGGGCCTCATATTTATTTGGAAAGCCTACTTAGAAATATATTAACTAGTAAGCTTTATTACTATGTGAATAGGTAGTAACATAGCTTTCTAACTGAGAGACCCTAAATCTAATATTTTACGTGTTCTCTCTGGGCCTTCCAGTTTGTCTAGAGAGGACTTCTTTAATTTTATGCTTGGAGGGTAAAAGCCTAGTGGTCCATGTTCTGGAAACTGAGGCAGCAAATGACCCACAGCTTTCACCATTCGGTACAGCATTTTGTACTTCATCCCCTGTTACTCAGTAGAACATCTCACCCTGTCATTAGCTATACAAACCCCTATAGTATAAACCTCTGATCTTCTGTTGGGGTAAGAGAAGGGATCTGGTGTCTATTTCTTAGGTAAACATCCAAGTAATCCTCTTGTTTTATTCATACACCATTTCCCCACTATATTAATATCTCACCTTCAGCTATATCTGGTATTTCCATATCCTGAGAGTTTCTGGGCTTTTTGGTAGAATTGCCAGTTTCCTATTGACTTCCTTCAGTTTGGGATGAGGTTTCAGCTTTATTTGGTTTGCTAAGCAGTCGCAATTTATCTATCTATCTTCCAACATTTCAGAAATGGTTTTGATGTTGCTTATCTGCTATCTTTTCCTCTCCTATTTTTTCCACCTTTATGGGTTTATAATTTTTAAGATTCTTTCACTTCCAGTTTAGTGTGGTTTTTTTAAGGATGATGAATAAATAAATGCATGCATCCACTGTGATGCTTAATCAGAAGTTCATAAGATATCTTAAAGCAGTACGCAGAAGGTAGTGATACCTCCATAATATGACAATAATACTATTTATAATATAAATTTATCACTATAATATCTGCAAATTAAAGAGGGCATAGTATTTATGGAAGCATAAAGGCCTGCTTTTTTCCAGGTTTCATGCTGTTTTTTCAGTAGAAGAACTAATTCACCTGAAACCTTTTCAGAGCCTCCTGCCTGAGTTCTCCAGTTTTACTTTGTAGATCTTTCTGTTGTAATACTTACAACATTTTCCTCAAATTGTTTATTTATCTTTTTTCTCACTAAGCTCCAGCTACTTGAAGGGAAATATTAAATCTTATTCATCTTTGTACTCCCTGGGCTTAGCACAGTGCTTGCTTTGCATGCAGTGGGTACTTCATACATGTTCACTGAAAAATGTTGAATGAATGTGTGAATAATGTGGCCACGTTTTCAAGGAACTCTTAATATGTCATATCTAAAGTAATTACTCTTCAGGCTTTTCCCTTCTCCCCTTCTGACATCTCCCACTCCCAGCAAGCAAGATATACTTTTACTCATCACTTGAACTAAGTAAATATGGATATATTTCAATATATTTCTTTTGTCTACTTAATTTTTGCAATTTAACTGAAGCTGTTTAATCATTTGAGGTGTTTACTTATCAAAACAATTTTCTCCAGAATGAGGCAACAGTTTTTTATATGTTGACCATTTATTAGCATTTTTGCCTGTTAGGATAAAGATAGTATAAGGTAGTAGCCAAGCTTAGACACAACTGTTAATTTAATCTGAGAGTTATTTAATGCTTTTATATGACTGAGTAATATTTTGTATAGATAGATATAGATATATATACCACAACTTCTTTATACATTCAACAGTAGATGGACATTTGGGCTCTTTCCATAATTTGGCTATAGTTGATAATGCTGCTAAAAACATAAGGGTGCATGTGTCCCTTCAAATCAGTATTTTGTATCCTTTAGGTAAATACCCATTAGTGCAATGCTGACAGGGGACTGGGTTAGGTGGTGATGGGTATTAAGGACGGCACTTGCTACAATGATCAGTTGGCATTGTATGTAAATGATGAATCACTAAATTCTACTTCAGATATTAATAGTGTACTGTATGTTTACTAACTGGAATTTAAATAAAAATTTGAAAGACAAAGAGTTATTTACGCTCATGTGTTATTTTCACGACAGTGTACCTAGCACTGTTTAAAAATCAAAATGAAAAAGAATCAAAATGAGAAAGAAAAAATCCTGTCATTAAGACATTGACCCTATAATAAGTGAATAAATTAGGATGGTACCCTATAAAAAAAAGTAAAAAATAGTGCTATAGAATTCAGAAAAGGGAGAGCATACAAATATATGGAATTATGAAGGGTGTTTGGGGAAAGTAACATTTCAAATTATGCTTTGATAAATAGTGGAAAGGAGAGAGAATCCAATGGAGGAGATGAGAAAGTAGAGTAAGAGGCAGGAAAAAAAAATGTGTTTGGTAATAAAAATAAACTATTTCATTTAGCTGGAGGATATATAAGGATATATGGAAGAAAGAGCTAGAAAACATAGGCCGAGCCATTTTGTAGGGGACTTTGAATGTCAGGCTAAGGTATTTTTGTTCATTGGAAAAAGTCAACAGGGAGATGATGAGGGTCTGAAGCTTGTAATATTTGAATTATAAGAATACCAGTGAAGTATATGCATGAATAGAGGAGAAATAGGAGGAACGACCCATTGCAAAGCTACTTTTGTAGCCTGGAAAGAAAAACTGATTTTTTGAAAAGAATAAAGACAGAATAAAATATAATTTTTTATATCGCTATTAACATCTATTTAAAGTACTATTGAATTTTTACTTACCCATTCATTGTCCTCTCCCACTAGAATGTAATCTCCTTGAGAGCAAAGGTTTTGTCTCTCCTCTTCGGGTCTGATCTACAAAGCCAGAAATAATGCAAGCAATATTGTAGTAGCTCAGGAAATGCTTCTGGAAGGAGTTAAGGAGACAGAGAAATAAAAAAAAGGAAAAAGAAAGAAAATCAAGCTTCAGGTGCATGAATTAGGTGTAATAAATTCAAATAGGTCAGTAATCCCAATTAATGAAAACAGAGTGAACTCTGCAATTAAAAGACAGAAATGGTCAGTCTGGATTTTTAAAATCCCAGTTGTATGCTGTCTGAAGACTCATACTTAAAACATAAAGACACAGCAAAGATGAATTTACTTTAAATTAAATTAAATTTACATGAAAAAATTATCCCAAATAAATGCTAATCAGAAGAAAGTTGTAAAGGTGCCATTATTATATAGAATAGGTTTTAAATATGAAGTTAAGTGGAATATATAAATATATATGTTTATATATTTTAAAATTACATATACCTTGTAATATTAAAAATATATAAAACATAGGGATGTCCAGGTGGCTCAGTTGGTCAAGCATCTGACTCTTGGTTTTGGCTTAGGTTATGGTCTCAGGGTTCTGAGTTCGAGCCTTGTGTCATGCTCTGCCCTCAACATGGAGTCTCCTTGTCTGTCTCCCTACCCCTCTGCTTCCCCTCTGCGTCCCCTTACTCCTCTGCTCTTCTCTGTTCTTCCTTGAATTCTGTCTCTCTCAAATAAATAAATAAAATAAGATAAAATAATAAAATCTATATCTATATCTATATCTATATATACTTATATATGAAGACTGTGTCAGTTATAAATGGATAGAACTATATGGAAGATCAATAAGCCACAATCCAAAGAGATTTTAACACACTTGTCTCAGTAACTGACACAATCTTCATCTAATAGGTCTATATAGAGTTTACATTTAGTTTCTTTTCAAACACTGAACAAATATTAAGGCTGAGTGGAAAAAAGAATGGCATTGCAGACTGGAAGTAAAGCACAAGCTAGAGAATGATATGCAAAGATAAAGAAGAAAATGGTTGACACAGAAGGCATGGGGAAATGAGTGAGTGGGCATTGATTGAGGATGAGAGTGGGGAAAGACAGGCATACAGGGTCCTGGTTGAAGGGCATCTGACATGAGATTAAAGGTGCAAGTTGGGGAGTAGCACAAGGAGATTGTTTAGGAAGGTTATTTAATGAGAATGTCAAGGAGTAGAGAGTGGAATATGGAATGAGGATTGAGTAGGAAAGCTGGGATCAAGAACAGTAGTTGGGAGTTCAGGCATGAGCCAACAAGGCCCTGAATTAAGGCAGTAGGAGCAGAGACTGAGGGAAGATTCAGCTTTGGTCAGCATTATGGAAATAGAATTATTAGCATAAGTGACTTATTGAAGGGGAAAATATCAGTAGGCTCTTAAATTTCTGGCATGGATTGATGGTAGTGCCATTCACCAAGACAGGATCTTTAACAGGAGGGTTGGTTTCAGGGAATATACCTGTGACACTTTTGATTTAGAGTAAGTTTTTATTTAAAATTAATTTTATAATTTAAAAATGCCTGTAATAGTAAAACCATAGAAAATATCATACTCTCCTTTTGAGTTGTTTGATCCCCTCATGTAACCAGGTAACATGACGTCTCTGAGTTATATCACCTGAGAGACCTTTACCTCCAATTGGCAGAGCTGAGCTTAAGTCCCAACTCTATCGTTGCTCTGTAAACTTGCTTATATCTTACGTGCTAGTGCATGTGATCATGTCTGTTTGTTAAATAACAATCTAGATAACTTTCTGGATGTAGATTTCACAATTTGTGCCTTAATATCACCATCTTTAAAAACGATTCCAATTAATTTCCCTCAAATATACATGATCTGAACCAGTGAGTGTGTGTTAACTCTATTGGGTTCAATGCAATTCCAGCAGCCTTTGATGACATATTTCAAAATCACTTACTTCATATTTCATGTACTTTTCCTACTTTAAGAACTAAACTTTAAAAAGCAAAAACAAAACAAAACAAAAACAAAAACACTTGACAGTAATCTTAGTGATGATTATGATGATGATAAAATTAGCTTCTTATGGCTCAAGTTAAACATTTGAAATGTTATTCTTACAATGACATCCCATGTGTTATTAGCCCTATTTTATATTTGAGGAATTGAGACTCTGAGAAGTTAATGTAACTTTCTAGAGGTTGCATCCAGCAAGCTAAGGGTAAGGCTGCAATATGATTTCATCTCTGATTCTAATATTTGCATTTGTAATAATTGTACAAAATGCTATGTGAAATAAGACTTGGATTTGATGAGTCAAAAAATGTTATTTATATATACCTTTCTGTCTTGTAATCATGTCTGCTGCCTTGGGTTTCTCAGACAACATGGCATATTTCTTACAAATCAGGCAATATTCTTGCAGCTCATGCAGAGAAAAGAGTTGTATCTGTTGTGGGAGATAAAAATGGTCAGCTCAAATGTGTTTGTAATATTTATCCCCTTTCATAAATATAAATTTTCTTTTTCTTTTCATCAATATAATCACTTAAAAAGATTTCGTAATTATGTTAGTAGTTAGATTATTAAGATTTAGTAATTTTGTTTTAAAGTGGTAAACTGTGGCACTATAGCATGCCTTGAAAGTTTCTCACTAAGAGAGAAATTAAATTCTGTGCTAATTCTCAGAACTGAATCAAATTGACTTTAGTGATGTCTGTGTTCAATCATGGGGCAGCTGGGTGGCTCAGTTGTTAAGCTTCTGCCTTCAGCTCAGGTCATAATCCCAAGGTCCTGGAATGAAGTCATGCGTAGGGGTCCCTGTTCGACTTTCTTCTCTCTCTCCCACTCCCCCTGCTTGTGCTCCCTCTTTTGCTGTCTCTCTCTCTATCGCCCCGTCAAAAAAAAAAAAAAAAAAAAAAAAAAAAGTGTTCAATCATGCATTGTCCTTAGAAAAAAGGCAGCAATGACTATACATTTTTCTAAGGTGCTTGAGGAATTTGATATAATTACTACTAAATGTAAGGTTTTTCTAATGATGACCTTAGTGGATATCATAGCTGTGTTGGGGTCCGTGCCAAATGAGGGTCAGCTTCTGAGAGTCCAATGGTACATTTATTTCATTTTGTGAAATTAAAAATCATCTACCAATTGTCCTTAGCCCTTGTCATGTTCTGGGAAAGGCTCCAAAAATTCTGTCAGATCATATGGTATATCTTTGCTTAATATCAGTATTAGTAGCAATAATAATGAGTTTGCACTAGCTATGTACCATGTGCCAGAAATTGTGCTAAGTAGTTTCCATGTTCTCCTTACCTTATCTAGCATTTGGTGCTAGATAGTTATTATCCCTGTTTTAGAAATGAAGACCACAAGACTCAGAGAAGTTAAATAACTTGCCCAAGGTCACACAGATGGTATGTATGAGAATGTGGATTTGATCACATATTCTGCTAAAATGTGTTCAAAGAGTCTGTAAATGGAATTTTCAGTTTCTGAAAACAGTGGAAGCAAACAGAATGCCTGTTTGTTTCTGTGGCCTGACACCTGGGTCATCATTCATGACAGCTTGACGCACACTTACTGATTCCGAGTGTCAGTTGAGAATGGCTGATGCAATGGCCCCACAGCACTCATATTTGTTGGAAAATTCCATGTTGATCTTTATGGAAAAAAAAAGTTGCCTGAGCTTCCAAGGTTGGCTTTTTCGGTCACAGTGCATAATCTGAGTGTTGGGGAGTCGGCGTGCCTGAGGTGTGAAGATGATGATATCCTTCCTGTAGGCACGAAGTCACTCAGAAATAAAGCATGGCCATCAAACTGTCATTTGTTGTTCTTCCTGTTCATGCTTTTAAAAAAGAAACTAAGGTCAATTAACTGGGAAGCTTAACCTCTCTTAGCTTGTCTTTCTTTGCATAGGCTTTTTGCCTTTTAAATAAATCATTTTTCTCCTCTCTCCCTCCCCACCCCCTATCCATTTTGAACACGTTCTTGGATTTCTCATGCTGGGCCTAAGGAGCAGACTGCTTATATTCAAGAATGATTTGGAGGGGATAAAGTGTGCAAGATTTTGAATTCTTGCCATAAGTCCCTGGCAGACAGCCAGGCAGCCTCAGAGGAATAAGGCTAATGAAGGGAGGGTAAAGAAGATCCGGGAGTGAGGCTGGTAATGCAGTATTCATTTAATTGGGAGCAGGTACCGGTGCAAACTTCTCCATTTTAATTGGAAAAAGGGAAGGGGATTGTTAAGGAAGAAGGAAAAAAGAATGCATAAAGTTTTCAAGCCGAGGAGCCAAAGGCAGCCCTGTCTATGCCAGAGAAAGAACTCAATTTAGGGCAATTTGCTCTGCAAGCTGGGCTGCAGCCTCCCCCGGGAATAGGGATGAGGAAGAAAATGAAACCAAAAGAGAACTTGATAAAATCACCTAGCACAGACAATCTCAGTAGAATAGGTTTTACTGAGTTAAATCTGCCCCAATCAATATGATTCTTTTCATATAAGTTACAAATAAAAAGCCACAAGATTACAATAAAAATCGAGACTCTAGCGATGCTGATGTTGCACCTGGGAGTCTTAAGAACTTGTTATGGAATATATGTTTTTGCAACTATAATGTTTGTTTTTCTTTCACCCTGGTCACGCGAATTGACTCTTTGCTTTCCCTCCCCATCTGTCCAGTTTTCTATATTATTTTAAAAACCATCAGAGGCAACTCTTTCTGCTTAGTTTCTCTTGCACTGGAGGTTGGAGATCTGTGGTTTCTTTTTGTCTTGAAATGTGTCGAATTGAACATGGGGCTGATTTCTCATGCTAATGATAAAGAGACTTTTTCTTATTGCACATTTTATGACATATTTATAACATTAATGTATTAGTAAAACAATAAAAGAGGGAGGGTTTCATATAAGAAGAGAAAACAATGCTTTTTGTTGCACATGAAAGACTTTTTAAATAAAATGCAGATCCTGTAGTTTCATGTTTAATAACCATCAGTGCTTAATAATCTTTGACTATCATATAAATGGGAGTTTTATGCAGCTGATGGTTTTAATGTGATAATTATAATTTTGATTCTTTGTGAAAAAGGAGGTGAAGACCAAGAAAAACATTTTGGTCTTTCTACCAGTGCAGTTGAGTTGACTAATCAATGAACTTGGAGAGAGGAGTTTTTATTTTAGTGCATAAAAGTACAGTTTAAAGATAAATATAAAGAGCTTATTTAGAGCTTAAGTTTCCTGCAATTCTGTGTTATTAAATCTCTTTAAAATTATTCATAGTAATTTTAGTAAAAAGTGGTAGTAAAGAGATGCTGCTGCTGCTTTATTTAGATAGAGTCTACCTTACATATATTACAAATATTCACTATTCGTAAACCTGATGGATAAGGAGTGATCATGAGCATTTTTCTCTCTCTAATAATTTTTTTTGTGGGTTGGGAACTTTTTGCTGTTAAATGCTAGTGGACTGTGGCCTGCTTATTTGACTTTACCTCAATGACTAGAGACATAAGATTAAAAATGAAGAGATTTTCTGAACAGAATAGAGTAACATCTCAAAATGTGGTACAGTTGTCACTCTAGATATTCCTTTTGTTTTCTTTCTCAAGGCCATGCTGGATAAACAAATTAATCTATGCACCAAAAATATTTATGGAGGCCTTCTTTATGCCAAGCACTGTAGAAGATGCAAGGATGAAAGCAACACAGACCCTGTCAACAGGAAATTTGCTTCCTAAAGAGAAATCCAGACTAAAATAAAGTACAAAGACCATATATAAAATAAGCAACAGAAGAAAAGATGTTTCCAAACAATATATATAGACCATGAAATCTCAAACTTTTTTTTTTTTTTTTTTCAGTTTGCAGTGCATAGTATCTGAATACAGACAATGATGCCATAGTTACGGAGAAGCAGTAGATCCACTGCTTGATTTGTTGAAGGTGTGAAGGGTTTTTGGAACTGATGATTCTTGACCTGGTTTCTATTCAGAAGGGAAAGAGAGGAAGTGGGAGGGCATATACCAAGTTCAGGAAATGAAATCCTTTAATCAAAGGTAAGGAAATGGGAAGAAAGAGAGTAGCAAACATATTTGGGGAACGCTGATTATAGCAGAGTCTTATAGAAAATTAATGGGAATTAGTTGAGACCACATTTTGGAAGGCTATGATTAGAATGTTTTCTTTATTTTATAGTGCAGAAATAACCAAAGAACAAAAACAAAAACAAAACAAAACAACATCTTTTTTTTTTTTTTTTTTTTAAAAGAATGAAGGAGTTCTTTGAGGAAGACTGACCCAATGGCAGCATGTGGCATAGATTAATGGATTGGAAGCTCACATGTGCTCGCAATACCATGTTTTCTCACATGACCAAATCATTCTCTCCCATGGTGTTCTCCATTCTGGTGTCTCCACCCACAGAACTGCTTCAGAGTTACACCTCCTCCCTACGCTGACAGTTGCCCTCCAATCTTCCTCAGTTAGGAAGCTGCCAGCTCTGAGTGGAGGGAAACACCATAAAGAGTCTTTTTCCCAACTCAGAGGTTTACTTATGCCAAGAGTTACACAAAGACTCTCATGAAGACATTTCAGCAGCCTTTGTCTTGTAAGCCTTCTAAGAATCTCTGTAATCTCTCATAAGACAGTTCTATCATCTTCCAACTTGTCCCTCTGGGACCTCTAGAATCAGGTACTTACACTTGGATGGTTCAGGCAGGAAATTGATGCTATCCCCTCCATTATTCTTGTCTTCCCCAAGTTAGTAGCTCTGAGCCTCATATAAGGCGTTTTTTTTTATACGTTTCTCAACTATAAAACAGTATGTCCAAACAAATCAGTGATTACACACAGAGACTGGTGTATATTTAATATGACTAGGTAGATGGGAGAAGGGGTATCCCATCTCAGTCACTCTCAAGGGAGTGGGAGTCCCATCTCCCAGCTCAGTCACTGAAAGCTCTGTAGTTTACTATTTATGTGACATGGTTTAGCCTCTGGAAAAATAGTGAATTAGAGGATTTTCCTTCTTCTGGTGTTCTTTCTATACACCTATTCCCACTGGAGCACATTTTGAAATGATGCGAACAATTAAAATATTTTTGCAGGTGGGAGGGGCTTTTCAACTGCTGGTCTTTTTTGTAGTGTTATCCACTGTAGCACCTTTAGGTGAAAGGGACTGGGGATCTTTCTGCCATGACATCTCTCTAAATATGCTACATAGATTGCCACCTGCTTCATTCATGTGTTAGAGAATTCTATTCTGATAATTTGGGCATATTTCTGTAAAAAAGGGAAACTGCAAAAGGTAAATTTGTAAGAGGTAAAATTATTTTTAGTTATATTTATATATGAGAATAACAATAGTTTCTAATGTTTTAATTTCAATAGTACCAATGTCACAGCCAAATAGCTATTAGAAAAATTCATTAATTAAAAACCTGTTTGTGGATCAATTATAGATGAGAATTTATTAGTTTACATATGGCCTTGTGTCTTCTTAGGACCTGTCATTTTATACAAATTTTAATTGAAGATGTATCTCTGTTGAGGAGTACATACTCATGAAATTCAATGTATTCTCTCTTAGAGACAGCACCAATGTCTATATTAATATAGAAAGAACCAAGTCCAAGTACACCAGTGATTTTGTTAAACAATACCAGATTCAGATTCAACTAACATTTATGGAAACCCTAATTTGGCCAGTCACTGTGTATTACATGGTATCTATTATTTAACCTATAATTCTTCAGAGCTAGAAATGAAATTGGGGATTATATTCACATTTTACAGATAAAAAATGCATGGTCTGAATAATCTAGGTGGTGACTGCGTCTATTGACAAAAAGAAATGAGACTTGAAGCCAGGGCTCCCTGATGCTAAGGTGGAAGGTAGCGATTTTGCTAGTAGCCCAACTTCTCTTTATTCCAAAATCTACAGTACGCATATACAGTTAATTGAAGGCTGAGCATTCTTGTGAATTACTACGTGTATTTGGCGAATGGTGACAATATATGAGAAAATTGTATTTCTACTTCTGATAAGAATCTCTCTTTATCTGGAGATAGTGACGTGCTAACCAAATGGCACATTTCCTTTTTTCTTGTTCTTGTTTAGGTGCTAACAGACTGTTAAACAACCTGCATGTAATTATTTCAGTTGCCTTAGATAGTCTTGTGCAGTTTAAGGTAATTTCTAAACTCAAGTTAATTTTTTTTTTTTTGGTTTATTAGTGTTAAATGCTTTAAAAATTGCTCCAAGTTTTTATTTTCAAAAAAAAGTAAACTTGCAGATAAACTAAAAAAAAAAAAAAAAATAATGTTATGCACACTTATATGCTCTTTGTCTAGATTCTCTAGTTGTCAACCAATTTATTGCATTTGTAATCTCTTGCTTATATGTATAATTACATATTTGCTGAAACATTTGAAAATCAGTTGCAGATGTCATAGATCAATCCTAAATGCTTTAGCATATATCTCTTCACAAGGACGTTCTTCTTCATTACCTTAATGCTGTTTTCACACCCCAAGTAGAGAACATTAATGCAAGAATATTACCTGATAACAGCCCATATTAAAATTTTCCCAATTATCCATTTAATATCTCTCATAGTTATTTTTGATAAGCTCATAATTCAATTTTTCAATTTCATTTTCTATATTTTGATAAAACTTATGATTCCATCAGGGGTTATTCAGTACACTTAGTTGTATTAATTTCTTTTAATTTAAAACAGTTCCCCTCTTACTTTTCATGACTTGGAGACTTTTTTTTTTTATTTAAAGCCCAGTCCCATTTTGTGTAATTTCCTACTATTCCTATATTACAGGCATCAAGTTGAACATTATTGTCAAGAACACTACACAGATGATCTTGTGTCCTTCTCAGTGTGTTAAATCAGGAGACATAAAATACTGACTTTTTCCATTAATGGTGATACTAGCTTTAATTATTTGATTAAAGTGGTATCTGAGATTCTTCCATTATAGAAGTATCCTTCTATCTTGTAATTGATAGATAACTTCTTAAAATTATGTGAATATCCTGTACTAAACTTTCACCCGATATTTTTAACATTCATGCTGATCTTGTTGAATCAGTTACTTGCAAAAAGATGATTTTCTATTTATATCATTCATTTTACATTTATTAATAGAGACCTCCTTTAAGAAAGAATGTTCTCTTCTTCCCCACGTCTTTTGTTTTACTTCCTTACTTTCTGATTCAGCAGGATATTACAAGTTTACCTTATATTTTCCATGCCCAGGATCTGGAAGCAACCATTTCTCCAAAGATCCATAGTTCCTTTTAGTAAGGAATTGAATTTAGAAACTAGCATCTGGGTTCATGGTATGCATGTATATAATGTTTCTACATACTTCCAGGATATAGACCTAAAAAAAATATGTGTGTATATATGTGTATATGTAAATGGAAATACATAGCTATTTTTTTAATTAATTTATTTATCTTCAGAAAAAACAGTATTTACATACCTATTTTTTAATTCTGATAGGTACATTGCAGGATTCTTCACAGTTTCCTCAGTCCATGTTTGAATCTTACTTTTCCTACTCCCAGGAACATCAATATACTTATTTAATGTATCCTACAGTGTCCACAAAATATTTTTAGAGTTACTACACTAACACCACTCACTATACCAACAGCAAACTTGCTAATCAACATTCAAATTTTTTAAAAAAATTATTTAGTCTTTAAAACATATCCCACTTAGGGTTTATAGTATAATACTAGGTTCAAAAGTTAGATTCATGTGTGTGTGCATGCACATATATTTGTGTTATAAATCTGATATATAGTTAAATTTATTTATTTCTATTTGGATTCAGTTGTAATGTTTTTATTTTCTTGGCTTAATTTTTTGATCATATAAAAAATTTATATGGCTCATGCATTAAATAATATATATACTGTATTATATATAGTATATTAAATATTTTATATATATTATTTAAGTACTATGCATAGATTTTTACATATTTATTAAAATATACACATTTAGAATATATTATCTATTAATGTATCATTCAGAGATTTAATAAACATATTCATATTAATTTATTATTTAATATGAACTATAATATATACTATATATTTTATACAATATATCAAATATTACACATAATGTTGCAAGTTTTATTCTCTTTTTTATCATGTTATGTTAGTCACCATACAGCACATCATTAGTTTTTGATGTAGTGTTCCAAGATTCATTGTTTGCAAGTTTTATTATTTTTCTTTTCTCTTTTACCTTATTTCCACTTATTATATTTATTTATTATTTTATTTTTTTTACTCTCTTTAGATAACCATTTTCATTTCTGTTTTATTTTTCATGTCAGTTTTACAAAAATAAACAACAAAATACATTCACAGAGAAACCTACTGAATGTGTATCTTATTATTCTTAACTTTTCTACACAACATATGGCAAGATTTCTTTTTTCATTTAACAGTATATCCTAGAAATCACTCCATGTCAGTTTACAAATATCTCAGTCTTTTTGTATAGCTACATGGGACTCTATCATTTGAATATACAGTAGTTTACAAAAGTCTATTGCCTACTATTGTAGGGCATCTAACTTGTTTTCAGTATTTTGCTATTATTATTATTTTTATTATTAATGTCCCAATAAATATTACATGTGTTTTTTTATAATATGCAGAATAGGTCCTCACAGTAAATCCCCAGAAATAGAATTGCTGAGTCAAAGAAAATATTTGGTTTTGCTAGATATTGCCAAATTCTCCTTCATCAGGGTGGCATAATGTTATGTTCTCACCAACTATGTATGAGAATATGTTTCTTCACAACCTCACTAGCAGGCTGTATTATCAAGCTTTGGATTTCTGTCAATCTGATAAGTAAGAAATGGTCAATAAGTAGAGTTATCAACTAAATGATCTTGAACATCTTAAGGATCAAATGATTCATGTATTTTTTTTTCCTACAAAGCATATATTGTCCTGTTGCTCATATTTAAGGGGATTTTTATGTTTTTGGAATGCACTTCATCTGCGATATATGCTGCAAATAATTTCTTGTATTTTATAATTTTTAAAACCTTTGCTAATTTTTTTCCCCATGTAAAGGTTATTTTAATATATTTTATATAGTTCAACTCATTTCTTATTTTATTTGGAGCTCAGTCAAATTTAGAAAGGCTCTCCCCATACTAAGGGTACAAGAGAGTTTCATCCATGTTCTGTACTAGTACATATGGTTTCACTTTTTATATTTAGATAGTTGATCCATTATTTATTCTGGTATATTTGTGGTATAGATGTGATATTTTCTAAAAAGCTATCCATTGTATTAATACCTTTTATTTAAAAGTACATATTTTCCTCAGTGACTTGAAATGCCAGCTTATTGTATATTAAATTTACATATGTACTTAGGTCTCTATACTTTTTATTCTGTTTCATTTATATTCTCATAATTCCCTGTCTTAATAATTTATGTCTTAATATGGCTGGGCTAGGGGCCCTCTATTTCTCCTAAACAATTTTTTTCTAGCTTTTTCACCATAATTATTTTTCTATACAATTTTGAAATCTATTTATCTGGCTCCTAGCGTTTTTTTTTTTTTCTTTTTCTTGGCTGTTAGTATTTTTATGCAGGTATGTTAAGTTTATAATTAACATGGTGAAAATTGACATCTTCAAAATGTTGACTTATACTATCCAAGAATAGGGATATTTTTTCCATTTGTTCAAATCTACTTTTCTGTTTTTCAGAGTATTTTAAGATATTTTTCAATATATTTTTCAAATATATTATTAAATTTATTCCTAAGAACTTAATTTATTATGGTGGCCACCATAAATAGTATTTTCTTTCATTCTACCTTTCAATAATTTGTGTATATGGAGGAATGCCAATTGTGTGTATTTTTCGTCTTTCTTTCCACCATACTTAATTCTCTATTTTTGGTCTTAGTTTAATCATTGAATTCTTCTGAAGGTTTACATGTATACTATTGCGTCATCTTCAAATAGGTGGTTTTAATTTTCTTCTTCCTAATTATTTATTCTTATCTGATTTAATTGATAAATGCAAGATTATAATTGGAGATAATGAACTTCTATTGTCTTGTTCCTGACCATAGAGGGAATGTCTTCAGCGTTTCTTATTAATTCAACTTTAGATACTGGCTTTAGGCTGTCTGTCTCTGATCTCTCTCTCTCTCTGTCATCTATCTATCTATCTATATGGTAATTATCAATTTGGTAAATTGTATTTTCCTAGAGAATTATCTATTTCATCTAGATTTTCAGGTGTATTTGCATAGAGTCATATGAAGTAGTAGCTTACAATTTTGTAGTTTATTTCAATAGTTATTTTTTTCTCTGTAGTTTATTATTTTGTATATCTGTGCTTCCTTCAATGATTAGATTAGCCAGTGATTTCTCTATTTTATTTTTATTAAAAATACAAACACTTCTACTATTTTTAAGTTTTCTAACTTTAATATCTGCTTTTATTTTATTATTTTGTTCCCTTTATTTGGTTGCCTTTTTGATAATAGCCATTCTAACAGGTATGAGGTGGTTTTTGTTTACATTTTTCTGATGAGTGGTATTGAACATCTTCGTGTGCCTGTTGGCCATCTGAATGTTTTCTTTAAGTAAGTATTTATTCAGATGCTCTGCCCATTTTTTGTTTGTTTTTATTTGTTGGTTTTTCTGCCCATTTTTAAATTGGATTGTTTGCTTTTTACTATTGAGCTGTCGGAGTTCTTTATATGTTTTGGACATTAACCCCTTATTGAATATGTGACTTGCAAATATTTTCTCCTATTCACTAGGTTGCCTTTTCATTTTGTTGATGGATTGCCTTGCTGTGCAGAAAATTTTTGGTTTCATATAGCCCCACTTGTTTATTATTGCTTTTGTTGCCTTTGTTTTTAATCAGATCAAAAAAATTATTGCAAAGGCCAATGTCAGGGAGCTTGTCACCTATATATTCCTCCAGGCATTCTATGGTTTCAGGTATTAAATTCAAGTCTTTATTCTAATTGAATTAATTTTTTGTGTATGGTGAAGAGAGTGAGTGCAGTTCCATTCTTTTGGATGTGGCTATTCAGTTTTTCCAGCACCCTTTATTAAAGACACTCTCCTTTCCCCTTTATATATTCTTGACTTCTTTGTTATAAATTAATTGACAATATATGTATGGGTTTATTTCTGGATTCTCTATTCTGTCCCAAGGATCTATTTGTCTGTTTTTATGCCAACATCATACTGTTTTGATTGTTCTATAGTATAGTTTGTAATCGGGGAGCATGATGCCTTTAGCTTTCCTTATCTTTCTTAAGATTACTATGGCTATATGGAGTCTTTTGTGGTTTCATACAAGTTTTCGGATTTTTTTTTTCTGTATCCGTGAGAAGTGCCATTGGAATTGTGATAGGGATTGCACTGAATCCGCAGATTGCTTTGGGTAATATAGACATTTTATAATGTTAATTCTTCCATTTCCTGAGCACAGAATACCTTTCCATTTATTTGTGTCTTACTCATTTTCTTGCATTAGTGTCTTACAGTTTTCAAACTATAGGTCTTTTACCTCCTTGGTTAAATATATTCCTGGTGGGGGGGGGCGCCTTGGTGGCTCAGTGGGTTAAAGCCTCTGCCTTCGGCTCATGTCATGATCCCAGGGTCCTGGGATCGAGCCCCACATTGGGCTCTCTGCTCTGCAGGGAGCTCTCTCTCTCTGCCTGCCTCTCTGCCTAGTTGTGATTTCTCTCTCTCTGTCAAATAAATAAAATCTTTATATATATATATATATATATATATATATATATATATATATTCCTGGGTATTATACTTTCTTATGTAATTTTTTTAAGATTTTATTTATTCATTTGACAAACAGATATCACAAGTAGGCAGAGAGGCAGGCAGAGAAAGAGAGGGAAGCAGGCTCCCTCCCACCCAGGTGCCCCTCTTATGTAATCCTGTGTTCTTAATTTTTTTTCTGATAGTTCATTATTAGTGTATAGAAATGTAACAGATTTCTGTGTATTGCTTTTGTGCCTTGCAACTTTACAGAATCCATTTACTAGTTCTAACAGTGTTTGGTGGAGTCTTTAGAATTCTCTATAGATAGTATGTAATCTATCAATAGTGAAAGTTTTACATCTTTTCCAGTATGGATGTCTTCTTCTTTTCTTTTGTTTAATTGCTCTTGCTAGAACTTTTAATACTATGTGGGACAGAAGTGGCAAGCATGACCATGCTTGTCTTATTTCTGATCTCAGAAGAAAAGCTTTCGGCTTTCCATCATGAGGTGATAATAGTTTTGGGATTATCATACATGGTATTGATTATGTTGAGGTACATTTCCTCTGTACCCACATTGTTGAAAGTTTTTATAATAAATAGATGTTGAGTATTATCAGTTTTTTCGGATCTACTGAGGTATGATTTTTACCTTTCATTTTATGATGTAGTGTGTCACATTTATTGGTTTGCAGATCTTGAGCCGTCCTTGCATTGTTGGAATAAATCTCATTTGTGAATGTGTATGATTTTTTTAGTATTACTAAATTTAGTTTGCTAATATTTTATTGACGATTTTTGCATCTGTGTTCATCAAGGATATTAGAATATAGGTTTTTTGGTTTTGTTTGTTTGTTTTGTTTTGTTTTCTTGTAGTGTCTTTATCTGGTTAATACTGGCCTCATAAATGAGTTTGGAAGTGTTCCCTCCTCTTCAACTTTATAGAAAACTTTGAGAATAGGCATTAAATATTTGAATGTTTGGTAGAGTCACCAGTGAAGTTGTGTGGTCTTGGATTTTTGTTTTCTGGGAGGGTTTGGGTACTGATTCAGTCCCCTTACTGTAATCAGTTTATTTAGATTTTCTGTTTCTTCATTAGTCAGACTAGGAGTTTATCCATTTCTTCTAGTTTTTCCAGTGGGTTTGTATATAATTGTTTATAATAGTCTCATTATTATCTATATTTCTATGGTATCAATTGTAACTTCTTTATTTCTGATTTTATTTGAATTCTCTCTTTAATTCTTAGTGAGTCTAACTAAAGAATGTCAATTTTGTTTATCTTTACAAAGAACCAACTCTTAGATTCATTGGGCTTTTCTCTTGTCTTTTTAGTTCCTATTTAATTTATTTCCACTCTGATCATTATTATTTCCCCCCTTCTTTTTATAGTTCCTTTAGGATAAAGTTAGATTGTTTATTTGAGTTTTTTTGTTTTGTTTTGTTTTGTTTTTTACTGTATAGCTACAAACTTTCCTCTTAGAACTACTTTTGCTATATCACATAGATTTTGGTATGTTATATTTCCAATTTTCCATTTGTCTCAAGGTATATATTTAAATTTCTTCTTTAATTTCTTTATTGACCCATTGGTTGTTCACTGAATAAATGTTAAATTTCTACCATCAGTTATTCTGTGACATTTCTGTAGATATGTCCATGTTCATTGAAGCACCTCCTTTAGTACATTCCTGAAGATGTACTTCTGGACAAAGTATTCCTTAAGATTTTACATTCTTAAAACTCTTTTTAAACAGATTTTAAATTTTTGGAGGATAATTTCATTTGAGTTGAAATCTATAGTTTACATTTTAGTTCCCTAAAGTTCTTGAAAATATGGCTTTGCTGTTGTCTTGTTTTGTATTTTGCTATAAGAATTTTTTTTTGAGTTCCAGTATAATGTACAGTGTTATTTTAGTTTCAGGTATACATTGCAGTATTCAACAGTTCTGTACATTACTGAGTGCTCATCATGATAAGTGATTAATTCCCTTCATCTATTTCATCCATCTTCCAACTCACCTCCCCTCTGGTAACCATCAGTTTGCTCTCTATAGTTAAGAGTCTGTTTTTTGGTTTTCCTCTCTCTCTCTGTTTCTTTTATTTTTATTCATTTATTTCTTAAATTCCTTGTATAAGTTAAATCACATGGTATTTGTTTTTCTCTGACTTATTTCATTAGCATTATACTCTCTAAATCCATCTATGTTGTTGCAAATGGCAAGATTCCATTCTTTCTTATGTTTTATAATATTCCATTGGGTGTGTGTATACACACACACACACACACACACACACATACACACATACACCCCACATCTTCTTTACCCAGTTATCTATTTGGTGGACACCTAGGCTGTTTCCATAATTTGGCTAGTGTAAGTAATGCTGCAATAAACATAAGGATGCATATATATTTTCAAATTAGTTCTTTCTAACATTTGAGTAAATACCCAGCAGTGGAATTACTGGATCATATGGTACTTCCTTTTTAATTTTAGAGGAATCTCCATAGTGTTTTCTACAGTGGCTGTATCAAGTTGCATTCTCACTAACAGTACATAAGCTTTTTCTCCATGTCCTCACCTACACTTGCTGTTTCTTGTGCTTTTGATTTTAGCCATTCCAGTGGGTGTGAGGTGATATCTCATTGTGGTTTTGGTCTGTATTTTCTTGATGATGGATGATATTGGGCATCTTTTCATGTATCTGTTGCTCACCTGTATGTCTTCTTTGGAGAAATGTCTGTTCAAGTCTTCTGTCCATTTTTTAAATTGGATAATTTGGTTTTTGGTATTGTATAAGTTCTTAATATATTTTGGATAGTACTCTTATTGGATATATCATTTGCAAATATTTTCTTCCATTCTTTTAGGTTGTCTTTTAGCGGTTTTTTTTTTTTTAATTGTTGTCTTTGCTGTGCAGAAGGTTTTTATTTTGGTGTAGTTCCAATAGTTTATTTTTGCTTTTGTTTTCCTTGCCTCAGAGACATATCTAGAAAAATGTTGCTATGGTTAATATTGGAGAAATTACTGCTTGTGGTATCTTCTCAGATTTTTATGGTTTCAAGTCTCATATTTGGGTCCTTAATCTATTTTGAATTTATTTTTGTGTATGGTATAGGAAAGTGGTTCAGTTTCATTCTTTTGTATATAGCTATCGAGTTTTCCCAACCTCATTTGTTGAAAAGACTGTCCTTTTCCCATTGCACATTATATCCTGCTTTTCAAAAATTAATTGAATATAATTTGGGGGTTATCCCTGGGCTCTCTGTTGTGTTTTAATGACCTAAGTATCTATTTTAATGTTAGTGCCACACTGTTTTGATTACTAAGCTTTGTAGTATATCTTGAATTCAGATTATAATACCTCCAGTTCTGTTCTTCTTTTTCAAAATTGTTGTATAGCCACTGTTTGGCTATACAGAATCTTTTGCCATTTAATGCAAATTTTAGGATTGTTTGTTTTATTTGTGTGAAAAAAAAAAGCTATTGGTATTTTGGTGGGGATTGCATTAAATCTGTAGATTGTTTTGGGTAGTTTGGACATTTTAATAGTATTTGTTCTTAAAATCCAAGAGTATGGATTCTCATTCCATTTGTTTGTGTCATCTTCAATTTCTTTCATCTGTTTTATATTTTTCAGAATACATGTCTTTCACCTCTGTGGTTAAGCTAAATATTTTACTGTTTTGGGTGCAATTGTAAATGTGTTTGTTTTCTTAATTTCTCTTTCTACTACTTCACTGTTACTTTATATAAATGCAGTGCACTTCTCTTTGATTTTGTATCCTGGTTGCCTTACTGAATTCATTCATTAGTTCTAGTAGTTTTTTGGTGGATTTTTCAGGGTTTCCTGTATATAGTATGATGTCATCTGGACATGGTGAAAATTTTACTTCTTCCTTACAAATCTGGATTTATTTATTTATTTATTTATTTGGTCTGATTGCTAAGGCTAGGACTTCCAGTTCTAATTTGAATAAAAGTGGTGAGAGTGAACATCTTTGTCTCATTTCTGATCTTAGTGGGAAGGCTCTCAGGTTTTCACCATTGAGTATGATGTTAGCTGTGAGTTTGTCATAGATGGTCTCTATGATATCAAGAGGTATTTTCCTTACACCTACTTTGTTGAAGGTTTTTCTCATGAATGGATGCTGTACTTTGTAAAATGTTTTTTCTGCATCTATTAGAATGATTATATATATATTTTTATCCTTTCTACTGATATGATGTAGCATCTTGATTGATTTGTGAATATTGAAGCACACTTGCACTCCACTGTTAAATCTCACTTTATCATGGTGAATGATTTCTTTAAAATTTATTGTTGGATTCAGTTTGCTAATATTTTGTAGAGGATTTTTGCATCTATGTTCATTGGAAATACTTTTCTGTAGTTCTCTTTTTTTGTAGTGTCTTTGTCTTGCTTTGGAATTATGGCAATGCTGGCCTCATAGAATGAATTTGGAAGCTTTCCTCCTCCTCCTCCTTCCTCTTTTGAAAAGTTTGAGGAGTATAAGTATTAGCTTTTTCTTTCAGTGTTTGGTAGAACTTATCTGTGAAGCTGTCTGGTCCTGGACATTTGGTTGTTGGGAGGTTTTTGATTATTGATTCAATTTCATTACTGTAATCTGTTCAAATCTATTTCTTTCTGATTCACTGTTATGAGGTTATATATATATTAGGAACTTACTAATTTCTTCTAGATTCTCAAATTTTTTAGTGTATCATTTTTCATATGTTCTCATAGTCCTTTGTATTTTTGTGGTGTTTGTTGTTATTTCTCTTTTTTCATTTATGATTTTGTTTATTTGAGTTCTCTCTCTCTCTAATTTTTTTTTTTTTTTTGAGTCTGGCTAAAGGTTTATCTATTTGTTGATCTTTACAAAGAACTAGCTCCTTTCATTGAAATGTTCTGTTGTGGTTTTGGTTTATACTGTTTGTTTCTGCTCTAATTTTTATTATATCTTTCCTTCTGCTGGTTTTGGGTTTTGTTTCTTCTTTTTCTATCTCTGTTAGATGTAGGTTAGGATGTTTATTTGAGGTTTTTCTTGCTTCTTGAAGTAGGTCTGTATTGATATAAACTTCCCTCTTAGAACAGCTTTTGCTGCATCCTAGATTTTAGACCATTGTGTTTCATTTCTATTTGTCTCCATATATATTTATATATATACATATATATTTTTATGTTCTCTTTGATTTCTTTGTTTACCTATTCACTGTTAGCTATCATGTTATTTAACATTCGTATAATTATATTCTCTCCAGATTTTTTTTCTTGTGGTTGATTTCTAATGTCATAGCATTGTGGTTGGAAAAGGTGCATGTTATGAATTTAATCTTTTAAAATTTGTTGAGACTTGTTTTGTGGCCTAACATGTGATCTATTCTGGAGCATGTTCCATGTGCACTTGGAAAGAATGTGTACTCTGCTGTTTTAAGATGGAATGTTCTGAATATATCTGTTAGATCCATCTGGTCCCATGTGCCATTCAAAGCCATTCTTTTCTTGTTGATTGTCTGTTTGGATGATATATCCATTGATGTCAGTGGGGTGGTAAAGCCCCCTAGTATTATATTATTATCAGTTACTTCTTTATGTTTGTTATTCGCTGCTCTAAGTATTTGGATACCCCCATTTTGGATGCATAGATATTTACAATTTTTATGTTTTCTTGTTGGTCTGTTCCTCTTATGTATATATAATGTCCTTTTCTGTGTCTTTTTAGTATTTGTTTTAAAATCTATTTTCTCTGATATAA
This sequence comes from Mustela putorius furo, assembly GCF_011764305.1. Classification (NCBI taxonomy): domain Eukaryota; kingdom Metazoa; phylum Chordata; class Mammalia; order Carnivora; family Mustelidae; genus Mustela; species Mustela putorius. Next base: position 7,073,982 of record NW_025421467.1, read on the forward strand.
ATATTGCTAATCTGGCTTTCTTTTGACATGCATTTGCATGATAAATGATTTTCCATCCCTTCATTTTCAATCTTCATATGTCTTTAGGTCTGAAATAAGTTTCTTATGGCAGCATATTGATAGGTCTTGCTTTTTTATCCATTCTGTCATGTTATGTCTTTTGATTGGAATGTTTAGTTCATTTACATTCAAAGTAGTTATTGATAAGTGTGTCCTTATTTTCACTTTTTTACTTGTTTTATGATTATTTTTGTAATTCTTCTCTGTTCCTGTTTTCTCTGTTCCTTTCTTCTCTTACTCTCCTTTCTCCATTTGCTTTCTTACTGATATACTTTGATTACTTTCTCTTTTTTTTTCTTATCTATTACTGTTTTTTGATTTGTGGTTACCATTAGTTTGTATGTAACATCTTGTGCATATAGCAGTCTATATTAAGTTGATGGTCTCTTAAATTTGAACCCATTCTTTACTCTTCTCCCCACCATGTGGTAGGTATATGATGTCATACTTTAATCCTTTTATTCTGTGAATCTCTTGAATGATTTTTATAGATAATTTTGCTGCTGTTGTGCTTCCTACTTTTCTTACTTCTTAGGGTTTCTCCTTTGCACTTAAGGAATTCCCTTTAACATTTCTTGTAGGGCTATGTTAGTGTGATGAATTCCTATAGCTTTTGTTTATCTGAGGAACTCTATCTCTCCTTCTATTCTGAGTAATAGCCTTGTTGGATATAGTATTATTGCCTGCAGGATTTTCTTTTTCGTTTTTGTTTTTGTTTCAACACTTTAAGCATTATCATGCTATTCTATTTCCTCTGGCCTGTGAAGTTTCTGCTGAAGTCAGCTGATGGTCTTATGGGGTTTTTCCTTAAATATAATTGTTTCCTTTGCTGCTTTTAAAATTCTGTCTTTATTACTACTTTTTGCCATTTTAATTGCTGTCTTCGTCTAAGTGTCTAAGTGTCTTAGTATGGATCTCTTCAAGTTTATTTTGTTAGAGGATCTCTTTGCTTGTGGATCTGGATGTCTGTTTACCTCCTCAGATTAGGGAAGTTTTCAACTATTATTTCTTCAAATAAATTATCTGCCTCTTTTCTCTCTCTTTTCCTACTGAGATCCCTGTAATGTGGGTGTTATTATATTTGATGGAATTGCTAAGTACCCTAAGTCTATTTTCATTTTTTTACTATTAAATTTTCTCTCTCCTATTCATCTAGACTGCTTTCCATTACTCTGTCCTCCAGGTCACTGGTTCATTCTACAGCTTCCTCTAGTCTGCCATTTATTCCCTCTAGTGTATTTTCAATTTCAGTTATTGGGTTTCTTCAACTCTAATTGGTTCTTTTTATGTTTTGCATCTCTTTATTGAGGATCTCACTTAGATCCTCCACTTTTTCCTCAAATCCAGTGAGTATCTTTAAGACTATTACTTTAAATTCTCTATCAGACATATTACTTATCTCCGTTTTGTTTGTATCTCTTGCTCTAATTTTTCCCTGTTCTTTCATTTGGGAAATATTTCTTTGTTTCATCATTTTGTCTCAGTCTTTGTGTCTGTTTCTATGTGTTCGGAATGTGAGCTATGTCTCTTTCTCTTGAAAGTGATGAGCTGATGAAGAAATTGTCAGGTGGTACTCTGAGGGGCACTGTCCCTACTCACCAGAATGTGGTGCCTTAGGGCTGTCTCCTGTGTATACTTGTGTGCCCCACTGTTGTGGCTAAGCTGTTTTGCCTTCAATCAAGTCATTGGCAGTAGTTCTCTTTTCTTGTCATAGGCAGGGTTTGGTCCCTGTTTTGTTAGTAGGCCAGTGTATGGCCACCTTGGGTCAGAATTGAATCAGAGCAGGCATTTGCAAGAGGTAGTACCATTGATCTGCAGGGTACATTTCTTGTTTTGTCCCCTTAGAAGTTTTAGTTGGTGGTGGGACCTGCAGTCAGACCAAGTGTCTGCCTTCAACCCCCTGCTGGGGCTGCAATTGGACAGGTTTGTGTGGTTATCTTCCCTTCTCCCTGGGGAAGGAGTCACTTTGGAGTAGTGATTGCCTCTGTCTTGGCTGCTTGCTCACTTTCAGGCTTGAGGCACTACATTCATTGGGCTCTATCCAAGGATATATTTAAGGGGACTGGTTGGCAGGGAAATGTGGTGTTGGGGTGTATATTATTAGCAAAGTTTAGGGAGGTCTGGTTTGGGAGGAGACCTAGAGTATCTTTAGAAAACTCCTGTCACAGGGCTGGAGACAGTGATTCAGGTGGAGAGTTTGGGGGCATTCGGTGTGATGTCAATAAGTTCTGTCCTTGTCCACTGCAGGAGGGGATCTTCAGCTGCGGAACTGAGGGGGCCTGGTTTGGAGGAGCTGGGTTCTTGAAAGAGTGTCTGGGTGGGTCACACTGTGTTAGCAAAGTTTGCTCCTGTCTGCTGTGGGAGGGGACCTGGAGCTAAAGCACCCCTACCAGTGGAAGGAGGTGATTAGAATACAGTTAGCAAGTTAGATGGAGAGTGTTGGTGCTATGCTATCCTTCAGGTGTCAGTATGTCTAGGCTGGGGGATCAGTAGAGGAAAATGGCACCTGTCATCTCCTTTGTTCCTGGAGAAGGTGCTCTGCCAGCATATGTTCTGAAATTAGTTAATAAATCTCCCTCTGATATACCCCAGGCATTTTTCCAAACTGCTGCTCCCTTGCTGTATCTCCATGAGATGTTTATTGTGCTGTCTCTTTTAGGACAGAGACTCAGTTTCCAGAGTTCTCCCAGAGCCCATCTCATTGATTTTTTAGATTTCCAGGTATTAAGTCTTGCTAATTATAAGAACTTGCTAAATTAGACCCCTCTATTTTTAGAGATAAATATTATGGGTATTTATCTTCCCTGTTCATGCTCCCCATGCCTGGGGTACTTGGTGTTAGGATCTGTTTTTTTCCCCTCTTTTTGCCTGTGGTGTTCCTCCCTCCTGTGGACAATCATACAGTTCCATTTAGCTTTAGACCATGTCTATACCCTTTCCACCCTCTTTGATGTAGTCTCTTCTCTACAGTTAGCTGTGAAGAGTCTGTATTGCCAGTCTGGGTAGTTCCCTGGGTTATTTATTCTTACATGGATGTTACCTAGTTGTATCTATGGGTTGAGGTGAGCTTAGAATCTTCGTATTCCACCTTCTTGCTGGGAAGTCACATTTGCTGTGAGAATTCTTTATTCTTTCCTTTGTAGATTACTTAGACTTTTTTCAGGAGATACTGAAGAATTGATTTATATTTAAAATATTTTGGTTTTCTTAGTATATGTCTAGGTAGATCATTTGGTCAACTTTTTAAAATACTACCTAGGCCATTTCAATATACAGATTCATGTCTTCTTTTATTCTGGAATGTTTTCTTGAATTATAGTTTTAAATATGAGTCTTATTATGTTAATTGTTTATTCTCATGGCCTCTAAGTTTATGTGTGCTGGGTATTTTCTTTCTATTTCTACATATCTCACTTTTAAGTCTTTTACCTCTTCAATTCTTTTCTATTTTCTTTGTTACTTTTACTCCTTTCCCAAATGTCCCTTATTAGTTTTCAGTCAAATAAATTTTATGTCAGTCATGTTTTAATTTAAAGTTTATTTTTAAGGTGACTATCTTTTTCTTCTCTTCTTTCCTGAGTTTGCTTATTTCATATTTCACATCTTGATCTTCTTTTTCATATTTCTAAGTCTTAATATTTCTAGTTTTATGAAAGTCATTTTTTAATATCTGAAAATACATTTAAGGGCATTTTTTCTGATTAAGGTGTTGGGTTATTGTTTTTTCTCTGCTTCATGATTGTTTTGGAAGAAAATTTGACCAGCTAAAAACATTTTTAATTACATTTTCTACTTTTTTTTTCTTAGAATAGTTCAGTGGATGTTTCTGCATTAACTATTGATTTGTTTGATTTTTTGCTTCACTTTTTCCAGTAATAGTATATATATTTAATCATGGGTGGTGAAAATGATTAGTCTCCCAGATATGTTATCTCATGTGTGCTCTGTCAATATAATGAAATACAACTTATTTAATAAATTGCATTTTTGGGGGAAGTTGTATATCTTTGATTTTGTGAATTTCTTGTATAGAATTAAACTCTTGATTTCTATCCCTCCTTTCTCTCTTTGCTTTTACCACCAAGCCTTCAAATAATACCTTCACTTCTCATGGCTAGCATTTCTGTTCATACACATTTTCAAGACACTTCCTTTTGACTCCTCGCCAGCCAATCCTTTGACCTACCTGGTAGCAAGCCTGTCCTCAATATTCACTTCTTTGTAATAGGGTCCTTTTCTGAGGATGAGTTGACTTCAGATATACCAAGATAGGCCCTTTGCTTTCCTCCACAGTTTTCCATGAAATGTCCATCAAACTCTGCACAGTTTTGGCCTTCACTCTTATTTCTGCTGGTCTCATGTATTTTCCTTTGAATATGTAATTTGAAGTCTTAAATCTCTGACTTACATCTATATTGCTGGTGTGGATTTGGGGTGGTTATTATCTACTTGGTCTTTCTCATTCTCTCTCTTTAGGATGAATGGAGAGTTTACATTTATGTGTGTGTTCCTGTAGCCACTCAGGTGCCTCTTTTCTGATATTTTCAAAATAGCTTCAGTTTTAGAAACAAAATTTAAATTTTACATGTGGAAATTTGGTTTGATTGGTATCATATTAATTCACTACTATGGAAGCTAACATTTTGCATTACAAAACCTTTAAGTTAATTGATTTGGAAATACTGTCACCCATAAGCTAAAAATTTATTGCAGGTCATGCATTGTTTAAGTAGTTCTAACTCTATCACTAACAATTCTTTATCCCTACTTGTTTATTACTCATAGTATTGTAAAGCCGTATTTTATTAGAGTTAAGTGTATTTGTTCTGAAGAAAACTTCTTTTGAGTTTATAGCCTTGTTCCACCACTTGCAAACTATATTATTGCTAAAAAATAATTTCTCTGTGCCTTAGTTTCCTTCTGGATAAATTGGGGATATCAGTAGTATCTATATGTAAGATTATTATTACATATACAAAACTTAGAATACTTGGCATGTAATAAATAATCAATAGCTATTTCATTTTTCTGAAAAGAAATTTTTGGTTAAAAAATAAAAGGACAGGAGAGTTCATTTCCAAACACTATATTTAGATTTTTTTGAATTATTGTTAATTATATTTATTCTTTCTCTAACAATCAGAGTTTATTATTTTTTAATTAACATATAATGTATTATTTGTTTCATGGGTACAGGTCTGTGATTCAGCAGTCTTACACAATTCATAGTGCTCACTGTAACACATACCCTTCATAATGTCCATAACTCAGCCACCCCATCTTTCCCATACCCTTCTACTCCAGCAACCCTCAGTTTGTTTCCTGAGATTGAGACTCTTATGGTTTGTCTCCCTCTCTGGTTTCATATTATTTCATTTTTGTCTCTGTTCCCCATGACTCTCTGCCTTGTTTCTCAAATTCACATATCAGTGAGATCATATTATAATTGTCTTTCTCTGATTGACTTATTTTTCTTAGCATAATACCCTCTAGTTCCATCCATGTATTGCAAATGGCAAAATTTCATTTTTGATGACTGCATAATATTCCTGTGTGTGTGTGTGTGTGTGTGTGTGTGTGTGTGTATCTAAATACATATAGATATATACATATATTTTACATCTTCTTTATCCACTCATCTGTTGATGGACATCATCTAGGCTGTTTCCATAGTTTAGCTATTGTGCACATTGCTAAACATTGTAAACATTAGGGTACATGTGCCCCTTTGGATGACTACGTTTTTATCTTTGTGGTAAATACCCAGAAGTGTAATTCCTGGGTCATAGGGTAGCTCTATTTTAAACTTTTTTGAAAAGCCTCCATACTGTTTTCCAAAGTAGCTGTACCAGCTTGCATTCCTACCAACAGTGTAGGACAGTTCGCTTATTTCCATATCCTCAACAACATCTGTCATTTCCTGACTTCTTAATATTAGTCATTCTGACTGGTATGAGGTGATATCTCATTGTGGTTTTGACTTGTATTTCCCTGATGCCAAGTGATGCTGAATACTTTCCCATGTGTCTCTTGGCCATTTGGATGCCATTTTTTACAGAAATGTCTATTCATGTCTTCTGCTCATTTCTTGATTGGATTATTTGTTCTTTGGGTGTTGAGTTTGATAAGTTCTTTATAGATTTTGGTTACTAGCCCTTTATCTGATATGTCGTTTGTGAATGTCTTCTCCCATTCTGTCAGTTGTCTTTTGGTTTTGTTGACTGTTTCCTTTCCTTTGCAATCAAGTTTTTTATCTTGATGAAGTCCCAAGAGTTCATTTTTGCCCTTGCTTCCCTTGCCTTCGGCGATGTTTTTTGGAAGAAGTTTCTGTGGCTGAGGTTGAAGAGATTGCTGCCTGTGTTCTCTTCAAGGATTTTGATGGATTCCTATCTCATATTGAGGTCTTTCATCCATTTTGGGTCTATTTTTGTGTGTGGTGTAAATAAATGGTCCAGTTTCATTCTTCTGCACGTGGCTGTCTAATTGTCCCAACACCAGTTGTTGAAGAGACTGTCTTTTTTCCCTTGGACATTCTTTCCTGCTTTGTAGAAGATTAGTTGGCCATAGAATTGAGGATCCATGTCTGGGCTCTCTATTCTGTTCCATTGATCTATGTGTCCATTTTTGTGCCAGTACCATACTGTCTTGGTGATTATAGCCTTGTAATAGAGCTTGAAGTCTGGATTTGTGATGTCTGGAATTTGGGTTTCTTTTTCTTTCTTTCTTTTTTTAAGATTTTATTTATTTATTTGACAGAGATCAAGTAAGCAGAGCAACAGGCAGAGAGAGAGAGGGAGAAGTAGACTCCCTGCTGAGCAGAGAGCCCGATGTGGGGCTCCATCCCAGTACCCTGGGATCATGACCTGAGCCGAAGGCAGAGGCTTTAACCCATTGAGCCACCCAGGCGCCCCTGGTTTTCTTTTTCAACATTCCTCTGGCTATTCAGAATCTTTTCTGGTTCCATATAAATTTTAGGACTATTTGTTCCATTTCTTTGAAAAAGGTTGATGGTATTTTGATAGGGATTGCGTTAAATGTGTAGATTGTTCTAGGTAGCATAGATATTTTCATGATATTTATTCTTCCAATCTATGAGCATTAAACATTGTTCCATTTTTTTGTGTCTTCCTTAGTTTCTTTCATGAGCACTTTATAGTTTTCTGAGTACAGATTCTTTGCCTTTTTGGTTAGATTTATTCTTAGGTATCTTATGGCTTTGGGTACAATTGTAAATGGGATTGAATTCCTAATTTCTCTTTCTTCTGTCTTGGTGTTGGTGTATAGAAATGCAGCTGATTTCTGTGCATGGATTTTATATCCTGTCACTTTATTGAACTCCTATATGAGCTCTAGCAGTTTTGGGGTGGGGTCCTTTGGGTTTTCCACATAAAGTACCATAACATCTGCGAAGAATGAGAGTTGACTTCTTCTTTGCTGATTCGGATGTCTTTTATTTCTTTTTGTTGTCTGATTGATGAGGTTAGGATTTCTAGTACTATGTTGAATAGCAGTGGTAATACTAGACATCCCTGTGTATTCGTCATCTTAGGGGAAAACTTTCAGTTTTTCCCCATTGAGAATGATATTTGCTGTGGGTTTTTCATACATGGCTTTTATGATATTGAGGTATGTACCCTCTGTTCCTACACTATTAAGAGTTTTAATCAAGGAAGGATGCTGGGGGTGCCTGGGTGGCTCAGTCATTAAGCATCTATCTTTGGCTCAGGTCATGATCTTATAGTCCTGGGATTGAGCTCTGCATTGGGCTCCCTGCTCAGCAAAGGCCTGCTTCTACCTCTCCTATGCCCTGTGCTTGTATTTCTCTCTTGCTATGTCTCTCTGTGTCAAATAAATAAATAAAATCTTTTTTAAAAATACAGGAGGCTATACTTTGTCAAATGCTTTTTCTGGATACTTGAGAGTATTACATGGTTCTTATTCTTTCTTTTATTAGTGTACTGTATCACATTGATTGATTTGTGGATGTTGAACCAATCTGGCAGCCCAGGAATAAATCCCACTTGTTGTGGTAATCCTTTGAATGTATTGTTGGATACCATTGGCTAGTATTTTGGTGAGAATTTTTGCATTCATGTTCATCAGGGATATCAGTCTGTAACTCTCCTTTTTGATGGGGTCTTTGGTTTTGGGATCAACATAATGCTGGCCTCATAAAATGAGTCTGGAAGTTTTCCTTCTATCTCTATTTTTTGGAAGAATTTCAGGAGAATAGGTATTAATTCTTCTTTAAAAGTTAGGTAGAATTTCCCTGGAAAGCCATCTGGCCCTGGACTCCTGTTTGTTGGGAGATTTTTGATGACTGATTCAATATCCTTACTGGTTCTGGGTCTGCTCAGGTTTTCTATTTCTTCCTGGTTCAGTCTTGGTAGTTTATGTCTCTAGGAATGCATCCATTTCTTTCAGGTTGTTTAATTTTGCTGATGTATAGTTGTTCATAGTATGTTCTTGTAATTGTTTTTATTTCTTTGGTGTTAGTTGTGATCTATCCTCTTTCATTCATGATTTTATTTATTTGGGTCCTTTCTCTTTTTGGTAAGTCTGGCCAGGGGTTTATCAATCTTATTAATTCTTTCAATGACCCAGCTCCTAGTTTCATTGTTTTTTTGTTTTTGTTTTTTACTATTCTTTTGGTTTCTATTTCATTGATTTCTGCTCCTTATTTCTTCTCTTCTCCTGCTGGGTTTAGGCTTTATTTGATATTCCTTCTCCAGCTCCTTTAGGTGTAGGCTTAGGTTGTGTACTTGAGACCTTTCTTGTTTCCTAAGAAAGGCTTGTATACATTCCTCTTAAGACTGCCTTTGCTGCATCCCAAAGATTTTGAACAGTTGTGTTTTTATTTTCATTCATTTGCATGAAGTTTTAAAGTTTTTCTTTAATTTCCTGCTTGACCCATTTATTCTTTAGTAGGATGCTCTTTAGCCTCCATTTATTTGAGTTCTTTCCAACTTTCCTCTTGTGATTGAGCTCTAGTTTCAAAGCATTGTGTTCTGAAAATAGGCAGGGATGACCCCAATCTTTTGGTACCAGTTGAGACCTGATTTGTGACCCAGGATGTGATCAATTCTGAAAAATGTTCCATGTGCACTCTAGAAGAATGTGTATTCTGTTCCTTTTGGGATGGAATATTCTGAATATATCTGTGAAGTCCATCTGGCCCAGTGTGTTATTTAAAGCCTTTATTTACTTGTTATCTTTTGCTTATATGATCTGTCCATTTCAGTGAGGGAGGGTGGTAAAGTCCCTTACTATTATTGTATTATTATTATTTTTTTTAAGATTTTATTTATTTATCAGAGATCACAAGTAGGCAGAGAGGCAGACAGAGAGAGAGAGGGGGAAGCAGGCTCCCTGCTGAGCAGAGAACCCTATGCAGGGCTCGATCCCAGGACCCTGGGATCATGACCCGAGCCGAAGGCAGAGGCTTTAATCCATTGAGCCACCCAGGCACCCTACTATTATTGTATGTGCTTCTTTGGTTTTGTTATTAATTGGCTTATATAATTGGCTGCTCCCCTGTTAGGGGCATAAATATTTATAACTGTTCGATTTTCTTTTTAGATAGACCCTGTATGTATGATATAGTGTCTTTCTTCATCTCTTATTATAGTCTTTGGTTTAATATCTAATTTATCTGATGTAAGGATTGCCATTCCAGCTTTCTTTTAATGTCCATTAGCATGCTCAATTATTTTCCACCCTCTCACTTTAAATTTGGAGGCGTCTTTATGTCTAAAATGAGTCTCTGGCAGAGAGCATATTGATGGTTCATATTTTTTTATCCAGTCTGATATTGTGCCTTTTGATTGGAACATTTAGCCCATTTGCTTTCAGGGTAGCTTGAAAGATATGAATTTGGTGCCATTGTTTTAACTGTAAGGTGACTCTTGCTGTATATTGTTCTGTTCCTTTCTGGTTTATGTTGCTTTTAGGTTATCTTTTTGCTTAGAGGACCCCTTTCAATATTTCTTGTCTGGCTGGTTTGGTGATCACAAATTGTTTTAGTTTTTGTCCTGGAAGCTTTTTATCTCTCCTCCTATTTTCAGTGACAGCCTAGCTGGATATAGTATTCTTGGCTGCATTTTTTTTTTTTTCCTCATTTAGTGCCCTGAATATATCATGCCTGTCTTTTCTGGCCTGCCAGGTCTCTGGATATGTCTGCTGCCAATCTACTGTTTCTACTGTTATAGGTTACAGACCTCTTGTCTGAAGCTACTTTCAGGATTTTCTCTTTATCTCTGAGATTTGTAAGTCTTCCTATTAGATGTCAGTATGTCAGTCCCTATTTTTATTGATTTTGGGGGCATTATTCATGTCTTCTGGATTTTGATGCCTGTTTCCTTCCCCAAATTAGGGAAATTATCCACTATAATTTTATCCAATTTACTTTCAGCCTCTCTCTTCTTCTTCTGGAATCCCAATTATCCTAATATTGTTTCATTTTATACTATAACTTTATCTCTCAAATTCTCCCCTAATGAATCAGTAGTTGTTTATCTCTCTTTCTCAGCTTCATTATTCTCTATCATTTGTTCTTCTATATCACTAATTCTCTCTTCTGTCCCATTTATCCTAGCAGTTAGAGCCTCCATTTTTTATTGCACCTCATTAATAGCATTTTTTATCTCAATTTGGTTAGATTTTATTTCTCCAGAAAGGTTTCTCTAGTATCTTCTATGCTTTTTTCAACCTAGCTAGTATCTTTGTATCTGTATAGTCACATTCTGAACTCCAGTTCTGACATCTTAATAATGTCCATATTGATTAGGTCCCTGGTAGTCAGTATTGCCTCTTGTTCTTTCTTTTCCTTCCTTTCTTTTTTTTTTTTTTAGGTAAGTTTTTCCATTTTATCATTTTGTCCAGAGAAGAATAGATGAATGAGAGAATGAAATGCTAAAAAGGTAACAGTGACCCCAGGAAAATATACATTAAACAAACCAGAAGAGACCTGAATCCAGGGCAAAAAGAAAATTGAAGAATATGATCAGGCTGGTGAATAGAACAGAGTCACATACTTGATATTGGGTGTATTTTCCTCTGTTAGAACAAACTCCCTCCCAAATTTTAAAGGAAAATAAAACCTTGTATATATACAAAAATGAGGGTAGGGTGGAGGGATGGAATATGTCTGTAAAAATGAAAATTAAAAATGATTTATAAAAGGGATTGATAAGATAAGAAGTTGGTTGAAAAAGGAAAGAAGAAAAATTTTTTAAAAAGGAAATAGAAAAAGAAAGATAATTAAAAAAAAATAACTTTGAGAACCTAAATCATGGGAAAAGAGCCATGAATTCTATGTTCTGTATTCCCTTAACATTGGAGTTTTGCAGTTCTCATTGATTGATAAACATGGTCCTGGCTGGTTGTTCTTGTAGATCTTCTGGGAGAGGGGCCTGTTTCAGTGATTCTCAAATGTCTTTGCCCCAGGTGGAATTGCACCACTCTTGTCAGGGCCAGTCTAAGTAATCTGCTCATGTTTGCTCTCTGTAGCTTTTGTTTTCCATACAGCTTTAGAGGATGAGAATGAAAATGGCATGTTCCCAATCTCTGGCCCCAGAAGAGCCGAGAGCTTGAGGCCCCACTCCTCAGTGCACTTCAGAGAAGAGCAATCACTCCTGTCTCCCTAGTATCTGGTTGCACTCTGTGTTCAGCTGGTCTGTGACTGAGCATTTCTATCTCTGGCACACAGCCCTGTTTGGTCTCCAAACCCAGCAGAATCCTTTGGTGTGCTCCCATGCTATTCCTCCAAGGTGAGGAAGGGGCGTCTCCCCAGATATCCCACTTGTTGGGTCCCTGCTCAAAGAATAGTGGCCCAACTGTGCTAAGGATCATGATTTATGACAACCCCAAGCTCAGGAACCACTTTCAACTCAAGTCTTTGCAGCCAGCTTTTCTGCTCTAACACTGGGGAGCTCTGCCACACTGAGGCACCCCTCATCTTTCTGTGACTCCGAAGGCCCTGAGACCATAGTGTCCCACTGAGGGTTTCACCCCCACCTCCTGCTTAGCCATCAGAGTGATGTCCCTTAGCAGAGCAAAGTTCTAGAAATTCTGATTTTGAGCTCCACTGCTCTATCACTTGCTGGGAGCTGGCTGTCCGAGACTCCCTTCCCCCTGACCCCCATCCCCTAGTCTATCTTCCCAAATATCACCTCAGATTCACTTCGCTGCAGGTCCTACCTTCCAGAAAGTGATTGCTTTTCTGTTCATAGAGTTGATGCTATTCCTTTCTTCCATCTCCTGTTGAGTTTATAGGTGTATAGAATAGTTTGATAACTAGGTGAATTCCTGCAACCAGATGAAATTTAGGTCTCCTACTCCTCTGCCATCTTGCCTCCAGTCTCTAGAACAATTTTTTACTAACAAAATATTTCATCACAAATCTTGGAAAAACAAAAAAAAAACGTAATTTCTTAAGTAGTTTTGAAGAGTATATTATCTGTGATATATAAATATGTTACAAGAGTTACTATTCTGAAATTATTGGTACAGAACTTGTGAATTCTTTTACTATTCTGATTCTTTCAGTCACAATTCTTACTAAACATGTAGCTTTGAGTGTAATATACATATTTTATTATCTTTATTTTCAATTATACTAATATTCTTCAACATATAAGTACTTTCACTTTTAAATTAGGTATATATTTCTTTTCATACCATCATCAATGTAAATAACTAGACAAGCCTTCACAACTTGAGAATATTTTGTATGCTGGGAGAGCTAGGTTAGGTGTTTCCCTGTGATTTGCTAACAACTTCAAATAGTAGATTACTCTAAATTCAGTAGCTTTCTGGTGGTATGATTATGTGAACACCTTTTCATTGAAATTGAACATTTAAAATTTGAATCCGAATAAAGGGGATTTCAGTCTTTTAAATCATGGTTTATAACTGTGGATACTGTTGATGCTCCTGCTAGATCTGTTCTAATGCCTTTTACCAGGTCTGTTTGCATTTGCTTCTATGAGGGTCAAAGGGCCTAACCAACCTAGATATGTTTAATTGATTCTTTCATCCTGACCACTTACTAACCATGGGATAGTATGAATTTAAATTGTAGACCCTAGGTGAGCAGGCTCAAAACTACCCATTCCAAGGAAGATTATTTTCTACTCTAAAATTCTGGTTCCTTTTATCTGTATTACTTGAGCTTAAGTTCACCCTCCTATAATTTAGATTTACTCTACATTTTTTCTAGTACCTAAGGACTTTCTCCAATTACTTGTGACCTTATTAATGTATCACAGAGTATATTTGTTTGTTGTAATATATCTAGTATTTGGGTATTTTTTAGTAATAGAGTTTTACAGAATATTACTGAAGTATTACTGTGACTTACAGATTTTTCTTTATAGTTGTTCATTTTCTGGTCTTTCGGAGTATATCTTCAAAAATTTTTACTTTTATTTTTTTAGTAGTAGTAATTGGACATGAATTCTTTTCCTATTCTGAGAGTAGTTATCAGATGCTTTGACACATAACTTATAATTTGGTGTAAGACTGAATTACTATATCATCACATTTTCATCTTAAAAATGAGCTATTGCTCCCATTTCCTTGTGGCATTAATGGTATAAAGAAGTTTGAAGCCAACCATATCATTTGTTTCTTTCTAGTTAGTTTTTCTTGTTTTTGCCTAATGGTTTACAAGGTTTTTTAACATTGTTTTTCTTGTAAATTAAAGTTATAATGACAATGTGCTTTGGTCACTATGCTTCTAAACTGTTATTCTAGGAAACATATTTTTCCAAGTCTTATTGGGGCATCATGAGAAATAAAAAAGTGTTCTCTTATTTAGTTCATTGGAAAATTCTTTAATTTCCAAAGGTGTGTACTTTGGGAGCATAACGATTTTCTCAGTTTTCTCATTGTATAGTGTCTGGGTCACTGAGTCATGAGAGGCACCAAGGGAAAAAAATTAAGACTTTCACATTTTTTTCCCCCCATTTAGTACTGGTTCATGAAGTGTAGCTTTGGTATTCTTAGATGTGTCCTTAGTGTCGGCATTAATCTCAGTTTGATTTTAGTTTTTATGTATCCTATATCCATAAGTGTATACTAATTATACTTCATAAGAGGCTGCCTTATGAGCTGCTGGCCAGAAAAATTTAAGTACTAGTCCATTTTTATTTCAATTATAATCAATTTGTTATTAAGATAAAATTTAAATTATCACTTCTTTATGACTGCTTCATGTATATACACTACAGAATCACTTTAAATATTTTAAGTTTATGTATCCTTATCCCAACTGGCTCCTATCTTCATTACTGACTTCTTCCAAATTATTCATTTTGTCATTTTTTTTTATTTGTTTTATTTTTTTTATTTTGTTTTTTTATTTTTTATAAACATATATTTTTATCCCCAGGGGTACAGGTCTGTGAATCACCAGGTTTACACACTTCACAGCACTCACCAAAGCACATACCCTCCCCAATGTCCATAATCCCACCCCCTTCTCCCTAACCCCCTCCCCCCAGCAAACCTCAGTTTGTTTTGTGAGATTAAGAGTCACTTATGGTTTGTCTCCCTCCCTATCCCATCTTGTTTCATTTATTCTTCTCCTACCCACTTAAGCCCCCATGTTGCATCACCACTTCCTCATATCAGGGAGATCATATGATAGTTGTCTTTCTCTGCTTGACTTATTTCGCTAAGCATGATACGCTCTAGTTCCATCCATGTTGTCGCAAATGGCAAGATTTCATTTCTTTTGATGGCTGCATAGTATTCCATTGTGTATATATACCACATCTTCTTGATCCATTCATCTGTTGATGGACATCTAGGTTCTTTCCATAGTTTGGCTATTGTAGACATTGCTGCTATAAACATTCGGGTGCATGTGCCCCTTTGGATCACTACATTTGTATCTTTAGGGTAAATACCCAATAGTGCAATTGCTGGGTCATAGGGCAGTTCTATTTTCAACATTTTGAGGAACCTCCATGCTGTTTTCCAGAGTGGCTGCACCAGCTTGCATTCCCACCAACAGTGTAGGAGGGTTCCCCTTTCTCCGCATCCTCGCCAGCATCTGTCATTTCCTGACTTGTTGATTTTAGCCATTCTGACTGGTGTGAGGTGATATCTCATTGTGGTTTTGATTTGTATTTCCCTGATGCCGAGTGATATGGAGCACTTTTTCATGTGTCTGTTGGCCATCTGGATGTCTTCTTTGCAGAAATGTCTGTTCATGTCCTCTGCCCATTTCTTGATTGGATTATTTATTCTTTGGGTGTTGAGTTTGCTAAGTTCTTTATAGATTCTGGACACTAGTCCTTTATCTGATATGTCGTTTGCAAATATCTTCTCCCATTCTGTCAGTTGTCTTTTGATTTTGTTAACTGTTTCCTTTGCTGTGCAAAAGCTTTTGATCTTGATGAAATCCCAATAGTTCATTTTTTCCTTTGCTTCCCTTGCCTTTTGCGTTGTTCCTAGGAAGATGTTGCTGCGGCAGAGGTCGAAGAGGTTGCTGCCCGTGTTCTCCTCAAGGATTTTGATGGATTCCTTTCCCACATTGAGGTCCTTCATCCATTTTGAGTCTATTTTTGTGTGTGGTGTAAGGAAATGGTCCAATTTCATTTTTCTGCATGTGGCTGTCCAATTTTCCCAGCACCATTTATTGAAGAGGCTGCCTTTTTTCCATTGGACATTCTTTCCTGCTTTGTCGAAGATTAGTTGACCATAGATTTGAGGGTCTATTTCTGGGCTCTCTATTCTGTTCCACTGATCTATGTGTCTGTTTTTGTGCTAGTACGATGCTGTCTTGATGATGACAGCTTTGTAATAGAGCTTGAAGTCCGGAATTGTGATGCCACCAACATTGGCTTTCTTTTTCAATATCCCTTTAGCTATTCGAGGTCTTTTCTGGTTTCATATAAATTTTAGAATTATTTGTTCCATTTCTTTGAAAAAGATGGATGGTACTTTGATAGGAATTGCATTAAATGTGTAGATTGCTTTAGGTAGCATAGACATTTTCACAATATTTATTCTTCCAATCCAGGAGCATGGAACATTTTTCCATTTCTTTGTGTCTTCCTCAATTTCTTTCATGAGTACTTTATAGTTTTCTGAGTATAGATTCTGTGCCTCTTTGGTTAGGTTTATTCCTAGGTATCTTATGGTTTTGGATGCAATTGTAAATGGGATTGACTCCTTAATATCTCTTTCTTCTGTCTTGCTGTTGGTGTAGAGAAATGCAACTGATTTCTGTGCATTGATTTTATATCCTGACACTTTACTGAATTCCTGTATAAGTTCTAGCAGTTTTGGAGTGGAGTCTTTTGGGTTTTCCACATAGAGTATCATATCATCTGCGAAGAGTGATAATTTGACTTCTTCTTTGCCGATTTGGATGCCTTTAATTTCCTTTTGTTGTCTGATTGCTGAGGCTAGGACCTCTAGTACAATGTTGAATAGCAGTGGTGATAATGGACATCCCTGCTGTGTTCCTGACCTTAGCGGAAAAGCTTTCAGTTTTTCTCCATTGAGAATGATATTTGCGGTGGGTTTTTCATAGATGGCTTTGATGATATTGAGGTATGTGCCCTCTATCCCTACACTTTGAAGAGTTTTGATCAGGAAGGGATGTTGTATTTTGTCAAATGCTTTTTCAGCATCTATTGAGAGTATCATATGGTTCTTGTTCTTTCTTTTATTGATGTGTTGTATCACATTGACTGATTTGCGGATGTTGAACCAACCTTGCAGCCCTGGAATAAATCCCACTTGGTCGTGGTGAATGATCTTTTTAATGTACTGTTGAATCCTATTGGCTATTATTTTGTTGAGTATTTTCGCATCTGTGTTCATCAAGGATATCGGTCTATAGCTCTCTTTTTTGGTGGGATCCTTGTCTGGCTTTGGGATCAAGGTGATGCTGGCCTCATAAAATGAGTTTGGAAGTTTTCCTTCCATTTCTATTTTTTGGAACAGTTTCAGGAGAATAGGAATTAGTTCTTCTTTAAATGTTTGGTAGAATTCCCCCGGGAAGCCGTCTGGCCCTGGGCTTTTGTTTGTTTGGAGATTTTTAATGACTGTTTCAATCTCCTTACTGGTTATGGGTCTGTTCAGGCTTTCTATTTCTTCCTGGTTCAGTTGTGGTAGTTTATATGTTTCTAGGAATGCATCCATTTCTTCCAGATTGTCAAATTTATTGCCGTAGAGTTGCTCATAGTATGTTCTTATAATAGTTTGTATTTCTTTGGTGTTAGTTGTGATCTCTCCTCTTTCATTCATGATTTAATTTATTTGGGTCCTTTCTCTTTTCTTTTTGATAAGTCGGGCCAGGGGTTTATCAATTTTATTAATTCTTTCAAAGAACCAGCTCCTACTTTCGTTGATTTGTTCTATTGTTTTTTTGGTTTCTATTTCATTGATTTCTGCTCTGATCTTTATGATTTCTCTTCTCCTGCTGGGCTTAGGGTTTCTTTCTTGTTCTTTCTCCAGCTCCTTTAGGTGTAGGGTTAGGTTGTGTACCTGAGACCTTTCTTGTTTCTTGAGAAAGGCTTGTACCGCTATATATTTTCCTCTCAGGACTGCCTTTGTTGTGTCCCACAGATTTTGAACCGTTGTATTTTCATTATCATTTGTTTCCATGATTTTTTTCAATTCTTCTTTAATTTCCTGGTTGACCCATTCATTCTTTAGAAGGATACTATTTAGTCTCCATGTATTTGGGTTCTTTCCAAACTTCCTTTTGTGGTTGAGATCTAGCTTTAGAGCATTGTGGTGTGAAAATATGCAGGGAATGATCCCAATCTTTTGATACCGGTTGAGTCCTGATTTAGGACCGAGGATGTGATCTATTCTGGAGAATGTTCCATGTGCACTAGAGAAGAATGTGTATTCTGTTGCTTTGGGATGAAATATTCTGAATATATCCGTGGTGTCCATCTGGTCCAGTGTGTCGTTTAAGGCCTTTATTTCCTTGCTGATCTTTTGCTTGGATGACCTGTCCATTTCAGTGAGGGGAGTGTTAAAGTCCCCTACTATTATTGTATTATTGTTGATGTGTTTCTTTGATTTTGTTATTAATTGGTTTATATAGTTGGCTGCTCCCACGTTGGGGGCATAGATATTTAAAATTGTTAAATCTTCTTGTTGAACAGACCCTTTGAGTATGATATAGTGTCCTTCCTCATCCCTTATTATAGTCTTTGGCTTAAAATCTAATTGATCTGATATAAGGATTGCCACTCCTGCTTTCTTCTGATGTCCATTAGCATGGTAAATTCTTTTCCACCCCCTCACTTTAAATCTGGAGATGTCTTCGGGCTTAAAATGAGTTTCTTGGAGGCAACATATAGATGGGTTTTGTTTTTTTATCCATTCTGATACCCTGCGTCTTTTGACAGGGGCATTTAGCCCATTCACATTCAGGGTAACTATTGAGAGATATGAATTTAGTGCCATTGTATTGCCTGTAAGGTGACTGTTACTGTATATGGTCTCTGTTCCTTTCTGATCTACCACTTGTAGGCTCTCTCTTTGCTTAGAGGACCCCTTTCAATATTTCCTGTAGAGCTGGTTTGGTATTTGCAAATTCTTTCAGTTGTTGTTTGTCCTGGAAGCTTTTAATCTCTCCTTCTATTTTCAATGATAGCCTAGCTGGATATAGTATTCTGGGCTGCATGTTTTTCTCGTTTAGTGCTCTGAAAATATCATGCCAGCTCTTTCTTGCCTGCCAGGTCTCTGCAGATAAGTCAGCTGCCAATCTAATATTTTTACCATTGTATGTTACAGACCTCTTTTCCCGGGCTGCTTTCAGGATTTTCTCTTTGTTACTGAGACTTGTAAATTTTACTATTAGGTGACGGGGTGTGGGCCTATTCTTATTGATTTTGAGGGGCGTTCTCTGAACCTCCTGAATTTTGTTGCTCATTCCCTTTGCCATATTGGGGAAATTCTCCACAATAATTCTCTCCAGTATACCTTCTGCTCCCCTCTCTCTTTCTTCTTCTTCTGGAATTCCAATTATTCTAATGTTGTTTCGTCTTATGGTGTCACTTATCTCTCGAATTCTCCCCTCGTGGTCCAGTAGCTGTTTGTCTCTCTTTTGCTCAGCTTCTTTATTCTCTGTCATTTGGTCTTCTATATCACTAATTCTTTCTTCTGCCTCATTTATCCTAGCAGTTAGAGCCTCCATTTTTGATTGCACCTCATTAATAGCTTTTTTGATTTCAAGTTGGTTAGATTTTAGTTCTTTTATTTCTCCAGAAAGGGCTTTTATATCTCTCGAGAGGGTTTCTCTAATATCTTCCATGCCTTTTTCGAGCCCGGCTAGAACCTTGAGAATTGTCATTCTGAACTCTAGATCTGACATATTACCGATGTCTGTATTGATTAGGTCCCTAGCCTTCGGTACTGCCTCTTGTTCTTTTTTTTTGTGTTGAATTTTTACGTCTTGTCATTTTGTCCAGATAAGAGTAAATGAAGGGGCAAGTAAAATACTAAAAGGGTGGCAACAACCCCAGGAAAATATGCTTTAACCAAATTAGAAGAGATCCAAAATCGTGAGTGGGGAGAAAGGGGATAAAAAGAGGTTCAAAAAGGAAGAAAGAAAAAAAAAGAAAAATGAAAAAGAAAAAAAAGAAAAGAAAAGAAAAGAATTTTTTTAAAAAAGAAAACACCTAAGAAAAATGTAAAAAAGGAAAAATATATATATTAGATAAACTAGTAAAAAACCGTTAAAAAAGAAAAAGGTAACAGTTAAAAAAAAAATTTTACCCGAAGGCGAGAAGAAAAAAAAAAATGAAAAAGAAAAAATTAAATTAACTGCAAGACTAAAAAAAAAATCACAGGAAAAAAGCCATGAGTTCCGTGCTTTGCTTTCTCCTCCTCTGGAATTCTGCTGCTCTCCTTGGTATTGAAACCGCACTCCTTGGTAGGTGAACTTGGTCTCAGCTGGATTTCTTGTTGATCTTCTGGGGGACGGGCCTGTTGTAGTGATTCTCAAGTGTCTTTGCCCCAGGAGGAATTACACCGCCCTTACCCGGGGCCGGGGTGAGTAATCCGCTCGGGTTTGCTTTCAGGAGCTTTCGTTCCCTGAGCGCTTTCCGTAGAGTTCCGGAGGACGGGAATACAAATGGTGGCCTCCTGGTCTCAGGCCGGAGGAGCCGAGAGCCCAGGGCCCCACTCCTCAGTGCACCCTCAGAGAACAGCGCCCAGTTACTCCCGTCTGCCTGACCTCCGGCCGCGCTCCGAGCTCACTGAGCCTGTGACCGGTTCAAGGTAACACCGAGCTGTGAGCTTACTGTCGGCTCTGTCTCTGCAGCCGGCTTTCCCGTTCCAATACCCGCAAGCTCTGCGACACTCAGACACCCCCGATCCTTCTGTGACCCTGCGGGACCTGAGGCCACGCTGACCCCGCGTGGGCTTCGCCCCGGTTTAGCCTCTGGAGCGATGTCCCTCAGCGGAACAGACTTTTAAAAGTCCTGATTTTGTGCGCGGTTACTCCGCCGCTTGCCGGGAGCCGGCCCCTCCCCCCCCCCGGGTCTATCTTCCCGTCGCTTTGGATTCACTTCGCCGCCGGTCCTACCTTTCAGAAAGTGGTTGATTTTCTGTTTCCAGAATTGCTGTTCTTCTTCTCTTCGATCTGCCGATGGATTTTCAGGTGTTTGCAATCTTTAGATAAGCTATCTAGCTGATCTCCGGCTAGCTGAAGCAGTCTCAGCTTGCTACTTCTCCGCCATCTTGACTCCTCCCTCTCATTTTGTCATTTTTAATTGAAAAATATGACATTCTAAAGGAATAAAAATACTTTTATATTATAAAAATTATCTGGAATGTAGTAAGAATAAGGATTAAAATTCTAATTTTAAAGTTTCAGCTTTTTTTTTGGAGATACATTCCTAATTTTGATGGCATAATTAATAGATACATGTCTTTTTGTAATGGGTAACTGAACTGTACCACACTGAAATTTAATATGATAGCTAGGAAAGACTTAATTTTTTTTTCTCTCTTAAAAGTAGATAATAATAATTTATCAACTTAATTACGTATTAGGACATTAGTCAAACACCCACCTCCCCTTATACAATAAGATTTCATTTCAAGAAGTACCAACAAGGGATGCCTGGGTGGCTCAGTTGGTTAAGCAGCAGCCTTCGGCTCGGGTCATGATCCCAGCGTCCTGGGATCGAGTCCCATATCGGGCTCCTTGCTCTGCAGGGAGCCTGCTTCTCCCTCTGACTCTGCCTGCCACTCTGTCTGCCTGTGCTCACTCTCTCTGATAAATAAATAAAATCTTAAAAAAAAAAAGTACCAACAAAATATTTTTCAATGAAGTAATATTAATTTGGGCTGGGTTACATAATCATTTAGGTGAAAATTAACAATTGAAAATTCTGTTACCATCTACACTCTTAGAGTTGTCAAATTACCGGGTTTATCTTTAATGTGTTGTTCTAAATAATACAGTGCTCTCCCTAGTAACCATCTAATTGTGGATGTCTGGCTGTGATTGCCTAATATAATGTATTAAAAGAAAACAACCAGAAAATGAAATGGGTTATTTCTCTCCATTCCTTTGCAAGTCCATTTGGTTTCCTATAATTGGGACCAAATTTTCCATCTGCCTTGGTCTTCCACAAATGATTTCAGAGCACTTAGAGTTAAAGCCATCATATTTCCCTGCTTTAAGTTTCTGCTACTATAACCCTTGATTAAGTGTCAGGTTTTTGTTTTCATTGTTTTACCTTTTTTTTTTCTATTTACATTTTTGACAGCCTTCCCTCTCAGTTGAATATTGTTATCACTTTATTTTAATCCTCTCCTAAGCTGCCTATATTATCACCCCTGTGTGTCAGAACTCAGATTCCTACTCTTTATCCACTAATTGGCTTTTTACCCCAGCTTTCCTTGCCTGCTTTTTGTACATCTTATCCTTCTTACTCCATACAGCCTGTGCTCATACTCATGGCCCTGTCAGATCTTCTTACCTTGTGTCCAGAGAACTTTATTGATATTTTTCCTTCCATGCTCCCAAAAGTTTCTGTTAATATGGCATTCATTACATTATTTTTCTAGAATAAAAAGCACATTTTATTATTTTCAAACAACTTTTTTTTGAAGATATTTGTTTTGTGAAGTGAGCATCTTTTAAGTATACACATTGGTTTCAACAGCTGAGAAAATATATGTAATTCACAAACATTTATTTCATTTTATTCATTTCCTTTTATATTTTCCCGTTTGGTGAGGAAAGAATATATGCTTATTATTTTTTCAATGAGTGCTTTTCTGTTTAAATATGAATGTAGTCAAAATATTGTTGTAGGGCATTAAAATTCATACTTTACTTTTTAGTGAGTTGGAGCATGTGGCAAAATCAAAATGCAGGAAAATGAGCCAAGACAATATTCCTTGTGAAGCTTATATAGATAGAATGAGTAGTGAATTAGTTATTTTATTTATAATGTCTTTTTAATATACTGTAATAGGAGTATGTCTATGAATACATGTCAAATTATAGAAGAATATGTTAATATTATATACATGACTATTAAATTCAACTACCACTAAAAATCTCAAATCAGAAAGTTTGAAATCTATATTCTTATCTATGTAACCTTTAAAGTATATTGTCCTTTTCTTCACCATGATCTTGTTTTTTCCTTACTTGCACAGATTGAAATAGTCCTGGATTTCTATTACAAACTTACAGTTCAGAGAGTCTAATTTTATTAATTATCAATAATTTTCAAATATTTGACTTGGTAGAAAACATGTTACCAAGCATTTCACCAGAAAAATATTATCATAAGGATTCAAAACTAACAAGGATTTTAAGGATCATGAACTCTATGTACATAATAGTAAAATTATAGCTAAGGAGAATAAAAGCCTGGAGTATATTATCAAAGGGGAAGGAGAAAGTCTTAGGATGAAGACTAATTATCATACACTAGGTCAAGGTGTCTATAGATAAATTAACATACAAAGAAATAAAACCAGGCCCCATCATGTGCATTTCATGTGTTTCTAGTCTATAAATTGTGTTTTTAGGGTAACTGCATCAATCCAAAGTGGAGAAGTCAAATTAGTAATGATTTATAAGAAGGAGCCAAAAAGGAATTTTCTATAAAACACCGACTGAAATCATTAGAATCACCTAAATGAAAATAAAATTTACTAAGATATTTAAGGAAAAATAAATAAAAAGAAATAGACCAGAGTGCTGTCACTGTTACAAACAGTGCTTCTCTGCTAATACTTAAAAGGTTGAGTATGGTTAAAACCTATATAGACCAGTAAAACCTACATAAATGACATGTAATTTTTCTATAATTTCAATCAATGTAAATTCCCTAAAGTAAGGTATTTTTAAATTATACCTTAAGTATTTCCATGTGAACTTGATCTTCAAATGTATTTATGATGACTTTTACTTCATAATTGGAACATTTTTTTTCTCTTGTTTTCACTAAACTTTTGGACTGGAAACTCTGCAAGGGCAGGGAATAATTTTTGTCTCAGACAATTCTATTCAGAGTTCAGTAGCCTATGCTGTCTTTGAGAACTCTCATTATACATAGAAATAGAATTTTAAATGGTTTATCAATAAATTAAGAGAGGGGGCCTAGAAATTACTGCAGGGTCTTTGAATCTCTGTTTCCCATCGTATCCAGTTACTTCTATCCAATGTGATAGTCACATGTCACTACTGAGAACTGAAACATGATTTGTCTGAAGTGAGATGTGCTATAAATTAAAATATACACTGAATTTTGAAAACATAGTATTAAAAGAATGAAAAGTACCTCATGAATCAATTTATTTATAAATTACTTATCTTAATTATATCTTGAAATAATGTTTGAGATATAGTGGATTAAAATATATGATTAAAATTAATATCACCTGTTTTCTTTTTCATGTGTTTTATGTGCCTGCCAGAATTTAAAATTACATATATGGCTTGCATTATGTATCTATTAGAAAGTATGGTTCCAAATGGTGCCAGATTTTCAAAACATCATTTAAATTCAATATATTCTGATTATCTCCCACCGATCAAGTTTTAATTTAAGCTTTTTTGATTATTTTCATCTATATTTTGGCACAGGTTCTGATTCACGTGTCTCTAAATTTTCTTTCTTTTATTTATTTATTTATTTATTTATCTTTCTAATAAATACTTTCTTAGATTTTAAAAAAGAATGCAGAAAAGGATCTAAATGAAAGCTATTTAGCATTATGGTCACAAAAGTATTAGTACTCCAAAGTTCATTTTAATCATTCTTTTTAAGCCATTTACACAATCAGTTCTTTCTGGAGCTGTGAACAGAGAAATGTTATTTATAACATTCTTATAATCTGCTTCCCTTATTCTTACTACTGAAGGTGGATGGTAAATGCAGTGGTCGAAGGGATTTGGCTAAAGGGAAGATAGGAGGAGATCACCCAGAGGGGCATTTAGTAGATTTGCAGCTGTGGATCATGAGGCCAGCGTGCTTGGGTAATATAAGGAAAATTCTTAAAATTGTCGTTTGGAATAGAGATAACTTCTCAAAGTCACAGAAGAGGAATCCAAATTCCATTGCCTCTCTCCTCAGAAATATTCCTCTGTTCAAGTTTCTTATTGAAAAGATGCCTTTGGTGTCCATGTTTTTGTTATGAACTATCCTTCTCTTCATTGCTTTCTAGATAATTTGTTCTTCCCCTTTGATTTCCTTTTTTGATCCCAGGATTAGTGGGAACTGGACTTTTAAATTCTAAGTCTGTAAAATATTTTTTGGTATCTAGCATATAACTGGATTTTGCCTTTAAACTTGATCGGATGTTTTTGTTGTTTAATGAGAAAATTTAACCTGGCATTTGGTGAAATGACTGATATACTTTATACTTATTTATTCTTAACTTTTTCCCTATTTGTGATGCCATTTTAAGTTAGATATTTATTCTGCTTTGATCCCTTGCTGATACCTAAGAATTTTCATAATTTATTATTTCTGCTATCACAATAAAACCTGTATTTCTCTTCACGACTGTTTGAAAAATAAGATACCAAATAATTCCCTTCCCCACCAAGCTGTATTATTTCCTTCCTTGGTGTGCATTTCAAATGATGATTTTATCATGGATATTAACAAAAAAGTAGGGTCTGTGTCATTCTCTCCTAAATTATTTTTTTCTAGTACTGAGAGAAGTTTTACAAATTTGTTTGGTCAAAAGAGGGTTAAGAAACAGTAGCTGTTCTAATATATCCATAACTCTTTTGGTCTTTTTAATCTTCCAGTTTCTTTTACAAACAGGTATTTTTCTTCTATGTGATATGCAAATCTCCCAGCTCCTAAGAGCAACTGGATAGGGATATGTGTTTCATCTTAAAACAAAGACTAAGAAAAAAATAATAATATGATGAAGTTATTCAAAGGATTTCAGAAACAGGTGTTCTAAGTCTACACTAATTGGATTTCAGTTAATTATTCCTTTTACTTTAGGGAATATAAGTAAGAAAAAAAAACTACCTGAAAAACTTCTCTGACATGCTAATTGCTCTAATAGTATCTATCCAACCTAGGCACCCCCCGCAAAAAAAATCCACCTTCATGTGACCAGAGTCTTAATTACCTTTTCATCTGTCGATTTTAAAGATAAAGTTTTCAGTCTTTCCATACCCTACATATTTTATTGTGTTATGGCATACTCTATTATTTCATCTTTATGTAAGTTTAATTTTCCTTTGCCAATGCAAAGAAAATATTTTTATACTTTAAAGATTAGATTTTGTACTAACCTTTGGAAGACCAAAACAAATCTCTCTTAGGCTTTAGGTCAAGGAGTCTGCTGCTGTTTGATTTTAGACAAATTGCTCATTCTCCCCTAATCTCATTTTCTTTCCTTGCAAACAGAAGAGTAATTCTTATACATTATGTGGTCATTAGCATTCCTCAATGTGTGGGTTGAACAGGCTACTGAAGGAATGAGAGTCTTGTTTTTGGACAGGGGATGAGTTCAGAATGTAAACTTCATGAAGACTTGAATTTTCCTGTTGTTTTTGTTTATCATTCTTTTCCCCACAGCATAGGATTATGCCTTGTGCATAGTTAAGATGTAATAAATATTTTCTGGATGAATCAATGACTAAATGAAAGAAAGAAAGAATGAATGAATGAATAGATGAGAGATATACAGATGGAAGTCAGCATTGGGTGAATAGATCAAGATACTAGGTTATCTGAGAGTATGTAATTCTGACTTGTCTTTTACATATAAAGCAAAATTAGAATTATGGCCTCATAGTAAAGAAACTCTATTACCTTGATTTGTTAAGGTGGAGAGTTCAGTGGTTGAGTTCAATAACAACTCCTACTTGATATCTAAGAGTGATATATTAGTTTTAATTCCCTGCAATTAAGTATGTTCATGGAACATACTAAGTAGTTTAGCAAACATTAACTGAATGAATGAATGGATATTTATCATATGACTTCTCATTTCTCAATAAAAATGGGACCCATTCTTTATCCAAAGGTCTAAACTCTTAAGAGCTGCCACTATAGCAGGTTTTTGTAAGCTATCAGGGGCAAGATAAGCACAGCAACTCAAACATATTATATGGTTAGGAAATGTATGAAAAATATTTTATATTTCTTTGATTTCCTCTTCTGTGTCTTTAATAAAATATTTTTTATGAATTAATGTTTTCATATGATGAAAATAATTCAAATGGTGCAGAAGAATCCAAAATAAATAGAAAAGTCAACTTCCCGAAGCCTCCCGCTCTCAGAGGCAATCATTCTTAGTTTCTATTTTTAAATTATTTTGGTGGTTACCATTTTATTTTTAAATATTATCAATTTCGTGGTTTATCATATTTTGTTAATATTTTTTGAGTTCTGGTAGGAAATGAATTTAGCACATTAGTTCCCTCCTCCTGTCCTGCTTTAATAATTAATGTTTTATAGTTACTATTTTATAGTACAGTTATTATTTTCACATTGCCAGAGTTTGATCTCTAACTATAACTAAATCTTCCAAACATGTGTATAAGTTGAATATAAATACAGCCTTTAATATAAAAGACATTTGTAATTCTATGCTCATATAATTTATTCAATGTTAGATCAAATGTTGGGCCTGGATGCATTGAGAAGAAAATCTCTGAAAAGAACAAGAGCTTTAGACCTATGAGTTATTTTAAATTTTCTTCAGTACTTTTTGGTTATAGCTAACTACAACTTTTTCATATACCTTTTGTGACCAGCTTTTTTAACCTTCTCCTTTTTGTTTTCCTGGAAAATACCCTGGAAAAATATTTCATTAGAGGTTGCCTAGGAGATATATTTTCTTGTTTATGCTAATAAAGCAATATTTTATTTTGCTCTGATGGTTGATTGATAGATTGGCTCAGGAACAAAATTTTCTGTCATGACTTTGAAGACATTAGTCTATTGTCTTCTAATACAAATTGTGTTTGTAAAAAATCTGATATCATTTTGAATCTGTTTATTAAGTAACCTTTTTTCTTCTTGGAAGATTTTAGGTAATTTTTTTTTATCTTTAGAATATTGAAATTTAACCTGAATCTACCTAAGTGTGTACCCCCCTGACCTGACACCTTGACACACATTTAATATTTAATTCTGAAGACGTGTTTCTCTCTTAGTTTAGTAAACTTTTCTTTATTTTTTATTTCTTTGACTTTTCCTTCCCCCCATTATCTCTGTCCTCTACTCAGGGACGATTCCTTTGTGTGTGTGTGTGTGGGGGGGGGAGGTCCTGTTAAATGACACTACTTCTTTTTTTTTTAATTTTTTCAATTTATTTATTTTCAGAAAAACAGTATTCATTATTTTTTCACACACCCAGTGCTCCATGCAATCTGTGCCCTCTACAATACCCACCACCTGGTACCCCAACCTCCCACACCCCCGCCACTTCAAACCCCTCAGATTGTTTTTCAGAGTCCATAGTCTCTCATGATTCACTTCCCCTTCCAATTTACCCAAACTCCCTTCTCCTCTCTAACACCCCTTGTCCTCCATGCTATTTGTTATGCTCCACAAATAAGTAAAACCATATGATAATTGACTCTCTCTGCTTGACTTATTTCACTCAGTATAATCTCTTCCAGTCCCATCCATGTTGCGACAAAAGTTGGATATTCATCCTTTCTGATGGAGGCATAATACTCCATAGTATATATGGACCACAGCTTCCTTATCCATTTGTCCATTGAAAGGCATCTTGGTTCTTTCCATAGTTTGGCGACCGTGGCCATTAGGGTACAGATGGCCCTTCTTTTCACGACATCTGTATCTTTGGGGTAAATACCCAGGAGTGCAATTGCAGGGTCATAGGGAAGTTCTATTTTTAATTTCTTGAGGAATCTCCACACTGTTCTCCAAAGAGGCTGCACCAACTTGCATTCCCACCAACAGTGTAAGAGGGTTCCCCTTTCTCCATATCCTCTCCAACACATGTTGTTTCCTGTTTTGTTAATTTTGGCCATTCTAACTGGTGTAAGGTGATATCTCAATGTGGTTTTAATTCAAATCTCCCTGAGGGCTAATGATGATGAACATTTTTTCATGTGTCTCATAGCCATTTGTATGTCTTGATGGGAGAAGTGTCTGTTCATATCTTCTTCCCATTTTTTGATATGTTTGCCTGTTTCATGTGTGTTGAGTTTGAGGAGTTTATTAGAGATCCTGGATCTCAACCTTTTGTCTGTACTATCATTTGCAAATATCTTCTCCCATTCCGAGGGAACATTCCTGAACATCATCAAATCTATCTATGAAAGACCCACAGCAAATATCATCCTCAATGGGAAAAAGCTTGCAGCCTTCCCATTGAGATCAGGAACAAGACAAGGATGCCCACTTTCACCACTCTTGTTCAACATAGTATTAGAAGTCCTAGCAACAGCAATCAGACAACACAGAGAAATAATAGGTATCCAAATTGGTAATGAAGAAGTCAAACTCTCTCTCTTCGCAGATGACATGATTCTTTATATGGAAAACCCAAAAGGCTCCACCCCCAAACTATTACAACTCATACAGCAATTCAGCAACATGGCAGGATACAAAGTCAATGTGCAGAAATCAGTGGCTTTCTTATACACTAACAATGAAAATACAGGAAGGGAAATTAGAGAATCGATTCCATTTACTATAGCACCAAGAACCATAAGCTACCTGGGAATAAACCTAACCAAAGAGGTAAAGGATCTGTACTCGAGGAACTACAGAACACTCATGAAAGAAATTGAAGAAGACACAAAAAGATGGAAGATCATTCCATGCTCTTGGATTGGAAGAATAAATATTGTTAAAATGTCTATACTGCCTAGAGCAATATATACTTTTAATGCCATTCCGATCAAAATTCCACTGGTATTCTTCAAAGAGCTGGAGCAAATAATCCTAAAATTTGTATGGAATCAGAAGAGACCCCGAATCGCTAAGGAAATGTTGAAAAACAAAAATAAAGCTGGGGGCATCACGTTACCTGATTTCAAGCTTTATTACAAAGCTGTGATCACCAAGACAGCATGGTACTGGCATAAAAACAGACACATAGACCAGTGGAACAGAGTAGAGAGCCCAGATATGGACCCTCAACTCTATGGTCAATTAATCTTCGACAAAACAGGAAAAAATATGCAGTGGAAAAAAGACAGTCTCTTCAATAAATGGTGCTGGGAAAACTGGACAGCTATAAGTAGAAGAATGAAACTCGACCATTCTCTTACACCATACACAAAGATAAACTCAAAATGGATAAAGGACCTCAACGTGAGACAGGAATCCATCAGAATCCTAGAGGAGAACATAGGCAGTAATCTCTTCGATATCAGCCACAGCAACTTCTTTCAAGATATGTCTCCAAAGGCAAAGGAAACAAAAGCGAAAATAAACTTTTGGGACTTCATCAAAATCAAAAGCTTCTGAACAGCAAAGGAAACAGTCAAAAAACAAAGAGGCAACCCACGAAATGACACTACTTCTTTACACTTTGCTTCTGTTATGGAAGATTTCCTTCTTTTGTCTTTCAAACTTCCCACTTGTTTCCTGGTGTAGCTGATGATATTATTTGGTCCATTCATTAAATTCCTTTTATATAATCATTTTTTTTTTAAATTTTCTGAAACCCTTTCTTTATAATTGGTTCTTTGTCCTCATAGTCTGTTTTTTTTTTTATGTAAAGAATGGAAAATCACTTCAACTCACTTTAATAATATGTATCATACTTGAAATAAATTGCTTCCATTTTTGAATTATTTTTTTCAGTGTGAGTGATACTGCATCTTTATCCTGGTCTTTCACTTTCATGCTTTTAGATTTTCTCTGACTTTGCTATGACAATCTACCTCAGTTTCTTTATTTAAAGGAGGGGGAGGGTTGTAACAAGGGTGTTGTGAGTGATGTGATAATTTAGTTTAGAATCACAGTCAATTATACATTTTTAAAGATATGTTTTATTTTGTCAGTAATATGATTATAATACTTTATTCTCCAGATTATAGTTTATTGATGCAGCTAGTATAATTCCACCTTGAACCTGACCTGTAGTATTTCATATTCCTATTGAATATTCAGAGGTCAGCAAACTTTTTCTGCAAATGAGTGGATAGTAAATATTTCTGGCATTGTGGGCCATGTGGTCTCTGTGGTAACTATTTGTCTTTGCTGTTACAACACAAAACTATAGACAATGCATAATCAGATGGATGTGGCTCTGTTCCAATAAAACTTTACTTACCAAGAGCAGGCAATGGGCCAGATTTGACCAGCAGACCATTGTTTGTCAATCCGTGGAATATATCATGTCATACTCACCATGTTCTGTGGAATTACCATTGAGCTTGGGGTTGGGGCATAGTTTTTAATGTTGTTTACACATGTAATCTGAAGTAAGTAATTTTAACATCTCTAGGCTTCTTTTTTCTGAATACATAACATAAAGGAAATAAATTATTATTTAAACTTTTTAAAGCTCTAATATTCTATTCTGAAAACTAATAGAATCATTTCAATATAGAAATTTTAATGTTCTGTGTAAAATGACAATATATAATATAATGCATTGTAATTGACATTTTTGAGGGAGAGGATGAGTTTTAATATTTGGTTCAACATATCTATTTAAAATAAGTTTTAATGTTGCATTTGTTGATATTGTCCTCAGAAATAGTAACATACTGCTACATATGGAACTATACAATAAATAATGAAAATGTTTTAATGGGTGTTCAATTGTTTGAAAAATGAATTAGGAACATTTTTCTTCAGGTTTCTTTAATTAACTGAATAAGGTTTAAAGCAAGATGCCACTAGAACCTGTAAAATATTTATTGCTAAATATTAAAAAAATATAAATTTCAAAGGAAACTATAGTCCGAGTTACAATGGTAATTGCAAATGTCTTATTTGGTTCATAAATGCAGCTTATTTTTGAACTATTATATAAATTTGAATCTTAGTTTTCTTTACACATTAATAATCAAAGGTATTGTACTTGCCTACCTACCATTTTTTTCTGGAGCATTTTAGAACAGAAGAAAACAAACATCTTTATTTTGAAATTTGAAGGCAATGCTTGATTTTTTTTTTCTTCAAGCAGCACAATTATTTTATTCCAAATATTTTTTAAAGATTGTATTTATTTATTCATTTGAGAGGGGGACAGGCAGGGGGAGAAGGAAAGAATCTCAAGCAGACTCTGCAGTTAGCACGAAGCTTGCTGTGGAGCTCAGTCTCACAACTCTGAGATCGTGACCTGAGCTGAAATCAAGAGTTGGACACTTAACTAACTGAGCCACCCAGGTGCTCCTGTTCCAAATACTTTTTACATGCTTAAATCTGTGATAGTTTATTTGTCATAGTCATCTATGTACGAAATAATAACTTATTTGTTTATTCCTTCCTTCCTTCATTCATTCATTCAGTCAGACAAGACATAGTTGTTAGTCCTAATGAAGAGAAGTGTTAAGATTCTGCCACCAGTCTCTGGGAGGAGTAAAAGTAAGGATAAGTAAACAGGCAGCATCATCATATTATACAGAATGCTATAATGCAGAGCTTGGTGAAGGATGCTTTACAAGCAATTATGATGAAAGAATCATGGTGAGGTGACATGAGCTTAAGATACAAATAATGAATAGGAAGGGACTAGTTGAACATGAGTGAGATAGGCTTGAAGGGCACATGAAAACCAAATGAAATGGGAAAATATGACACAAATATGAGGATCTGCCTCATTGGACAGATGGATGTTTTCAGACTCAAGTCCGGAGATTTGGAAATGAATTCTAGCCATGAGGTGGTTAGGTGGAAAGAATATATGCTTTAAGGAAGGCCGGTCTAATTTGAAACCTGTTTTTCCTTTGGCTCTGTAACTTGAGTGTATTATTTAACTTCCTTGATTCTCAATTCCTTCACCTTCAAAATGGAGCAAATAATATTTACCTCAAAAGAATATTGTAAAGATTAAATGAGGTAGCCACATAGAGAAAATGCCTACCATGACTCCATAAAACTTCATTTACTGGGAACATAGAAAATTGAAATGGTGTATGGCAGGGGGGTGGCTGGACTACAGAGTACCCAGAGACTAGTGATATAAGGAATTTTATAGTTATCTTTCCTTTTTATCTCTTTCCCTCTCTCCCATCTTCATCCTGTTTCTCCTTTTTTTCCTTCCTTACTTATTTAGTTATTATATCTTCTGTATGAGAAGCAGTCAGTTTCTTGTTCGCAAGCTTTCCCTAGAATTAACTGGAAGATACTTCCAGCCTGTGATTCTGCAGCTCTCAATGTGGAGTGGACATGCCATAATTCTTAATTTTGATTAGAAAAGGAAATACAAAATGAGAGGATCTCTAAGCAGGACATGGACTACTACACTTGATTATCCAAATATAACACATTTCAAATAGGTTTTGAGCCCCTGTTTGTGAGGTGCAGTATCCACAAAGGACAGAAACATGACCTTAGGCAAAGAGCTCCATTGCATTGCTGCTATGTTCTTGTCATGGGACAGGCCCTGGCAAAGTTGAAGAAAATGGCAGTTTGGATTCCTCTGGGAGATATTGGAAGTGTCTCTTGAATAGCATTTAAATAGTAGCAAGTAGTGTTTACTACCATTTTGTGTTCTGTTGATTATTAAGTTATTGTTTTGCCGTATCTGACCCATCCTTCTATCTTCAGCTTCATATTTATTCTTTTAATTCTTTTAAATTAAATACTAATGTAAATAATTAGGTTAAGGGATATCATAATGACTCTTAAAGTACAACACTAACATTGTTTACCTCTTAAAACTCAAAAAGATTTATATTTGGATAATTCTAAATATCCAAACTCAGTACAAACTAAATGTTCACATTTGGGGCCTTTAGCTTTAACCCAATATGCAGCTTTGTATATATGTATAATTTTTTAAACTACAACTTCAAAGTTCACTTATATTTCCAAGTCAAATATCTCCAATAAGAAATTATAAGTTGTGCTGCATTCATTGTTTAACTTTTCAGTTTTATATTTATGATGGTATTATAATTAATGTAATTGATGCATAGACAAATTTATTTTTACAAAGTGAGAATTATAAACATCAATTTTATTAATCATATTCTTTTGTCATTTTTATTTGCAGATTTTTTAAGCTTGCTTATAATTTCCATTTTTAAAAATTCTTCAATATATTGTTCACCTTGAGTCACCTAAATACTTTAACTACTTGTTTTTTATGCTCTGATGCTTTACAAATATACTTTGGCTTAAGACAAAAACTACAAGATATGAATTGAAGGGTTCATTATTTCTGGTCTTCTCAGTTGGTACAATTTGGAAAATAGTTACAAGTAAAAGAAAATTCTTGTATTCTGTGAAATTAAAAAGCACTTTATTTTGTTGAAAAAGCAAGTTAAAATAGCTTTAGTGGTACATAAAAATATACTTAATTTCCTGGGAGTATTTCCAGGATTCTTTTTTAACCCATTCTTCAAAACAGTCATATTTATTTCAATAAAAGACAGTGATCACATAGGGACAAGAATTTTGCTCAAAAAATTTGTATATTTCATACATTCTACTTGTGAAATATAGTAGGGAAAATATTTATGAGCACCATAAGATAGGAAGCTGAAACTGCAATCATTTCTAAATGAAAATTATGTGACAGTTCATCAGTATTTAATGCTAACATTGGGTGTTGGAGGCATGAAGAATTTAGCAGCTATTTATCATAACCCTGTGTGTGGTTAGTTCTCTGATATGCTTTTTTTTTTTTTTTTTTTTTTTTTTTAAGTAGAACATTGTTTACTTGAACTACACTTCAGTTTGAGATAGTAAATAAGTGGGGATGACAAAAGAGGATTTGTTTTTGTTGTTTGGTGTGTATGTGCTGTTGTTGTTGTTCCCATTCCTGTGAAAAGTAGCCTGCCACACCTCTCACGGGTTTAGTTTTTAATCCACACTCCCACAAGCCATGGCTGGGCTCCTGCACCAGATGCAGGTGTCCCCTTGTGCTGTCAGCCAGGAATGATTAATGAGGATTTGCCCCTACTGAAAGCAGTCTTTGGAGCATTGTTCAGGGCATCTGTGGAACTGTCGGGGGAGACAAGGACACAAGTGAACAACCAATTATTTGGCCATCACTGAGGCAGCATGAAAAAGACATCAAATTGGACAGAAAAGCAATGCCTTTGTTTGGGGATCAAATATTATTTTTTAGGTGTTAATAGTAATATAGAAATTTTACCTCATTTTAGAGAATACTGGTGAAATCTAGACTTTTAACCAAAAGTAGTTTTCCTTTTTCCTTTAAAGCTAATTGAATTCTTTATAAGTAGTAGAATAGAAATAAAGCATCACCAAATTGATTCCTAAGTGGTCGCCTATTGTATAAAGATATATCGTTTTGCTCGGCTAACACTGAAAACAAGGACTGAGTATGCAGTGGGTAGGAGGGCCCACCACACAGAATTACTAATTGTTGGTCATAGTTGACAGGGACTGGGGTTTTACAAGTGACCAGAGGGACAGAAACATTGTACTGGAATGCTGAAGCAGAAAATGAAAAACAAAAACAAAACCAAAAAAAAAACCCCAAACCATCCAAACCTGTGAAACATTTCCAAGTCAAGGTTCTGCATATGTGTTTCCTTCTTTTCCCAGTATAAGATCTACATATACTTAGGTCTTAGTAAGGAAGGATGTTCAGACTGCTACCTTCTTATAATAGGTCTGTGACTTAAATAAAAAATGTAAATGCTAAAAAGTATTATATATTTTGAATCCAATTCAAATGTGGATTAAGAAGTCCTTTCAGTAAAATACTTTCTTTTATGCTCTGGCCTTTCAGGCCTGTTGTCTTTAGGGTATTAAGAATTAAAAGCTAAGCCTTGAAACCTCTAAAATCTTCAAGGAGCAGATAATGATGTTT
The DNA here is from genome assembly GCF_011764305.1 of Mustela putorius furo. Taxonomy (NCBI): domain Eukaryota; kingdom Metazoa; phylum Chordata; class Mammalia; order Carnivora; family Mustelidae; genus Mustela; species Mustela putorius. Next base: position 7,109,475 of record NW_025421467.1, read on the forward strand.
TAATATAGAAAAAGTAATGGTCAGTAACAACTTGAACAAATGTCTCCCGCATAACAACAAAAACCTACTTAACATTTTTTTTTCAGGTTAACACTTTTGTATTTTTTTTTTTTTTAATTTTGGAAAAGGACTTAAATCACTGAGTAATTAGAAATACCATCAATATTAGAAGTGGTCAACTAAGTAGTTATAAAACAAGTGTCTGAAAAGACACTGCTTTTATAAGTGATTTCTGGGAGAATAACTTGCTTTGTAGTTCTTAAGCAATTTTTTCCCATACCTGCAGTGGCCTAGCTGTTCACTGATTTATATTTGCTTGGTCAATTCTAGGATTATATAATTTTTTTTGTGCTTCTCAAGCCAATCAGAATTTTCCTTATTTTATTGTTCAAATATATGATAAAGAATACATAATATTTCTCATAGTCAAAAATCAGCCCATTTAGATAGCTTCATAAAATGGGCAAATGGGCAATGCCAAAATCATGAGGATCATTTAAGGTTATTACGACTAGCAGCTTTGACTTGAACTGGCTGAATAGATAAATCCAAATCTAAGTGGACACTAATATTGCCTCCTTTCAATATTATGAAAATAGCTGTTTCAAACTATCTCCCATTTACTACTCAATTAAAATTGGCTTTGTCAGAGAGATAGCGCAACTCAATTATTTTTTAATTAATAATCCTTTTTTTAAGTTTGTTAGCCGATTCCCTAGGCTTGTGAATATGGGTCGAGTCTGTGGGCAAATGATACAGTTTCTGTAAGTGGAGTATAATTTTTCACAGGCAAATTCTGCTCCAAATTTTGAAACTTTTGAAATCATTTTGTTAGAACTAACTCTTCGTTGGTATATGGACAGTCTTAGAGATTTAATCTTATCTCTTTCCTCTTATCCCCCCCCCCCCACTTTGGTAACTCAAGTCAACAAGTTGGTGCTATCTTGTTTATCATTTAGTCATTAAAATCATTTTGAATGACTTTGAGCCAAGGTAGATTCCCAGGGAAGACTACTGATTGCACTTTATTGTTTGTGAGCCACTAATGGTGATTTTAGTACGGTGTTCCAAACATTCGGTCATTAAGAATTACATTTGAAGGGCACCTGGGTGGCTCAGTTGGTTAAGCATCTGCATTCAGCTGAGTTCATGATCTTAGGGTGCTGGGATGGAGCCCTGCATCAGACTCCCTGCTTATTAGGGATTCTGCTTTTCCCTGTGCTTCTGCCCCTCTGCTGCCCCACGTGTGATTTCTCTCTTTCACTCTCAAACAAATAAATGAAATGAAATCTTTAAAAAAAAAAAGAATTACATTTTGATCTAGACTGTTTATAATAAGTATGTCACGGGCAAAGCAAATGCTAACACTATATACTACTTCTTGCTTCTCTTTACTGATAATATTTAAACTTGAATTGGTGTGCCATATTTTTTCTCCACATCATACTCAGTTTCTCTAGCCACTCTCAATTTTCTAAGAGTTTGCAAATTGTTCACTGTTTCCCACAGTTCTCTTTTGGGTATTGATGTTAAGCTGTCATGACTCAAGCTTTCCTGAGGTACTCTGTTATAAAAACCTCAGTTCAGAAGACTCAAGAACTTCTTACTCTGTGTATTCTGAGCAGATTTCTAATTTTAATTCTTAGTAGAGGTTTGGAATTCTGAGTTTGCCATATTGTTTACGCCAGAAGAATCATTTGAAGAAACAGCGTTGTCAATATTTATCTCCTTAGATGAGGAACATTTATGGTTGCCAGATAAGATTCATGATGATCAGGTAAATTTGAACTTCAGATAAGCAATGAATTATTTTTACTATAAATATATCCAAGTTATTGCATGGGGTATACTTATCCTAAAAATTTATTCATTGTTTATCTGAAATTCAAATTTAACTAAATATTCTTTATTTTTATTAGCAAAAGCACACTATTCTAAGTAAAGCCAAAATGTTTAAAAAGTGTGTGTCTCTAACCTGTGTATCTTTCTGGAGATATGAGCTTTCAGGTTCTGCCCTACCATTTCATATAACAGCCATTTTTTTTTTCCCATTTCCACATTGGTAGTAAGCCCCCAATTGCCTTATTGAAATGTTGTGAAGATAATTTTAACTTAAAAAACTTTACCTTAGACATCCAGAATTTTTTGACAGCAAGTCAGATATAAGTAAAAGGTAGTATAGTGATACCCTAAAGACCAATTAAAGGTCTTTTGAGCTTGGCGAATTCAACCAGCTTGAATTGAAAGAAACACAGATTTGCCATCTAGAAGAGTGTGCAATGATTTCCATCATTTATAATGAATTGCATGAGAAAGGAAATAAGTTTACTCTTGACAGAAAATTTAACTTCCTTACAGACAGCAAAAGTTGAAAGGAAGTTCTGAAGTTCAAAAAGGTTGGGCAGAGAAAGGGACAGGGATCTGAATGAAAAGTGCCTAATTCAAATTTTGTATGCAAAACTCTAATTAGGTAAGAAACTTCAGCATTTACAACTAATGTCAGAGGAGTTGTCAGAGTCCAGGTGCCTAGCTTGGCCTTAATTGCTTTTTTTTTTTTTTTTTTAAACATTACTTTAAAAATGTTGATGATGTAGTTGCTTAACTGTTGAGCTCTCATCATGTGCCACTTTTTAAATGACGAAAGGTAAGCAGAATTTAGTCTCAAATTCTTCTCTCAGAAGTTTTCAATAGCAATATAAGTTTAGTTGGACTTTTGCCTCATAGTTTCATGGTTATTGTACTACTAAGGTTTAAGCTATAATATAAAGTTGAGAGTATGCTAGGTGCTGGAATGAGAACTATTTTAAGCCTTTAGACATAAACAAGGAACTGATCTATCAAACATAGTTTAATAGATATCATTGAATCTGTTTTCTAACTAAAACATGAAACTATATGGGACAAAGAAAAATTTGTTTCATTGTCTATAACAGAGAATCTAATTTAATTTCTTGTCCTCCAAGAAATAGAAATATTAGAATAAGATTTTTAGTCTCCAAGTTTTATTTTGCTTTAATTGTTACATGTGATAGATACAGGAAGAATACTTTAGAAGAACTTTGAATCATTTTCACTTAAGATCATTTGATATACCTTTAATGAGATGTTAGCACAAGTACAAAATACGATGATTTTAAAATCACGTTTTTACTGATTTCCTATTGTGTTATATGAGAGGTATTATAATAGGTGCTATATGGGCTATGGGTTATTAAGATATGTTAAGCTATGAGCTATTTAAAAAGTATTAGTAGGATAAAACTATTTAAAAGTATTTACTATAATTATATGTAAGTACGAAGAATAAGTACAAAGGCGGCACCAGAGAGCCCAAGCACTGACTGGCTTCATGGGGAAAATTATACCCATCAGATGGAAAATCTCTTATTCTTAGTTCCATCTGCATATACCTGCATTCTCATTCCTGTTTCCTCTCTCATTCCTTGGCAAACGTGATCTCTCTATCTTGGGCCAGTTTCCTGACCTGGATCTTGGATTATTTTTCTGACTGCTCAGAGTTCTTGCTGTAGTAGTCATCCCTTCCATTTCCTGTATCTTCTACATTTCTTCATCAACTGCTCACCACAAGTACTCACATATACTTAAATCTCTGCAATCTTAAAAGAGAACAGTTTTGAGGAGCCTGGGTGGTTCAGTTGACAAGCATCTGACTCTTGATTTCTTGACTGGTGGTTTTAAAGAAAGAAAATGGAAACTAAGAAGAAATTATGAATGAAATAGTATACATAAGAATTAAAACTATGAAGTAGCATGAAATCTTAACCCACAACAATAATATAAGTAACCTATAGTAACTAAAAGATAAGAGAATAAACAATTTTCTCAAAAATTGGGGAAGATTATGAATGAGATTAGAGACAAAAACGTTTTAAAGTTTATATCCTTAGTTCTAATGCTTAAATGCTGAAGATACATGACATTGTCTTTTTTGACTGATTTGTTGAAAAGATGATCAGATATCAAAAGAGGGGCACCCGGGTGCCTCAGCTGGTTAAGCATCTGCCTTCGGCTCAGGTCATGATCTTTGATCTTGGGGTCCTGGGATTGAGCCCCATGTTGGGCTTTTTGCTCAGAGGGGAGTCTGCTGGCTCTCGCTCTCCCTGTGCCCCTCTATGCCTAAAACAAATACATACATCTTTAAAAAAAATAAGAAATTTCTGCTTAGACCACACCTGCAAATATGCCCTGTTTCTTCCTATTAAAGGCTATAAATTTTGAAAAAGTTGTCTCTTTTTCACTTTGTACTTTTCAGTTTATTATTTATTTCTTCAAGACCAATGGGAAACTGCTTTCACTCTGGTCTTCCTCGGGAAGGCTTCCTTGGAGATAATTGCAAATAGATATTTTCAACTTTATATTTGTTGACCCGTGGATGGATTTAACTTTGTTGATTACATTCCCATTGGCTTTGAAAATGCGTACCTACTCCTTTTCTCAGGCTTCTTTCTCTTTTACCTTTAAGTGTTGATACTCCTTAGGATTGTGACTTGGAGACTCTCTCACCGACAATCATCCTGGGAATCCTCATTTACTCCTGAGTATTGAAGACCATCTTTAGACTGAAGACTTTTATCAATTTCTCTAGTTCAGACCTCTCTGCTGATCTCCATCTCTAGAAATAAAATGTTTTTCTAAGCATCTTCATTTAATTATCTTTTAGACATCTCAAACTCACCATGTGTGCTACTTAACTTCTTTCCTGAATTACTTAAACATACTCTTAAACTGACACCTAGCCCACAGACTTGGCACCCTCCAGTCTGCTCTCCACACATCAGCCATAGTAATCAAACATAAATCTGGCCCTATCACTTCTTTAATCTGCCCCACACGAAATCCATCACTGACTTCTGAATCCTAAGGATAAAGTCCAAACTCTGTCTTTTCTCAGTCCCTCTAATACTTTTTGCCTATTCTGTGTAGGCTTTATCCTTTGCCTCATCTCCCTCATACTCTGTGCTGTACCTATACTGAATATTTCCCTTATCTGCTCTTCAGGTGCATTCTACGATTTTTTTTTTCCACTTGGTTATCATACTTAGAATTATCTCTGCCTAGAACATTCCTCCTTCCTTTTTGTCTCAATCATTCTTTAAATCTCATTTAAATTGAGATATTCCTGTCTCTTAAAAAACCTTTTGTGACTCCTACGACCAAGACTGGATTGTACATCCTAGCTTTGTGTTCTCACAGCAGCTCATATTATCTCAGGACAGCATTTGGAGGCTTTATTATGACAACTTTCTCACTTGTCTGTGAGACAAATAAATTTCCAGTATAACTCAGGGGACACAACTGAAGCATTAGGACTGACTGAAATTTTTCCAGAGACCAAAAATAATGTCAAATTCAGTGTAGTTAAGATTACATAATATATCTCTGTATTATATAATACATAATATAATATATATTATATACAATATATATTATACATAATATATACATAATGTATATTATATAGTATAATATATTATTGCATAATATTTTACTGTATTATATCATTTATTCATAAAAATATTCATTTAGAATAGTATAGAAATGGTTAAGAGGGCAGAGACTGGGGCTAGACGCCATGGGCTGAATTTAAATCCCAGCCCTACCTGTGTGATTTATCATCAGGTTGCCTAAACTCAGTTTTGTCTGTCTCTTATTCATAAACTAGGAATAATAATAATAGTACCTACTTTATAGGAATGTTGAATTATATTAAACGTAAAACAGTTAAGACTGTAACTGGCTCACAATGAGTACTCTGCAAGTATTTGTTATTGAGCACTGCTAGGTGAAGTGCATATAGTGTCAAAATCATGTAGCATCTGTCATCATTTAATTTATAGTTAGTTCCATGAGACACACACTTAATAATGGCACACTTAAGCAAAAAAATATTAGTTATATCCTCTCTGGGAGTCTCTAACACATTTCTTATCCTCATCCCAACCTTAGCATGTGATATCTGGGGTCTTTCAAAACTACAGTAGAATTTTATAGTTTCATTGGAAATTATTTTGATACACACAATCATTTTACCTCCAGCATTCTTGGATGTCCTTAGGCTTCACAAATTTGTCTCACAGTCACTTCACAGCCTCTTTTTCGGAAGACCTACTTCAGGGAAATACTTTCCACTTCATCTTTTCCCTGGAAGCAATAGTTAATCTGTCAAGTTTGTCTTCCCTCAGAGCCACCACCAATCTATACTGCACCTTTTTGCAAATTATAATAAAATTCTCTCTCTGGCTGGCTGGAAGAGTTAGAACAAAGTTGCTCTTCTGAGTAAGGAGGGGCTTCCTGGCCATACAAAATTAAGGAACATATTAAGACAAATGTGTCTGAGGAGAACACAGGGCAGTTTCAGAGAACAAGACAGAGAAGAATGAGCTAGATTTAATTTCTAGTGTACCTTCCTAATAGGATGATATTGTTCAGGGCACAAAATTCCCATCATATGCAGGAGCCCTACTTCACACTGTGAGCCTGTTTGCTTCCTCCACTCCATGTGACCTAAACTTCTCCTTGCTTGCCCAGGGTCAACTTCAGAAGCAAGCTTTTCATGCTCTGGGTGTTTCCTCAGGTTCCTCCAACACCTTTCTATGTCTCATGTTTTCAGAACTCTGGCCCTTTGCTTTCTATGGTGACAGCCTTGGTCTGTTCTACCCTGCAGAATAGCAGAGTTAGATATTTAAGAAAAGAAGTCTCAAGGTATTTTATATTAGCTTGAGTAAGTAACTGCTAGATATTTAAGGCATTTTGAAAGCTTTTTATTGGCTCATATTATTGATATCATCCAGGATGAAGTTGACAGTTTCAGAGTCTCTGCTGAAATCTCTAGATATCTCTGGTGAGTCTTGAATCTCCCATGCTGAGTGAAGGCAGATAGACTTGGCATATCAATATTGATGATTAAACACCTGAAAATAATGGGGAATAGAATTAATAAACATATATTTTATATGTTGAATATGTCAGATTTGGAAAATAATAGTAAATAGTACTTTAAAAATCTATTCATTTATCATTTATAAAGTACTTTTTTATGCTTTATCTTCCTCAGTGTTCAAAGTAATCCTGTGGGAGAGGCAAATCAGGCATTATTATTGTATAATGCAAAGATGCTTTTTAAACATCTACATTGGTCTATTAAATAGAAAATATGAGATAGTCTGTCACCAAACACTGAATCTCTAGGGAGGAGAAAATTAATTCTAATAGAATTTTAATAATTTGTTTGTTTTTATTCACCAGAAATTACTTTCCTAAAATCTAAATAAATGTGCAGAAGACAAGAATAATTTACCTTTGGGCATCCCAAAGAAACAAATTTAAAGCAAAAATAATCAAGATATGATAGTATTTCACTTTAGAGCAGTGATATTGGCTCTTTCTTGTCTAGTTATGAATCTGAGCTAATAAGGGATAGGAATTCAGAACTAACAGTTCAAAAAAATATTTAAAAAGATGCTTTGTCATTTTGTTAGTAGTAGCTACTAGTGATTTGAAGGCCTCTATTTTGCTAAACAAACAAACAAACAAACAAACACTAACCCTGTCCTTTTGGTTTTCAATGAGCATTAGTACTTTACAATAGACTAGACATTACTGTAAGAAGAAACTTCAGTTAATGGCTACATAAAGATTTTCACTGTATTCTCTTCTGGGGAAGATATCTCAGTGATGGTTCAATTCATGCTGAAAGTTGGTGGGCATTCTCAACCTGGTAGGTATTTTTGCAAATTTTAAAACAGCATTATACCAGAATAGTTCAGCAACTCTTAAGTTTTAGTTATACATAAAAATAGAAGCTAAGTTACTTTTCTTTTGAATCCTTTTTTAACAGATTTAATTTATGTATTTGAGAGAGAGAAAGCAAGCACAAGCAGCGGGGAGGAACAGAGGGGAAGCAGGTTCTCCACTGAGCAGGAAGCCTGATGTGAGCCTCAATCCCATGATTCTGGTATCATGACCTAAGCCTAAATCAGACGCTTAACCAACTAAACCATCCAGGCACCCCAAAGCTAAGTAACCTAAGAGCATTCCTATAAGGCAATACCCTCATTTCATATAATTTACAGACATCTAAAGAAGAAACAAGAGGAAATATATATAAATATATAATATATATATATTATATAATATATACTATTATAAATGTAAAAAATATAAATATAAAATTATAAATGTAAAAAATACATACATTTGGGGTGGAGAGAGAATCTCAAAGAGGCTGCACACCCAGTGCAGAGCATGTGGGTCTTGATGCCACAATCCTGAGATCATGACCTGAGCCAAAATCAAGAGTCAGATGTTGAGTGAGCCACTCAGGCACCCCTCTAATTTTATATGAGACAATTTGTTTTAAATTTTTTTCTTCTGCTTTTCTTCCTTGTTTTTTGGAAGGTGAGAATAGTAGTGAAGTAATTAATGGATGCTCTTGAATATATTCAGAAAATATATCTTTGATCTGGATTATTGTGAAAACTTAATTTTTTCTAACATGATAATTACAAACCACATTGTATTTTTGAGTGCAAAGTAGTTACATACAGAAGGTGAATGTATAAACCGCTCAAGTTATTCAATATTCCAGGACCCTGGATATTATGAACATGTTGAGTGTTCTCTCAGTTTTGTGTTTCACTATAAAATGTAAGAAAACATTTTCTTAAATGTTGGTAGTTGAGAATTCCTAGAATACAAGGTAACAACCATACAATTCTGAAAACTCTTTGGAATTTTTGTTTGTTTGTTTATGATCTCCCCTATTCATTGTGCTATAGCCATATCATAAATTCCTTGATCTTGAAACAAATATGTTTTAGAAAAAGAAGTATAGATATGGAAAAATTCAGTAAGACTCTCCTATTAAGTCTTTTGAGGTACGTTTATAGCAGACTTTTTCCTTAGAGCTTTTTACCTTTGTGTAAGACATTTATTTAAAGATTCTTCGGAACTCCCTTGAAATTTGACCTAAGAAATACTGTTGGTAACCCTGGAGAATCAGAGCTCTGAACTTTGAGACAGGTCACGCTGTCTCAGAGTCATAGGCTTAGAAGAACATGATTGCCTGGAGGGATACCAGGCATTTTCTTCCTCCTCACTGCTTCTTAACCTCATGTCCTCAAGGAGGAGTTCTAAGACTGTCGATAGTCATCATAGCTCATGGGTCCAAGCCTTCCTACTTAAAGAATTCTCATTATTTCAAGGGCTTTTTAATCAGTAAACAGTAGAAGACAATTACTGTATAGATTGTTTTAATTAGTTTATTTGATGCCCAGAGCATGTAAATTTGCAACCAGGTTGTTTCTGCTAGCTATAGAATCATAAATTAATGGCAATGTTCTGGACAGAAGAGATGATGCTTTGTGCATGCTAACCTCTTAATACAAGTCTAATGGATTAGGAAGAAGATTGACATTCATGGAGCCTTTTACTAAAATAAGCTTCTCATACCTGGACATTTTTTTGGTCATCATCAACCATAATTTATTCCCTCACCCCCATTTTTATAGCATATTTCTGGTTTTTCATTTACTGACCTGACTGGGGATATTGAGGTATAGAACTACCTATAATCTGTATATTTGTAGGTTGAATAAAATTCACATATTCTCTATGCTGTCTTGATAACTTAACAAAACATCCTTCATCAAATTAAAAACAATTTCTGAGGGACAGAGGACCTTAATTTAAAAAGATGTTTCCATATTTTCTGGTAGGCATATTCAATGACTTTTAAATTATGTCTCCAACTTGTTGATCTTGTGGGCCACTCACTTTTCTAGTCATCCCCACTTTTTACTTGCTCCTTCAGTCGTGAAGCAAAAAATCCCCACACATTTTCTCCTTCAGAAATGCTGTTCTACGAATGCAAATTAGTTTGAGATAAAACAAACAAACAAAGAAACAGGAGGAAACAAAGAAAGTGAATCTTTAGAGCCTTTGACTGGTTGCTTGAGCATTGTTCAACAAGTAGACATAGTCACTTTATTCCCACCATGATTTCTAGAAGTCCTGACAAGAGCCATCCACATTCTTTTGTGTGTGACTAGTGGCACATTTGTGAGATGACCAGTGGGGGTTACGGCAATGACTACAAACAGTTTTCTTTTTGTGAAGTTAAGGGGCACATATGGGGATTGAACAAGCTTAACATTCTTCTGGGGTCCTTCATCTTGCCTGGCCATAGATTTGAAAAATTGCCATTGTGATTAGAGTCAATATTTTTTTCTTTAGCATTTCTTTCTTTTATATAACACATTGCCATTTGTAGAAGACACCAGGCATGAATTAAATTTGGTTTGAGGGTGAAATTAGACCATGAAGTCTTTGCTGATAATTTGTAATTTTAATTTCATGCCCCCTTACCTCCCACACCATTCCAAACTTCTTCCTAATCATTAATATATGGTGTCCCTAATGATGTGATTGATGTCAGCCAATATAAGAATAGTTTGTATGGGATCATAATTTGTTTACAATAGAAAATAAGATAATTAACTCAATTC